>NC_053390.1:601472254-602672254 GCF_905171765.1 Bufo bufo | reverse complement strand
TGTCAAGCTGTAATTGATGCTCAAGGCCCCGACAAGTTTTTGAGACATTGACATTTTTTGTGGAGGTATACCCAACACTGTTCGCTTTTGTTTCAATAAATTGCTTGAGATGAGGAAATCACCATTGTTTGTTTCTACTTAATGTTTCTACTTAATATTTATAATATCACTGTAACGTGAACATTTTACTTTTTCCATAAATTTCACCTGAAAACCAAATATCCCTAACTTTTTGTGAGTAGTGTATATGTGATCAATGGGGTGATGGGGGGGGGGGGGGGGGGGGGGGGGGTGACACAAAAGGTAAAAGTGCTTGTTTTGTACAATGGTCCAGCCATATTAAAATAGGGGAGTATATATGAAGCTGCATGAGCCAGTCACCAGCTGATATCTGTATTGTATTTGAGTGCATAGGGTGTGGATGGCTCAGATTCAGAAGAATGATGATGAAGTGGTGGTGAATGGAGAAGCGTTAGATTAGGGGATGTGATAGTCCACACTAAAAAGATGTGTTTTTAGGGAGCGCCTAAAACTTAATGTTGTGAAATAATATAATTGCTTGGGGTAGAGTGTTCCAGAGAACTAGTGCAGCTCAGTAGAAGTCTTGGAGATGGGAGTGAAAGGTTTGGCTATGGAGCTATGTTAGCCATAAATCATTAGCAGAGGGTAGAGCACAGGTAGGGTGGTAGACCGAGATGTGAGAGGATATGTAGGAGGGTGCAGCACTGTGGAGAGCTTTGTGTGTGAGAATGAGCATTTTATATTGAATCCAGTACTATATGGGCAACCAGTGCAATGACTGGCACAGGGTGGAGGCATCGGAGTAGCAGTTTGACAGAAATATTAGCTTGGCTGCAGCATTCAAGATAGAATCGAGAGTGGAAAGTTTAGTGAGGGTGAGACCAATTAGCAATGTGTTACAGTAATCAAGACGCGAATGGATTCCTGCCCTTCTCTTTGCTTGTTAACCCCCAGCACTGCCTTCACTATTCCTAGGCTGTGTGAGAGGGCAGAAGGAAGCAGCAGCCAGGGCCGGCGCCACCCATAAGCAAAGTAGGCCACCGCGTAGAGCGCACTCTTGCTGGGGGCGCCGCTCTCCGCTCTGATGCTCGGCGGCAGCTTTAATCTCCCGCAGCCGCACACAAGCTCCATTGTCTTTTTTTTTTTTCTCTCTCCCCTCCTTCAGCACCTTCTCCTACCTCCTCCCCCTTTGCGGTTCCTGCAAGTGGTGCCTTCTTCCTCCCCTCGCCGCCGACAAAACCACACCCTGTCCACTCTCAGCAGACACGCCCCCGCCATTCCCAACACTTACCACTGCTTCGTATGACACTGGAAACAAGCCTACCTCAACAACTGAGACCACGCCTCCTCAATTCCACACTAAAGCCTTTGGTGAGAAATCAGAGACGCCCACTGATGACAAACCACGCCCAGCCCGTCTGCCTGGTCTTCCTTTCTCTCTCACTAGAGGAACGTTCCACTCCTAACTGCCTCCCCCCTCCTGCCCTGTGAAGAGTTGCACCACCCCGATCCTTACCCCTGGTCCCGCCTCCATTACTCGCCCCCCCTCCTTCCTTATAAGTCACGTTGCCTCCTCATCTCATAATGCATGGCTCAGCTGCTGCAGAACCTCTTTTAGCTTTGTGTCTGTTCATCAGACATTTATTTCACAATTCGTCTTCCAAAAGAGGTTCTGCAGCAGCTGAGGCATGTATTATCAATTATATTCCCAGCACAGCTCCGAGACCTACTAATACAAGCCTCAGCTGCTGCAGAACCTCTTTGAGCTTTATGTCTGTTCATCAGTGATGGACATTTAGCTCCCAGGCCCTCTTCAAAAAGAGGTTCTGCAGCGGCTGTGGTATGCTCTAGAAGCTGCTGCAGAACTTCTTTTTGAATAGGGGCTGCGAGGTAAATGTCCATCATTGATGAACAGAAATTGAGTTCAAAGAGGTTCTGCAGCAGCTGATGCGTGTATTATTAATGATATATAAAGGGGCGGATCAATGGGAGGAATCATGGGGGCGGCAAAATTAGCTTTTGCCTAGGGTGGCAAAAATCCTTGCACCAGCCCTGGCAGCAGCGCTCTGCATGATAGAGCTGAGGTGAGAGGAGCTGACAGCAGGGTGACTGTACTTACAGCTGTCAGGGTCAGACAGGAGGCTCTGTTCTGCTCACTGTAGTGCATATGTATTCTTTCATATGGGACCTGTGGCAGGTGCTGGATGCTCCAGATAGACTGCCTCTGAGTGAAGGATGGGACATGACTAAAATTGCTCAGCTCTGCTCCCTGTTAATAACAAAGGGAAAAGTTGAGCTGTGAGACAGAGATCTAATGCTGTGGACCTGCAGAAGATCAGTCCCAGGGGTCACATTGACCAGTGTGGACAGTCCTGCTGCAGTAATTAACCCTATAGGCTCTCCTCTGATTTACACCTATCATAAAATAAATTAAACTTAAAGGGTGAGGCCGAGTTCATGTCCCGTTTTTTCCATCTGTTTCATGTATACATACAGTGGCACCCTTCATCATAGAGTTTGAAAGAAAAATTTATATGTTAACCTATACGGTTTTTCTACTAGACTCTGCAGGATAGAAAAGCATAGGGTGCAGCACTTTTTTATCCCCCCCCCCCAACATATAAGTAAAAACGGATGGCAAAAACGTGATATGACCACAGCCTAACCTTTTATTTAGCTCCTAATGTACCCCGCACCTTCACTAATCAGCTTTAATTATTAAACTTTTTATTGGGGGGGGGGGGGGGGGGGCCCAATTCTGAGTTTTGCTATGGGGCCCCATGATTTCTATGTACGCCCCTGATTCTGTGATTTCATTGGTGAAGCACTAGAATTTATTTTAACTAACAACGTGTTCAGGTTTGGAAATGATTGGTATAGGCAGAAGTTGGGTACGGCTATGGGGACCCCCGTCTCCTGTACATTTGCAAATATGTATCTTGCCAGATTAGAGGACAGATTTGTTTTCTCCACCTTAAACCCCTTTCTATCCCATTTGAAAACATTCTTACGTTTTGTGGATGATATTTTCATAGTATGGGAAGGTACAGAGGTTGAATGCAATGGATTTGTGGAATACCTGAATGCGAATGATATGGGAATGACATTTACCCTGAATTTTGGAGGTACACGACTGGAATTCTTGGATGTGGCTGTCGTGGTTGGGGATGACGGATTGGTCATGGAGGGCTTCCGCAAGCCCACGGCGACCAATTCCTTGCTCCACCACGACAGCTTTCATCCACGTAATGTCAAAGAAGCCGTACCGTACGGCCAATTTATCAGACAGGGATGATGGCTACCATAAACAAGCATTGGAGTTTAAGCAACGTCTGGTAAAAAGAGGGTACCCAGAAGAATCGTTAAATAAGGATATGAAAAGAGTAGAAGAGGGGTTCTCTCAAAGCGATTTACTTACTAAAAGCGATGGTAGGTGCAAACAGGTGCAGGATAAAAGTGAGGGCACCAGATTTGTGTTCTCCTTTAAATACAGCCCTATTGCGGAACGTATTCGTTCAGTGATATTTAAAAATTGGCATATTTTAAGAAGGGACGCGACTCTAGGTGAACTCACTGAACATAAGCCACTTATATCCTTTAGAAGAAGCCACACAATCAAAGATAAACTTGTGAGGTGCAGGTTTGCTCCTATTAAAAGTAACAATTGGCTAATTCACAACATACCAAAGGGTAATTTTAAATGTGGCAGTTGTTGACTATGCAAGTATAATTCCCCAAAAAAGTGTATTGAGTTCGCGGGTATCCAATACAGAATCAGAAGATTTATCAACTGCAGGAGAACATATGTGGTTTATCTACTGCTCTGTAGTTGCGGTAAATTCTATATTGGAAAAACAATCAGGTGATTTTCCTATTTCATGACGTAAAGTCATGATTTTATTAAAGACACGGAGGCGAGTATTGCATTCTCCTTCTTTACTTCTGACCAATAGCAGCAAAGAAAAAAGAAAAAATATTGAAACATGTCATCAGCCCCTCCCCATAGTCTTTCTATAACAGGCCACACCGCCTGCAAAACCTCCTCTTTCTTTGTAAGTCCAAACCGAACAGTCCAACAGAACCGCCAACCAGGAACCGGAACAGCCTGGAAACAAAAGCGCCATCCATCCGGAAGCGAACTGGAACAACAGGAACAACTCTGAAGAATCTCCTGAAGCTGTCCACATCACACGATCGGCTGGAACCAAACTGCTGACCCTCTGAACCAAGACGTAGACCACAGGATACCGCCTATTAGGCCGATCTCAACCTGAAAAAAGGTAAAAAACAGAACCATGATAGAAGCAAATTGTGACATGTATTCACAAAACAAATGGTTGCGACAAACCTACTCAGGAAAAAACTCATAGAGTTAAAGCAATATGCAAATGATATACAATCAAAATAATTTCTATTTTAAAAACCCCAACATAGGGAGGGAAAAAAACATAGGGTGGGCAATACTCGCCTCCGTGTCTTTAATAAAATCATGACTTTACATCATGAAATAGGAAAATCACCTGATTTTATTACAAGACCCGGAGGCTCGTATTGCAAGTTCAAAGTTAAGACAAATTTTCAATAATTGCTGAGAAAACGTGAGGACCTGGCCGAAAATAAAATCCCCTAAACGTGGATACTCTGGACCAGTCCGCCAATTTCAAAATGTCTTCCAGTCTGGCACCAGAAACCGCCAAAGAGGTAGCAGATGCCCCCCTAGCGGAATGCGCTGAAAAGATAGAAGTGTCCACGCCCGCCAGCTCCATGATCCACTTCATCCACCTAGCCAACGTGGGAGTGGTCACTGGGGCAAAAGGACGAATGGTAGAAAGGAAGAGCTGAGGAAACTCTCGCGAACGATGAAGCGAAGTGCGAGCTTCATATTCCTTAAGGCACGCTACGGGACAAAGAGAAGGCGAGGCCGGGAAAGCAGGATAAGCGACCGATCGCATGTGGGTCTTAGTCCTCCTAGAGATATCAAAGGAGACCCCCTCCGGGGTGTACGAACGTGCATCATAGTCCAAAGCCCGGACGTCTGAAACCCGCTTGCAGGATATAAGGCAAAAAAGAGTGACCAGCTTCGCCGACAGTTGCCGTAGGGAAAGGTCCGCATTCTGAGGCCAAGAAGATAAAAAGGAAAGGACACAAGACACATCCCAAGTGGCAGAAAATCTAGGCCTAGGAGGACGAGACATCCGAGAACCGCGCAGGAGACGACATACTAAAGGATATTGCCCTGCAGGAGTACCATCAAAACCTTGATGGGAGGCCGAAATAGCCGACCTGAACAGGCTGATTGTGCGATAAGCCTTGCCCTGGTCAAACAAAGAAGATAGGAAATGTAAGATCTCCGTTACAGGTGCCGATACGGGATCCAAGTCCCTAGCCACGCATCAGCGAGCCCAAGATCCCCAGGCTGATCTGTAAGATCTTCTGGTGCCTGGGGCCCATGCATTTTCCAAAAGGACTCTAGCCGTTCCCGAAACACCTGGGACCTCCCAGGGTCCCCTGAAATCCGACACGCCAACAGGCGCAGGGATCCATCCAGGAGAAGAGGGTGTAGTTGGTGATTCGGACCTCGGAGGAGAGTCTGAGATGTCGGGAGCAGGTACGGGATCTCTATCAACATCTCCAGAAGGTGGGGAAACCAGGACTGGGAGTTCCAAAACGGAACCAGTAGCACCAGATCCGCAGAATACCGTCGTACTTGAATCAGGGTCCTGGGAATCAGCTGGAATGGAGGAAACGCGTAGAGCAGATCTCTGGACCAATCCTGCAGGAACGCGTCCACCGCTTCGGCTTCCGGATCCGGGCGCCAGCTGTAAAAGCGGTCTAGTTGCGAGTTCAGACGGGAAGCAAAGAGGTCGATGCAGAAAGGGCCCCAAACTGACATTAAGGAACGGAAAACCGTTGGATCTAACTGCCAGTTGCTGGAATCGGAAAGATACCGAGAACTCCAATCCGCATGAATGTTCTGGACCCCTGGAAGATATTCCGCCAAAACAACCAACTCCTTGTCTAGGCAGTAGTCCCAGAAATCCTTCGCCAAACGAGACAAGATGGTGGAACGGGTTCCGCCCATGCCGTTGATGTACCTCACCGCTGACACATTGTCCATGCGTAATTGGATGCAGGATCTGGCCGTGTCCCTCGTGAAGCTCTTGATCGCGAAAGACCCAGCCAACAGTTCCAGCGCGTTGATATGGAATCCTGCCTCGGCCTCTGACCAACCGCCTCCAGTTGTAATCCCTTCGCAATGAGCTCCCCAGCCTGACAGGCTGGCATCCGAATCCACCACGAAATCCGGACAATGGCCGAAGATAGCCTTGCCATTCCAAGCCTGCAGATTGTGGATCCACCAGGAAAGCTCCTCCTTGGCCTCCTCGTCCAGAGAGATCCAATCCGCGTAGGAAACTCCCGCCCGTAGGTGGGAAATCTTCAGGCGCTGAAGGGCCCGATAGTGAAGTGGAGCCGGAAAAACCGCCTGGATAGAAGAGGCCAGCAGACCGATGATCCTGGCTAGTTGGCGTAAAGGGATCTGGGCAGATGACCTGGCTTTGCACAATTCCTTCCGTATTGACCGAACCTTGGCCGGAGGTAGGCTGAGTGTTCCCGCCGTGGAATCCACCAGAAAACCCAAGAACTCCATCTCGCGAGACGGGATAAGGCAAGATTTCTCCTGATTGATGAGGAAACCCAGATCCGCCAGAAGATCCATGGTCCAATGTAGATGAATCAGCAGTACCGATCGATCCTGGGCCATGATCAGAATGTCGTCCAGATATACGATGAGACGAACTCCTCGACTGCGTAACCATGCCATAGCCGGGCGCATCAGCTTGGTGAAGCACCAGGGAGCTGAAGAGAGGCCGAATGGGAGGCATGTGAACCGCCAAATCCTGTCCTGCCAAGAAAAACAGAGAAGATTTCTGGACGCGTCCTCCACCGGGACAGTAAGGTAAGCGTCCTTCAAGTCCAACTTGACCATCCAATCGCCCATCTGTAGAAGGTCCGGAAGGAGATGGATGCCCTCCATCTTGAAATGGCGGTATCTGACAAACGCGTTGAGGGCGCGTAAATTGATAACAGGCCGAAGTTGGTCCCCCTTCTTTGCCACCAGGAATATATTGCTGATTACCACGCAAGGGGATACAGGAGCCTGTTCTATGGCTCCTTTGCGGACAAGATCCGACAGTTCTGAGTCGACCAGTATGCGGCTTTCCGCTGACAGCACCACAGGATGTGGATGTGGGATGGACAGCGGGGAGGACGTCAGCTCGATGTGGAAACCCCTGACCGTGGATAGGACCCATTGGTCTGAGGTGATACGGGACCAAGCTGGAGAAAAAAGACGTAATCTGCCCCCTACACAAACACTTAAAGAATTGGAATGAGTTGGTAGACTCACCGTAGGGACGTCTGGAATTAGGGTTTCCTCTATATCCTCTTGGACGCCAGGAACTTCCTCGTGAAGGGAAGAAGGATGACGAGTCCCGTCTATGCTGCTGGAAGGTAGCTCTCTGAGAAAAAGAGCCTCGGCCCGAACCGCGGGACTGAAACTGGGCACGGCCGGACAGGCGGCCCCTAAAGCTGCAGGCCCTGGTAGAGACCCTACCGTGAAAGACTCTTTTCATAGAGCATTGGGCCTTGTCTAGGGCAGTGAAAGCCCCCACAAATCTCCCAAGGTCCTTAATAAAAGGTTCTCCAAATAATAGGCCCTGGGCCTCTTTACCGGCCTCCGTAAGAGCTAAGTTGGATAGCTTAGGTTCAATTTTGAAAAGTATGGCTTTCCGCCTTTCTATAGCCAGGGACGTATTTACGTTTCCTGCTATGCAAATGGCACGTTGCACCCATTCGCGCAATTCAACAGGGTCAACCTGTTTATTGTCTGCATTAGCTACCTCCGCTAGGTCAAAGATTTTAGCTAACGGCCCAAAGATGTCCAGGAGTTTATCCTGACAGGACCTTAACGCCGACTCCAGACCCCTATGCGGGTTCCAGCCGGATTTTGCGAGGAACTGCGTCATTTTGGGATCGACAGTAGGAGTCTCGCATACCCTATTAGGGATGACAGGTCTGGGGCATTCCGCCCTAAGCTTATTGCGAGCCTCTTTGGAAAGAGGACAGCGCACTCTAGCCTCCAAATATTTGGAGACGTGCTCCAACGGTAACCACTCACCCGAGCGGGGGTGGTGGAGCGAGTCTGGGTCGAACAAGGGTTCCCCAGAGGGGTCCGTTAAAGATGCAGGCATACCTTCTGCAGCGGACATAAGGGAGCTACACCCGGGTAGGGGGTTATCATCCATGACCCCAGATGGGTCCTCCTCTGCCTCCTCAAAGGCGTCATCCATAGCCTCCTCCTCGGATCCGACTTCAGAGTCGGAATCCAAATCTTGTAGTGCTCTAGCACTTTTCCAATTGCGCGTATGTTCTGCCTGGCGCGTACAGGCTCTCTTGCGCGGACCAAGCGCGCCAACATTGGTGGAAACATCATCACCTTTAGTAATCCTTTTTCTGGAGGCAGAAATCCCTGGCCCGGTGGGTGAGGACACCATGGCGGGCTGCGGGGTTTGTGAGGTAGCCGGATGGGCAGCAAGGGCCTGCGCAATAGTCTGGGATATGACCGAAGTCATAGATCCCATGGCTGCAGCTATGGCGCTAGATATTGACGCCTGAAAATCAGATCCATTATCCCCAGGGATCGGGGCATGGCCATCTTCCCCCGAAGGGGTTAATTCCACTAGAGGAATGTCCTCTTCTGCAGGGCCCTGGCCACTGTGTACCTTTTTAGGCATGCTGGCAAATATTTAATATAGTTGGTGGCTGCTGTAAATATTATCTATAATGTGGGACACTAAATACACTGTGGGGTGATTAGCTGGCAAGGGGATTTGCCCCAGGCCAGTAAAAGAAGAAAAATCGCTGAGGAAAAACCTGTAAAGGAAAGGCCGAGACGGACCGATGCGGCAGGAGCTCCGATCTGCGATGACGTCACAGCGGAAGCGGAAGTGCCCGAGATCCTTGCGCGCTTGCAAGGAAGACAGGGGGAGCCGCCGCAGCCGCACTGAGGTAAGCGGTGGGCAGCAAGAGCCGCCCGATAAGGGAGGGGGAGCAGGAAAAAGGTACAGGAAAGTGGTGATAAGCGCAAACGGGGGAAACGGAATACCGATAAAGGGGGCGCAAAATTAACCCCCTAAACGCCAAAGCAGGCGAGGAGGTAACAAGTAACCCTAAGCAAAAGCAAACGGAAAATCATGAAAATATATATATATGTAGAAATACCCCCAACCTGCCCCAAAAGGGGGAAAAACAGCAAAGTACAGATAAATGACCAAGCAAATCTATATATCTATATATACTGAAAATCACAATGACATGAACAGTAAAAATCCCACTACTTATCTCTGCGGTCAGCAGCAAAGAAAGAGGAGGTTTTGCAGGCGGTGTGGCCTGTTATAGAGAGACTATGGGGAGGGGCTGATGACATGTTTCAATATTTTTTCTTTTTTCTTTGCTGCTATTGGTCAGAAGTAAAGAAGGAGAATGCAATACGAGCCTCCGGGTCTTGTAATAAAATCAGATGTTTGTTCGAACAAGTAAGAAAGCATCTTAATTCTGTGAGGACAGGGAAGGGTTGCCCGAGATTCATAGATCATATAAGGAGTGTTCATGCAAGTAACCTAGATTGTATATGCAGCCAGCCAGTCGCAGGGGCAACACGTGAGGTGCACGGTGGACCGATGAGGGGCCAAATAATATAACACACAGTTCATCAGTTTACTCACGGTTAGCAGAATGCCTCTCTGGGCTGGCAGCACAGTGTTGAGGTGGATAGCACGAAATCCTCCGGGGCATGCTCTGTGGTAGGAAGCATCGGCCAAGATGGTGGTTGAGGTGCCCTTGATGTTAGGGGTGCTTAGGGTGCTTGTTCCGGCTGAGTCCCTTGATGGTATTTGTCGTGACACCAGTACCATTAATGGTGGTACAACCAGTAGTGGTAATAATGAGGTAGACAGTGGTAAGATGCAACTCACATTTTTTACTTTGGATGTCTTTGGTTGCAGCAGTACAAATATGCAGTCTCTTGATGGTACAGAGCTAATTCTGCAAATCCACTGTTTCTAGACTTTTCAGGTTTCTAGTTTTGGAGCAGTGGGTTAGGTGTACGTGGTTCCTTTAGATGTGTGGGATCCTATTCCTTGTCTTTTCCCTACAAGCTGAATATTTAGACAGGAAAACTCAACTGTCTCTCAGAAGTTTGGTGTGGCTGCCTGAAGCTATAAAACCTCCACCATGCAAAGGTGTCTGTGGCCCTTAATAATAGCTCTTATCACTGATGATTCCTTAGGAAAGCTTGTTTCTTTTCCAGGGAGGCAAACTCTTCTCCTACTGGTCAGGGATGCAAGTCTATAGTCCGGCCACAGAAGGAAAACGCTCTTCTGCGCCTCACATCTGAGTATCACCTACTAGCGAAGTTGGCTCCACTCACTAATCTGTATCATGAAGTCTTCACTCTACCTTTCCTCCCACTAATCTGATCTGAACTACTCAGATCTGCTCTCTCCTACATCTTTCCAACTAGGATCTGGACTCATCTGTCTCACTAGGCCTGACCTAGGTATATATATAGGACCTGAACTTTATCCCCATCTAGTGGTGGGATGTATAAATTACACCTAATAGGCCTGTTAACAGAGATTTTGCAGATACATACATGCAAAGTTATACCATACTGTACAATGCAATTGTTAAGATCAAAAAGTACTTTTAAGCAGTGCCCACACACACGTAGTGGGACGCTGCATATCTCCTTCACAGGCTTGGAGATCGTATCCGCCCCTCTGCAGGGGGAGGACAGACACCGCCTCCTCCTGCAGAGAGAAGCGAGGTGGATTCTGCGAACACAAGCACTGGGTGAGCTTGGCTTGAATGACAGAAACGATTTGAGTGCATTCCTCTGAGATGTCCTAATGTATATCCTATGTGATATTGACGCTTTTGTTTGAATTGTATCTGATTTCTGTAAATGCCTTTATATGTTATGTTTCTAATGACCCTTTATGCAGGCGTATTTTGTTGTCTATTGTTATGGCAACATGTAGCGTTGATGTTTAAAAGGGCGGCACAAATGTACGTGCTGACGCACAGCCTGATGAAGCGCATGTAGCGCTAAACGGCCGTCGCTGTTTGGTGCGTGTTTGAATGTCTGTCTGCCCCGTGCCATGTTCAAAACTCTGTGAAATAAAGCATCGAGTTGAAGCAACAAACCGGTGCGTGCCGCTGACTATTTTCTTCTTCGTTACTACTTAAAATATATATGGCACACAGTGTCGGTGTCAAGATACATCTGACCACAGACACGTGGTCTAGAAAACACGGGCAGGAAAGGTACATAACTTTTACTGCCCACTGGGTGAACCTTCTGACGGCTGTCAAGTATGCAACCCGTGGCACCCATGTGGATTTGGTGTTGCCGCCACGGATTTCATGCAGGCTTCTACTCCATCCTCCGTCTCCTCCTCAGCTGACTCCTCCTTTTCCACTGCTACCCCCCTCTTCCGCTGCGCCCCCCAACCTCTCCAGAACCTATTCGACATGCCAGGTGAGATGTTGCCATGCTGTGCTGTGGCTGTTGTGCCTGGAAGCCAAGAGCCACACATTTGCGGTCACAGGCCGATCAGTGGCTAACCCCACTCAATTTGACAGTTGGTAAAGTGGTGTGCGACAGTGCTGAGCGAGCTGAAACAGGGCAAAATGACACACATGCATGGCACACGTCCTGAACTTAGTCATGCAGCGATTCGTTGCCAAATACCCCGGGGGTCCAGGGCGTCTTGCGGCAGGCCAGGAAAATCTCTGGCCATTTTGGAAGATCTTACACGGCCATGGCTCGCCTTGCTGATGTTCAGCGGCAACACCACCTGCCCGTCAGAAGTCTGATTGTGACAGCCCGATGTGCTGGAGCTCCACCTTGTATATGCTTGATAGGCTGCTCCAGCAGAAACGTGCAGTTAACGACTACCTGCACAAACTCTGCGGCAGGACAGGTTCTGGGAAGCTTGGTTTTTCTCACCGCGCCAGTGGCTGCTCATGTGCGACGCATGCAGTGATGAGATCACCAAACTGGTCAGCGCAGCCAGGGCGCCATCAGTGACATCGTACCTTACGCCTTCTTTCTGGAGCGTGCATTACGTTGTGTCATTGATCAAGCTGTCGAGGAGCAGATGCAGGAAGAAGAGGAAGTCGCAATGCTGGATGAATTCCCAGGGAGTGCTACTCCATCTAAGACAAGTCAACAGGAGTCTTAAGTAGAGTCAGAGGAGGATGGTGCCTAGGAGGAGGAGCAAGAAGAGCATGCCTTAAACTTCTCTGGGATCCCTGGTGTTGTCCGTGGCTGGGGGGGAGGAGACCGAAGACAACATTATCCTGGACTATGAGCAGGAGCCAGGCCACTCCACCTGCATCCAGTTTATGCCAGGACTTCATGTGTTTGAAGGGCAAGGACCAGTACTGGGTGGCAACGTACTTAGACCCCCGGTACAAACACAAAATGGCGGACATGTTACCAGCATCACAGAGGGCTGTCAGAATGCAGCACTTCCAGGCCTTGTTTCGAGAAATGCTGCATTCTGCTTTTGTAGGCACTGGCAGAGGAATTTCCACTCACAGAGAAACAGTTGGGGGTACCAATCCAACAGCGCATGCAAGAAGAGGGCAGTTTGAAGATGTGTTGGTCACTTTGGATATGAGATCATTCTTGCAGCCAACCCATCGATAGCCGCCCTCCGGATCCAGCCTCAGGGAACGCCTAGACCGACAGGTGTCTGGCTACATCGGGTTAACGGCCGATGTGGACGCTCTGAGAAACGAGGAACCCCTGGACTACTGGGTGTGCAGGCTTGACTTGTGGCCAGAGCTGGCACAATTTGCCATGGAACTTTTGGCTTGCTATCCAATAGAGCACCTTGATTAGGTGGTACATATGGGTGTGCTTGCTCCTCCTCCCATTGGTTGCTTGATGCACATGGAGGTGACTAGGAGCAGCACACCATATGTGCGGCGTCTGCGCTCCTGAACATAGAAGCCCAATGGCTTAGGTAGGTTTAGCATAGGACCCGCCTGACCTGAGACCACCTTGGCGCTTGGTAGGCGGGCTCAGATGTGTTTTGATCAAAATATATTGGCTAAGTGTCTCAGATATTATCATATCAGAGTGAGGACTTTGTCCATATATAATGCTTGCATCTACTTTACTAAGTGCATTATTATCTTATTTCTGTGATTTTCTTCAATAATATGGCCAGGGACATCCGCACATTTGTATATCATACCGTGCAGGATGTTTTTATCTTAGTTTTTCTGTGATTTGTTTTAACTTTTGGCTTGCCCCTCATTCAGTGTCCTGTCCGAAAGGACGTTCAGCGCAGCAGGGGGATCGTGACCAATAAGCGCACTCACCTAGCTCATGACAGTGTGGACTACCTCACATTTCTAAAAATGAATGAGGCATGGATCTCGGAGGAATTCAACACCTGTGACGACCACGTTTAATTGAATTTCCTCATGCCAGTCCACACATATCCACCAAGAACAAAGAATGGTCCCTGTCTTATGTAAATAATGAGGCATAAAAGGCCTTTTCTGTTCTTTGAATGCCTAATGTTTTGGGCCTCAGAGGAATTCAACACCTGTGATGACCACATGTTTCAACTATTATCATTAGGGGTTTATTCAAGAGGGGGGATTTTGTTAGCCATGTTTTTAATCCAATTTTATATTTTTAGTTCTTTTAAACATATGTATTTGACCTGTAGTTGTACTGGCCTTCAGTAATATTAATATCCATTGACCGTCTAATATACCACCAGCCACATAATCACTTGATCTTTTCTGCATGGTGAATGCATAATTTTTGAGGCCTGTAATACACTGTCCTGCAGTAAAATTGATAGCCAATGACCGTGTAATCTACCTCCAGCCACATACTTACTTGTTATTTTCTGTACGGTGAATGAATATTTGTTGGGGCCTTGGAGGAATTCAACACCAGTGACGACCACGTGTTATCGAATTTCAACTATTATTATTAGGGTTTTTTCAAGAGGGGGGATTTCGTAATCCATGTTTTTAATCCAATTTAATATTTTCAGTTCTTTTAAACATATGTATTTGACCTGTATTTGTACTGGCCTGCAGTCAAATTGATATCCATTGACGGTGTAATATACCTCCGGCCACATAATCACTTGATCTTTTCTGTCCGGTGAATGCCTAATGTTTGGGGCCTGTAGTCCAGTGGCCTACAGTAACATTTTTATTCATTGACCGCATAATGTACCTCGAGCCACATAATCAAAATTTCTCTTATGTCACGTGAATGCCTTATTTTTAAGGCCCGTACTCCCATGGCCTAAAATAATTTTTTTCTAGACTCCAACAGGGCACATTTCAGAGAATTTCCCTTAAAGACGCATAAAAATGTCCCCTGATTAAGATACATATTTTTTGTTGGAATTTTTGTCATTGATCCCCCTCTAGTATGTCACTGTCCATGTTGTGGGACTATTTGTGCACTTCTACTAAGTATTTGGTGGCTGCAAATATGAGCTGAAGGTTTTTCAGGTTCGCCTGCCATTAAAGTGAATGAGGCCCGCCGCGAACTTGCGGAACATTTGATCGTGTTTGCAAACCGTCCCGGCCGATGTTCGTTCATCACTAGAAACCAGATTGTAAGGGGTCAAGGAGAGAGTTAACAGAGAGATAGTAAGTACATATATATATATATATATATATATATATATACACACACACACTCACCTAAAGAATTATTAGGAACACCATACTAATACGGTGTTGGACCCCCTTTTTCCTTCAGAACTGCCTTAATTCTACGTGGCATTGATTCAACAAGGTGCTGATAGCATTCTTTAGAAATGTTGGCCCATATTGATAGGATAGCATCTTGCAGTTGATGGAGATTTGAGGGATGCACATCCAGGGCACGAAGCTCCCGTTCCCCCACATCCCAAAGATGCTCTATTGGGTTGAGATCTGGTGACTGTGGGGGCCATTTTAGTACAGTGAACTCATTGTCATGTTCAAGAAACCAATTTGAAATGATTCGAGCTTTGTGACATGGTGCATTATCCTGCTGGAAGTAGCCATCAGAGGATGGATACATGTTCTCATTCTGTTTACGCCAAATTCGGACTCTACCATTTTAATGTCTCAACAGAAATCGAGGCTCATCAGACCAGGCAACATTTTTCCATTCTTCAACAGTCCAATTTTGGTGAGCTCGTGCAAATTGTAGCCTCTTTTTCCTATTTGTAGTGGAGATGAGTGGTACCCAGTGGGGTCTTCTGCTGTTGTAGCCCATCCGCCTCAAGGTTGTGCGTGTTGTGGCTTCACAAATGCTTTGCTGCATACCTCGGTTGTAACGAGTGGTTATTTCAGTCAACGTTGCTCTTCTATCAGCTTGAATCAGTTGGCCCATTCTCCTCTGACCTCTAGCATCCACAAGGCATTTTTGCCTACAGGACTGCCGCATACTGGATGTTTTTCCCTTTTCACACCATTCTTTGTAAACCCTAGAAATGGTTGTGCGTGAAAATCCCAGTAACTGAGCAGATTGTGAAATACTCAGACCGGCCCGTCTGGCACCAACAACCATGCCACGCTCAAAATTGCTTAAATCACCTTTCTTTCCCATTCTGACATTCAGTTTGGAGTTCAGGAGATTGTCTTGACCAGGACCACACCCCTAAATGCATTGAAGCAACTGCCATGTGATTGGTTGACTAGATAATTGCATTAATGAGAAATAGAACAGGTGTTCCTAATAATTCTTTAGGTGAGTGTATATGCACACACCATTCCACAGTCAGACACTCAGATTGTGTAAGAAATTAAATTCTGAAGGGTTCACAAACTTTCAAGCACCTGTGTGTGTGTATATATATATATATATATATATATATATATATACTGTATATATTGTAGGGGATCAGCTCTCTTTCGGGGGTCATTCTCTCAGATATCTTCAGGACACTAAGTTTAAGATCCAAACACGGTGCTTTATTGCGGCACATCCGCATAAACATAAACAATAATACAAAATAATAAACACTCGCCCGGCTGGGCTCTAACTAAACATACTGTAATATTCCTGACTCACCTAAGTCCTTGTTCACACCATGTGAACACAAGCGGCTTTCTCAGCCAATGTCCCACAGCCTCCTGGCTGTACAGAGCACAGTACGCCCACCACCTCCAGTCCAGTGTCTCAGCACACATGGGGAATAGTGGTTTCTCAGCCCTCCTGGCTTGGACCACACAGAGCCTCCAGGCCTCTGTCCACAGGCAACACACTCCCCCTTTGCTGACACCCTGGGAGGTGCTTTGTGCCAGCCTGATTACTTCCAGCTGGTCTCGCCTGTGGTGGAATAGGGGTGCGGACCAAACTATCCACCCCTTCCTTGCCTCTACCCTGCGTGAGACCTGTCACTGTCTCACATATTCCCCCCCCCCCCTTTGTTCAAGCCCATGAGGGTGAACACCTGCATAACCACGGGAGGTTGGTGAGAGGGCATCCACCTGGCCTGGACGTGGGGAACAGCCACCCACCCTGCTCTTTGGCTGCTCCCAATAAGAACCGGCCCAGATTGGCTTTACAGCCACACTAAGTAACACAGTGTCAGCGAGCACTAGCTGCCGCTGACACAGAAAATTACCGGTTCTTATTTCACCGAGGCCCGGAACCTTGGTGACATGTACCTTCCCTTTGTTCTGCCAGACCCACACCAGCACAGCTTGGTTTATCACCAAAACTAACATCTTGCCCAGTCTAAACTGCCTAAAGGCCTCATGTACCCATCTCATGGCCAGGTACTCTTTTTCTACTCTTTCGCGGGTGATAATGATGCACTCTTTCACTCTTTGATCTCTCTCTCTTTTTTGATCCTCTGGCTCCCGCACATGCGCCTCATGTCCTTTCTTGGACTGCTGCAGCTCTTGACTGAACTGTTCCCAGTCATAGTCCTGTCCCGACACTTTCTCCTTTGCTTTGCAGGGCTCCTTCAGCAGAGCATGCCTGCCCCTGCTCGCTTCTTTTACTTGCATCTGGGTCACTTCTTCCTTCTTTCCAGCAGTAGTTACCCCAGTTTCAGAGACCTCTGCTTTTTTAGTGGCTTTTTCCGCTTCGGCTGCCGCTCCCTTTGTCTTAACTTTGGTCTCTGCAGCACCTGGGGACTTCATGTCAACCAACACATCGGCCTTAAGTTCTTCAGCCTTTGTCTTCTCGGAGTCTCCAGTCTCTTTGAGAGCCTTCTCAGACATGGCACCATACGCTTGCCCTCTTAACCCCTCCCCCTCTTTCTCATTGAGGCAGGAGGCACCGGGGTCTTCAGCATACTCCTTGTCTTCTGGCGTTTTCTCCAGAGGCTCACCCAGGACACTGGTCTCCTTTTCGGGAGGAGTCAGGATAGACAGCCCATCGTAATAGCCTGGATCCAAAAACGGATCGTTCACCTCCTCGTACTTCTTCCCCAGCAGGCTACTGGCTATTTGGAAGGCCTTGTAGGCAGAGGGGACGTCTTCCCGGCCTGGGCTACACTCTACCACGGGTCTGTGGTCTTCGGTATCCACATCAGCCCCATCAACTGGTTCAGCAGAAGCATCTTCCATCTTCTCTGCCACAGCCAGCACCGCAGTGCCACCATCTCCAGACCCATTCTTGATTGGCTCTAACTTAGACTTCTCCAACTCATAGACGTTCTTCCCGACGTCATCCTTTGAGCTCACAAGATCATCTATCTCAGCTCTGAGTTGCTTTTTCAGCCTCTCAAATTCAGCATGCTCCTCAAGTGCTTCTTCAAGGGCTCTAGCCAACGAGAGGGCCTTGGACTCTTTCCCCTGAGCATCAGCCTCCGCTCGGTCATGTTCTTCGGCATACCGAGCCGATATGTATTTCTCTTCAGCCAGGAGCTGGCCAAACTTCTGTTCCTTCTCTATCGTATCTAGGGACCGTGTGGAGAGAGAGAAATCATCTTCCTGATTGCAGCTGTACTGACAGGTCAGGTCATCTACCGCTGCCTGAATATGGGTCTCAGGCACTAGGCTGGCGTCTCCCCACTCAACTCTAGTCACGTCAGGTACAATTATCGTCTGGTTGCTACCCGTAACTACGTCAATTTGGCAAGACCTCGACATGGCAGCCTCTCTCTCTAAGTTGCTATCGGCCACGGCACATGCGTCACTTATATTACTTGTGTCATCATTATCAGTTCTGACCTCTAGGGGAACCGATGCGCTAATCCCCACATTGGACACTTCCCCAGCAACCAAAAATCCCTGTGGTACTGCATATCCACCTCTGGTACGTGTGGTACACCCTCTGGGCCCACAACATTAACCAGCATTTTTGTATCACATATATTTTTATCAGGAGGGGGCACTTCTCTCCTGATCATATCCTGAAAGGGAAAAGGCATGTGATCATCATATACTTCACATGACCTCACATTTTCATTTTTCACTTCAACTACATCACTGTTTTCAATGGTCCTTTCCCTTACACGTTCACTAAAAGGGACAGGTACAAGTTCTGCAGGAGTTTTTGCACTCTCTGCAGAAGTGTCTCCATTACTCCACAACTCCCAGCATAAGGGAAAATTACACCCCAGCACTCGCTCATGCATGAGCATATCTGTAACATCAAGTTCATAAGTCCCTGTTCTCATTGGAGTCTCGTGCTCAGTGAAAATCGTCCTTATCCGCACGACTGTCCAGCACCTTTATTATTTTACCAGTCTCAGGTTTCAATATTGTGCTGCCTCTTACCCGGGCTAGCATGGGATCCCGGATCCTTGTCATCCCATGTCTAGCCTTGATTCCGGGCATTTTGGGTAACACAAGAACATTCTCCCCTGCAGATTCCTGCGAGGGAGCAATCACAACAAGCTTACCCGCCTGTTCAGACACTGGTTTTTCCATGTTATCACACATTTTCGCAATAGTTTCTTGCCTCCGCGACTTATCACCTACCGGCCCGACAGGTATCAACTGCCGCCGGCTTACTGTCACTGGGTCTGCCACATAATCAATAACAGGAACAATCTTACCCAGCGATGTCACGGGTTTAGCAGTCCCGGGAGCCAAGGATACACAGCCACACGCTGTTGTGGTTGGTCGCCCTTAGCAACCGCCTCGCAGATCCTCGGCACATCCTTTCTAGGACTCTGTCTCCACTGGTAGGGAACACTCGACTTCCTGAGAGCTGAACCACTCTCCTCCTCTTTATCTTCCCGACGGTTGCCCTTGGCAACGGCATATCTTTGCTTTTTCTCCGGCGTTCCCGGCACACTGCCGACTTTGTGCAGGGTCCATACAGCGTTGAGGACCCTCTACTCAGGGCTAGCTGCAGCTGCGCCTCCAGAGCCTCTCGCTCAGCATCAAATTTCGCCAACTCACTTGGGGTACAACCCATCTGTTTTACCAGTTTTTCCTGCCGTTTAATCTCCCACGTCTGTCGGACGTATTCTTCCCCGAGACCCATGGCAACAAACAGTCTCGTAGCAGGAAAAACTTTCAGCAGCGAGTCCACTTTTGCTGGGCTACTGGCCCTTTAATTCACTGCAGTTTTACTTGCACTACAGCAAAATAGTCCACAAAAGCATGAGCAGCACCTGCTCCACCGAACAAACAGGCTTCCGGCCCTTTAACTCCAGCACAGCAGGATTCAGCAGCACCTGCTCTTTCTCGTCGTTGCCCCTAGCAACCGACCGTTGCCCTTCTCTCATGGACAACTTGCCCGCATCCGACACCAATTGTAGGGGATCAGCTCTCTTTCGGGGGTCATTCTCTCAGATATCTTCAGGACACTAAGTTTAAGATCCAAACACGGTGCTTTATTGCGGCACATCCGCATAAACATAAACAATAATACAAAATAATAAACACTCGCCTGGCTGGGCTCTAACTAAACATACTGTAATATTCCTGACTCACCTTAGGGCTCTTTCACACCTGCGTTCTTGTCTTCCGGCATAGAGTTCCGTCGTCGGGGCTCTATGCCGGAAGAATCCTGATCAGGATTATCCTAATGCATCCTGAATGGAGAGAAATCCATTCAGGATGCATCAGGATGTCTTCAGTTCCGGAAAGGAACGTTTTTTGGCCGGAGAAAATACCGCAGCATGCTGCGCTTTTTGCTCCGGCCAAAAATCCGGAACACTTGCCGCAAGGCCGGATCCGGAATTAATGCCCATTGAAAGGCATTGATTCGGATCCGGCCTTAAGCTAAACGTCGTTTCGGCGCATTGCCGGACCCGACGTTTAGCTTTTTCTGAATGGTTACCATGGCTGCCGGGACGCTAAAGTCCTGGCAGCCATGGTAAAGTGTAGCGGGGAGCGGGGGAGCAGCATACTTACCGTCCGTGCGGCTCCCGGGGCGCTCGAGAGTGACGTCAGGGCGCCCCAAGCGCATGGATCACGTGATCGCATGGGGCGCTCTGACGTCATTCTGGAGCGCCCCGGGAGCCGCACGGACTGTAAGTATACCGCTCCCCCGCTCCCCGCTCCTACTATGGCAACCAGGACTTTAATAGCGTCCTGGGTGCCATAGTAACACTGAAAGCATTTTGAAGACGGTTCCGTCTTCAAATGCTTTCAGTACACTTGCGTTTTTCCGGATCCGGAGTGTAATTCCGGCAAGTGGAGTATGTAAGGAAAATTTACTCTCTTGCCTAACGGTGTGTCCCTGACACATGATTTCAGTGGCCAGCTTGAATTAAGTCTTACCGGTACCGGGAGAATGAAGAAGATAGACCACATGAACACATGTCTATTTCCAATCCATTCTGGTTTATTCACAGCTGGCAAACAGTTTTAATAGAGGGGGTTGAGCTTCCTTTACATCCAATCATATGTTAGCATTAGTATTTGACCAATAGTATGGTCACACATAAGCTCTGCATTAACATCATAGCTGACTCATAGTAACAGCATTTGACCAATCAGGTATATACACATAAGCTAGTAGACACTTGAGCCAGATGTCCTTTTATGGCTAGAAGGCTGTTCATACTTTCAACATGTATGGATTTCCTGAAACAGTTTAAGGAAGTGTCTCACATTCCATAGGGGGGAGGGAGGTTTTGTAGTGCACTAACCAAATGTAATACACGTGGCTAAATGAGACAAAATGGAGTCACATATATCCCATCAAATCCCCTCTTAGAACCTTATATATATATATATATACTATATGGTTCTTTCTCTGCTCTTCCTTGGTTTGCTTATAAGCCTTTAGGTATTCCATATACCCTTCAGCAGTATAATCCTCAGGCTTTGTTGAGGTTGTGTTTGCCTCTTCTACCTCTACCAGAGTATAGAGGAATGTTGAGTGTACCCCTCTTTCGGCCACATTTTTTACATATGACAAGAATGGAGGGCGCACACTGCAGGCAACCGCAGAGACACACTATTGCAGCGACCACGGCGAGTGCCACTCCTAAAACATATCTTATTTGACCAAAGTCAGATATTCAGCCAAAAAGGCCAGTCCCACCAACCTTGGTCAACATCTTGTTTTATATGTTTTATCATCTCTTCTAGTTGGCCTATTTTATCTTTTATTCCACGGGAGTGATCTAATAAATTGAAACAACACATCCCTGCGAACGCTGAGCATCCTACACCATGTTGGAACAATAAATAGTCAATAGTTGCCCTATTCTGCAAGATAGCCTTTTCATACGATTGTATATCCAGCAGCATATCTTGCAGAACTGCACTAGTGACATTTATCTATTTTACCATAAAACAGGCAAGTTTTGATATTGTCCTGTGGTTATATATGGCCAACCCTGGTACTCCTATCAAAGATACCCCTAAACTCATATATTCTGATCTAGAGAGGAGATTCACATTATAATCACAATTTTCCGGTAACTGTAGGGCAGTGTCTCTCGTGTGTCGTATCTGCATTGCTGGGAATAGTGGTATCATTGCTAATGTCAGCCTAGCTATTGTACAGGGTCCCTCTGTAATATTGGCCGGTATGTATGTGTAACTAGTATTCCCACAGGCCAATACCCATCCTGCTGGTAGAGGTACATGTTTGTCTAGGGATGGTACTGTTTTTGTAATATTACATTGCATATTCTTTCCTGATATTATCTTTTTACAACTACCTAAATCTCTATCACAAATATTTGGCTTAATCTTATTCTGCATTTTTGCTTGTATGCAGGGAGGCAATAGTGTCTCATCACAGGTGAAGTTATAACATATTTCTGCTGCTGTGACAAGACCTGTAATTACTTCTATCATATTACTCTGCAGATTCTCATATGTAGGACAGTCAGAACAAGCATGATAAGGATTTACATATCCATATTTAACATCATGATCCTCCAAGTCTGTGTCGTTCCATTGGGAACGTAGGAGCTCCGTCCATACATCTACTGGGGTGAGGACTGCTACCAGACATGTCTCCAAAATGTTAGATGCCGATAAAGTGGTTTGGAGACAAAAGTCAGTTAAGTTCAGAGTTTTGGCCAGGTACAGCCATAAGTTCTCCTTTGTCTTGCATAGACTGTCTTCCCCTCTTCATTCTGTTTCCAGGTATATCTGTCTGTTCCACAGCCATGGGACAGTAAGTAGGAGACACAAAATTACAATTATTAAGGCACTACATCTCAGCCATCTCGAGGAATTTCCCGACTGCGTCATCTCGTTGGGGGTCAAGGCTGTCTGCCTCCGTTAGTACCCCTTCTGTATCTTCTTCGAGGTCAAGGCTGTCTGCCTCCGTTAGTACCTCTGGGCCTCGTTGGAGGTCAGGGCTGTCTGCCCCCGTTAGTACCTCTCTTTTCTTCACCAACTTAATCCTTGTGGCGTGGATCCACGTGGGCGATTGTTCAGTGAGGACCGCTGTTCTGGTGATCACGACTACCTCGGTGGGTTGTCCGTAGGTGAAACTTCCTGGTTCCTTTCCCTTCTTTAAGATCTTGATCATCACCTGGTTGCCTATCCGGAATGGACGGGTTGATTCCTGTGAAAGAGAAGGAGACTTACAAGCCACTTTTTCTTCAGTATTACTGAGGACTTTGATCAGATTAGTACTTCTCTCTGATCAGGTCCAAGTCCCCTTCCTGCACCACCAGGGGGCGTCTTGCCCATGGTGTGGGGAAAGGCCTACCCATGAGTATCTCAATGCTGTTTATGTCCTACTCTGTGGAAATGTGCTACTTAAGATGGAAGCACTGTATTGGGGGAATGCATAACTTCCCCTCTTTGCAGACTAATTCTAATCCTGTCTTAGGATTTTTCTGCAATACTGGATAACACCAGTCTTGCTGTTCCTGTTCAGTGGCATACCACTGAAGATCAGTAAGCATGTGCAACATCTCAGGGGTTGGAGGTGCCAAACATGGCATCTCCCAATGGTTATACAAACCTGTGAGGTTGCTTTTGGCCACTCATTTCGCCATCTTAACTGCCAGCGCATTGCCCTGTGAGACATGTTCCTTACCATCTGCTGCCGTAAATCCTCTCCTCTGCCAGATCATACCATGGTCCCACACTACCCCATGTGTGTACCTACTCTCAGTATGAATGGTGACAGGTCTATCAGCATGTAGAATACATGTCCTAGTGAGTGCAATAAGCTCAGCTGCCTGCTGTGTTGAGTGCGGATGTCCTTGAGTAGGCCTACAACATCATGAGTGGTGTGCAAAATGGTGTAATGTCACATTGTGAAAGAATTTGCTGACTCTACCATCATAGCACAGGCTGCAAGAGAACGCAGACATGCCGGCATCCCCTGGACAGAGGTGGGCATTACCTTTGAGAAAAACACACAAGGACGCAACTTGCCTCCGTTTTCTTGTGTCAGTACACCCGCCATGGTTTTACAATTTTGGCGTGCAAACATGTGGAAGGGCATATTATAGTCAGGGAGGCCCAGCCCTGGACTCGACATGAGCGAACATTTCAGATAATCAAATGCATTGTACATTTCAGAAGACCATTTAATCAAATCTGGATTTCCATCCAGAGTGGCTTGCCTCAAAACATTGTCAATAGTGGGAGCAACCAGTAATCCATTGTCTACCGTTTATCATACCAAGGAAAGATAACATTTCTTTCTTGGTGTGCGGGGCGACCAAACCCGCAATAGACTGGACTCTTTCTGCGCTGATTCTCCGTTCACCTTTTGTGAGGACAAAGCCCAAGTATTCAACCTGCATTTTACACCATTGCATTTGCTTAAGTGTCACTTTGTGACCACATCCTGACAACCATTATAACAGTGATAAACCATCCTGAATGCTGGCCTCCGCTGACATGCTACACAGTAATAAATCATCGACATATTGCAGCAGCACAGAACCTTGGGGGGATGTACCATGACTCTAACATCGCTCGGAGGACTATGCTGTACACTACAGGTGAATCAGCATATCCCTGGGGCATCTCTGCACCCGGTCAGTTGGCGTCTGTCAAAGGAAAAAGCAAAAAGTAGTCTGGTTATCTTATCAACTGGGATAGAAAAGAAAGCATTTTTCAGATCTATCACACTGAACCAAACAGCGTCTGCTGGAATGGCAGATAATAATTAAGTGACATCAGGTACAACAGGGGCTATAGGCACAATGATGTTGTTGATGGCCCTTAAATCCTGTACAAAGCGGGCAGCACCATCTGCCTTTGTCACTGGATTCACGGGCGTGCTGTAGGGTGAAATCACCTCTGCCAGGATTCCCTTTTGTAGGAATTCCTTTATCATTGGCCTAAGTCCATCAAGTTTCTCTTTTAACAGCAGGTATTGTTTCTGGAACACTGAGATGACACCTGGTTTCACAGTAGCTTTGTAAGGTGTGCAATCTATGAATCCTGTGTCATATTCATTCGAGGACCATAATGCAAGGTTAATGTTATTCTGGGTGGTCCTGTATGTTTGCAAGAATCAGTGGCACTGGTGTAGAGACTGGAATGAGACCTAAGTGTACTCTTATGTCCTGATTCTTTGCTGATACCTGCAAGTTAAGCCTAATGAACAAATCTCTCCCTAATAGGCTGACTGGGTAATCTAGTATAATGCTAAATACATGACATGATGTATTCCCTGTCCATGGTTTCTACTGGTAAGGAATCTGTTCTGTATGTCCTTGTCAGTACCCCATTTATTCCCATAGAGGGCTCACATTTCCTTCCTGACACTCTGAGTCACCTAAGTCCGCCCCTTTCAGTCGGACGCTTTGGTCTGTCTTCTGTTCTGCCATTAGTATCTTAGCTGTCCATACGAGCAGAGCTCTGATGTTAAGCACAACACTGAACATGTAACATGTAACTGCAAACATTGAAACAAACAGATCTGACAATACAGACATGAACACACAAAGGGCCCATAAAAACTTTTCATTGAAATAAAAATGTACAGCTTGATCAATGCTGTTGGTACCAATAAAAAAAAAAAAAAACTTCCAAGAAAATAAAATAAAATTCTTAATGCGCATATTTAAAAACAAATACCGTATTCCATACGCATTCATATACATTTTCATGTACTCATCTTCACAAACCAGCTCATAACCACGCCCTTATACATAAAATATGAATTACACACACAGCTCTGCTACGTACATACAACTCAGAGCCACACCCATTCACATTCCACTGAATCATGTATCTTTCACCCAATCACACAATCTCTTTGTTACATCCCAAAACTTGCAGCACAGACAAACACAGCAATTGCTGATGGTCTGTCACTGTAAAACAATATACATGTTAATCATACAGTCATTTTGTTAAAATTAACAAATCATCTTATATGCCATGTCGTTTTTTTGGTTTAGTGTTACACACATCGTTACTTATTCTATATAACTAACCCTTCCCCCATTTCTTCTGCCTTGCGTCTCCTATTTCAGGAGTGTTCAAACAGGGGAAGTAAAGCAATACATCAAGACGTTCAGCTGTACCACATGTTCCTCAAACTTTTACTCACATCTGAATAAGAACTTATTGGGTGCAACCTTAGATTGATACGAGTGGACACTTCCAATTAGCATCATCACTGCAGGCACATTTTAAACCATCGGAACATACAATTTGGAAAGATACAATTAATACTGGAGCCCTGTCTGGAATATCTTATAGATAACACAGGTTAGTATCTTCACATTGCTGCTTATGCATTACCAATTAGCAGCCCCCCTCCCCCCTCAACCCCCATATGAAATTCCTGAGCAGAGAAGGGGGGTGAGATGGGAGGGGGCTCTCTCTGAAAACACATCTCAGACAGAACAGGAAGAATTTTTTTTTTTCTTTTTTTTGTGGGACTACAAGTGACATTTTGGAGTTTACTGCAGATGTGGTGGGGGGGGGGGGGGGAGGGATGCCTCATGGCAACTTCTTTGTTCTCTATAGGATTCAAAATCCTCCATCTTGAAATAAGAAATGCTGCTCATTTCATTTCTCTAACTTCAAGTTCTCTCAGTCACTTCCATATACACTTTTTCACCATAACTCAGCTTGCACCAGGCTATTATTATCCTTCAACAACTTCTCTCTTCAACTATCAATACACTTATGCATTAACTGTCCATCTTTTAGTGCTGTAATCTCTAATTCCAGGGACTATAAATCGTCACTATTTAAACACACACAGATCATTAGGGCAACAAAACTTAACCAGTTCATTTCTGAACGTTTAACACAAGCCCTTTCTAATTGCAAACACTGAGACACTTTTTCCCTTGCCATGAATTAACTTCCTGACTCTGCTGTGTCTTGTCACTCACCCTAACCCCCCTTCACAATCACAGGAGCTCTGATGTAACCAGTCTGTAAGCTTCTAACAGCTTTTTTGCAGCCTTTCATCCCTGCCAGCCTGGCATAACATTCTGTTTCACATTTTAACTGTCAATTCTCACATCTTGCCCAATTGTCTACTCATGTGTTAACTAGAAAATAATTTGTGGGACTAGACCGTGCAACAAAGTTTACATGTTGGCAGTGATAGAAACAGAATGATTTCAAAGCGGGATGCGACCGTAAACTTACCACCCGGCCAACATCTCACACAGACAGATAATCTTAATACTTCTAAAATACTTATACTATATATACATAAGAGTTAATTCAAGCTTGTATCCTTCTGTTCCCGGAACAGATATCCTTATATAGTGCACTATCTCTTAACGATATGGACTTACTAAGCCTCTTATAATCAACATTTTTACCTAACGATATGGACCCTATGATATGAGCCGCTTAAAATCAACATTTGCGTGTCCCAGACATCGCAATCCACTGAAATCATAAATAGATGGTTCGACTTACTTGAATGGGATTTTTGGTCATTGCTCCCAGGTCCAAGGCGGACAAAAATTGATGTCTTTCACGGTAGACCTGAAGAGTTGACCCTCCCAATCCCGGACTGAGTCCCCAGATCTGTAAGGAAAATTTACTCTCTTGCCTAACGGTGTGTCCCTGACACATGATTTCAGTGGCCAGCTTGAATTAAGTCTTACCGGTACCGGGAGAATGAAGAAGATAGACCACATGAACACATGTCTATTTCCAATCCATTCTGGTTTATTCACAGCTGGCAAACAGTTTTAATAGAGGGGGTTGAGCTTCCTTTACATCCAATCATATGTTAGCATTAGTATTTGACCAATAGTATGGTCACACATAAGCTCTGCATTAACATCATAGCTGACTCATAGTAACAGCATTTGACCAATCAGGTATATACACATAAGCTAGTAGACACTTGAGCCAGATGTCCTTTTATGGCTAGAAGGCTGTTCATACTTTCAACATGTATGGATTTCCTGAAACAGTTTAAGAAAGTGTCTCACATTCCATAGGGGGGAGGGAGGTTTTGTAGTGCACTAACCAAATGTAATACACGTGGCTAAATGAGACAAAATGGAGTCACATATATCCCATCAGAGTACATGCCGGATCCGGACAACGCAAGTGTGAAAGAGGCCTAAGTCCTTGTTCACACCCTGTGAACACAAGCGGCTTTCTCAGCCAATGTCCCACAGCCTCCTGGCTGTACAGAGCACAGTACGCCCACTGTCTCCAGTCCAGTGTCTCCTGGGGAATCGTGGTCTCTCAGCCCTCCTGGCTTGGACCACACTGACAGAGCCTCCAGGCCTCTGTCCACAGGCAACACACTCCCCCCTTGCTGACACCCTGGGAGGTGCTTTGTGCCAGCCTGATTACTTCCAGCTGGTCTCGCCTGTGGTGGAATAGGGGTGTGGACCGAACTTTCCACCCCTTCCTTGCCTCTACCCTGCGTGAGACCTGTCACTGTCTCACAATATATTTATATATATATATATATATATATATATATATAAATCAAGACAGCTGGGCAGCACTGCAGGCCATAGTTGAAAGAGGAGTGCCAGCGGCTGTGGCGGCGATCCCACTGCCAAATAGCAGATAAAAAAAGGAAACTGCGGCACTTCCAAAAAAGTGTTTATTTCACCAGATGCAATGTTTCGGTTCTCCCCTTGGAACATTTTTCAAGCAGTGACAAATTCATGGTGCAATTTACATCTATTCTATATATATCACACATGTCATCACTGAATGATTAAAGCAATCAATATACAAAGTATAAACAGTGCATGATTATATTATGTGTATATATACATATATATATATATATATATATACTTGCAAATACCGCAGCAGCACAGTCGGATAGTGTGTACTGGGAGCAATTCCTCAGCTTGACAAAGGCCTCATTGAGTAGGCCGAAACGTTGCTGGGGAATTAAAGTTTGGGGTCTTCACCCTTTCACATCAATCTGGAAGTGCTGCCTCGTTCTTTGGGAATTATATATATATATATATATAAAAATATAATTATTTCATATCCAAAATACGTGCATTATCAAACATATAAATATAAAAAATTCATAAGTGATACATGATTATTTAATTAACAACAAATATGAACATCCCCAATAAGTGATTAAAAACATAATTGATGTGTGGGGGGAGGAGGAGAAACTATACCTGACAGCATGAAATTACATCTGGGTTCAGCGTCTCAACAACACTATCGCGCATGTCAGTAGGACCTGTTGCGGTCATGTGAGGAGCGCGATCATATGCACAGTATCATGTGATGTATCTTAGTTACCCGGCCACTTCCGTCCAGAGCATTGCGCTCCCATGACAAGCACGAGACATGTGACTAAAGTCACAGGATCATGAGAGATCACATGACCGCATGTCCACAACAGTGTAATAGTCTAATTCAGCTTAATTAACCCCTAAAAAGTAATTGTAAATGTGTGTACAAATTAACTAACTTTTCTGCTCACATCACAGTCACAAATTGTGTATAATTTAAAAAAATGAATAAATGACTGAATGCCCTCACTTTTTCTGTGATGGCTTTCCGTGTGCACAGAATAAACAGAAATCCACAGTAATCGTGGATAACTGAATATTAGAGCATCCACAGGAACATCCAATCCCACTTAGAGGTATGGTACTCATCAAATTGTACTCTATATCGGTACGTTAAGGTATCTTAAAAAAGGAGGTTCCCCAAAAAAAGGGAATAATATGTGTGGGAGAACTATCGGCTAGGATCTCACTGTATATAAATAAACTATGGCAGAACCAGTACTGCTCTCACAGCAACAAATTCCCATAGAGTGAGGAAATCCCATGGTTGACAACCCCGCCAAGGGTGACATCCATAAGAGTCCACATAGACATATAAACATATAAAAATAAATATAAGCTCAGCGAGGCTCCTCATGCCACTGTAGTGCATAAGGGTCATGTATAATATAATGGTGAGGAGCCATGCCGTTCCCACGGCCAGAGGATCCTCACCAGATAGGTATCCATTAAGTAAACAATAAGGCCCAACAGAAGTTCCCCCCACTTGAAAAATAAAGTATATTATATAAACTACTATTAAAAAAGATATCACAACGTACACTGGCCATAATGGAAGAAATATATTGCTGAATAAAATGAACAAAAAAGATAAAATCGTAAAACTATACAATGTTCCAATCTACTATTTATCATTCTGATTTGTTCAGTTTCATCCTCCACACACCATCAATATAGACTAAAAACAAAACAGAAAAGTAGTATCTTAATATCAGTATGCACCATATTCAAGAAGAGCAAGATCAAACATAGTATGTCCACAGGATTATATCAAGATGCCTGGTCTAAAATCCACATTAAGTGCATAAGGTCTCAGTGAATTCAGAGTGGCATTCCAATGCATCTCATGTCTTTTTATGGAAAAATTCTATTACCTCCCCTGCGTGAAATGGGGACATGGTCAATCAAACTACATTTTAATTGACTTTCTTTATGATTGGATTCCGTAAAGTGTTTTGACACTGGAAGATCCATTTACTTTTTGCGGACACTACATCGGTGATAGTTAAGCCGGGTTTTGAAATCAAGTGAAGTTTCCCCTACATACAACAAATTGCATGGACACCAGAGTGCATAGACAACAAATGATGATTCACAAGTCAAAAAATGTTTAATTAAATATCGTTCACGTGTGATAGGGTGAATAAATGTATTGCCTTTTTGCATGTAATGGCAGTTGACACAATTCAAACATGGGTAACACCCTAGTTTTTGGGGACGTATATAACTTTGACCTATATGTTTCTGAGGGCCTATATCTGTATGGACTACTTTGTCCCTTAAATTGCTAGGTCGTCTATAGGAAAACAATGGAAGCAATTTAAATACATCTATATTATTATGCCCACTTTTTAGAATCGGCCAATGCTTATTTATAATGTCCCTATTAGGTTTCTGTCTTCCGTGTATATGGTTACTACAGGAATTCTTTGTAAGGATTTCTTGTGTGGTTTTTTTAGTCAATAGATCTGATCTGTCCGTCCTATGAACCCGCTCTAAATGGGCCTGCAAAATTGTATGTGGGAAACCTCTATCTGAAAAGGAATTAGTCATATTTTGTAATGTAGCCTTGAGTTGTGTATCCTCACTGACAATTTGTTTGGCATGCAAAAATTGACTTAAAGGAAGTGATTTAATTGTAGCCCTGGGGTGGGCACTATCATACCTTAAATACGTGTCTTTGTCAGTCGGTTTGACGCAAACATCAGTCTTTAAATGTCCATCTTGTAAAATAATCAAGGTGTCTAGAAAATTGACTTGTTTTGTCGAGTGACTAAGTGTAAATTTAATGTCACTGTCCATATCATTCAAAAAAGGAAAATAGCTGCTGTTCTGTGCCTGTCCAAATAAAAAAAATGTCATCTATGTACCGCCACCATCCAAGTACATTGACAAAGTGTGGCAATACATAGATGAACGACACTTCCAGGCGGTCCCCTTCAACTGTAGAAAAGAAATGGTCCCCAAACCAAAAATAATTTCACGTTAGTTTTAAATGTAATAAGGTCAAAATGAAATCTTGACATCCTGGTGTGAAATCAGACTTAGACAGAGCTTGCCTCACAGCATTGAGGCCAAACTCATGTCTAATGGAGGTATACAGGCTGACTATGTCAAAGGAGGCCATAATTGCCCCCAGAGAAATAATAACATCCGATAATTCAAAAAATCAGTTGTGTCCTGAATGTATAATTTTGGTGAGGTAGCAAAATTTTGCAATATTTTGTCTAGAAAGACATAAATATTGCTCAGCAAAGAACCCCTCCTGGAAACGATGGGCCTACCTGGGGGATTATTTAGATCTTTATGGATTTTTAATAGATACAACATGGGAGCGACCGGATGTAAAATTATAAGATATTCCTTCAATTTGTCATCCAGTTAAATCCAGCTTGTATCCCTTCATTCACAATAGATAATATTTTTTTCTAAAAATCCCCCACACATCAATTATGTTTTTAATCACTCATTGGGGATATTCACATTTGTTGTTAATTCACTAATCATGTATCACTTATGAATTTGTAATACTTATATGTTTGATAAGGCACGTATTTTGGATATGAAATAATATGTATGCACATCACATGAATTGTATACTGAATGCTTTTATATATATTTATACATTATAATCATGCACTGTATATACTTTGTATATTGATTGTTTTAATCATTCAATGATCACATGTGTGATATATAGATGTAAATTGCACCATGAATTTGTCACTGCTTGAAAAAGGTTCCAAGGGGAGAACCGAAACATTGCATCTGGTGAACTAAACACAGTCTACTTTTTTGGAAGTGCCGCGGAATTTCCTTTCTTTTACCTTCCTTTATATATATATATATATATATATATATATATATATATATTTATATATATATATATACAGTACAGACCAAAAGTTTGGACACACCTTCTCATTCAAAGAGTTTTCTTTATTTTCATGACTATGAAAATTGTAGATTCACACTGAAGGCATCAAAACTATGAATTAACACATGTGGAATTATATACATAACAAACAAGTGTGAAACAACTGAAAATATGTCATATTCTAGGTTCTTCAAAGTAGCCACCTTTTGCTTGGATTACTGCTTTGCACACTCTTGGCATTCTCTTGATGAGCTTCAAGAGGTAGTCCCCTGAAATGGTTTTCACTTCACAGGTGTGCCCTGTCAGGTTTAATAAGTGGGATTTCTTGCCTTATAAATGGGGTTGGGACCATCAGTTGCGTTGAGGAGAAGTCAGGTGGATACACAGCTGATAGTCCTACTGAATAGACTGTTAGAATTTGTATTATGGCAAGAAAAAAGCAGCTAAGTAAAGAAAAATGAGTGGCCATCATTACTTTAAGAAATGAAGGTCAGTCAGTCAGCCGAAAAATTGGGAAAACTTTGAAAGTAAGGGCTATTTGACCATGAAGGAGAGTGATGGGGTGCTGCGCCAGATGACCTGGCTGTCACGGAACCATGAACCAGACGTACAACAAGGGATAAGTGAAAATAAGAAGGCTTTATTGAAAATAAAGCTGTAAAGCAAAAGTCCAAACGGATGGCGAAACCGAAGCAGAGTCTTTGCGAAGCCAGAGGTCAGGAACCAGAAGGGTAGTCAGACGAAGCCAGGATCAGGAACCAGCAGGGTAGTCAGACGAAGCCAGGATCAGGAACCAGCAGGGTAGTCGGACGAAACCAGGATCAGGAACCAGCAGGGTAGTCAGACGAAACCAGGATCAGGAACCAGAAGCAGCAGCAGTCTAGGAGCATGTGAACACAGGAGGACCAAGCAAGGAACTGAAGCCACAGACCTCCTATATATATGAGCTAGGCATCCAGCTCCTCCCAGTGGGAAGGAGGAGCCGCAGGGTGGGAGGCTACAAGAAACCCAGAAACCAAGATGGCCGCCAGCACATGTCAAACGAAGGAGAACAGCAAGAAGGTAAGACCATGACAGTACCTCCCCCTCAAGGGCCCCTCCTCCGCAGAGTAAAGAACGGTTTCTGAGGGAAGCGTGCGTGGAAGGCTCGGAGCAAGGCAGGAGCATGGACATCTGCGGAGGGAACCCAGGAACGCTCCTCTGGACCATAACCACGCCAATGGACCAAAAACTGCACCCGACCGCGGACCAGGCGTGAGTCCAGGATATTGCTCACCTCATACTCCTCACGATTACCCACTTGGACCGGACGAGGCCGAGGAACCGAGGAAGTGAAATGATTACACACCAGTGGCTTCAACAGGGAGACATGAAACACGTTGGAGATCCGCATGCCAGGAGGAAGCGCAAGGGCATAGGCTACCGGGTTTACCCTGCGAAGCACTCGGAAGGGACCAACAAAGCGAGGCGCCAGCTTGGGAGTGGGCACTCGAAGGTTGAGGTTGCGGGTGGACAACCATACACGGTCTCCGACCTGGTAGGAAGGAGCAGGCGCTCGTCTGCGATCAGCCTGGAGTCTCTGGCGCTGCGCAGAGACCTCAAGGGACTTCTGGATCAGTACCCAAGAAGCACGTAGGACGGAAAGGTGATCCTCCACAGCCGGAATATCCTGGGGAGAGAATACCTCCGGTAACACGGCAGGTTGGAACCCATAATTGGCCATGAAGGGAGACGTCCCAGAGGAAGAGTTCACCGCCGTGTTCCTGGCAAACTCAGCCCAAGGCAGGAGGTCAACCCAATTGTCTTGGTGATCGGAGACATAGCAACGAAGGAATTGCTCCAAGGCCTGATTGGATCGTTCTGCGGCCCCATTGGACTGAGGGTGGTAGGCCGAGGAGAAGGAGAGATGAATCCCCAACTGGGAGCAAAAGGCGCGCCAGAACCTGGACACAAACTGACTCCCCCGATCCGACACAATCTCCTTGGGCAAACCGTGCAACCGGAAGACCTCCCTGGCAAAAATCGTGGCCAACTCTTGTGCAGAGGGTAACTTCTTGAGAGGAACACAGTGGCACATTTTGGAAAACCGATCCACAATCATGAGAATGACCGTATGGCCTCGGGATGCAGGGAGGTCCACAATGAAATCCATCCCCAGGTGTGACCATGGGCGCTCCCCGGTGGCTATGGGTTGCAGAAGGCCCAACGGAAGGTGCCGAGGGGACTTACTCTGGGCACAAACGGAGCATGCCGCTACATATGCGGCGATGTCGGAACGTAGGGAAGGCCACCAGAACAGACGTGAAACAGCCCAGGACAGCTGATTCTTTCCAGGATGCCCCGCGGTCTTGGAGTTATGGTAGGTTCGCAACAACCGAGTGCGCAACTCCTCAGGCACAAAACATCTGCAGTTGGGTCTCCCAGAGGGAGCACCAGATTGAGCCGCCAAAATCTGCTCACCCAGGGGAGAGGTCAGGCTGGTGCGAATGGCGGCCAAGATCTGATTCGGAGGTATGACCGAAGTCGGAATCGACTCCTCCCTGGACAGCTCGGAGTACTGCCGTGATAAGGCATCCGCCCTGATGTTCTTGGAACCGGGTAGGTAGGAGACCACGTAATTAAAACGTGACAAGAACAGAGCCCATCTGGCCTGACGTGGTGTCAATCTCTTGGCCTCAGAAAGGTAGGTCAGATTCTTGTGGTCCGTCAGGATGAGGACCGGAACCACCGAACCCTCGAGCAAGTGCCTCCATTCTTTAAGGGCCTGCACGATGGCCAATAACTCCCTGTCACCAATCTGATAGTTGCACTCCGCGGAAGACAGTTTCCGGGAGTAAAACCCACAAGGAAGCAGAGGACCCTCTGGTGTTCTACGCTGAGACAGAAGGGCGCCTACTCCCGTCTCAGACGCGTCCACCTCGAGGACAAAGGGCAACCCAGGGTTGGGATGCGACAGAATCGGAGCCGACACAAAGGCGGACTTTAGAGCCTCAAAAGCTCGGATGGCCTCGAGTGGCCAGACCTGGGAATTACTGCCCTTCCTGGTCAGATCCGTGAGAGGCTTGGCTAGCATGGAAAAGTCCCTGATGAACTTCCGATAATAATTGGCGAAGCCCAAAAAGCGCTGCAGGGAACGAAGACCACTGGGCTGGGGCCACTGTAAGACAGCCGAAACCTTCTCAGGATCCATGGAGAACCCCTCAGCGGAAATGATGTAACCTAAGAAGGTTACCTGGGATCGGTGAAATTCGCATTTCTCAAGCTTACCGAACAGCTTGTTCTCTCGTAACCGTTGCAACACTCGTCTGACATCCAGAATGTGGGCCTCCATGGATTCAGAATATACCAAGATGTCATCCAAATAGACCACCACACACTGCTGCAACAGGTCACGGAAAACATCGTTGATGAATTCCTGAAAGACTGCGGGCGCATTGCACAACCCAAAGGGCATAACCAAGGATTCATAATGACCGGTCCTGGTGTTAAACGCGGTCTTCCACTCATCGCCCGCCTTGATCCTTACCAGGTTATATGCCGCCCTCAGGTCGAGTTTGGTAAAGACCGTGGCCCCTTTAAGGCGATCGAACAGCTCGGAAATCAAGGGTATCGGGTAAGCGTTCTTGATCGTGATGCGATTGAGACCCCTGTAATCGATGCAAGGCCTCAACTCACCGCCCTTCTTTTTCACAAAGAAAAATCCAGCCCCTGCCGGGGACGAGGATTTGCGAATGTGTCCGCGGGAAAGCGCCTCCCTCACGTACTCCTCCATGGCCTCATTCTCCGCTACTGACAGTGGATAGACTTTGCCACGAGGAGGAACGGCACCAGATTGTAACTCTATGGCACAATCGTATGGGCGGTGCGGAGGTAGGGCAACCGCGCGCACCTTATCGAATACATCCCGGTACTCCTCGTATTCAGGAGGCAACAGAGAGTCCGAGGAAGTACACAGCAACTTGACAGACCCATGGATGCAACTAGCCCCACACTGCGGTGACCACGAGAGGATCTCGGCCGATCTCCAATCGAAAGTCGGATTATGCTTCCGGAGCCAGGGGTACCCCAAGACCACCGAGTAGTGTGGAGATGAAATAACCTGGAGGCAGACCGACTCTCTGTGAACGGCACCAATGGCTATCCCCACTGGAAGGGTCTCATGAGTCACGTGTGGCGGCAGAAGGGGTCTGCCGTCTATCGCCTCAAGAGCCAGTGGGGAACCTCGAGCCTGCAGAGGAATGGAATTGGCGGCAGCGAACACATTATCAATGAACAAACCACCAGCACCAGAGTCCACCAATGCCTGGGTCGTCACCGAGCCCCCGACCCAGGAGAGGACAACAGTGATCAGTGGTTTGTCAACACGGGAAACCGGGGACGAGGAGACTCCACCCAAGATCTGCCCCCGACAGGATCTCAGGTGCGAGCGTTTCCCGGACGGTTCGGACATGTCAACCGAAAATGCCCACCGAGACCACAGTACATGCATCGGCCCTCGCGTCTCCGGAGTACCCTCTCCCCCTCGGACAGGCGAGCAAACCCCAGCTGCATGGGTTCACCCCCAGACAAGTCATCCCCAGGAGGCGTGGGAGGAGAGGGAGGCACGGGTGGGACAGCAAACGTAGGCGCCAATCTGTTAGAAAACCTCCGCAGGCTCTCCTTAAAGGAAGGTCTCTCCCTGAGTCTGGTGTCAATCAAAATCAGGAAAGAAATAAGAGACTCGAGCTCCACTGGTAGGTCCTTAGCTGCAACCTCATCCTTCAAGGCATCCGAGAGACCATGAGAGAAAGCAGCGACCAGAGCCTCATTATTCCAGCCCACCTCTGCTGCCAGGGTACGAAACTCAATGGCGTATTCAGCTACGGATCGTGAACCCTGTCTGATGGACATAAGGAGCTTCGCAGCAGAGGCGGCACGAGCCGGCACATCGAATACCTTCCGAAGAGAAGCAACAAAACCGGAAAACTCGGCAACCACCGGATTGTTGTTCTCCCATAAAGGGCTGGCCCAGGCCAAGGCCTTGTCCGAGAGCAGCGAGATCAAGAAGCCCACCTTTGATCTCTCAGTAGGAAAGGCATGTGGCAGCAACTCGAAATAAATGCCCACCTGGTTAAGGAAACCTCGGCACTGAGTTGGCTCTCCCCCAAAGCGCTGTGGAAGAGGGGCAGAACCGGTCATACCCCGAAACACCGCAGGTGCAACAACAGGTGTCGGGGTAGTCTCTGGCGCAACAACCGGAGCGGCAGTAGGAGCGGGCCCAGGAGCGACAACCGACCCATCGGCAACGGGAGCGAAATGAGCCGTGCGTTCAAGCAGGGTTTGCAACGCCACAGCGAACCGACCCAACAGGTGATCCTGCTGATCAAGTCTGGCAACCAGCGAGGGTAGCGAGGATGGCCCTGTACCGTCAGAATTCATGGCTTGGTCCTAATGTCACGGAACCATGAACCAGACGTACAACAAGGGATAAGTGAAAATAAGAAGGCTTTATTGAAAATAAAGCTGTAAAGCAAAAGTCCAAACGGATGGCGAAACCGAAGCAGAGTCTTTGCGAAGCCAGAGGTCAGGAACCAGAAGGGTAGTCAGACGAAGCCAGGATCAGGAACCAGCAGGGTAGTCAGACGAAGCCAGGATCAGGAACCAGCAGGGTAGTCGGACGAAACCAGGATCAGGAACCAGCAGGGTAGTCGGACGAAACCAGGATCAGGAACCAGAAGCAGCAGCAGTCTAGGAGCATGTGAACACAGGAGGACCAAGCAAGGAACTGAAGCCACAGACCTCCTATATATATGAGCTAGGCATCCAGCTCCTCCCAGTGGGAAGGAGGAGCCGCAGGGTGGGAGGCTACAAGAAACCCAGAAACCAAGATGGCCGCCAGCACATGTCAAACGAAGGAGAACAGCAAGAAGGTAAGACCATGACACTGGCCTCCACAGTCACCGGACCTGAACCCAATAGAGATGGTTTGGGGTGAGCTGGACCGCAGAGTGAAGGCAAAAGGGCCAACAAGTGCTAAGAATCTCTGGGAACTCCTTCAAGACTGTTGGAAGACCATTTCAGGGGACTACCTCTTGAAGCTCATCAAGAGAATGCCAAGAGTGCGCAAAGCAGTAATCCAAGCAAAAGGTGGCTACTTTGAAGAACCTAGAATATGACATATTTTCAGTTGTTTCACACTTGTTTGTTATGTATATAATTCCACATGTGTTAATTCATAGTTTTGATGCCTTCATAGTCATGAAAATAAAGAAAACTCTTTGAATGAGAAGGTGTGTCCAAACTTTTGGTCTGTACTGTATATATATATATATAAACATATATATATATATATATATATATATATATATATATATATTTAGATCTGTTGAAGTCTGACTAACTACTTGGGTAACCAGTATCTGAGTAAGTGAAAATAGTTGCTATAATGCAGAAGGCAACACCTAAAGATTAGACAAACATCCTAGAGAACCGATAGTGTTTATAAGGCTTAAGACACTCAAAACTGCATTATACACCCAATAATTTACTTTAATTGTGGTGTACAAGCATAATTTACAGCAAACATGAAATGATTTTTACGTGCATGTTTTCTAACAGCAGTCAGATGTATTACAGGTACATTGTTAAAGGGTTTCTGTCATCAGAAAAATGGGTATTAACCTGGCTGACATTAGCGATGTGCTAATGTCAGCTGAACATAACTATATTAGTCCCATGTCATTATCTGCCGTTATTTAGAAAAACAAACTTTTATAATATGCAAATGAGCCTCTAGGAGCAGGGAGGGGGGGGGGCGTTGCACCTGTTCTAAGAGGCTCCGTTCGCTTACCTCTTTCCACACCCTACTACACTTGATTGACAGGGCCAGGCCAGCGTTGGTCTCCTGTCTGCCGGGGAAATCTAGCACCTGCGCCGTCCTGTTCAGTATTTGGCGCAATGAAGGAAGGACGTTCGCCGGCAGCCAGCTTCCTCACTGCAACATATTCAGCGCAGACGCAGTGAAGAAGCCGGCTGTCGGCGAACGTTCTTCCCTCACTGCGCCTGCTCCGAATACTGAACGGGATGGCGCAGGTGCGAGATTTCCCCGGCAGACAGGAGACCAAAGCTGGCCTGGCCCTGTCAATCAAGTGTAGAAGGGCGTGGAAAGAGGTAAGCGAACTGAGCCTCTAGGAGCAGGTGCAACGCCCCCCCCCCCTGCTCCTAGAGGCTAATTTGCATATTATAAAAGTTCGTTTTTCTAAATAACGGCGGCACATAGTGACATGGGACTAATATAGGTATGTTCAGCTGACGTTAGCACATCGCTAATTTCAGCCAGGTTAATACCCATTTTCCCTTTAAAGTAGGTCAAATCCATTGCACTTTAAGTCAAATGCAGGATAAAATTACACTGATATACAAAATTAACATTTTTTGTCACATGTAGTAAGGAATGTGAGAAATTCTATCATGAATTTAACCTCTTCCCCATATGCATTGTGCACTTTAGTGACCAAGCGTTTTTTTTTTTTATTGTTCCAAGAACTATAACTCTTTGATATTTCTGTCAATATAGAGGTGAAACTCGAAAAATTTGAATATCGTGCAAAGTTCATTTATTTCAGTAATACAACTTAAAAGGTGAAACTAACATATGAGATAGACTCATTACATGCAAAGTGAGATATTTCAAGCCTTTATTTGTTATAATTTGGATGATTATGGCTTACAGTTTATGAAACCCCAAAGTCACAATCTCAGGTACCCTTTGCTCAGGGGGTATGGATTAATTAGCTGACTAGAACACATTGAGCCTAGAATATTGAACCTTTTCACAAAATTCAAATTTTAAGCTGCATTAATGCAATTCCTTTTAATTTGCATTACTGAAATAAATGGACTTTTGCATGATATTCAAATTTTTTGAGTTTCACCTGTAGTCATATTGTGGGACAAGTTGTAGTATTTAATGGCACCATTTTGGAGTACACAGAACTCATTGGTTAACCTTTATTAGCACTTTCTTGGGAGGAATTAAAAAACAGCAATACTGCCATTGACTTTTTATAAATGTAAATTTTAATATAATAATTTTGCTGTATAAATAGGATGATAACTTTATTTTCTAGGTTTTACATTTTATTACTTTTGCACAATACAACCGATTAAAAAAACAATTTTTCATTTTTTCCAATGACAAGCATTTTTTTCAATTTAAAACGTGCATATATTTTTGAAATAAAACTTTATGTTTTTAAACTATTAGTTTCACAAAGGGACTTTGATATGTGATCATTTGATTGCTTACATAGTTCACTGTACTAGCCATGTAGTACAGTGTACTATCCTGTCATTATAATACTGACAGGCACTATCAGGCTGCACCTCTGACACAGACTATAAGGACTGATGGCCTTCACTGGACCCCCAGCTACTATGTACAGACATCGGCACTCCGCCAATGTTTTGCCAAGATTGGGCAGATATATTCACTTTGCCCAATCCTTCTCTCCTTGAACATCATTTGTCGGGGGAGAGTAAGGAGCTCCCCATACACATTCTGCTATCTGAACCCACTCTTCTTGGCGGGTTTGGACAACAATGCACAAATGTGCATGGTTGCCTTAAAGAGGACCTTTCATTACAATAAAAAAATCTAAACTAAGTATGCTGAAATGGAGAGCGGCGCCCAGGGATCTCCCTGCACTTACTATTATCCCTGGGCGCCGCTCCATTCTCCCGGTATAGGCTCCGGTATCTTCAGATTTTCGGCTCAACTGGGAGGAGCCTGCTCTTGTTCTCCTGGGCGTCTCCTTCTCCCAGGCTGGAGTGCTGGCCAATCGCAGTGCTCAGCTCATAGCCTGGGAGAAAAAAACCTCTCAGGCTATGAGCCGAGCGTTGCGATTGGACAGCACTCCAGCCTGGGAGAAGGAGACGCCCAGGAGAACAAGAGCAGGCTCCTCCCAGTTGAGCCGAAAATCTGAAGATACCAGAGCCTATACCAGGAGAATGGAGCGGCGCCCAGGGATAATAGTAAGTGCAGGGAGATCCCTGGGCGCCGCTCTCCATGTCAGCATACTTAGTTTCGATTTTTTATTGTAATGAAAGGTCCTCTTTAACAGAGGCAACGTTTACTCTACTAAGGAACTTGGATTGAATTAAGATGTCTCGAGCACTCATGAGTGTCCCATAAAAAGATTTACCTCCTTTCAGTCATCAGAAGATAAGTCAGGCAAGCCCATGACTCACTTAACATGAGCTTTAACAGAGGGCTCTCACCAGGCCGCCCCCACCCCACCCAAAAACACACACACACACACACACACACACACATCTCCACAACAATTATAAGGTAATAAATACACTAAATTAGTAGCATCAGTTTTATGTTATTGGTTTTAATATAACTTAATGTTATGGAGAAAATAATGCAAAGCTAATGCTTAAAGGGGTTCTCTGGTAATAATGCCATTTTACCAAGTGCCAGCAGCCTGTCCCACTAAACTAAAGAGTCATACTACTCCCCACTGCTTCAGTCCTCCATGCTTACTCTGGTGTCTCCATCTTTCGGTTCCTGCACTGTTTTATTCCAGTGTTTTGTTCCACTGGAAGAAAACAGTGCGGAAACTGGAAGATGGAGACATTAGAGGCAGCGTGAAGGACCAGAGCGGCAAGTATGAATTATTTTATTAAAGGGACAGGCTCCTGGCACTTGGTAAAATGGCATTATTACAGCAGAACCCCTTTAAAGGGTTTGTCCCATTTGGCATATTGAAAGGAGGTCCAATGGTGCAAGTCACACCTCTGGGAGCCACTCCTATATCAAGAACGGGGTCCAGAAGTAAATGGAGAGCAAGCTGCACCTGCAGGCATACCCCTCCATTCGCTGCTATCCGATTTCCTAAAATATTTGAGCTCTGGCTCAGCTATTTTCAGAAGTCCCATAGCAGTGAATGGAGAGGATGCTATGCATGCACAGTAGTAGTGGTGCCATCATAGGCGTGCACAGCCTATTGCATTAGGGTGTGCACCCTAAAGCACAAACACACACGCCGCGCGTGTGTATGTATGTATATATATATATATATATATAGCCTTTATGCCATTAACCCCATCAGCCCCCATATGCCTCATTAGCCCCCATTATGCCCCCAGCAGCCTAATTTTTTTATAAAATAAAAAAACAACTTACCTCTCTGCTCCTGGACGCCGCCGCTCCTCGCCGCCTGCGATTTTCTTCTTCCTGATGTCGGCTCTCGGCTGTGCGCTCTGAACTGGCGTGCACAGCGTGACGTCACAAAGCGCACAGCCGACAGCTGAGGACCAGGAAGCGGTAAGTACAGAGCGTTCACTGCTTCTTGGTCCTCCGGTACTAATGAGGGCTTCCAAAATGAAAGCGCTTCATTAGTATTCACCGGCCAGCAGGGCTCAAGAGGCAGCTGCCGGAGGTGACAGAACCTAAATTTTGAGGCTTGAGTAGGGTGTGCCCAGGCACACTCGGCACACCCGGTGCGCCTATGGGTGCCATACCAAGCCTATCACATAAATACAGCACAAGAACCAAGCATGGAACGTAAATACAGCGCCAGAACCTAGCTCATTACATAAATACAGCACAAGAACCAATCACGGTACATAAATGCAGAACCAGAACCAAGCACAGTACATAAATACTGCATCAGACGAAGGCCTCATGCACACGACAGTGTTTTTTCACTGTCAGTGATTTGGCTTCAGTGGTCCGTGTCCGATTTAGCTTCAGTTGTGTTTCCTTGTGCCTTCCTTTTTTTTGGCTGACAGGGGAAAAAAAAGGAAGGTTAATGAAAAGTGTAATTTTATTGCACCAAGGTCTTGTAGAAAAAAACGGACGCGGACACGGATGACATACCAGTTGTGCATCTGTTTTTTTGACGGACCCATTGACTTGAATGGGTCCGTCCTCCGTTTTCCACTGACAAGAATAGGACAGGTTATATTTTTTTGACGGACTGGAATCAGATCACGGATGCAGAGAAAAAACGGAGGACTATCAGTTTTTTTTCACAGCTCCATAGAAATGAATGGGACCTCTGCTAAACTGTGAAAAATGACGGGACGGACGCGGATGCACTCAACGGTCGTGTGCATGAGGCCCAAGGCACAGTACACAAATAGAGTACCAGAACCAAGCACAGTACATAAATACAGCACAAGCTCAAAAACAACTTAATACAGATACCATTTGCAAGGTTAGCCCTTGCCATTATTATGTAAATTGTAACACTACAGGTCCCAGTACAGCCTGGACAGTTGTAAAAGCATGCTGGGAGTTGTATTTTCACAAAAGAGAACGCTACCAACCATTATCACGCTGTAGACCATGCTAGTGACTACAGCACTGATCAGGCACTATATACTGTACTAACACAAACTTCTCTTAGTGCCCCCAATAGTGTCCCTACATAGTACAATGTCCCCACAGTGCCTCCATACAGTAGTTATGCCCCCAGACAGTAGTGCTTTCCCCTTTCTCTTAGGCCTCTTGCACACGACCGTATGTATTTAGTGATCCGCAAAAAACGGATCCGCAAAAAATACGGATGACGTCCAAGTGCATTCTGTATTTTGCGGAACAGAACAGCTGGCCCCTAATAGAACAGTACTATCCTTGTCCAAAATGCGGACAATAATAGGACATGTTCTATTTTTTTGCGGAACGTACGGAAAACTGAATGCACACAGAGTACCTTCAGTTTTTTTTGCGAACCCATTGAAATGAATGGTTCCGTATAATGGATCCCCAAAAAAAAACTGAATGGACATGGAAAGAAAATACGTTTGTGTGCAAGAGGCCTTAGTAAAATAAAAAAATACTCAGCCTGCCCCATTCCCATGCTGAATGGAGAACATCATGCTCTCCCCAGCAGCAGGCGCTACGTGTTGACGTCATTGCGCCCGCTAAGCTAAAAGTGAACAGGCCAAAAGTGATGAGCGGCATGGGCAATATTCATTTTTTCGAGAATTTTTTGCATAATATTCGCAATAAATTTGCGAATTCTAGAATTCGTGATCTCGTCATTATTTTCACAATTTGCGCAAATCGGCACTAATGATGCGCATATTTTTTGCGCAATACATGCAACTTCACATTTTATCAGGTCTGAGTAGATATTATTGGTGCATTATTGTTGCGACATCACAGCACTACAGATGTAGCAGGGTTAGCACTCCAGCTCTTAACTCAAATTTCTTAACTCATTGCGTTATCTTGAGACAAAAGCCATTGAAAAGCAATTGAAGGTGTTTGCTTAGATTAGATGACACAACTCAGAAATCTCAGAAAACAGGAGTGTTACTCTACTCCATCCGTATGTCTGTAGCATGTATGTATGGACAGCAGAGAAACAGTAATTCCTATCACACTACCTAACACCCTGCACTGGAACCTATCAGCTACACTATATCACTATCTAACCTACACTGACTATCTCCCACTAACTATCTGTATTATATATATGAGTTAGGGCTCTTTCACACTTGCGTTCTTTTCTTCCGGCATAGAGTTCCGTCGTCGGGGCTCTATGCCGGAAGAATCCTGATCAGGATTATCCCAATGCATTCTGAATGGAGAGAAATCCGTTCAGGATGCATCAGGATGTCTTCAGTTCCGGAACGGAACGTTTTTTGGCCGGAGAAAATACCGCAGCATGCTGAGCTTTTTGCTCCGGCCAAAAATCCTGAAGACTTGCCGCAAGGCCGGATCCGGAATTAATGCCCATTGAAAGGCATTGATCAAGGATCCGGCCTTAAGCTAAACGTCGTTTCGGCGCATTGCCGGAGCCGACATTTATCTTTTTCAGAGTGGTTACCATGGCTGCCGGGACGCTAAAGTCCTGGCAGCCATGGTAAAGTGTAGTGGGGAGCGGGGGAGCAGTATACTTACCGTCCGTGCGGCTCCCGGGGCGCTTCAGAGTGACGTCAGGGCTCCCCAAGCGCATGGATCACGTGATCGCATTGATCACGTCATCCATGCGCATGGGGCGTTCTGACGTCATTCTGGAGCGCCCCGGGAGCCGCACGGACTGTAAGTATACCGCTCCCCCGCTCCCCGCTCCTACTATGGCAACCAGGACTTTAATAGCGTCCTGGGTGCCATAGTAACACTGAAAGCATTTTGAAGACTGTTCCGTCTTCAAATGCTTTCAGTACACTTGCGTTTTTCTGGATCCGGAGTGTAATTCCGGCAAGTGGAGTACACGCCGGATCCGGACAACGCAAGTGTGAAAGAGGCCTTAACTAAGGGTACTTTCACACTAGCGTTTTTCTTTTCCGGCATAGAGTTCCGTCACAGGGGGCTCTATACCAAAAAAGAACTGATCAGGCATATCCCCATGCATTCTGAATGGAGAGTAATCCGTTCAGGATGCATCAGGATGTCTTCAGTTCAGCCATTTTGAAAAAAAAACTGAAGACTTGCCTGAATGCTGGATCCGGCATTTTTCCCCATAGGAATGTATTAGTGCCGGAAAATACCGGAATGCCGGATCCGTCCTTCCGGCCTGCGCAGACCGGTAAAAATGTGAAAAAAAATACAAGACGGATCCGTCTGTCCGCATGAGAAGCGGAGAGACGGATCCGTTCTTGCAATGCATTTGTGAGAAGGATCCGCATCCAGATGCGTCTCACAAATGATTTCAGTCACATCCAAATCGGCGGATCCGACGTGCAGTTCCGACGACGCAACTGCCCGCCGGATCACATGTGAAAGTAGCCTAACCATCTAATGTAATTGGATAAGGAATATGATCCAGATGAAAGCAGAGAGCGCAGCAATAACACTGCTGTCTCTCTCAGAACTGCAAAAAAACTGCAGAAAATGGCTGCTGGGGAGGTTCTTATATAGTAAGGGGTAGGCAACTTTCCTATTGGTTGCTAAGCTCAGACAAAGACATTGCAGCCTTCTCATTGTCCCACAAGCAAGAAGGGAGGTTACTGATGAAAAAAAATCTAAAATATTCGCCATTCCAAATATATAGCACTATATTCTACATCTTCATGAATTCTTGAAGTGCCGATATTCGCGATAAAAATTCGCATTTAGAATATTCGCTATTAACACTACAGGCCAATTCCCTGGCTGCGGAAAGATCCCCGGCCTACACGCTCTGTAATCTACTGCCCAGTTTAGCAGGCGTGATGACGTCAAAACTAGTGTTGAGTGAACTGAAGTTCACGAAGTGGACTTCGATCCGAATTTCATAAAAAATTAGATTTGCCGAATTTCCTTGTGATTGTATTTCCCTGAAATAGCGGTAAAAAAAGCATACTTACCTCATCCATTTGAGCGTGAATGGGAAACCGCTGCCATCTTGCTTGAAGATCCCGCTCTAAATCTTGTGCGCAGGGACATAGGACGTCACTACGCCAGCCGTGATGATAGATTTTGCGCTGGATCTTCCATCAAGGTAGCCCCGGCGGCTTGTTCGTGATCAAATGAATGAGATAAGTATGATTTAATTTTTTTTTTAATTAGCAAACACGAAAATGCTTTAATATGGATCTCAGATGCAATGAACGCGGGCGCATTCGCCGTTCCCTGTCATTGCACCCCCTATTTTCTTAGTGATTCGTCACTAAGAAAATAAAATTGGACAATTCGGTGAAGCAGCAGAATCAAATTTTAGAGAACTTCGCTCATCTCTAGTCACAACATTGCTCCTGCTGCTGGTTAGAGAAGCGGCTGGAGAGTAGTAAAGCAGGGAGTAGATGGCTTCCTGCTCCACCATAGCACTCTGCTGCTTTTTGATATTGATGGCCTTTCCCAGGCCATACCCGACACCCTTACAGATCAGCTCCTGTAAATGCTATGGCCTTCTCACAACTTGAGATTGCAGCTCAGGCCCATTAATTTGGATGTGCCTAGGGAATGTGACCGATGAACGCGATGTCATGGGCCTAGGAAAACACTGTGACCTCTTAAAACAGCTGATGTTGCTTTTTTTTACGCCGTTTATATTTCACACTGAATCACCTGATAAATGAATTGTTCAAGTTATTACTGTGGATACCTATTATGTATACTTTTATGTATCCACACCATGTATTATTTAATTTTTATTTAATGTGTGCACAATACAATGTGGTTTTTTTTTTTCAATATATTTTTTCATATTATTTATAACATTTTTAAAATCCCATTATGGGATTACTATTTGATAACTTTATTTCAGACTCATAATGCATTAGCATACTCTTGTAGGCTAATACATTAAAGAGGACCTGTCACCACTCCTGACATGCCTGTTTTAATAGCTTCATGCATTCTCCATGTAATAACAATTCTGGAGCATCTGTTCTTATGTCGGTATGTTGTGCCATTCCTCTGTTATTTCTACTAGAAGTTATGGGTGAATTGCCAGCAGTCTGCAGTAAGGGTACAAAGGAGTGGTAACCAGTTGGGTGTGTTTACCTGCACAGACTGACTATCCAATCAGTGGTGCCATCTTCAGACTGTACAGGGATTGGTGAGACCTCGATTTGTCAGGTGTTTGACTTATCCTATGTGATAAATAGTGATGAGCGGCAGGGGTCATATTCGAATTTGTGATATTTCGGAAAAATTTTGTAGAATATTCGTCATATATTCGCGAATTTGTATATTAGTTATATTCTACATTCTTTTTTTTTTTTGCAAAAATCGGCAAGGTAATGGTCGCGTGATATGCGAATATTGCGCGCTCAATACAGGCGTGGGTCAAAAATGAATATGTAGCACTATAGACTATAGTGCTATATATTTGTTTTTAGAATATTCGTCATTTTTTCCATCTGAACACATGATTCCTCCCTGCTTCTTGCTTGTGGGCCAATGAGTCATTGGCCCACAAGCCACTTAAGTAGAGAGGAATTATGACTTCAGATGGAAAAAATGACGAATATTCAAAAAAATTTAAATATATCACTATATTCAATATAGTGCTATATATTAGTTTTTTTTTTTTTATATTCGTAATTTTTTTCCATCTGAAGTGAACACATGATTCCTCCCTGCTTCTTGCTTGTGGGCCAATACCCCTTTAACAACAGCCAGTACACCTGGGGGTCATAATCTCATCTGTTCAGAAACTGTATCCAGGGCCGATCCTAGGGTCACAGGCGCCTGGGTGCAGAAATATTTCTGGCCCCCCACATGGGCGTGGTTATCTTACTAACTCCTCCCCTTTACAATGTAGTGGTAATAGAGTCTCAAGGGTCTATAAAAGCAGCTACACTATTTTTACAAAGCATTGAAGCTCTATTAACACTACTATCAACATAAGGTCATCTAGAGAAACCGTAGGTTTTTATTTATTTTTTCTTTCTCTTTAGGTGTTAAAACATAACTTTAATTAGATTGCTCTAACACCTAAATGGGAAAAATAAGAATTTTAAAAACCTGCTTTTTCTAGTCTAGATGACCTTATGTTAATAGTTAATAGTAGTGTTAATAGAGTCTCAAAGGTCTGTAAAAATAGTGTAGCTGCTTTTATAGACCATTGAGACTCTATTACCACTACCATAAACATAAGGTCATCTAGAGAAACAGCAGGTTTTTAAAATAATTTGGGGGATCTGTGGATGACACATTGTTATGGGAGATCTGTGGATAACACACACTGTTATGGGGGACATTATACAGGGGTAATATAACTGAGGGGTATCAGGTAAATTATACAGGGGGTAATATAACTAAGGGGTATCAGGGTACACTATACAGGGGTAATATAAGTTATATTACCCCTGTATAATAATGTCCCCTGATACCCCTTAGTTAGGCCCCAGAATTCAGAACACAGTGTTACCTGAAGTCTGGGGCCGGATGCGGCAGTGTGGGTCAAATTCTATATACCCCTTACCCTACCGAGAAACAGATATGTGCATGGACATTATTATTACAGTATAATACCGCACCATACCTGTTACATCCAGTGACGTCTCCTGTGATGTAGACTTTCCTCGACGTCTTCATCCAGAGATAAGACCGCCATGACACCTTCTTTCAGCCTCTTCTCGTCTCTGCAGAGTTTCACAGATTATTTTTTAGGTTCCTCACTTTACTCTCATCCTCTCCTTCCTGGTGTCTCAACAACTCATCCTGCTGCCCCCCAATACTGTGCTAGAGCCAGACAGATAGTCCCCCATTCCCCATAATATTATTCCCCCTGTATATTATAATGGCCCCCTCTTCATCATTAATGTAATGGCCCCCTCTTTATTATTAATATAATGGCCCCTCTTTAATAACAAAGAGGGGGCCATTACATTAATAATAAAGAGGGGGCCATTACATTAATAATAAAGAGGGGGCCATTACATTAATAATAAAGAGGGGGCCATTACATTAATAATAAAGAGGGGGCCATTACATTAATAATAAAGAGGGGGCCATTACATTAATAATAAAGAGGGGGCATTACATTAATAATAAAGAGGGGGCCATTATATTAATAATAAAGAGGGGGACATTATATTAATAATAAATAGGGGGCCATTATAATAATAATAATGTATTGGCCCCCTCTTTGTTATTAATATAATGGCCCCCTCTTTATTAATATAATGGCCCCCTCTTTGTTATTAATGTAATGACCCCCTCTTTATTAATAATATAATGTCCCCCTCGTTGTTAATATAATAGCCCCCTCTTTATTATTAATATAATGGTAGTCTCTCCAGTCTCCACTCTTATTAATACTATGATGTCCACTGACTGAGTACTGTCAGTGGTCCTCCTCTCGTGCCCCCAGTGCCTCTGCAATAAGGGTAGAACGTAGGGTACATAAAAAAATAATAATAATTAATACTTACCTCTCTCTCCTTCACAGCTTGTGGCATCCTGGTACAGGCGGTCATCATGCCTCACTCACTGTGCCTTCCCGCGCCGCGTCATCTCGCGAGATCCGACGCAGGAGGTCACAGTGAGGTACGTGACTAAGTCCTGCGTCGCACCTCAATTGAAGCCGCTCCCCCGGCCCCTCCTCCTCACTTCGCCTGCCCAGCTGCCCTGCACAGTGCGCGTCACACAGGGCCTCTCCTCTCGGCCTCCGCTCCGCCCCCTGTAAATCGTATCTTAGTTATTCAGCTGCGGCTGCGTTCTCCTGGCTTGAGGGGGCCCTGTGGGCCCCCCTGACTCAGGGGCCCGGTCGCAATTGCGACCGCTGCGACCCCTATAGCTACGCCACTGCGGGCATTATAAAATAAAATAAAAAAAAAGTCAAAAAAAAAAAAGTCCTGGCGGCTCGCTCGGCGCCTTTCGGGTGACAGCGCTGGGGTGCGGGGCACCCACTGCACCCCGTGTAGGATCGGCCCTGACTGTATCTCCCAGCACGGTGTGAAGACGTTAATGTGAATCCTTCTAAATCCCTAGCAGAAGTCACATTTAAAACGAAAAGATTGTATAGCTCTGATCCCGACTGTTTAACTCCTAAGATGCCACAGACAATAGCAAATGCTATAGTTAAAGAGAGGGTGGGGGCATACATGGTTCACACAAGTTTAGTAAATGGTTTAAAGGGTCACTGAGCCTTCAAAAAACTTTCAATATGTCATAGAGACATATCAAAGGTTTTAATCTGTGGGGTCTTAGTGCTGAGACCCCCCCTTAATCGCTAGAACAAAGAGAGAGAAGTGGTCACATAGAGCACTCTCTCTCTTTGCAGCAGGAGTAATAGAATTAAAATAGGCCCACAGACTTTCCATTGAGCCTGTTCCGTACATCGAGGAGAGACAATGTGCTATGTGAGCGCGTCTCTCTCCTCATTCTAGCAATCGCTAAGGGCCTCAGGCACTTAGACCTCTACTAATCAAAGCCTTTGATATGTTCCTATGACAATTTTTTAAATCTCAATGACACTTTAATATACACTGCTCAAAAAAATAAAGGGAACACAAAAATAACACATCCTAGATCTGAATTAATTAAATATTCTTCTGAAATACTTTGTTCTTTACATAGTTGAATGTGCTGACAACAAAATCACACAAAAATAAAAAAATGGAAATTAAATTTTTCAACCCATGGAGGTCTGGATTTGGAGTCACCCTCAAAATTAAAGTGGAAAAACACACTACAGGCTGATCCAACTTTGATGTAATGTCCTTAAAACAAGTCAAAATGAGGCTCAGTAGTGTGTGTGGCCTCCACGTGCCTGTATGACCTCCCTACAACGCCTGTGCATGCTCCTGATGAGGTGGTGGACGGTCTCCTGAGGGATCTCTTCCCAGACCTGGACTAAAGCATCTGCCAACTCCTGGACAGTCTGTGGTGCAACGTGACGTTGGTGGATAGAGCGAGACACGATGTCCCAGATGTGCTCAATTGGATTCAGGTCTGGGGAATGGGCGGGCCAGTCCATAGCATCAATGCCTTCGTCTTGCAGGAACTGCTGACACACTCCAGCCACATGAGGTCTAGTATTGTCTTGCATTAGGAGGAACCCAGGGCCAACCGCACCAGCATATGGTCTCACAAGGGGTCTGAGGATCTCATCTCGGTACCTAATGGCAGTCAGGCTACCTCTGGCGAGCACATGGAGGGCTGTGCGGCCCTCCAAAGAAATGCCACCCCACACCATTACTGACCCAATGCCAAACCGGTCATCCTGGAGGATGTTGCAGGCAGCAGAACGTTCTAAACGGCGTCTCAAGACTCTGTCACGTCTGTCACATGTGCTCAGTGTGAACCTGCTTTCATCTGTAAAGAGCACAGGGCGCCAGTGGCGAATTTGCCAATATTGGTGTTCTCTGGAAAATGCCAAACGTCCTGCACGGTGTTGGGCTGTAAGCACAACCCCCACCTGTGGACGTCGGGCCCTCATATCACCCTCATGGAGTCTGTTTCTGACCATTTGAGAAGACACATGCACATTTGTGGCTTGCTGGAGGTCATTTTGCAGGGCTCTGGCAGTGCTCCTCCTGTTCCTCCTTGCACAAAGGCGGAGGTAGCGGTCCTGCTGCTGGGTTGTTGCCCTCCTACGGCCTCCTCCACGTCTCCTGATGTACTGGCCTGTCTCCTGGTAGCGCCTCCATGCTCTGGACACTACGCTGACAGACACAGCAAACCTTCTTGCCACAGCTCGCATTGATGTGCCATCCTGGATAAGCTGCTCTACCTGAGCCACTTGTGTGGGTTGTAGACTCCGTCTCATGCTACCACTAGAGTGAAAGCACCGCCAGCATTCAAAAGTGACCAAAACATCAGCCAGGAAGCATAGGATCTGAGAAGTGATATGTGGTCACCACCTGCAGAACCACTCCTTTATTGGGGGTGTCTTGCTAATTGCCTATAATTTCCACCTGTTGTCTATCCCATTTGCACAACAGCATGTGAAATTGATTGTCACTCAGTGTTGCTTCCTAAGTGGACAGTTTGATTTCACAGAAGTGTGATTGACTTGGAGTTACATTGTGTTGTTTAAGTGTTCCCTTTATTTTTTTGAGCAGTGTATATAACATAACGTGACAAAAAAAGTTGCCTTTTCCTAATTAAAAATGCTTCATTTAAAAAAAAAGAACAAAAAATTGTCAGTCTTAGCCGGCCGCAGTGGAAACCGGCTTTTGCGGTTGATCCCTCGCAGGAACCTGCAGGGGAGAAGGTATATGTGTCGCCCAAAGAGCCTGTGATTAAGGCTGGATTTGGGGTGGTGAAAGTCAGAGATCCCATGCTAGCCCGGGTAAGAGGTATCATGATGGCCGCCCCAGAGACTGATAGAATGTTAAATGTTCGGTACAATTAGGCGGATAATACGGACTATCAGGTGGTTCTCACTGAGGGGGAGACTCCAGTGAGAACGGGATCTTGTGAACTTGATGTTACAAATACGCTCATACATGAGGGAATGTTGGGCCATAATTTCCCCTTATGCTTGGATGTTTTGAGTAATGGAGACACTTCTGCAGAGTGTGACAAAACTCCTGCAGAACCTGTACCTGTCCCTTTAAATGATAATGTGAAGGAGCTGCACATTGAGAACAAGGGTGCAGATAAGATGCAAAGTGAAAGTGTCAAGTTACTTGAACGACAATGTGGATTTTTGTAAAAGATGTGAGCATGAGATGCCTTTTCCATTTCAGGTCATGGACAGGGGAGAAGCGCCCCCTGGTAGAAAACATATAAATGATGCAGAAGTGCAGATAAATGTTGTGGACACAGAATGGAGCGATCCTACTCTGGTGAACGTGCAAGGAAGGGTGGCAGTCTTAGAGGGTGTATCACACATACCAGAGGTGGATATGCAGTCTCCACAGTGTTCTAGGGTCAATAAGCTAATGTCTCAGGTGGGGATTAACTCATGTGTTCCCCTAGAGGTCAGGGCTGAGAAGGACCATGGTGTGACATGATATATGTAATGTGACTGATAGCAGCTCAGAGAGTAAGGCTGCCAAGTCAGTTTCCGGTAAAACTAAGGTGATTGCGAGTGGCAATCGGGAGTCAGGTGTACCGGACGAGATGAGTGTCAAGTCGGTGAGCTTGATGTGGGAAGAGAAAATATCTGGTAGTGACTGTATACTGGAAGGGTGTACAGAACCAGTGGTGGATCATGGAGGGACCTTCTTGGAGGCCGCTGATAAGATGACTATGTGTGCAGCAGGTGTCAATGCTGAAAAGAGCCTGGGTTCTCTGTTGTGTGATGGGGAGGTGTGTGATGCTGAACCCTATATGTCTGCTGGTGTCCTATGTACTGACACAGAGCCAGTTGAGTCAAGTAGTCAGATGTTGCATGAATGGAAGATCATACTGGGGTGAATGCAGCTCAAGATAATACATTTGAGTACCTGGATGATAAAATCAGTAAGGTCTGCCCACTGATAGATGTGGTGTTCGCTGGTAATGAGCCAGAGATAGTTGTGGGAAATTCTTTACAGGTGTCAGTTGTCGGTAGCAACCTGAAGTATATAACACCGCCAAGGAGGATGTCTGAGATAGAGAAGGGTGTTTAGTAGAAATGCTGCCCCTTGCAGGTCGTGAGTGGAATGTAGAAGCTGAGTCCCCCGCAGAGCTCACTTATTCCCAGGTTGAGAGGAAAGCCACCGAAGGGGATGGCAAGATTGGTCCTGTGGGTGCAGATGTAATGTGTGTCCCGTTCACTGATGTTACAGGCGATGTAGACCAGGCTGCCAGTGGTAACAACGAGGATGAGGTTATGAAGAGTGATGTGGTACATGTTGTGATTGAGGCCCCAACATATGAGCTTTTATGTGAGGACCCTCAGGTAGCAGAGCTCGGGGTGAGTCAGACTGAGTGTAAAGAGCCAAGTGAGGATAGAGGCTCAGCACTGTCAGTAGTGAGAGAGTTAATCACTTAATGTCTGTCTGGAATTGCTGAAGTAGACCTTCCCAAAGCCCAGGGTGATGAGCTGTGGGATAGTGATGGAGAGAGAACAGATGATGGACCTTCCAGAGAGAAAGGTCAACAGCCTCATGTAGAGGGGAGGCTCGTAGGTGATATGCCTGATACTGGGGAAAAACCTCACTGTTCTGATCTGCTGAGTAGCCTGCAGGTTATAGCATGCACCTAGCATGGAGATGAATTGAGGGTAATGTCCCAGGAGGGTGTACAAGAGAAAGATGAGACAAATGCAGAGAAGGTAAAGGATTATTGTGCTGCCAACTATAAGGTTTAGGGCAGTATGACCAATATTGGGAGGATGTACTTTGTGATCCTTGTTCACAAGGTACAGGTGTGACAGGTCAGAGGGTGTCCTCATACAGGCAAAAGAGTAATATGCCTGTTGTAGTGACACAGGGTGCAGTACTATGTTCTGGACCTCATGCTCAGCCAGCTGATGTCCTGGAGACATCTGAGAGAAATGGTGGGTCTAAGGCCTCATGCAAACGGCCGTGCCGTTTTTTTGCGGTCCGCAAACGGCGGCTCGGATGCGGACCCAAACAACGGTCGTGTGCATGTGGCCTTAGATAGCTAATGAGACTCTGTTAATTGGTCCAGGTGTAGGTCCTGAAAAGCAAATTATCAACCAGTCTGCATGTAATGGTGAGATCAAGATGACAAGCCCCAGCGTGGTGAGAGAAGACTAAGTATAGAAGTTTGTTAGGCCATCATCATGGATAGGTATTTGTGTTGGTGTTAAAACAAATTCTCAGTGGGAATTATACCATGTATGTAACAAGAAGAATCACAAAATCAATGTACGTGTGAGGCGAGTAAGCAAATGGAAGAGTAAGTCCATGTCTGAACAAGTGTCTTGTACACCTCTGGAAGGTGATGTACATGGTATGTCTACTGCTGAGGTGACCCCAGATGTTTCCCAACGTAGGAGTTTTGACCCTGAAGGGGGTTTAGGTAATGTGAAAAGTCCTACGGCCTTTATCAGGGGGGTGGGATATGTGGCAGTGGAGCTGCCAGAGGGCCATATGAGGGCCAATTAAAATTGTGTATCTCACCCAGAGGAAGCTGGGTGAGAAAAAGAAAGGCTGGGAAAATAGTTTTTTCCCACTGTCTGCAGCGGCTAGGGTGGTAATGAGGATAACTAGAAAAGCTGCAATTTCTGGGGAAATTGTGTGAAGTCTTCTTGCCTCCACCAGTAGTCTACAACTGGAATGGGCGGAGTAACTGGGTGGAGTGGCTTGAGGAACTGTTGTGTGGTTGGAGTGGCTGGAGTAACTGTGGAAAGGTTGGACTGGGCAGAGTAACTTTATGGAGTGGGCAGAGTAACTGTGTGGAGTGTTTGGAGTGAGAAAAGATAGTAAACATTACACTAACCAACAGATTGATCAAATTTAAAAAGTGCACATGGCAAGCTTGATAGAGTGAGAAATGCATTTCAACTTTTATTTATTTATATAGCACATTTAATTGCAATGTTGTTGCCCAAAGTGCTTCACAGTTACATTAAAACATACATTTATAAAAACATTTGCAGCATTATCAAGCTTAGCAGATGAAGGTATGACCACATGCATTTGGGGGGTCTCAGCATCTTGACGTAGAATGGAGGTGAAGGTGTGCTATCTGTTTGATGATAATCAGTGTTCACAACCAACTAGAGATGGCCTTGCAGTTCGCCCGGCGGTCGGTTCGCGGCGAACTTTGCGTGTTCGCGATTCGCCGAACATGCGCACCCGCCATATTCTTTTACATTGTGAAGAACTTTAACCCATGACACATCCATCAGGTGGTACAGGACAGCCAATTGAGACGTTTCAGCACATGGACATACCCCCTACCTTATAAATAAACCTGATCTGGCCGCCATTTTACATACAGTGTTTTGCCAGTGTAGGGAGAGGTTGCTGTGTGGAGCAGGGACAGGCTGTTAGGGACACCAAACGCTAGCTAATAGGGCCACAAAAGTCATTTTAAGGACTAGTATAGGTGTGCTATCGATAGGTGTGATACACAGAGGGGTTCGATATACTTATAATATACTTTTATAAGGAGTCAAAAAAACATAGATCCATATAATGATCACCTGGAAATCAGGGGCCTAGGGGCTAGGGGCTTAGTAGGGCCAATTTTATATAGGGTAAGGTTCCGGACGGGGTCGCTCTTATCAGGGCGGGTGGTCTATGGTTAGCAGCCAGCTGAGGAGCTCAGATAAATGTGGACTGAGTTCCTCAATCAGGGCTCCCAGTCTGAGGAAGGAACAGGCCACGTCAAGGCCTGTGGGAGTCGGAACCCTCTGTGGGGTAAGCACTGCTGTGTTTTGGGGAGCTAGGTGGTAGACCCAGATCCCGCTAGAGAGGGAGATTATACTGTGTAGTCAGTGGCCAGACCACTGAGGATTATGTTTATGATTTCTTTGTTTGTTTTGCTGACGTGCCACAATAAAGCACAGTTTGGCCCCTAAATCCTGTGGTCTGTAAGGAAGTCTGTGATGGCGACCCCCTAAGAGTAGACGATCTTAAACAATTACTATTGGGGGACTATGGGGAACATGATTACTAGTATGGGCACTATGGGAGCATTATTACTTCTTGGGCACAGTGGGGACATGTTGGGGGAACTGTAGGGACACTGTTACTACCAAGTGCGTTCTGGCAGAGAATTATTACTATTGGTGGGACTTCTGGGAGCACTACTACTGTGGGGGGCACCCTGGCACAGTATCAGCTTAGCAGTTATTTTTGGGGGACATTATGTCTACACTTTTAGGCCCCTTTCACACGGGCGAGTATTCCGCGCGGATGCGATGCGCGAGTTGAACGCATTGCACCCGCACTGAATACCGACCCATTCATTTCTATGGGGCTGTTCACATGAGCGGTGATTTTCACGCATCACTTGTGCGTTGCGTGAAAATCGCAGCATGCTCTATATTCTGCGTTTTTCACGCAATGCAGGCCCCATAGAAGTGAATGGGGTTGCGTGAAAATCGCAAGCATCCGCAAGCAAGTGCAGATGCGGTGCGATTTTCACGCACGGTTGCTAGGAGACGATCGGGATGGAGACCCGATCATTACTATTTTCCCTTATAACATGGTTATAAGGGAAAATAATAGCATTCTGAATACAGAATGCATAGTAAAATAGCGCTGGAGGGGTTAAAAAAAATAAAAAAATAATTTAACTCACCTTAGTCCACTTGATCGCGCTGCCTGGCTTCTCGTCTGTCTCCTTTGTTGAACAGGACCTGTGGTGAGCATTCATTACAGGTAAAGGACCTGTGGTGACGTCACTCCGGTCATCACATGATCCATCACATGATCCATCACCATGGTAAAAGATCATGTAATGAATGCTCACCACGGGTCCTGTTCAGCAAAGGAGACAGAAGGAGATGCCGGGCTACACGATCAAGTGGACTAAGGTGAGTTAAATTATTATTATTATTTTTTAACCCCTCCAGCGCTATTTTACTATGCATTCTGTATTCAGAATGCTATTATTTTCCCTTATAACCATGTTATAAGGGAAAATAATACAATCTACAGAACACCGATCCCAAGCCCGAACTTCTGTGAAGAAGTGCGTGATGCATTACAATGTTTTGCACTCGCGCGGAAAAATCGCGGGTGTTCCCGTAATGCACCCGCACATTTTCCCGCAACGCCCGTCTGAAAGAGGCCTTAGTGTAAGGGACACTATTTGCGGGGTGCAGTTATTTTAGGACACTGCATGCCATTAATTTTTGAAGGGCACTATCTGCATGGTACTAGTATTATCAGGGGGTTTATCTGTTTCTGCAGTATAATATTGATGAGCACAGCAGGCACAGTATTGGAGGTGGTAGGATGATTTGTCCAGAAGATGGGAGAATGATGGAAAAGTAGGAAACTAAGATGTATTTTTGTCAAACTGCAGGCAGAGATGAGAAATAGGTGAAAAATCATCATGGTGGTCTGTTCTGAATGGAGAAGATGAGGAAAGGAGACATCACAGGATGTAGCAGGTATGGGGTGCTGTATTACTCCGTATGTTTTGAAGCGATATATGTAGTGTTAGGTGGGAAAGGGTTAGGTTGAGAATTTGATATAGGGGTTTGGGGGGGGGGGGGGGGGGGCGCTGTTTAAATTTTCGCCTCAGGCAGCAAAAAGACTAGGTGCACCCCTGACCTGATTTATAACAATTTGTAACAAATTAATTCCGATCAAATCAAATTTCTTGACGGAGTTCAGCCAATCGGCTGAAATCGGCTGAATCGAATTTCGCTCATCTCTAATTATGAGGTTCAGCAACAGATGTGAGGTGTGTATTTTGAAATTCTGCTGTAGCTGAGATGAGGTGAGACATTAAATGATGTTCTGCAGTTGCTTGAGATGTGCATTATAAGATTCTGGAATATTTGATATTAGAGGTGGGACACTATTTGATGTTTTCCCCACTGGCAAGTATCCTAAAAAGTGCCCTGATATAAGGTAAGATGGTCAACTAGAAACTGCATACCTAATATTATATCCTAAGGCTCCATCTAGTGGTTATGTAGTGATTCTACATTTCTTAAATGTATTCTTAATTAATTACTGTTTTTGGGCTTATTAATAAAATATGTCAGATATGTCAAATATATATTTGAGATCCACCATGATTATTTGCAAAATACTGTATCATACTTCTTATAGGGTGAAATCTGCAATATAAATCTATAACAAATCTGCAACATAATTGATACAACATACGTTGTACTGTTTTAAAAATATTAACAGGCACTCAAATATCAGGAATTGTACCGAAAACAGATATTTATTGTATCAAAATATAAATAAATATCCACACATTAAAATATTATATAAATTAAGAAAAAAAAAATATATATATACAGTACAGACCAAAAGTTTGGACACACCTTCTCATTCAAAGAGTTTTCTTTATTTTCATGACTATGAAGGCATCAAAACTATGAATTAACACATGTCAAATTATATACATAACAAACAAGTGTGAAACAACAGAAAATATGTCATATTCTAGGTTCTTCAAAGTAGCCACCTTTTGCTTTGATTACTGCTTTGCACACTCTTGGCATTCTTGAGCTTCAAGAGGTAGTCCCCTGAAATGGTTTTCACTTCACAGGTGTGCCCTGTCAGGTTTAATAAGTGTTATTTCCTGCCTTATAAATGGGGTTGGGACCATCAGTTGCGTTGAGGAGAAGTCAGGTGGATACACATTCTCTTGATGAGCTTCAAGAGGTAGTCCCCTGAAATGGTCTTCCTACAGTCTTGAAGGAGTTCCCAGAGATGCTTAGCACTTGTTGGCCCTTTTGCCTTCACTCTGCGGTGCAGCTCACCCCAAACCATCTCGATTGGGTTCAGGTCCGGTGACTGTGGAGGCCAGGTCATCTGGCACATCACCCCATCACTCTCCTTCATGGTCAAATAGCCCTTACTTTCAAAGTTTTCCCAATTTTTCGGCTGACTGACTGACCTTCATTTCTTAAAGTAATTATGGCCACTAGTTTTTCTTTACTTGGCTGCTTTTTTCTAGCCATAATACAAATTCTAACAGTCTATTCAGTAGGACTATCAGCTGTGTATCCACCTGACTTCTCCTCAACGCAACTGATGGTCCCAACCCCATTTATAAGGCAAGAAATCCCACTTATTAAACCTGACAGGGCACATCTGTGAAGTGAAAACCATTTCAGGGGACTACCTCTTGAAGCTCATCAAGAGAATGCCAAGAGTGTGCAAAGCAGTAATCAAAGCAAAAGGTGGTCAAAAAGTTTTGCACAGAAAAGGTGTGACTATATCAAAAGGTGCGATCATCTGCACTATATAAGTGAAGTCCGATTTACATTGTATTTGGAAACATCAAGCTATCATCATCTACAGCCATTGCTGTTATCTTAACCAACAGTATCAACGTTGTTGCAACATTGTTATTAGCACATTGCACTTTAATTCTGCCGCTGTTGAATATTGACAATTTATTGAGACATTGGCATTGGCATTGTCTTCTATGATGAACTATTGCTAAGTTAAAAGCTGGCCGACTATTGGGGTGTTTATGCTGCTATTACTGGACTATCTTCTGCTAAAACATACTGCCATTTATATATTGTATTTTATACTGCCATCAATTGCTGCTATATTTTATTGCTATTGATATTTATTGCTATTGTTATTAATGTTATATGAACTGTATTTTTTATTGAATAAAATATTCCCACTTATTCTCATGAACCCATAATCGGAGTGCCTACCCGCTATTATTTTATTATTAACCATACGCAACTGACAAGGGTGAGTCATTTTGGGCAAGAGCACCTATTTCTAGAAAACCAGTGGAGAGCCGCCTTTTTTGTCATATCTTCTAAGATTTCCATTAAAGCTCACCTATAGCAGTGAAGAAAAATGGCTGGGTTGTTATGGAAACCTAGAGTAAAACTTTGTATGTGGAGGCTGGGGGACCTGCGAGCTGCTATTGGCTAATAAGAGTCATGTGACCAAGCTTCTATTGGCTAATGCATTTTTTGGGAATATCTCATGTCCTAGAGAGCTGAGTCCTAGAGAGCTGAGACATGGTCTAAAAGCTTCCCAGACACCTGATGTACCTGTGTGCCAAATTTCGTGATTGCGACGGTGCGGATTTCTTTAGCGGACATGCATATACACACAGACACATACACTCAGCTTTATATATTAGATATCTATTTTATCCGAAAATCATAAGAATCTAGTCAAAAAAAGTCCTTTTTATATCCAGAAGAAAATCAATGCTCATGGAATGCAAGCACTGTGAAAAAAAGATGTTAATTCATTATGCTTCCATTTCATTTTCTGATTAATGTCCATAATTATATCCAATAAGTACGGTAATAACTTCATCCAAATGTGTGCAATTTGATTTATGAATCAATACTCATAGTAAATAGTTGTATTGTTCATAATACAGATGGTAATATGACTAGTCCGATTTCATTCATAAATCAATGCACATGATTATCAACATAAAAAGCCCCATTTCATTCATAAATCGATGTACATGATTATCAGCATAGAAATATAATAGCTATAGAAATATCTATGCTGATAATCATGTATATCGATTTATGAATGAAATGAGACTAGTCATCTGTATATGAACTATACAACTATTTACTATGAGTATTGATTCATAAATCAAATTGCATACATTTGGATGAAGTTATTACTTATTTGATATAATTATGGACATTAATTAGAAAATGAAATGGAAGCATGATGCTTTAACACCTTTTTTCACAGTGCTTACAATCAATGAGCATTGATTTTCCTCTGGATATAAAAAGGACGTTTTTTTAACTAGATTCTTATGATTTTTGGATGAAATAGATATATTAAGATCATATTGAGCTCCTTTTCCTTTGGATTCAACTACTTTATATACAGTCAGGTCCATAAATATTGGGACATTGACACAATTCTAACATTTTTGGCTCTATATACCACCACAAAATGAAACGAACAAGATGTGCTTTAACTGCAGACTATCAGCTTAAATTTGAGGGTATTTACATCCAAATCAGGTGAACGGTGTAGGAATTACAACAGTTTGCATATGTGCCTCCCACTTGTTAAGGGACCAAAAGTAATGGGACAGAATAATAATCATAAATCAAACTTTCACTTTTTAATACTTGGTTGCAAATCCTTTGCAGTCAATTACAGCCTGAAGTCTGGAACGCATAGACATCACCAGATGCTGGGTTTCATCCCTGGTGATGCTCTGCCAGGCCTCTACTGCAACTGTCTTCAGATCCTGCTTGTTCTTGGGGCATTTTCCCTTCAGTTTTGTCTTCAGCAAGTGAAATGCATGCTCAATCGGATTCAGGTCAGGTGATTGACTTGGCCATTGCAGAACATTCCACTTCTTTCCCTTAAAAAACTCTTTGGTTGCTTTTGCAGTAAGCTTTGGGTCATTTTCCATCTGCACTGTGAAGCGCCGCCCAATGAGTTCTGAAACATTTGGCTGAATATGAGCAGATATAGCCCGAAACACTTCAGAATTCATCCTGCTGCATTTGTCAGCAGTCACATCATCAATAAATACAAGAGAACCAGTTCCATTGGCAGCCATACATGCCCACGCCATGACACTACCACCACCAGGCTTCACTGATGAGGTGGTATGCTTAGGATCATGAGCAGTTTCTTTCCTTCTCTATACTCTTCTCTTCCCATCTCTCTGGTACAAGTTGATCTTGGTCTCATCTGTCCATAGGATGTTGTTCCAGAACTCTGAAGGCTTTTTTAGATGTCGTTTGGCAAACTATAATCTGGCCTTCCTGTTTTTGAGGCTCACCAATGGTTTACATCTTGTGGTGAACCCTCTGTATTCACTCTGGTGAAGTCTTCTCTTGATTGTTGACTTTGACACACATACACCTACCTCCTGGAGAGTGTTCTTGATCTGGCCAACTGTTGTGAATGGTGTTTTCTTCAACAGGGAAAGAGTTTTTCGGTCATCCACCACAGTTGTTTTCCGTGGTCTTCCGGGTCTTTTGGTGTTGCTGAGCTCACCGGTGCGTTACTTCTTTTTAAGAATGTTCCAAACAGTTCTTTTGGCCACAGCTAATGTTTTTGCTATCTCTTTGATGGGTTTGTTTTGTTTTTTCAGCCTAATGATGGCTTGCTTCACTGATAGTGACAGCTCTTTGGATCTCATCTTGAGAGTTGACAGCAGAATCCAAATGCAAATAGCACACTTAAAATGAACTCTGGACCTTTTATCTGCTCATTGTAATTGGGATAATAAGGAAATAACACACACCTGGCCATGGAACAGATGAGAAGCCAATTGTTCCATTACTTTTGGTCCCTTAACAAGTGGGAGGCACATATGCAAACTGTTGTAATTCCTACACCGTTCACCTGATTTGGATGTAGATACCCTCAAATTAATGCTGACAGTCTGCATTTAAAGCACATCTTGTTCGTTTCATTTCAAATCCATTGTGGTGGTGTATAGAGCCAAAAATGTTACAATTGTGTCTATGTTCCAATATTTATGGACCTGACTGTATATACTGATCAGGATGTGTCCCTGTCTTCCTCAGTTGTAGTTCTATGTGCCATCAGCAGTCCGCTGCTTTCACTCAGTTAGACAGGAAAACACATGAGGTGGTGATGGTGAGTACAATAAAGGAATTCAAGAGGGGCCTGGATGTATTTCTGGAGTGTAATAATATTACAGGCTATAGCTACTAGAGAGGGGTCGTTGATCCAGGGAGTTATTCTAATTGCCTGATTGGAGTCGGGAAGGAATTTTTTATTCCCCTAAAGTGAGGAAAATTGGCTACTACCTCACAGGGTTTTTTTTTGTTTTTTTTGCCTTCCTCTGGATCAACTTGCAGGATAACAGGCCAGACTGGATGGACAAATGTCTTTTTTCGGCCTTATGTACTATGTTACTATGTTACATAACTGACTGTGTATATTTTTTAATTTCTTATTTAAATGTGTGGATATGTTTGCTTATATTGACTTATTTATTTATATTTTGATACAATAAATATCTGTTTTCGGTACAATTCCTGATGTTTGAGTGCCTGTTAATGTTTTTGAAATATTACTTTGCACTTACAGACTGTGGGGCAGTCTGATAACAGTGCACCTATATCCAGAAACCAAAGCAGGAGAGCCCCTACAATTCTCTTATACAGGCACATTGTACTGCGAATTGCTGCAGACTTTCTGTGTTCACACTGGTATCACGGCATCTGTTTTTGCAGGAGTAATGACGGATATGATGGATCATTTATGATCCCTTTTCTATGTACATCTTTATCTATTCTGTTAGCATTCAAGTTTCATTTTACAATGCAAAATTTGATATGGAAAATATCTGCCAAATAAACCTGCACTTTAAATGTTAACATACTTTATGTAGCTAAATATTGAGTTCTTTTTGCTTTAACATGATCCCATATTTTAAACATAGCACTGTCCTTATTGTATGCAAAGAGAAGACGAAGGATCAGGGCCGAACTAAATAGCAGCAGTGTCAAAGAAATCCCAACAACCCTCATACAATATCATGAGAAAATACCGCCATACAATGCAGGGAATTTAGCTTTATTTAGGCACACGCCTCACCACTTCCTTAAAGTGACTCTGTCTCCACAGACCTCTGTATTAAACCAAGAGAACTGCAAAACAGAGAACTTCAGGGCTGTCTTGCTCGGAATCCCAGTGCAACGCCAGGGTCAGGCAAGATTGCATCACACTGCCTGGCCCTGTCAATCAAAGCTGTGAGGGTGCGGCTGGACACTAGAAGGAATGAGTTTTGGCATGATGAGGACAACAGTGATGCCCTCGTTGCACCAAACAGCTCATTGGTATATTAGAAAAAAGGAGATAACTCAGGAATGGAGCCTTCGATCAGGAAGGGGCTAGAAATGTTATATTCAGGTGACCATAACCTATCTAACAGTGCTCTGGGTTTGATAGGGAGGTCTGTGCTGAAAGACTCAGTTTAAAATATGTAAACCATCAACGCAAGCAGAAAAATAGAAGTGGAACTCAGAAACAGCTCATTACATGATCAGAGACAAGAGTATACTACCACTACACCAATAATGCCGCCATACAGTGACCACATAATTGTCAGATACATGAGTGCAATGTGCTGCAGCTGTCATGCAATTTGTGGCAAAGCCGTGCAGTTTTTTGACCTTGCAGTAAACAACCATTCGGCCATGCTTCCATGGCACAAATACACATTGGCAAAAATCCTTGCCATCGTTTTTCAGTTTGCACTGGATTCAGTGGGGCCAAATTGTAGAAACCATGGTGAGAATGACAATTGTTATTTTTCCTCAATGGCGTGGATTTCGTTTAAAATCAATGGCATGCATGTGTTATGAAAAATGGGGCAAAATTTTCTTTAAAAAAGGGCAGTGTGAACAAACTGACACCACTAATGCCAGGGACCTTCTGGCTGGCGGCTCTAGTTTTATTCAAGGACTCAAATGTCTCATGAAACAAATTCAGTACACAACTTGCCAGAAAAAAAAACCTTGAAAGCGGCTGCACATAGACAAATGGAGGATAGACATCTTGTGACATAATATAGCAAAGTCATGTTGTTTTGAAAAGCTGGTCATCTGCTAAGACAAGTATCAGGACATGTTTAAAAAGGTAACGGAGGACACATATGTACTATCTACGCTAGAAACACTGCAAGTTATTTTCAGCCTTTTATGACTTTAGATGTAAAAATAATTAATTAGATAAGTTTATAATTCTACCACCCCCTTCCAAATATTCAAACCCCATTCTAAACGCCAAGTCAATTTAAATAACTTCCCTTGTGCAGTAACATAAGGGCAATATAGGCAATTTGCCTGTTTCGTGTGCTACAACATGACCTGCTTTTCCAAGCAACATGATTTTATAATATTGTCTCACAAGATGCCTATCCTATGTGTCTATGTATGGCCACCCCTTGGTTGTGATAAAATTTGAAGCCAGTCAATAGTTTTTCTAGCATGTTGGGATATTGGATTGGCTTCATGTGAAATTTGAGGTAAAGTAATAGTGGACACCACTGTATTTACTCATTATTACATTATCAGTTTCTTCTAATACACAATAGAGTTATATGAAAGCCTTTGTAATAAAGACTTTTTTAATGAACTTAAACACCTTCTTGCACCATTTATGAATGTTTAGGCCAGAACATATGAAAAAGGCAGTCCTCAACATTGAAGTTGCAACACCAACAAAGAAAAGTCACGGAATTATGGAAATCAAAGAATCAATATACATGTTAATGATATGCAAATGATAAAAAATGAAAAAATAAATACATTTTCAAACATTCTGATTCAGTGGCGTAACAGCAGGGGAAGCAGCTGCGTTGGGGTCCGGGCTGACAAGGGGCCCGGCGCCCAGCAGCATGAGGCCCCTTCACATACAGTGCAGCTCCAATTGGGGGCCTGGCCTGTCCATCATCAAACACTGCCCCCTGTGTGACCAAATGTGAGCAGCAACACAGTCTCTAGCACAGCCCGAAGCCTGACTCCGCCCTCTCATGTGACTGATCACGTGCTCCTGACATCATTTAAGGTCCTTTTGCTCACTATGAACTCGCATCTCCTGAGGTAGGACATGTAACTGAAATAGTATATAGCCAGTTCACAGTGAGTTGCCCCCCCCACACCTCAGTGTACAGTCCCCCCCCATCTTAGTGTACAGTCCCCCCCACATCTTAGTGTACAGTCCCCCCCCCCACATCTTAGTGTACAGTCCCCCCTCACATCTTAGTGTACAGTCCCCCCACATCTTAGTGTACAGTCCCCCCACATCTTAGTGTACAGTCCCCCCACATCTTAGTGTACAGTCCCCCCCACATCTTAGTCTACAGTCCTCCCCACACCTCAGTGTACAGTCCCCCCCACACCTCAGTGTACATTCCCCCCACATCTCAGTGTACAGTCCCACCATACCTCAGTGTACAGTCCCCCCATACCTCAGTGTACATTCCCCCCACATCTCAGTGTACAGTCCCCCCCATACCTCAGTGTACAGTCCCCCCCATACCTCAGTGTACAGTCCCCCCATACCTCAGTGTACAGTCCCCCCCAAACCTCAGTGTACAGTCCCCCCATACCTCAGTGTACAGTCGCCCCATACCTCAGTGTACAGTCCCCCCATACCTCAGTGTACAGTCCCCCATACCTCAATGTACAGTGCCCCCACATTTCAGTGTACAGTCCCCCCCATACCTCAATGTACAGTCCCCCCACATCTCAGTGTATAGTCCCCCCATACCTCAATGTACAGTCCCCCCACATCTCAGTGTACAGTCCCCCCCATACTTCAATGTACAGTCCCCCCTATACCTCAATGAACAGTCCCCCCACATCTCAGTGTACAGTCCCCCCACATCTTAGTGTACAGTCCCTCCCATAACTCAATGTACAGTCCGCCCACATCTCAGTGTACAGTCCCCCCCACATCTCAGTTCAAAATAAGTTACTACATGAGTAGGTTCCGCATACTTCTCCCGCGCTGCTGACACTCGAGATCTCCATGATCCATGTGAAAAAGCACGTTACTCTCCTGTTTCTGATCCACGTGATCTGGGAGTGCCACGTGATGTTGTGACCTCAGTAGGTCCTTGCCAAGTATAGTATTTAGCCATTGCCGTAGGACATGTGAATGGAGCATTTCCAGCACTGATGTAGATACGGGGGTCGCAGAAAACCAGAGCCCCCCGCCTTTCCTGTACTGCTTCTGGGGAACTACAAGTCCCAGAATATTAGTTCTTGCGATAGGTGTAAATCCATTAAAACCTGGCTACTTGTAGGCTTCCCTTATGTATGGAGACAGTGAGCTGTGGTTATTAGGGGCTCAGACCATTGGGACAGTCAGTGTCAGCCCTGCAGCAATACAGCAATACATAGAATGGGCACCTATCCTACAGCAGGGATCATACTGTGCTGTACATACAATGTAGTGTGACGTCATATTCACCTCTTCGGTTATATTACACAGGAAAGCACAATTCTGCAGCAACACCCCCCCTCCCCTTCCCCCAGCCCTTGTCTATGCTGCCCTGGTCTGTGCCCCCCTGGCACCTGAGTTGCGAAGTGCGTGGGGTGGGGGGCCCCATACTAAAAATTGCTGTGGGGCCAAGTCACTTCTAGTTACGCCCCTGTTCTGATTTATTCAGTATTGAGTATGAGCGCCAAGCACAGATATACATACTTGCATATCTTGGCATGGTATTAGTGAGGTTATTAAAGGGGTTAGCCACTCTGTTAGCACTTATTAAAACTATAAAGAAAGTAGGGAGATATTACACTTACTATATATCTTCTTAAGCAGATCTGCCTGGTTTTCCTGCAGGCCCCCTCCTGTCCTGCTCTCACCACGCCCCCTCCTGGCCTTCTCTCACCACGCCCCCTCCTGGCCTGCTCTCACCACGCCCCCTCCTGTTCTGCTCTCACCACGCCCCCTCCTGGCCTTCTCTCACCACGCCCCCTCCTGGCCTGCTCTCACTACGCCCCCTCCTGGCCTGCTCTCACCACGCCCCCTCCTGTCCTGCTCTCACCACACCCCCTCCTGTCGTGCTTTCACCACGCCCCCTCCTGTCCTGCTCTCACTACGCCGCCTCTTGTCCTGCTCTCACCATGCCCCCTCCTGGCCTGCTCTCACCACGCCCCCTCCTGGCCTGCTCTCACCACGCCTCCTCCCGTTCTGCTCTCACCACGCCCCCTCCTGTCCTGCTCTCACCACGCCCCCTCCTGTCCTGCTCTCACCACGCCCCCTCCTGTCCTGCTCTCACTACGCCGCCTCTTGTCCTGCTCTCACCACATCCCCTCCTGTCCTGCTCACACTACGCCTCCTCCCGTTCTGCTCTCACCACGCCCCCTCCTGTCCTGCTCTCACCACACCCCCTCCTGTCGTGCTTTCACCACGCCCCCTCCTGTCCTGCTCTCACTACGCCGCCTCTTGTCCTGCTCTCACCATGCCCCCTCCTGGCCTGCTCTCACTACGCCCCCTCCTGGCCTGCTCTCACCACGCCCCCTCCTGTCCTGCTCTCACCACACCCCCTCCTGTCGTGCTTTCACCACGCCCCCTCCTGTCCTGCTCTCACTACGCCGCCTCTTGTCCTGCTCTCACCATGCCCCCTCCTGGCCTGCTCTCACCACGCCCCCTCCTGGCCTGCTCTCACCACGCCTCCTCCCGTTCTGCTCTCACCACGCCCCCTCCTGTCCTGCTCTCACCACGCCCCCTCCTGTCCTGCTCTCACCACGCCCCCTCCTGTCCTGCTCTCACCACGCCTCCTCCCGTTCTGCTCTCACCACGCCTCCTCCCGTTCTGCTCTCACCACGCCCCCTCCTGTCCTGCTCTCACTACGCCGCCTCTTGTCCTGCTCTCACCACGTCCCCTCCTGTCCTGCTCACACTACGCCTCCTCCCGTTCTGCTCTCACCACGCCCCCTCCTGTCCTGCTCTTACCACACCCCCTCTCCTGTTTTGCTCTCACCACGCCCCCTCCTGTCCTGCTCTCACTACGCCCCCTCCTGTCCTGCTCTCACTACGCTCCCTCCTGTCCTGCTCTTACCACGCCCCCTTCTGTCCTGCTCTCACCACGCCCCCTCCTGTCCTGCTCTCACCACACCCCCTCTCCTGTTCTGCTCTCACCACGCCCCCTCCTGTCCTGCTCTCACCACACCCCCTCTCCTGTTCTGCTCTCACCACGCCCCCTCCTGTCCTGCTCTCACTACGCACCCTCCTGTCCTGCTCTCACCACGCCCCCTTCTGTCCTGATCTCACCACGCCCCCTCCTGCCCTGCTCTCACCACACCCCCTCTCCTGTTCTGCTCTCACCACGCCCCCTCCTGTCCTGCTCTCACCACACCCCCTCTCCTGTCCTGCTCTCACCACACCCCCTCTCCTGTTCTGCTCTCACCACGCCCCCTCCTGTCCTGCTCTCACTACGCCCCCTCTCCTGTTCTGCTCTCACAACGCCCTCTCCTGTTCCGCTCTCACCACGCCCCCTCCTGTCCTGCTCTCACCACACCCCCTCTCCTGTTTTGCTCTCACCACGCCCCCTCCTGTCCTGCTCTCACTACGCCCCCTCCTGTCCTGCTCTCACTACGCCGCCTCTTGTCCTGCTCTCACCACATCCCCTCCTGTCCTGCTCACACTACGCCTCCTCCCGTTCTGCTCTCACCACGCCCCCTCCTGTCCTGCTCTCACCACACCCCCTCTCCTGTTTTGCTCTCACCACGCCCCCTCCTGTCCTGCTCTCACTACGCCCCCTCCTGTCCTGCTCTCACTACGCACCCTCCTGTCCTGCTCTCACCACGCCCCCTTCTGTCCTGCTCTCACCACGCCCCCTCCTGTCCTGCTCTCACCACACCCCCTCTCCTGATCTGCTCTCACCACGCCCCCTCCTGTCCTGCTCTCACCACACCCCCTCTCCTGTCCTGCTCTCACCACACCCCCTCTCCTGTTCTGCTCTCACCACGCCCCCTCCTGTCCTGCTCTCACTACGCACCCTCCTGTCCTGCTCTCACCACGCCCCCTTCTGTCCTGCTCTCACCACGCCCCCTCCTGCCCTGCTCTCACCACACCCCCTCTCCTGTTCTGCTCTCACCACGCCCCCTCCTGTCCTGCTCTCACCACACCCCCTCTCCTGTCCTGCTCTCACCACACCCCCTCTCCTGTTCTGCTCTCACCACGCCCCCTCCTGTCCTGCTCTCACTACGCCCCCTCTCCTGTTCTGCTCTCACAACGCCCTCTCCTGTTCCGCTCTCACCACGCCCCCTCCTGTCCTGCTCTCACCACACCCCCTCTCCTGTTTTGCTCTCACCACGCCCCCTCCTGTCCTGCTCTCACTACGCCCCCTCCTGTCCTGCTCTCACTACGCCCCCTCTCCTGTTCTGCTCTCACTACGCCCCCTCCTGTCCTGCTTTCACAGCTGCCTATCTCGTCCATCCCTTGCACTTGCCATGGAGGAGCTACCTTGTCCATGCCTGAAGGAGTGGGCTGCTGTCTGGGTCTTAAAGCACCCTGCTTGTATCAGAGTTGCTTTCCTTCTGTGACTGGCACTCCTGGCTGTGCCAGGCTGGCAGGGACTTAGCAGGGACACTTGTTGAAAGCTAAAATAAAGAAACTTTTGCATGAGGAAGGGAGACTGAGGGGAAGCTGTGATGGCTGATCTGACTGCAGGCTCTGCCCCCTCTTTTTCCCCTGTACTGAGAGGATCCTGCCTGCATGTTAGGATGTAGCAGAGCCAGGGAAGTGCTGTGGACCACAACTGTGAGCAATCCCAGTGTCTGTCCTGTTTATGGCTCCTCTGCACTGTGTTCTTACCACAGACATGATATTACAGCAAGACCAACAGAGCTTTAACCACTTGTGAGCTGTAAGTATGGCTGAGGTCAGTGATATCAACAGCAGTCACTGGTCTCACCATCTATAATTGTGTGCCCTCTCCTTCCTGCACTCTGTATATGGTGATATGTGACCCCCAACCACTGCATATAGAGATCCGAGACCCTTGGTACACTGTATACAGTGATCTGTGCTAACGGTAGCCTACGAGTGCCGCCGGAAGTTTGCTCCGGCCCCATTCAGTTTAATGGGGACAGGTCGGAGATGCGGCCGCAGCATGGCAAACATGCCGAGAGGCGGCCGGACAAAAAATGCAGCGTGCTGGGCATCAGTGAATGTAAATGGGGCCGGAGCGGACTTCTGACGGCACTTGTTGGCTAGCGTTAGCACGGATCCGGCAGGGGAACAGTCTGCCAGACCTTGCTAACGCTAGTGTGAAAGTAGCCTTAGTCGTGTGATGATAGGCCGAATGCTCCATTTTCTGTGAGCAGATCGATTTGTACAAATGTATTCATCAGAGCTTTTGTGCAACAAAGATCTGTGTCCCCACTCAACAGCCCCCCTCCTATTACAGTCCATGCACCTAAACAGAAATCTATGACAGCTCACAGCTGCCGTGGATTTCTGACTATATTTGAGTCAGAAAACTGGCGAAAATTAACATAAATTTGTTGGGGCAACTGGCCAACTCCCTGCCATATTATATATTTTTTTAACCCCTTAGGGACTTAGGGCGTACCGGTACACACTGTTTGCCGAGTCCTTAAGGTAAAAAAATAGGGGAAAAAAAAGTATACATATTAGGTATCGCCATGTCCGTATCGACCGGCTCTATAAACATATCACATGACCTAACCCCTCAGATGAACACCGTACAAAATAAAAAATAAAAAGTGTTCTAAATAAACCATTTTTTTGTCACCTTACATTACAAAAAGTACAACAGCAAGCGATCAAAAAGGCGTTTGCCCACCAAAATAGTACCAATCTAACCGTCACCTCATCCCGCAAAAAATGAGCCCCTACCTGAGACAATCGCCCAAAAAAAAAAAAAACTATGGCTCAGAATATGGAGACACTAAAACATCATTTAAAAAAAAAAAGCTGTTATTGTGTAAAACTTATATAAATAAAAAAAGTATACATATGAGGTATTGCCGCGTCCGTAATAACTTGCTCTATAAAAATATCACATGACCTAAACCCTGAGATGAACACCGTAAAAAATAAAAAATAAAAACTGTGCTAAATAAACCATTTTTTGTCACCTTACATCACAAAAAGTGTAATAGCAAGCGATCAAAAAGTCACACGCACCCCAAATTAGTGCCAATAAAACCGTCATTTCATCCCACAAAAATCATACCCTACCCAAGGTTATCCCCCAAAACTGAAAAAATTATGGCTCTCAGACTATGGAAACACTAAAACATGATTTTTTTTGCTTCAAAAATGAAATCATTATGTAAAACTTACATAAATAAAAAAAAAGTATACATATTAGGTATTGCAGCGTCCGTGACAACTTGGTCTATAAAAATATCACATGATCTAACCTGTCAGACGAATGTTGTAAATAACAAAAAATAAAAACGGTGCCAAAACAGCTATTTCTTGTTACCTTGCCTCACAAAAAGTGTAACATAGAGCAACCAAAAATCATATGTACCCTAAACTAGTACCAACAATACTGCCACCCTATCCCGTAGTTTCTAAAATGGGGTCACTTTTTGGGTGCATCAGGGGGACTTCAAATGGGACATGGTGTCAAAAAAACCAGTCCAGCAAAACCTGTCTTCCAAAAACCGTATGGCATTCCTTTCCTTCTGCGCGCTGCCGTGTGCCCGTACAGCGGTTTACGACCACATATGGGGTGTTTCTGTAAACTACAGAATCAGGGCCACCAAAAAGAGTTTGGTTTGGCTGTTAACCCTTGCTTTGTAACTGTAAAAAAATTATTAAAATGGAAAATCTGCCAAAAAAGTGACATTTTTAAATTGTATCTCTATTTTCCATGAATTCTTGTGGAACACCTAAAGGGTTAACGACGTTTGTAAAATCAGTTTTGAATACTTTGAGGGGTGTAGTTTCTAGAATGGGGTCATTTGTGGGTGGTTTCTATTATGTAAGCCTCGCAAAGTGACTTCAGACCTGAACTGGTCCATAAAAATTTGGTTTTTGAAAATTTCTGAAAAATTTCAAGATTTCCTTCTAAACTTCTAAGCCTTGTAACATCCCAAAAAAATAAAATATCCTTCCCAAAATGATCCAAACATGAAGTAGACATATGGGGAATGTAAAGTAATAACTATTTTTGGAGGTATTACTATGTATTATAGAAGTAAAGAAATTTAAACTTGGAAATTTGCAATTTTTGGTAAATTTGGTATTTTTTTTATAAATAAAAATGAATTTTTTTTACTTCATTTTACCAGTGTCATGAAGTACAATATGTGACGAAAAAAAACTGTCTCAGAATGGCCTAGATAAGTCAGAGCATTTTAAAGTTATCAGCACTTAAAGTGACACTGGTCAGATTTGCAAAAATTGGCCAAGTCCTTAAGGTGAAATAGGGCTGAGTCCTTAAGGGGTTAAAGGCACAGTTAAAAAGTCGCAAACACATAGTTTGCAACTTTTTAACGCCCTTTTCAGAAACAAGGGAAATTATAAATCTCCCCCTCTATTCATTCTGTTCATGGCTTAAAGGGCTTCTGTCCCCCCCCATTGTGCAATTTTCATTAGCCGACATTAGTTATTTGCTAATGTCAGCTGAGTGCAATCATACATGTCCTACCTAAAGTAAAGTAAAAATCATACTTTTATCATATGCAAATTTCTTCACTACCAGCAAGTTGGGCGTGTACTTGCTGGTAGCATCTGCTGCTTCTAGACACGCCCCATCTCCTCTTGATAGACAGGGCCAGCGAGCTCTCTCCTCCTCCAGCTGGCCCCGTCTGCTGCACACCTGTGCTGTAACGTTCCTCGATCAGCGCAGGTGTACTGGGTGAAGGACGCGCGCTTGCCAGCTCCTTCCTCAGTGCGCCTTCACCGATTACTTCACACTACACCCGGAAGAGAAGACTGCCGATTATCGCTGATGCTGGCAGTCTTCTCTTCTGGGTGTAGTGTGACGTAATCGGCGCAGGCGCACTGAGGAAGGAGCTGGCAAGCGCGCGTCCTTCACTCAGTACGCCTGCGCCAATCGAGGAACGTTACGGCGCAGGCGCGGGAATTCAGCAGCAGACGGGGCCAGCGGGAGGAGGAGAGCGCTCACTGGCCCTGTCTATCAAGAGGAGATGGGGCGTGTCTAGAAGCGGCAGATGCGGCGGCTACCAGCAAGTACACGCCCAACTTGCTGGTAGTGAAGAAATTTGTATATGATAAAAGTATGATTTTTACAAGAAATAAGCCACAGACAAAGGTAGGACATGTATGATTGCACTCAGCTGACATTAGCAAACAGCTAATGTCGGCTAATGAAAATTGCACAATGGGGGGGGGGGACAGAAGCCCTTTAAATCCAATAGTGCAACTAGAAATGACTAGGCCCTACAGCAAGTTTATGAACAGGGCCCCCTCCCTCCCCCCCAGTAACATATGTATGATACATTAGCATCATATTCCTGTGTGCTGCTTGGACTGGGGCGCACTTCCTATTGCTATGTCTGCAGACATCCCAACCTGCAAAAACTCATTTCAGGGAGGTGCACTTCTCATTTCAGGGAGGTCTTCTTTTTTTTTCTTTCACAAACTTTTTATTACATTTTCCACACATATGCAGTATCTGCACACTTTGCTCTATGGTGTGGAGGAGTGGGCTCATTAACCTGCCCCAAATTATCATATTTATGTATATGATCAAGGGATTCTGTCACCACCTATAAGCCCTGTGAGCTAAACATACAGGGAGTGCAGAATTATTAGGCAAATGAGTATTTTGACCACATCATCCTCTTTATGCATGTTATCTTACTCCAAGCTGTATAGGCTCGAAAGCCTACTACCAATTAAGCATATTAGGTGATGTGCATCTCTGTAATGAGAAGGGGTGTGGTCTAATGACATCAACAACCTATATTAGGTGTGCATAATTATTAGGCAACTTCCTTTCCTTTGGCAAAATGGGTCAAAAGAAGGACTTGACAGGCTCAGAAAAGTCAAAAATAGTGAGATATCTTGCAGAGGGATGCAGCACTCTTAAAATTGCAAAGCTTCTGAAGCGTGATCATGGAACAATCAAGCGTTTCATTCAAAATAGTCAACAGGGTCGCAAGAAGCGTGTGGAAAAACCAAGGCGCAAAATAACTGCGCATGAACTGAGAAAAGTCAAGCGTGCAGCTGCCAAGATGCCACTTGCCACCAGTTTGGCCATATTTCAGAGCTGCAACATCACTGGAGTGCCCAAAAGCACAAGGTGTGCAATACTCAGAGACATGGCCAAGGTAAGAAAGGCTGAAAGACGACCACCACTGAACAAGACACACAAGCTGAAACGTCAAGACTGGGCCAAGAAATATCTCAAGACTGATTTTTCTAAGGTTTTATGGACTGATGAAATGAGAGTGAGTCTTGATGGGCCAGATGGATGGGCCCGTGGCTGGATTGGTAAAGGGCAGAGAGCTCCAGTCTGACTCAGACGCCAGCAAGGTGGAGGTGGAGTACTGGTTTGGGCTGGTATCATCAAAGATGAGCTTGTGGGGCCTTTTCGGGTTGAGGATGGAGTCAAGCTCAACTCCCAGTCCTACTGCCAGTTTCTGGAAGACACCTTCTTCAAGCAGCGGTACAGGAAGAAGTCTGCATCCTTCAAGAAAAACATGATTTTCATGCAGGACAATGCTCCATCACACGCGTCCAAGTACTCCACAGCGTGGCTGGCAAGAAAGGGTATAAAAGAAGAAAATCTAATGACATGGCCTCCTTGTTCACCTGATCTGAACCCCATTGAGAACCTGTGGTCCATCATCAAATGTGAGATTTACAAGGAGGGAAAACAGTACACCTCTCTGAACAGTGTCTGGGAGGCTGTGGTTGCTGCTGCACGCAATGTTAATGGTGAACAGATCAAAACACTGACAGAATCCATGGATGGCAGGCTTTTGAGTGTCCTTGCAAAGAAAGGTGGCTATATTGGTCACTGATTTGTTTTTGTTTTGTTTTTGAATGTCAGAAATGTATATTTGTGAATGTTGAGATGTTATATTGGTTTCACTGGTAAAAAGAAATAATTGAAATGGGTATATATTTGTTTTTTGTTAAGTTGCCTAATAATTATGCACAGTAATAGTCACCTGCACACACAGATATCCCCCTAAAATAGCTAAAACTAAAAGCAAACTAAAAACTACTTCCAAACATATTCAGCTTTGATATTAATGAGTTTTTTGGGTTCATTGAGTACATGGTTGTTGTTCAATAATAAAATTAATCCTCAAAAATACAACTTGCCTAATAATTCTGCACTCCCTGTATGCTCATGTCCAGGGCAGCATTCTGATTTCTTTTTTTAACAAATCTCTTTTTATTGAAATAGAGTAACAGTTTGACACGCAATAAATGACAAAATATCAAAAATGCTATGTTATCCAACATATGAAAATGGTACAATAATGAGATTCAAAGAAGAGCAAAGAGAAAAGAAAAGGAAAGGATAGAAGGGGGGTGGGCGGGATGGTTAGGAAGGTGGGAGTAGGGAAGGTAAGGAAAAAGAGGGGGATGTGGGTTGAGAGGAGGGAAAGAAAGAAAGATAATACATACTGTAATAATACCTTCTATTCATAAGAGTACATGTACACACCTATTATAATCAGCTGGAAATATTATTGATAGATAGAATATGGCATGAGTAGTCCTGGTACTCACTAAAATGATATCCAAATGAGAACTTAAGAAGCGTATAAATGTCGATGTCATACCTGAATAATAACATAGTGTGTCTTTGCAAGTTACAAACTCTGGGAGGAGAGACCTATCTGACATGAAAAATATAAATACATACAATAACAATTCAGAAACTTAAATAGTAATGAGATGGGTGAGTCAAATGTCAGAGACCGATTACTTGTTTATTGCGCCTCGGAATAATTTCCATGGGTTCCACAATTTTTGAAACTTGGAATGTGATCTTGTTGCCCAACTAGCTAGTTCCTCCATCAAGAAAATTTGGTCTATTTTTTCGTACCAATTTTGTAGCGTTGGAGGCGAGGTATTGAGCCAATTTGCTGGTATTAGTAACCGTGCTGATTGAATCAACATAGTGGGTAAGTCAAACATTGAGGGCCGCCACTTCTTGGAGGGTAACCACAGTTGAACCGACTGAGCTGTTAATTCCAATGTAGTCCCACAAATTTCATTTATTTTTTGTTCAATCTGTTCCCAAAATGAACGTATCAAGGGGCATAACCACATGATATGGCCTAACGAACCCTTTTGAGACCTACACCTCCAACATGTGTCATTCATGGAACAACCCATTCTAAAGAGCTTGCACGGGTCATTGTACCATCTGGTTAGAGTTTTGAAGGAGTGTTCCTGGACCTTTATACATCTAGAAAATCCATGTGACCTCAAATAAATCAGGTCAATCTCTTGAGGGGAGAAGGAGCAGTCGAGATCTCTTTCCCATTCTCTGATGAAGGCTGGGACACTACTACCCTTATCAGGAATTAACCCTTTATATAGGAATGAAATACTGTGTCTCAGGAGATGATCATGAGAAGACAGTTGTTCAAACCATGTCGGGGTAGGTGAAGTAACATATTTGGTGCCGAAAGTTTGACAAACATTAAAAAATTCTGATTTTGCTAGGAAATCTCCTTTTTTAATGTATTTGGAACACAGAGCAGGGATATTTTCCTTTTGTTTCAACACTGGCAACAAATCAATTAGCTCAGTTCCCTTTAAGTTGTCCCAGAATTGTGGAGCATCGGGAACATCAGGCTTAACTAGGTAGGGGATAAATTTTGCTGGCAACCTAACCGGTGGTTCTGAAAGAAGGCGTACCTCAGTTTGAAGGTTTCGTATGTTCAGATATAAGCCTTTAGATAAACCAGTGGGGGCATGGCTGGGGGTAGTGATTCCCCATAACCCTGCCTGCTGTTTATTGGACATGAGGTCCAGTTCGATGTCGGCTCCTAGTGTCCTATACTTGGGGATACATACTTGTAGCCAGCGCTTCAATTGTATCGCCTTATAATAATAGTGTATGTCCGGTAAACCCATTCCTCCGTTTACACGTGATCTAATTAGCTTGTCGTATGCTATCCTAGGTTTTTTATCTTTCCATAGGAATGAGGCAAATACCCGTCTAACTCTCTTAAAAAATGTGTTAGGGATGTGAATTGGGACCATTTGAAGGAGATACATTAATTTGGGAACAATATAGGTTTGGAGAAGGTTCTTGCGGCCGATCCAAGAAACCCAAGGTAGTGTTAGTGAATGGAGTTGATTTTGAATTTTTGTCAGTAGAGGCAGATAGTTCAATCTGAATAAATTAGAAGGATCTTTTGCAAGTTCAATTCCTAGGTAATTTAGTGAGTTGTCATTCCACTTAAAGGGGAAGGAAGATTTAAGATAGTTTATCATCTGTGAGGACAGAGCTATTCCCATTGCTACCGATTTCGAGTAGTTAATTTTAAAATTAGATAATGTGCCAAAGGCGGAGAAGAGTTCCAAAATATGAGGGAATGCTTGTTTGGGGTTCGTTATCAGCAACATTAAATCGTCCGCAAAAGCTGCACATTTGTGAACATATTTATTTAACGTCAGACCTTGAATGTTTGGGTTGTTACGAAATGCTTGGAGTAATGTCTCCATCACCATTATGAATATGGTAGGTGACAGGGGGCAACCTTGTCTGGTGCCATTGGTGATGGCAAATGAATTAGATAGGGTGCCATTAACCCTAACTTTGGCACTAGGGTTATGATATAAGGACATTACCGCTTTAATGAATAAGTCAGGGATTCCAAATTTATGTAAGGTGCGTTGAGTATATAGCCAGTCAACTCGGTCGAACGCTTTTTCTGCGTCTGTGCTTAGTAGTACTAATGGCTTAGAGTTTTTCCTGGCCCAGTATATTGCATTAATAAGTCGACACGACTGGGAGTTCCCTTCTCTCCCCCTTCACAAAACCTGCTTGTTCCTTATTAATAATTCGGGGTATCAAGGAGCTAAGTCTAAAAGCAAGGATTTTGGCCCAAATTTTTACATCTATGTTGAGTAAGGATATGGGTCTATAGCTGCCGCACTCGCGAGTATCTTTGCCTTCTTTTGGAATAATTGTAATTATGGCTTCCAGTGATTGCCTCGGGAGGTTTTCGCCTACTGACAGAGCTTGGCACCATTTAGTTTGTTGTGGGGATAAAAGGTTTGAAATTTTTTTATAATAGCCTATTGGCAGGCCGTCAGGTCCTGGGGCTTTACCCAAAGGCATACTTCTAATAGTTTTCTGTATCTCAGACTCTGTAATCGGTTGAAGCAATAAGGAGCTATCCTCCTGGCTAACTTTGGGAAGATTCAAAGTATCTAGAAAGTTGTCTATCTGTTTCACTCTCACTGAATCAGGTAGTTTATTTGCCGCGATATTGCCCCCATTATCTAGGTTATATAGGGCACCATAAAAAGAACAAAACTCTTTTGCAATAGCTTCTGTAGATGAGACTAGCTTTCCTTCTTTGGTTTTGATCGAGGGGACGAATTGGGTAGCCTTTCTCTGATTAATTAGGTGCGACATAAACTTGTTTCCCTTATCTCCATGAATATACTGTTTAAATTTTGTATATTGGTAAGCTTTTGCACACTTGATATTGAGTAATTCCTTCAACTGCCTCCTCAAAGATGCTAGTTCTTCTAGTGCAGTTGATCTCACGGAATGTTTCTGGATAGTCTCAATCTCCGAAATTTGGCTAATAAGGGAATCAAGTTTTTTCTGTCTCTCCTTTTTAATCCTAGAGCCTAGTGCTATGAGTTCTCCACGGACAAAGGCTTTGTGGGCCTCCCAGATGATGGAATGAGACGTGTCTTGTGGTTTATTTTCCTGAAAATAATAAGATAGTTTAAGGGTGATGTCCTCAATGTGTTTATCAGCGTCCAATAACGTTTCGTTTAAACGCCAAACCCATTCTCTTGTTGGGAGATTGGAGAAGTTTATGGAAGAAGTAACGGGGGCGTGGTCAGAAATTGTGATAGGACCAATAGAAGATTTTTTTAACATGGCTATATGGGAATTAGACAAGAAAATATAATCAAGTCTTTGGTAGGACTGGTGAACTGCGGAGTAAAAGGTGTAGTCTTTCACCGCAATATTGAGTGTCCTCCAAGTATCTGTTATATGCATATCATTTAACAGTTTATGAATTCCTCCTAGAGTTTTCTGAGACTTGGTGGAACTACCAAGTGATGAATCTAATTGAGGGTTTAGAGATACATTCAAGTCTCCCCCAATTATTTTAATCCCTTCTGCAAAATCATTAAGTCTGGAAAGGGTTTTCTTAAGCCAATTGTGTTGTCTAACATTAGGGGCATAAAGACCGGCAAGCGTCACTACCAAGTGACCAATTTTCCCCTTGACAAATACAAATCTGCCTTCAGGGTCCTGCTGAGTAACTGTAACTACAAATGGGACATTCTTACTGATTGCAATACTAACTCCCCTAGATGCAGATCTATATGTGCTGTGAAACCACTGTGAATATCTTAATTTAGATATATGTGGTATTTTATCCGTTTTAAAATGAGTCTCCTGAAGGAAACATATATCGCTCCCAGTTTTCTTCAGTATAGTGAGGATCTGAGAACGCTTCTGGGGTGTATTACAGCCTCTGACATTAAATGATGTTATGTTTAGATCTGTCATGGAAAAAATGAGAGTAAATGCTTATGAGCCCAGTTTGCAAACTTGCAAAGGAGTAAGACCAGTGTCAAGACAGGTATGCAAGTTCCATGTTGATGAAAGGAACTAAGAGTATGACTATAAAGTAAGGTGAGTACGTGGCTTGTAAATACGCTAATAGCGAGTATAGAAGGACTTAAACGACTGAGTGCTAATGAAAGTAGTGAACTGAGTATATGGGAAAGTGGGTAAAGTAAAAAACGGTTAGTGGAGAGTTGCCATTGTTGTGGGCCACCACAAGTCATAAAGGGACCGAGATGAATCCTAACCCGGTACATCATAACCCATATTACATAAAACAAGAAGCATTGATCATTATAGCATTAATAACCATATATTACCAAAGCTATCGATCAGGGTAGCTAAAAGAATGCACTTCTGTAAAGGTGAAAAGAAAGCCTATCACATAAGACTTCTAGTAGTGAGATCCTATTAACAGCAAACATATAACAGTTTTTCATAACCTTAAAACATGGCAATAATAGCCTGCAGCGCTGTTGAGAGAAGGTCGCCCTTTCTACCAGCGGGGCTGTGAAAGGACCTCTATATTTTCAAGACGCCATATCTCTGGAAATAGCGCAATTCAAGTTCAGGTAAGATCTCTTCTCCCCAGAGACTTCTTGCTGTTGGGAGACTTCTGCTTGGATTGCACCGACCATGCTTCTTGGATGAGTAGCTGTGGCAGTTTAGGGACCGAAATGTCAACAGCAAGCCAGTTGTCCAACTTGATAGGAGGAATATCCAAGATCTTCCAGGCCATGGGCAAGTCCTGCGGGGTACGTACAACGCAGCGGCGACCATTTCTGGCGAATGTGACCCCGAACGGATAAAGCCATTTATAAAGAAGCTTGTGGTTCCTCAATTGATCCGTGAGGGGCTTTAGAATTCTGCGTTTCATTAAGGTGGATGACGCAATATCCTGGAATAGCGATATTGATGAATCCCCAATTTTGATGTCAGGATTCTTGCGGGCTGCTTGCAAAATGGCCGCTGTGTCTCTGAAACTTAATAGGCCGCAGATCACGTCTCTAGGCGCTTCCCCATCTTTAGGAACAGGGCGCAGTGAACGATGAATTCTTTCAATTACAATTTCAGCAGCTCTATTATCTCCTAGCAGATCAGCAAATAGAGACTTAGCTGCTGTTTCTAGTTCGTCTGGAGTGACTGATTCATCTAGCCCTTTCATTCTTATATTCTTCCGTCTGCTCCTGTTTTCTTGGTCCTCAATCATGAGGAACGCATTGTTGAGAGAGGAGACCTGCGCTTCCATAGCGGTGATAATGTCTGCACTGTGTGACAAGGTATGTTCCTGCCGGGTCTCTAACTGTTCAACCCGACTCCCTAGGGCTCGCATATCGTGTCTTATGTCACGTACCTCCTGGAGCAGGGGAGCAAGAGCTTGGGCTAATGTCTCTTTAAAAAAGACTTTAGTAAGCATATCGCTATCTTTCTTTGTTGTATCCTCCTCCGGAGTGTCCATGTAATCTGCGTCTCCATCCTCCTGCTCTGATTCCCGCTCTGCTTCTTTCTCGATGCGGCGGGCCGCCATCTTAGCTGCACGGGCAGGGGATAATGCTGATTTCTTATTGAAGAATCTGTCCATATCTCCTTGATTTTTCTTAGATCGTGGAGTATCAGGGGCATCTCCGGATCTGTCTCTACCGGTTTTGCCCATGTTGGATTCAATTAAGAAGTGCAAAAGCTGAGTAATACGGGTTAGATGAGAGAGAGCTCCTACTCAAGCCTCCGTCTTGCTCAGCGGTTAGGCTCCGCCCCCGCATTCTGATTTCTAAGGTGGCCTTATAAAAGCTATTTGTGGCTTTATTCTGCGGAAAAACAGGTTTTACTAACCTGTCAATCATTGAATTAAGGTGCCCAAGCAGGGGAGGTCTGTGGATGCATGGTGCCCGGCCGCACGCATCGCCGTTCGTGCCCAGCGCCGCCTTCTACTCCTCAGTGCCCCCTCCTCCCCCTCCTCCCGCTTTGAGATCCCGCGCACAGGCTCAGCCTGATGCGCCGTTGCGGACTGCTGGCATCGGCTTCTTGCACTGTGCGCACGCGCCGAGAAGGGGACACTGCTACAGGTTGCCGGAAAGGTTTACTGCGAGTAAACTAGAGATGGGAAGTTTGGATCTTTCACATGAATCGGTTCATTTGAATCAGTTCATTCAAATGAACCGATTCATGAATCGAATCTTCGGTTCACTCGCTGAGCTGACAAGAAGCAAGTGAACCGAAGCTTAGGTTGCGCATGCGCGGATGCTTCCATTCACTTGCTGAGTCGGCTCTTGGTCTGAGTCAGGAAGTTTATTCTTTAAAACCCTGTGTGTAATTATCTACCCCACTGTAGGAAAAAAACAAGCATCCAGGGGGTGTGAATTTAACACTGGGGTAAATAATATAATTAAAATGGAGGGTTAAATGTGTTTAAAAAAAATACATCTCTCTCAATAGTTCGATAGCGACTGAATGAGACAGAAGAAGGGATGCCTTTAACATATATATCTCCTTGAGAAGCCAATTTGACCCTAAAGGGTTAATTCAACCTGTAATCTAAACTCTGTCTCCTGTCACTTCTCTTATCTCTCTGCTCTGCTATCAGTAAACCTTTCCGGGATATATTGTTTCACATGTGGGTGTCAGGGAGCCGCTATCTAATAGCGGGAGACTCCCTGAACCTCCGGGAGACTTGAGATCCCTGTGTCTGTACAGCAGTTATTCACTGATGACTGAGTTATTGATATTATCTGAGGAAACACAGGTGGGTGGGGATGTCATGTGACTGCTCCTCTGAACATGCTTACTGCAATGCATGCTGGGATTTTTACTTCCACTTTACAGCTGCTCCTCCCACACAGCCGGTCTGAGGGAGCTTCTCCATGTCATGTTGAACAGGTTAGAAAAATGATATATAGCCAGTACATGTCACATGATATAAATACTTCATGGTTTTGGCTATTCTCTAGGGCAGTTTGGATTTTTGATATTTAGGGTGGCCAACCCCTTTAATGGTTGTCTGAGGATTGTTTTGCCATGCTTAATGCACTTGGGCATCCAAATCATCAAGATCCACTGCTGGCAGCTCTGTTTGCAATTGCTGACCAATGATGTTCCAGATGTGCTCGACAAGTCACTAGAGTCACTGCAGGCCGTGGTAGCACATTTAGGCCATGCAGGTTGCTTACAGTAGCATGAGCAACATGGGATCTGATGTTGTTCTGTTGAGAAATGGCTCCTGGGACACTTTGAAAAAATGGCTGCACAACTGGTTCCATGACCAAGTCAATGTAAAGCTGAGCCGTTAAAGCTGTATTACACTGGCCAATTTTTCAGCTGATAAACGCTAATGAGTGTTCGCATTCATCGGACAATTCTGATTTGCAAGCATGCTTAATAATCAGCACTTGCCAGCGGCAGATTGTGCTGTCTAATAGCGATCTGCTGCTGGAAAACCACTAGACAGTATGGGGAAGAGCGTTGGCAAAACAGTCGCTCCTCTGTATCCTCAATAGATCGCCTAAATTATACCTTCATACACAGGGTTGGACTGGGTTGCTTAAAGGGATTCTGTCACCTGGATTTTGCCTATAGAGCTGTAGACATGTGCTGCTAGATCGCTGCTTGCACTATATACATTCCCCATAGCTCTGAGTGCTTTTATTTAGGCAATTTTTTTTTAAAATATATATGTAAATGAGGCAAGTAAGGAGCCCAAGGGGCTGTTACTGACATTTGTGGTGCCCAGCCACGCCCACTGTGAAGGAGCCCAGCACCGCCCGCTTCCTCCGAATCTCCTCCTTGTTCCCCGAGGTCACCAAGTTAGAGCTCCATAATCTCACGCATGAGCGAGTACGTGTCATTGTCAGTGCCGGCATAGTGTTCCTTCCCTGTGCTGGCATCAGCCTCAGTGGACGAACTGCACATGCGCTAGCTGCGAGATTACGGCGCTCTAACTTTGTGACGTCCAGGAGCAAGAAGGAGATTCGGAGCATGCGGGCGGTGCTAGGATCCTTCACAGTGGGCATGGCTGGGCTCCATAAACGTTAGTAACAGCCCCTTGGGCTCCTACTTTCCTCATTTACATATATATATATAATATTTTTTTTTGCCTAAATAAAAGCACTCAGAGCATAGGGGATTTATATTGCGGAAGTGCTAGCGCTGATCTAGCAGCGCATGTCCGCTGCTCTATAGGCAAAATCCAGGTGACAGAATCCCTTTAAGGCCCACCAGTAAAATTCATTCTGGGGCCCCATGTACAGCAAAATGCAAATATTACCTACTTGCATGGCGCAAAAGCTGATAGATTATGAGGGTCCCTGCAGCAACTTTGAGAAGGTGGGTGTCACGATCAGTGTGGGGGAAAAACTCCACACTAAACACAGGAGGGAAGGGGAACAGTAACTGGGCCTGGAAACTAGGGAAGGAACAGGTCACCTCCTAAACAACCCTAATCCGGGCCCTTACTACCTATCAATATGAATAGACCTTGAAGGTAGGAATATTCATATGCTATATACCTAGGCCCTTATATCCCTATAAGGCCCTGGAATGAGGTTAGGACCAGAGACAATCCATTCCTCTCCAGATGGAAGAGTGGAAGTCTCTGTCTCAGGCCCAGATACAGAAACCCAGAAACAACAGGGAATATAACAAACACAAAACAATAAGAAAAGACAAGACTTATCTGAAAGAAGAAAACTGGCAACTCCAGAAGCACCACAGAGTACAACCGACCAGCTAGTTAAAAGGCAGGAAGAAAATCTATAAATCGCACCTCCAAGAGTGAGAAGCGTCTACTTATGGGAAAGGTAAATTACCAACATCAACACCTGAAGCAAGGGTTGTGGCATTCACCAAAACACAGACACAATAAGATCCACAGTGAATTTGTCAATTTAACCCACGAGTTGCCAGTCTCTCCGATCTCCTGGTAGCTGCCACGGGAACGTCCGTGACAGTACCCCCCCCTTCTACGGGTGACCTCTGGACACCCAGGGCTGACATTATCCGGGTGAGATCTATGAAAGGCATTCACTAAACGATTGGCATTAACATCGGATGCTGGCAGCCACTTCCACTCCTCCGGTCCATAACCTCTCCAGTGGACAAGATATTGAAGGGATCCACGGAGAACTCGAGAGTCAACTATTTTCGTGATCTCGAATTCCAAATTACCGTCCACCATGACCGGAGCGGGTGGAAAGTAAGATGGCTGTAAAGGTTCCAGGTTCCACATATTTTTTCAACAAAGACCTATGGAACACATTATGAATTTTCAGGGCCTGAGGATGCTCAAAACGAAAAGCTACAGGATTAATAATGGCCGTGATCTTATATGGGCCGATAAACCTTGGACCCAACTTCCAGGAAGGTACCTTCAACTTAATGTTTCTTGTGGACAGCCACACAGAATCACCCACACTTAGGTCCGGACCATTCATATGTTTCCTGTCAGCCACACGTTTATATTTGTTGCCCATATTTTTCAAGTTATTTTGAATTTTTCGCCATATCGATGACAATGATGACGAAAAACGTTATTCCTCAGGGATACCAGAAGTATTAGAACCAGAAAATGTGCCAAACTGCGGGTGAAATCCATAGGCCCCAAAAAACGGTGACTCACCAGTGGACTCTTGACTACGATTGTTTATGGCAAACACTGCCAAAGACAAAAAGGAAGACCAATCTTCCTGGTTCTCAGATACAAAACATCTCAAGTAAGTCTCCAGACTTTGATTAGTGCGCTCCGTCTGTCCGTTCGACTGAGGATGAAAAGGACAGTTGAATTTCCAGACGAGTACAGAACGCCTTCCAGAATCTGGAAACAAACTGTGTCCCACGATCTGAGACCACGTCAGAGGGAATGCCATGAAGTTTCACAATGTTGTCAACAAATACCTGTGCACGGGTTTTAGCATTAGGTAGGCCTGGTAATGCAATAAAATAGACCATTTTACTAAAGCGATCAACTACCACCAGAATAACTGTCTTTCCTGAAGAATTAAGTAGATCAGTGATAAAATCCATGGATACATGAGTCCATGGTCTGGACGGAATGGCTAACGGAAGTAAAGATCCAGAAGGTCGAGTATGTGTCACCTTCGCAAGTGCACAGGTAGTACAGCCTGACACTTAGTCCTTCACACACTTACGCCACCCCGGTCACCAGAATCTACGAGATATGAGGTTGGCAGTGAACCTACTCCCAGTATATCCTGTAAGAACCGTACAATGATGTTCCTCCGACATCTTGTGACGCAATTCCGGTGGCACAAATAGTTTCCCAGAGGGACACGAGTCCGGTACGTCTCCCTGAGCCTCTAACACCTTCTCCTCAAGGTCAGGGTAAAGGGCGGATATCACCACCCCTTTAGATAGTATTGGACTCGGGTATTCAAAATCAACACCACCTCCAGGGAAACTACGTGACAAGGCTTCCGCCTTGACATTCTTAATCCCAGGACGATAGGTGACAGTGAAATTGAATCTGGTGAAAAACAGGGCCCATCTGGCTTGTCTTGGGTTCAGTCGTTTCACCGACTTTAGATAAGCCAGATTTTTGTGATCAGTGAATACCGTGATCGGATGAATCGCCCCTTCCAACCAATGACGCCATTCCTCAAAAGCCAATTTAATGGCCAGCAACTCTCAACTTTCTCAGCTGGGGATAGTTTTTTCGAGAAAAATGCACATGGTCGCCATTTACCAGGTGATGGGCCCTGTGACTAAACTGCTCCTACCCCCACCTCTGATGCGTCCACTTACACAATAAACGGTTGTGACACATCTGGCTGAACCAATATGGGAGCAGAAGAGAAACATTCCGTAATCGCAGAAAAGGCTTGCAACGCCGAATCAGACCACACAGAAACATTCTTTCCATTTCTTAGTCATGTCCGTTAAGGGTTTTACTATTGTCAAATAATTCTTTAAAAAATTTCGGTAATAGTTGCTGAATCCTAAAAACCGCATGAGAGCCTTCAGATTTTCGGGTCGATCCCAGTCCAATACAGCACGGACTTTCTCAGGATCCTTTCGAAAACCTGAAAATGACAGCAGGTAGCCCAAGAACTGCACCTCATGTACCGCAAAAACACATTTCTCTAATTTTGCAAACAATTTATTATCCCTTAGAATCTGTAACACCTGTCTCACATTATTCTGATTTGTTTCCATGTCAGGAGAATAAATAAGAATGTCATCCAAATACACGATCACAAACCTCCCCACCAGGTGATAAAAGATGTCATTCACAAAATGTTGGAAGACCGCCGGGGCATTGGTCAACCCGAAAGGCATGACCAGGTTCTCAAAGTGCCCCTCAGGAGTATTAAAAGCTGTCTTCCATTCATCCCCTTCCTTGATCCTAACTAGATTATATACCCTCTTAAGTCCAACTTGGAGAACCTCTTGGCACCAATAATCTGGTTAAACAAATCGGGAATCAAAGGAAGAGGGTAAGGATCACGGATAGTAATCTGATTGAGTTCACGAAATTCCAGACATGGCCTAAGACCTCCATCTTTTTTTTTTACAAAAAAGAACCCTGCAGCCACTGGAGACTTGGAAGGTCTTATGTGCCCTTTCTTCAAACTCTCTGCAATATATTCTCTCATGGCCTGCCTTTCAGGTTCAGAAAGATTATACAACCTAGATTTAGGCAATTTAGCCCCGGGAATAAGATTGACAGGGCAATCATATTTCCGATGGGAAGGTAAATCCTGACATCCACTCTCAGAAAACACATTGGCAAACTCGGATATAAAAGAGGGTACAGCCTTAGTAGGTACCACAGAAAAGGATGTATTAAGACAATTATCAATGCAATAGTCCCCCCAATCCAGAATCTGCGTAGCTTGCCAATCGATAGTTGGATTATGCTTGGTAAGCCACGGTAAAGCCAGAACCATAGGTGCAGGGAGACTTTCCAAGACAAAACATGAAAGTCACCCACTCTTAATCTGATATCATGCAAAACTTGCAACAAGCACCTCTGAGTAAGAGGGGCAGAATCAATAGCAAATACAGGAATGTATTTTTTTTTATGTACTTGGTGATAACCCGTGCATGCGGACAAACTGAGCATCAATCAGGTTCATAATCTAGGTTCTTCAAAGTAGCCACCTTTTGCTTTGATTACTGCTTTGCACACTCATGGCATTCTCTTGATGAGCTTCAAGAGGTAGTCCCCTGAAATGGTCTTCCAACAGTCTTGAAGCTGTTCCCAGAGATGCTTAGCACTTGTTGGCCCTTTTGCCTTCCCTCTGCGGTCCAGCTCACCCCAAACCATCTCGATTGGGTTCAGGTCCGGTGACTGTGGAGGCCAGGTCATCTGGCGCAGCACCCCATCACTCTCCTTCAGGGTCAAATAGCCCTTACTTTCAAAGTTTTCCCAATTTTTCGACTGACTGACTGACCTTCATTCTTAAAGTAATGATGGCCACTCGTTTTTCTTTACTTAGCTGCTTTTTTCTTGCCATAATACAAATTCTAACAGTCTATTCAGTAGGACTATCAGCTGTGTATCCACCTGACTTCTCCTCAACGCAACTGATGGTCCCAACCCCATTTATAAGGCAAGAAATCCCACTTATTAAACCTGACAGGGCACACCTGTGAAGTGAAAACCATTTCAGGGGACTACCTCTTGAAGCTCATCAAGAGAATGCCAAGAGTGTGCAAAGCAGTAATCCAAGCAAAAGGTGGCTACATTGAATAACCTAGAATATGACATATTTTCAGTTCTTTCACACTTGTTTGTTATGTATATAATTCCACATGTGTTAATTCATAGTTTTGATACCTTCAGTGTGAATCTACAATTTTCATAGTCATGAAAATAAAGAAAACTCTTTGAATGAGAAGGTGTGTCCAAACTTTTGGTCTGTACTGTATATTGACAAAATGTCCCCTTTGACCGCAGAAAAAACATACTCCCTGCTTGCGACTCCTACTTTTGCAAGCAGATCCCGGAGTCGCTCCCCCTAATTGCATGGGTTCATCCCCAGGTATAAGCTCAGGAGTCTCTTCACCCAAAGAGTCAAAGGAATACGGTACGTTATGTAATAGAATGTCCTGAGAGAGTGGGCCCTTAGATTTCTCTCTCAGGCGTCTATCAATACGTACAGCCAAAAACATAGCGGCTTCCAAAGACTCTCATTCTTATGAAAGGCCAAAGCGTCCTTCAGTCTCTCAGATAATCCCTGACTCAGTATCCATAGCCCACCTCCTAAATTCAGAACAATAGAGTTTAGTCTCGGCCAGGGAGGTTCGGTCTGGGTCATCATAGATGAGACCTAAAGCCTTGAAAAATGCATCGACTGATCGGAGAGACTGTGATCCGGTCAGCATAGTAAAAGCCCAAGACTGGGCGTCCCCTTTAAGCAACAAAATAATCACACCCACTCTCTGGCTCTCGTCCCCAGATGAGTGTTGACGCAACTTAAAGTACCATTTGCATGCTTCCCTGAACTGAATAAAATTATCACTTTCCCCGAGAATCTATCTGGGAGAGCAACTTTAGGTTTAGGACGGGTCAGGTAACCACTACTAGGATCAGCCAACAGTGGTCTCTGCATCTGTGAGACGGTCGGGCGGAGGTCAGCTACCTCAAGAGACAGCCCCTGTAGCTGTCCGGTCAGTGCAGCGATAACATCCATGGCTGAACTGATACAGACAACAAAATGACGGTTATTAAACGGTTTATAATGTCATGATCAGTGTGGGGGAAAAACTCCACAATAAACAAAGGAGGGAAGGGGAACAGTAACTGGGCCTGGAAACTAGGGAAGGAACAAGTCACCTCCTAAACAACCCTAATCCGGGCCCTAACTACCTATCAATATCAATAGACCTTGAAGGTAGAAATATTCATATGTTGTATACCTAGGCCCTTTTATCCCTATAAGGCCCTGGAATGAGGTTAGGACCAGAGACAACCCATTCCTCCCCAGATGGAAGAATGGAAGTCTCTGTCTCAGGCCAATATACAACAAACATAAAACAATAAGAAAAGACAAGACTTATCTGAAAGTAGAAAACTGGCAACTCCAGACGCACCACAGAGTACAACTACCAGCTAGTTAGAAGGCAGGAAGAAAATAAAAAAAACTGCACCTCCAAGAGTGAGAAGCGTCTACTTATGGGAAAGGTAAATTACCCACAAGCAACACCTGAAGCAAGGGGTGTGGCATTCATCAAAACACAGACACAATAAGATCCACAGTGAACTTGTCAATTTAACCCACGAGTTGCCAGTCTCTCCGATCTCCTGGTACCTGCCATGGGAAAGTCTGTGACAGCGGGTTCCTGGGGAAAGAGGATACTGATTAGCCTACCTTTGTACCTAGAAATCTGCCCAGTTTTTTATATGGATATAGGCTGATTGAGATGCTGTCTCGTGCCTATCTGTATGTACTGCAGTCAATCTACTGTGCCATCTGTTTCCATCCCCTGTGGGCCAGTCTGAAAGTCTGAACCTGTTCATACAGGAATGAGGAAGTGGTTTAACCAATTGTGACCCTATTTTTAACAAAATGATCTGCTGGTACACCCCTTTAAATGAATATATATATATATATATATATATATACAGGGAGTGCAGAATTATTAGGCAAATGAGTATTTTGACCACATCATCCTCTTTATGCATGTTGTCTTACTCCAAGCTGTATAGGCTCGAAAGCCTACTACCAATTAAGCATATTAGGTGATGTGCATCTCTGTAATGAGAAGGGTGTGGTCTAATGACATCAACACCCTATATTAGGTGTGCATAATTATTAGGCAACTTCCTTTCCTTTGGCAAAATGGGTCAAAAGAAGGACTTGACAGGCTCAGAAAAGTCAAAAATAGTGAGATATCTTGCAGAGGGATGCAGCACTCTTAAAATTGCAAAGCTTCTGAAGCGTGATCATCGAACAATCAAGCGTTTCATTCAAAATAGTCAACAGGGTCGCAAGAAGCGTGTGGAAAAACCAAGGCGCAAAATAACTGCGCATGAACTGAGAAAAGTCAAGCGTGCAGCTGCCAAGATGCCACTTGCCACCAGTTTGGCCATATTTCAGAGCTGCAACATCACTGGAGTGCCCAAAAGCACAAGGTGTGCAATACTCAGAGACATGGCCAAGGTAAGAAAGGCTGAAAGACGACCACCACTGAACAAGACACACAAGCTGAAACGTCAAGACTGGGCCAAGAAATATCTCAAGACTGATTTTTCTAAGGTTTTATGGATTGATGAAATGAGAGTGAGTCTTGATGGGCCCGTGGCTGGATTGGTAAAGGGCAGAGAGCTCCAGTCTGACTCAGACGCCAGCAAGGTGGAGGTGGAGTACTGGTTTGGGCTGGTATCATCAAAGATGAGCTTGTGGGGCCTTTTCGGGTTGAGGATGGAGTCAAGCTCAACTCCCAGTCCTACTGCCAGTTTCTGGAAGACACCTTCTTCAAGCAGCGGTACAGGAAAAAGTCTGCATCCTTCAAGAAAAACATGATTTTCATGCAGGACAATGCTCCATCACACGCGTCCAAGTACTCCACAGCGTGGCTGGCAAGAAAGGGTATAAAAGAAGAAAATCTAATGACATGGCCTCCTTGTTCACCTGATCTGAACCCCATTGAGAACCTGTGGTCCATCATCAAATGGGAGATTTACAAGGAGGGAAAACAGTACACCTCTCTGAACAGTGTCTGGGAGGCTGAGGTTGCTGCTGCACGCAATGTTAATGGTGAACAGATCAAAACACTGACAGAATCCATGGATGGGAGGCTTTTGAGTGTCCTTGCAAAGAAAGGTGGCTATATTGGTCACTGATTTGTTTTTGTTTTGTTTTTGAATGTCAGAAATGTATATTTGTGAATGTTGAGATGTTATATTGGTTTCACTGGTAAAAATAAATAATTGAAATGGGTATATATTTGTTTTTTGTTAAGTTGCCTAATAATTATGCACAGTAATAGTCACCTGCACACACAGATATCCCCCTAAAATAGCTAAAACTAAAAACAAACTAAAAACTACTTCCAAAAATATTCAGCTTTGATATTAATGAGTTTTTTGGGTTCATTGAGAACATGGTTGTTGTTCAATAATAAAATTAATCCTCAAAAATACAACTTGCCTAATAATTCTGCACTCCCTGTATATATATATATATATATATATATATATATATCTCAATCAATCATTGTAGCACACATGTTTATGCATAGCCACATTTCTACATTTCTCCCATTCCATGAATAACCCTTACTATACATTCAGTAGGTTCCATATCTTTATTATTATGTTTATTACTCTTACATTAAAGTCTCAAACCTCTCGTTATGTATGTTTCAGCATACTGTTTACACTTCATAGATTTTGATGTACAATGTCTCATGCCTGTTGAATTTGTATATCGGAATAAAAGCACCATCACATGGTCTTGAGTCTCAGACAAGTGAATGGGTCAAATATAATTTTTAATGTGATAACACATTTTCAGATTCCTATTTTCAAACTATTGCTGATATATTATGTGAAAAGGATCTCTAGCAGTTTTAGGGACACTAATGGAAACAGTACCGTTAATCCTCATGTCTTAGTAAACTGTACTAAAAAATGTACCGAGTCGATGGTTGTTTTAGAAGACTATCCAAAGTTTAACCTGATAAATCTGAAAATTGTTGTCATAAATAATACAAAGCCCTGTCAGCAGAAACAGATGGTGCTTCTGGAAAGTCCTGTATAATTTCATAAGATTTTTACATAAATCTTCTGTCTGGAACCAGTCAGAAACATGTAAAGGTATGTGTTGTTCTAATAGGCTAACCTGCCTAGTAAGTGTGGCTGTAGCTCTTCTCATGCTGTTCCGGCCGTCCAGACCCACTTGTTCTCCTTTGCTCACCAGCAACGGGCCTGACTGCGAGCGTCCCATGGTGTTCTCCCTGCTGCAGGCCATGGCCTGTTTTCCCCTGTTAGGCCTCCCTAGTGGGTTCCTAGCGTGTGCTCACGCTCTCCAGCTCTTAAATAGCCAGGGCCCATGCACCCTAATCTTTTACAGCGGTATTTAAGGCATCTTTCCTTAGGGGAGGGTGTCTGAGCTTTAGGTTGTCTAGCTTATAAATTTCCTTTGAAGGTGTGCTGTTCTGTTTTTCTACCTTTGTACCAAACTTTGCCTGTTTACAGATTCTGACCCTCTGCTGCCTGACCTGACTATTGCCTGATTACCATATTGACCCTTTGTTTCTGACCTTAGATTAGTTTCACAGATTCATGCATAGTCTGTCTGCCTTGACCTCTGACTGTTTTCTCAGTACAAGTATTGGTTGATCCCTTGATGCTTCAGACTAGTGTTTCTGACCTCCATGGGTCAGCTTCTCCATGTTTACCGCACCTCTATGCAGGTACCCTAAAGGTGCATTTACACACCGATCAGCATTCTGAACAAAATACGCAAGTGTGAAAGTGGCCTTAAATTTACAATAGTTTATGGCAGTGTTCATAAATGTAATAACAATACATGTCCCTCATGTTTTTACTCACATAACATCGATTCCCATGTATTAATTGCTACATATAGACATACAGGAAACTTACAAAAAGGGTATTATATTATTCTAGAGATCACTGCATGTTGCTAGAAGTAAAAGGGTAGTTTAGGAATATCACTGTCCTTTGTTCAAAATCAAGAAGTGATTAGTTTCATTTTGAATGTATTACGGTTTATATAAACGTCAGTGTGCGGTAAATCGTGGAATCCCTTTACCAAAGAGACTGTATGCGCAAGAACACAGGGCTCGGTGAGATTACATCGCCACTGCCTTCCCCTGTCGCTAAAAGTGAGGGTGGCACTTTTGGTTCAACAGTGATGCCATCTGATGCACCAAAGAGCTAATTTTCATATCACAAAAATGACATGAATTCTCTGGAATGGAGGAAAAAATATGGACGGGGACAAAAACATATGATGTGGTGACAGATTCCCTTTAACATTGATGGCACTGAATCTTCCTCCAACAACAGCTCAATAAAATAATTGCCTTATCTATCCCAGTGCAAGAAAAATAAAAGTTGCTGAAGCCAAATACCCAGAGAATCTTGGAGGTTTCCATCATGCAAGCTTCATACACAGTATATGATTTACACCTCTAGACCTTTTCTCACAAGTCACAACCCATTTCGGAAAGATACTAGTTTACCTTTCTACATGTAACAGTTATAGTGCCTGCACTCTATTATACCATAGCTCTATACTGCATGTATGCAAGTAATGAATGGAGACCACTGAACAAACTCCATTTACATTAAGTATAATCATGCCTTAAGAAATGGGTGTCTTCAATACAGGACAGCTGTCATGTACAGTGGGTGTATAACCACTGCACCAACCAACCCTATGCTAGTCCTAAGGGTGTTATCCTGCAGTCCTCTGGTTTTAACCTTTAACTTCTATAACATCTATGTAGGGATCTGGTCTTCACTGCAGCGGAGCCAACAGGCCACTACCTCTTGGAATAGTCCCTGTGTGGTTGTCTGCTGACCCATGGAGGTCAGAGACACCGGGGTGAAACACAGAGGGATCAGGCAATACTCATAGTCAGGAAACAGGCAGAGGTCAGCGCAGGCAGAGTATGTGTGAATCTGTGAAACTAGTCTGAGGTCAGGGCAGGCAGCAAAGGGTCAATACAGTAAACAGACAGTTTACTTTTACGCTGTGGTTTTTCTGCATGAGAATCTGCGTGACAAAAACACATGTGATCTGCAATGTGGGCAGGTAACCTATGTGTTTAATTTCCCCGCAGTGCTACCACAGGGTAAAGTAATCATTACACAGTCCTACTGATGTCATGGTAGGGAGGGATAAGTGCAGCCCTGATATCCACCCACATCTCTATCCCTACCTACTTGCACGGTCCGTCCTAACTGACGGCGTACAACTTGGCGACGGTTAGATAAGTGCAGGTGCCTAAAGACAAATACAAATACCGTAGACAAAGCAAGGGTCAAGCCAGGAGGACGCGTAAATACCAAAAGGAACTAGCAAGGTCGAGGTCACAAACAAAGCCAACGTCAGAAGTCAAACGGTCACGTCAAGTACAAAAGGAGGTAGCGAGGTCGAGGTCACAAACAGAGCCGATGTCAAATCACACACGAGATACACAATCCATGAGAACGCTGGTGAAGGTAACAAAAGACCATACACAGGCAACCTGTGGCCAGCAGGCTGCCTGTTTAAATAGCCCTGACTGGTGAGTCACATGACGTGGCCAGCTTCACGTGACTCACATTACACAGCCCAACACAGCTGAGCGCCGATTTATCATTATCGGCGCTTGGCTACCCTGCTGCTCGTAGTCTAGGGGAACGCCGGCCGCGCTGAGGAGGCGTGCGCGGCCGGGTCCTCCCTGCCACCTGGTCCCCATGGAGACGAGGATGCCGGCCGTGTCCTCGCTCCTGCACACAGACGTTATGTCGCAGGCTCCCCGTTACAGTACCCCCTCTTCCACGAGGGGCCACCAGACCCATAATTACTGGAGTGGGTTTTTCCAGGCGAGTTAGATGGAATCTTCTCACAAGCCTCACAGCATGCATCTTTCTAGCCAGCACCCAAGACCTCTCCTCAGGACCAAAGCCCTTCCAATGGACCAAATACTGCAGAGAGTTCCGGACCTTTTCTCGCATCAATATAATCCTAGAGACTCGAATTTTGGTTGACCAGCCACCTCCACTGGTGGTCGAGATTCCTGTGAAGGGGATACAGGTGACACATACTTTTTTTAGTAAAGACTTGTGAAAAGCATTATGGATACGAAAAGAGTCGGGTAATCTTAACTTAAAAGATACAGGATTAATAATGCCCACAATCTCCTTTAAAGAAAATTTCTTGGTGAACAGCCACACTTTATCACCAAACTCAAAATCTACTCATCGAGAACGCTTTTTATCTGGGTTACTTTTTTGAATTTTCTGGGCTTTTCTCAGGTTCGGCTGAACCTGGGCCCAGACTGTGCACAGTTCTCTAGCCATTACATCAGCCTCTGGAGTTTGCGAAGAGGACGGCGAAAACGAACTAAATCGCAGATGAAAACCAAGATTACAGTAAAATGGAGACATACCAGTAGACGAATTCACCTGGTTGTGTCACGGCTGAGGATGGGGGAAATCCTCAGCCGTGCGCTGCCATATGCTGTGGGCCTACTCGGCCAGGAGAACAGGATAGGGAGCAGGTCACCTCCTACAGCGTCCCTACCCTGACCCTAACTCCTAACTGCATGGGCCGACCTTAAAGGTAGGAGGACCCATGCGCAGGAACCTCGGATCCCTAACTCACCCTCCGTCTGGTCCCTGCGCTAGGAGTCAGGGTAAGACGACCTACTCCTCCTAGGCACGGAGGAGCAGGAGTCTCACTGGCCAAGCTGTTGGGAAAAGGGGAACTCATACAGCCTTACAGGAATGACAGGCGAACTATTAGTTCCACAAACCTGTCACAGCCTTGCTGACTGGATCCCTGCGCTAACAGGAATCCAGAACCGTAAGCTGCACCAAACACATAGAAAGGTCCCAACAGAACATAACATACAACATCAACACACAGCAGACATAAACATAAGGACAATATCTTTATGACCACAGGGGTGGCTCTCACTGGCAGATAGAAACACAGGAGGCTGCTCCAGCAAGCATGGCTGAAACAACCCACAGAGCCATGCTAACAGTGAGGCTATATAGGCCAGGAAGCCACACCCCACAGTCGGACACACCCAGTGACACACACACACACTGGGAAGGAAGTTAACCCTTCCAGCACCACAGAAGGGAAAAACACCACTTAAAAGGGAAGTGCTCATAATACATACAACGTGCATAACATACACACACACACACCTAACATAAAGGTTGCTAGGTGTGACCGCATGCCAAAGCAGCAAGCTGCCTAGCACCGCTCAGGCTGCTTAGCTGACAACGAAGAAGACAACTAGTTGCCCGCGGCAACCACAAGTGAAGCCACAAACAGCGACCCTCACCTGTGGTTGAACACACCTACTAAACCCCAGGCAACCGCATGCGGTAAGGAATCGCGGACATAACCATGGCCGTGACACTCCCACCCCTCAAAGCCCCCCCACCAAAAAAAAAAGGAAACTGGTGGGAGACTAGCACAAGGGGATAGGAGAAGGGAACGTCCACTCTCAGGACATGGTTCCCAGGAAGTCGCTGGCAGCTGCATCCTCTCCCAGCACTCACTCAGCCAGTCCATCGAGGCCTGCAGCCCGACACAGCGACACGGAAATGGAACCACTGAGAATGGACGAGGGGACTCTCCACTCACGTCCCCACTCCAGTCGCTGCCAGCAGACACTCCTAACCAGCACGCAGCCGGACCACTACGGAGTGCTGCCAGCAAACGACCAGAGATGGGAACATGGAGAGGGATGAGGGATCACCAACACGGACGCGGAAGGTAAGGTGGGGAGGAATAAGCCACCAACCGTGCCGTCAACGGTGATCCCCCCGGGACGCTCTCCCTCCGGAGAACGCGCATGCAGGCCACAAGGGGATGGCACTGCATGCTGCACCCTCTTCCGAAGGTATGCATACCGCATACCAAACAAACACCACGTGTAATAAAATCAGAGGGACGCCAAAACGAGGCAACGGTGAAGGGATGGCGAGGAAACGCCACTCACCGCGCCGTCAGAGGCGAAACCCCCAGAACGCTCTCCCTCCGAAGAGCACGCATGTACCCCTTCCGCAGACGGCGGTACATGCTTCACCCTCTTTCGAGGGAAGGATACTCCCACCCCTCAAAGCCCCTCCCAACAACAAAAGGGGAAGGTTGGTGAGGCACAAAAAACAATGGGAGGGGGGGAGGGGAAAGACAGACAAAAGGGGACACCAACACGGACAACGGTGAGCAAGGAATGGCGGGGAATGCCACTCACCGCGCCGTAAACTGTGAAACCCCCATAACGCTCTCCCTCCGGAGAACGCGCATGCACCCAATCCGCAGATAGCGGTGCATGCTTTACCCTCTTTCAAGGGAGCGCCACGTGAGAAGCCTTTGTGGTCATACTGTCACGGCTGAGGATGGGGGAAATCCTCAGCCGTGCGCTGCCATATGCTGTGGGCCTACTCAGCCAGGAGAACAGGATAGGGAGCAGGTCACCTCCTACAGCGTCCCTACCCTGACCCTAACTCCTAACTGCATGGGCCGACCTTAAAGGTAGGAGGACCCATGCGCAGGAACCTCGGATCCCTAACTCACCCTCCGTCCGGTCCCTGCGCTAGGAGTCAGGGTAAGACGACCTACTCCTCCTAGGCACGGAGGAGCAGGAGTCTCACTGGCCAAGCTGTTGGGAAAAGGGGAACTCATACAGCCTTACGGGAATGACAGGCGAACTATTAGTTCCACAAACCTGTCACAGCCTTGCTGACTGGATCCCTGCGCTAACAGGAATCCAGAACCGTAAGCTGCACCAAACACATAGAAAGGTCCCAACAGAACATAACATACAACATCAACACACAGCAGACATAAACATAAGGACAATATCTTTATGACCACAGGGGTGGCTCTCACTGGCAGATAGAAACACAGGAGGCTGCTCCAGCAAGCATGGCTGAAACAACCCACAGAGCCATGCTAACAGTGAGGCTATATAGGCCAGGAAGCCACACCCCACAGTCGGACACACCCAGTGACACACACACACACTGGGAAGGAAGTTAACCCTTCCAGCACCACAGAAGGGAAAAACACCACTTAAAAGGGAAGTGCACATAATACATACAACGTGCATAACATACACACACACACACACCTAACATAAAGGTTGCTAGGTGTGACCGCATGCCAAAGCAGCAAGCTGCCTAGCACCGCTCAGGCTGCTTAGCTGACAACGAAGAAGACAACTAGTTGCCCGCGGCAACCACAAGTTAAGCCACAAACAGCGACCCTCACCTGTGGTTGAACACACCTACTAAACCGCAGGCAACCGCATGCGGTAAGGAGTCACGGACATAACCATGGCCGTGACAGGTTGCTAATGGCAAATTCAGCCAGAGGCAGATGTTTCACCCACAGCTGTTGGTTATCGGAGACATAGCACCTCAATTACTGCTCTAGAGACTGGTTCAAATGTTCAGTTTGACCGTTGGTTTGCGGATGAAAGGCCGAAGAAAAAGACAAAGTGATGTTACATTTACGACAAAATCCCTCCAAAACCTTGAAAAATATTGGACACCTCTATCCCAAACAACATTCTCTGGGATTCCGTGTAAATGTATAACATGATCAACAAACAGGGAAGCCAGGATCTTGGCATTAGGCAATTTTGACAGAGGGGGGAATTGTACCATTTTACTAAATCTGTCCACCACCACCCACACAAACTGACTTACCCTCAGAAACCGGTAAGTCGGTGATGAAATCCATAGAAATATGAGACCACGGCCTATTCGGGATGGGCAGTGGTCGTAACTCACTCACAGGACGGGACCTTGGGGTCTTGGACCTGGCACAAACCTCACATGCGGAAACATATTTGTGGACATCTCTAGACAAGGTGGGCCACCAATAAAACCTGGAAACAAGTTCCTTGGTGGCATTAATACCCGGATGTCCACTAAAAACAGAGTTGTGACACTCGCCCAACAGTCGGAGACGTAAATGAACAGGGACAAATAACTTATCACTAGGAGATTGTACCAGAACCAAGAGTTGTCCTGCAGAAATTTTGGTCGTCAAATCAGCGGAGACCGAAGCCACAATGACTCCTGCTGGCAATATAGGTTCAGTTGGAGTGTCAGGAGGTTGGAAAGCACAGAAACTTTGAGACAGAGCATTAGCTTTAATATTTTTACTTCCTGCCCTGAAAGTAATACAGAAGTTAAAACGTGTGAAAAACAATGCCCATCTAGCCTGTCTGGGATTTAGATGTTTAGCAGACTCCAAAAACATGAGATTTTTATGGTCAGTAAGAACAGTAACCCGATGTAGGGCCCCTTCCAAAAAATGACCCCACTCCTCAAAGGCCCACTTAATAGCAAGCAATTCTCTGTTCCCTATTTTATAATTTGTCGGTAGGAGAGAACTTATGAGAGAAAAATGCGCACAGTCTCAGGTTTGTAAAAGTTGATGACCCCTGGGAGAGTCCCGCTCCTACTCCATCCTCGGAGGTGTCGACCTCGACCACAAAAGGCTTTTCTTAGTCAGGTTGGACCAAAATAGGGGCGTTAGCAAAACACCTCTTGAGTGTTTCAAAAACCTTAATGGCTTCGGGAGACCAATTCACTAAATCCGCTCCCTTTCTTGTTAGGTCAGTGAGAGGCTTAATGACAACCAAATTTTTTAAAATAAATTTCCAGTAGAAATTGGAAAACCCCAAAAACATTGTAACGCTTTTAGAGAGGAGGGTCTCACCCATTCCAGAATCGCCTTCACCTTCCCTGGATCCATCTTAAAGGATTGGGTTGTAAGAACATACCCCAAAAACAATGTATAAATTTTTCACCTTTAGCAAATAGTTGGTTTTCTCGAAGAAACTCCAGTACCTGTCTAGTGTGGCTAACATGAGACTCTTAATCGGGTGAATAGATCAAAATATCGTCTAAATAAACGATCAAGAATTTTCCAATGAATCGCGTGAAAATATCATTGACAAAATTCTGGAAAATCGCTGGGGCATTACTTAAACCAAATGGCATCACTAGATATTTATAATGCCCCTCACAGTTATTAAAAGCAGTTTTCAACTCATCCCCCTCCTTGATACGAATGAGATTATATGCTCCCCTGAGGTCGAGTTTATTGAACCATTGGGCTCCAAGGACCTGATTAAACAGGTCTGGAATCAACGGTAAAGGGTATTGATTGTTGACAGTAATTTTGTTCAACTCTCGGTAATCAATACAGGGTCTTAACCCACCATCTTTTTTTTCAACAAAGAAAAATCCTGCCCCTATAGGGGAAATCGAAGGTCTGATATGACCTTTTTTGTAAACTTTCCTTCAAATAGTCCCTCATAGACCTCCGTTCAGGGCCAGATAGATTATAAATACGACCCTTAGGGTACTTGGATCCTGGAATAAGTTCGATAGCACAATCATACGGTCTATGAGGGGGAAGAAACTCGGCATCAGACTTGGAAAACACATCACTGAAGTCACTGATGTAAGAGGGCAGGCAATTTGATTCAGAAGCGATTCCAGCTTGAATAACCGGTAAACAGCATGACTCACACTTTTGTCCACATTTTTCTAATTCGCCCGTGGACCAGTTGATAATTGGATTATGAATTTGAAGCCAGGGCATGCCCAAAACTACTTCCACGGGTACATTTTTTAATATCAAAAAGGAACAACTCTCCTTATGACTAACCCCCACCGTCAAGGTTACCTCAGGGAGTGGAGTCAATTGCCCACCAAAGGGAGTGGAGTCAATTGCTATGATGTGTATAGGCTTGGGAAGAGACAAGATAGCTTACCCCAATGACAAGGCAAAATTATAGTCGATAAAATTAGAGGCGGACCCAGAATCAATGAATGCCTTCCCAGACTCTTTACATATGCCCAAAGAGTAATCACTGTAAACAATATTTTCTCTTTTACTACCTCTGGGAATACCTTATCCTTCTGATCATCAGGCCTGGAGGATCTCTTGGAGTTAGGAATTTTGGGGAAAAGGTGTACCCAGTGATCAGATTCTCCACAGTAGAAACAGGCACCCTTTTGGCGTCTAAGATCCCTCCTGGTCATCCCAAGTTGCATGGGTTCTTCCGGGTTACTTTCCAACTTGACTGTCAAGGGTGACGAGTCTGGTTTGACCACCACCTGTGGAAAAGTCAGAAGTTCTCGCCGTCTTTCCCTAACACGTCGATCTAGCCTGACAGCTAGGGTCATAGTCTGTTCTAAAGTGTCGGGGGTAGTATAGCAGGCCAGCATGTCCTTCAGTTCATGTGTCAGTCCAGAACATTTAATTTAATCACACAAACAGTGTTTAGACAAGGAGAGCTGTTTCCCCATCTCACACTTGGACGATGGGGGCCCTGGGAAATTTGCCAGTTTGCCCCCTCCTAACGCTGACCCTGGTGGCAGTACAAAAAATACCCCCTTATAGTGTGTCAGTACAAAAATAACTAATACCTCCTTATAATGTGTGCCAGTATAAAAAAAAATACCCTCTTATAATGTCCACCAGTACAAAGAAAATGTCCCTTATAATGTGTGTCAATACAAAAAATGCCCCTTATAACGTGTGCCAGTACAAAGAAATAAACCCTTTTAGTACCTAAAATTGCCTTATAATCTGTGCTAGTCCCCAAAATTGTCTCCCTTCTGTGTGCCAGTACACAAATGCTCCATTATAATGTGTGCTCATACAAAAAATTCCCCATTTTAGTGTCCTCATAGTGTTCTCCTCCATAATGCCCCCTTAGTGTCCAACAGCATGCAGCCACATAAAATAATAAACTCAAATACTTATCTCTATGCAGCTGTCAAGATGTGGGGCAGGACACAGGCTCCGGGCTGTGTTCTGAGGTGTATGCTGAGGTGGTATGATGATGATGATTTTCCTCGTTATTTCACCGCCTGGGCCGGCTTCTGACAGGCTACAGGCACTAGGCCTGAAGCCCATCAGAGGGAATGACAGGGCAGGGAGACATTGTTCCCATGAGCCATCGCAGCATTCAACTGTATCACCTTCCTAAGTAGAGCGATACAGTTGAAAGTAGACAGATGAGCAATTCCACAATGGACAATTGCTTGTCCCTAGATAGTGCCACCTGAGGCAGTTGCCTCACCTACCCTTATTGGCGGTGCGCCCCTGGTAACAAATAAAAGGGACAGGCTTAGGTCATTAAGAACTTCACTGAGAAGAAGCTGATTATTTCACACATCTACAGCAGGGTCAGGGTATTTGTAGATAGGGGCTACAATCAAACCACTCAATGCAGCAATAACTGGATATTTAATACACAAGATGAACGAATAATGTGTGAGCAGACCACAGGGTCCACACTTTTACCTCTGCCTTTAACAGTTATACAGTGTCTCTATACAGGAAGTGCAAGATACATGGCTTCTACTAGTGCAGAGGCATATTGCCCCACAATCACCAGCCAAGTTGCCATCCCAAGCGCTAGCCACAATGGTCAGACAAGTGCTATATAAAATTAGCTCTTCCATGCCCCTGTGCTAATCTATTATTGGCTGAAAACATATACATAACACAGCACAGGTAGAGACCAGGCAAAAGTGTTACTGTACATCCCCAATTAAAAAAGGATGGTGATTGAGTAAAGTGAAATTCTACCCGTTTGTTAGAGCAATTTGTCCTCCACTCCATTGAGTGCTGGATGGTTTAATCGTTTGCTTTTCAACCACTCTTGGTTTTAAGCTCTATTGGGGTTTTCCGGTTTTCATAAACATCCTTTAAAATCATTTATGAAGGTAGCTGTAATTTTGTAATGTATTTCTTTTACCTTTATTGTTTCTATGTTCTGTTCAGGGCTGTGATCATATGACCATGTCCACGCAGCTCTTTTTTATTTCCTGTGAATACCAAGTTTATCTGGTATTCACTGGATAGGGGATAACTTATGATTCTCCCGAAACCAAAAATGCCCTCATTAAATGTAAGTTACTTTACGAAATGAATTGGATGTTCCGTTGTACTGCAGCTTTTCAACCTCATGCAAGAACCTGTAATTACTGGGTATAAAACTTTCAAAAGAAAAATGACTGGGTTCCATAATGGGAAGGTGTTTGATTTATAGTTTTTATTGAAGTCTATGGTAATATGCTAATATATAGAATTAACAATTCATGTTTGCATGAAGGCGATCTACTCATCTTTGGGTGAAAAATTGAAACTGCTTTATTATTTCTATGGAAAGAAGAAAATTATGACACTAAGACATAAATGGTCAGTCAGTTCTGTATTAAAATAATCCATTTATGTAGAATTATTTTTCTAAGGAACCAACAAATTCTGTACAAAAATCATAATAGAGCCTGAGACAGAAAAGGGGCAAAATAATATGCTCTTATGGTAAAGTTGGTAATGGGAGGATTCTGCAAAGGACTGAAGAGCACCCCTTACCAGTTATTACATTAGAACTGACCCCCTTTGTGGTGCACCTTAACCGTATAGACTCCAGTGGAGCTAACTAGACACTTATACTATTGTTCTGTCCTCCTTATGTATAAGTTGACAGGCAGCTATGTGTTATAACACATTACAGTACAAAGCTATGCAGAAAACAGACATGTGCATGAAATACAGATTACGTAGAGCAGGCATCCTCAAACTGCGGCCCTCCAGCTGTTTTAAAACTACAACTCCCACAATGCCCTGCTGTAGGCTGTTATCTGTAAGCTGTTCGGGCATGCTGGGAGTTGTAGTTTTGCAACAGCTGGAGGGCCGCAGTTTGAGGATGCCTGACGTAGAGCATAGCATATACCTGTACTAGAGATGCCACATTGAGTCTGGGTTTGGAAGGTGATTTGAGATGCTGCATGTCCTTCAATTGATCTTGAAAAAGAAGGTTGCTATGAGCTGAGTTGATAATGTCACCAGGGTCATAGGTAATAAAATACAGTAGCTTGCTTGGGACATACCGAAATAAATGCTGGCTAGCTAGAAACTATTTGCACAAATGGTCATTAGATGGAACTAAAGCAACATAAATACTAGCGCTAGAGATCAGCAAATCGAATCAGACGAAGTGGAATTCGATCCGAATTTCTGGAAAAATTTGATTCGCAACGAATGCGAATTTCCTCGCGCTTCGTGGTAACGAATCGCAATTTTTCCTAAAATGGCGGCTACATGTGTGAGGACATGGGGCAAGGAACTCTGGGAAGGCGGGCTGACCCATAATGCCATGCATGCAGCCAATTAGCAGCCAGCCCTGTGATGTCACAGCCCTATAAATACGGCGGTCATTTTAGAGTCAGACATTTTCAAGTGTTCTAAGTGCAGGGACAGATGTGAGAAGGCGCTAGGGACAGCAATTAATAAAACATGATTGTGAAAAAAAACCCTGAAAAAACGATTTATAAGTGCAGGGAAAGGATAGGGAGGAATCTTTTTACAGCATCTTAGTGCAGGTAGAGACGTCAGAAGGCGCTAGGGACACTGCTAGAAAAGCGATTTACAATGCAGGTAAAGATTATTTGGGGATCCAAATAGCCATTATAAAGCTCTGTCACTCCAGCAATTTGTTCTTGGGGTACAAGTGCTATGTTGAAAAGCCTTTAGTGGCCTATACCTTTTCAAACAAGAAAAATATATACGCAGTTCACTTCTGCAGTTATATGTGTTGAAAGCGTACAGAAAGAAAAAAATATACGCACTTCACTGGGGCACTTATTTGTGGCAAAAGCATTCAGTGGCCTATTTCATTATAGGAAGAAAAAAATATACTCACTTCACTGGTTCACTTATTTGTGGCAAAAGCGTTTAGTGGCCAATTTCATTATAGAAAGAAAAAAATATACACACTTCAGTGGTGCACTTATTTGTGGAAAAAGCGTTTAGTGGCCTATTTCATTATAGAAAGAAAAAAATATACACACTTCACTGGTGCACTTATTTGTGGCAAAAGCATTCAGTGGCCTATTTTAATACAGAAAGAAAAATATATACGCACTTCACTGGTGCATTTATTTCTGCTAAAAAATACTGGCCTGTTTCAGTACAAAAAGAAAAATATATTCTCAGTTCACGTCAGCAGTGGTTATATGTCTTGAAAGCGTTTAGTGGCCTATTTCAGTACAAAAAGAAAAATACATTCTCAGTTCACGTTGGCGGCGGTTATATGTCTTGAAAGCATGACTGGGTGTCAGCAGGGTGGCAGCAGTGGGAGGTTGGGAGCCAAACGTGCCCGGGGTAGACCACCTGCTTCGCAGCAGTATATCTACCCGGGAAGTAGTGGTGCAGGGGTTCACGGAAGTAGTGGCGGTAGCAGTCAGGCAGTGCAGCGGTTATATGTGTTATTTTGTATTTCAGTACAAAAAGAAAAATACATTCTCAGTTCACGTCGGCGGCGGTTATATGTCTTGAAAGCGTTTAGTGGCCTATTTCAGTACAAAAATAAAAATAAATTCTCAGTTCACGTCGGCGGCGGTTATATGTCTTGAAAGCGTTTAGTGGCCTATTTCAGTACAAAAAGGAAAAATATATATGCATTTCACTTCTGCAGTTATATGTGGTGAAAGCATTCAGTGTCCTATTTCAGTACAAAAGGAAAAAAATATATGCACTTCACAGGTGCATATATTTGTGCTAAAATCGTTTAATGGCCTTTTTCAGTACAAAAAAAATATATACGCATTTCAATTTTGCAGTTATAATTTCAGTACAAAAACAAAATATATTCAGCGTTCTCTTTTGCAGTAATATTTGTGGTAAAATCTTTATTGATGTATTTTGGTCAAAAAACTAATTTTATTCAGCGTTCAGCGCTGCAGTTATATGCGGTAAAATCTTTATTGACGTATTTTGGTCGAAAAACTAAATATATTCAGCATTCACTTTTGTAGTAATATTTGTGGTAAAATCTTTATTGACGTATTTCGGTCGAAAAACAAAATTTGTTCAGCGTTTAGCGCTGCGGTTATATGCGGTAAAATCTCCATGATATCTCCATGATAAATCTGCAGTGTGGGGGCCCCGTGTGGCTTCAACACCCTTTCAAAATTATCCTTCAGCGGGGCGAATAGATGCCGGATGACCGAGACACTCCAAATTTTATTCAGCGTTCAACGCTGCAGTTATATGCGGTAAAATCTTTATTGAAGTATTTCGGTGGAAAACTAAATTTATTCGGCGGTCAGCCCTGCAGTTATATGTTGTAAAATCTTTATTGAAGTATTTCGGTCGAAATACTAATTTTATTCAGCGTTAAGTGCTGCAGTTATATGCGGTAATATCTTTAGTGACGTATCTTGATGAACTTCGCGACTCTTCCAGGCTCAAAGCTATCTTGACGCTTTGTCTTCTCATTGTCTGTAGCTACTAGAGGCCTGTTCATGCCAGGCAGGTTCCCCCAGAAGTATCTGGGTCGATGAGCAGCCGATACCACACTTGCATCAATCTTGATAGGATTCGTCTCCAGGTGGAGAGAAATTGTTTTTTGGAACGCTTTCTCCATTCTAACCACGTAGTTGAATAAACAGAAGACTGGCGGATTCTCTTCTGTCTTAGGCAACACTTAATTTTTATTATTAAATTTATTAAATATTGGATATTAAATTGAACCAAAACTTGATTAAAATTATAAGAAAGTAAACTTACGGTAATTTTGCCAATATATCATCCCAATCTTCGAGGGAAATTCACGGACAATCAATTTGCCAAGCCTTTTGTGCTGGAGAAGGTGTATTATTAAATTGTGTTTTAAGCAACACTTTCTAAAGTTGAGAAATTTTAACCTTCTGTTCTGTTTAATATTCCCTATAAATGAATAGACGAAGCGGCCACTCTGTGGTGTCCTCATGCTGCTGCCACCTCCACAATATCTCGTCATCGTGCCACTCTGTGGCCTCCTCATGCTGTGGCATCCTCATGCTGCTGCCACCTTCACACTATGTCACCTTGCCACTCTGTGGCCTCCTGATGCTGCCGCTACCTCCACACTATGTCACCTTGCCACTCTGTGGTCTCCTGATGCTGCTGCCACCTCCACACTTGGTCATTGTGCCACCCTGTGGCCTCCTCCTGATGCTGCTACCGCCGCCACTCCACGCTCTGTCATTGTGCCACTCTTCTTTGGCCTCCTATTGATGCTGCTACCGCCGCCACCTCCGGACTCTGTCATTGTGCCACTCTGTGGCCTCCTGATGCTGCCGCCACCTCCACACTGTGATTGTGCCACTCTGTGGTCTCCTCATGCTGCCACCACCTCCAGACTCTGTCATTGTGCCACTATGTGGCCTCCTGATGCTGTCGCAATCTCCAGACCCTGTCTTCCTATTGATGCTGCTACTGCCGCCACCTCCAGACTCTGTCATTGTGCCACTCGGTGGCCTTCTCCTAATGCTGCTACTGCTGCCGCCGCCACCTCCAGACTCTGTCATTGTGCCACTCGGTGGCTTCCTCATACTGCTGCCACCTCCACACTCTGTCATTGTGCCACTCTGTGGCCTCCTGATGCTGCCGCCACCTCCACACTGTCATTGTGCCACTCTGTGGTCTCCTCATGCTGCCACCACCTGCAGACTCTGTCATTGTGCCACTATGTGCCCTCCTGATGCTGTCGCAACCTCCAGACCCTGTCATTGGGCCAGTCTGTGGTCTCCTCATGCTGTTCCTACCCTCCCCACTTCATGACTGGGCCACTATTTTGCCTTTCGTCCTGGCTGACATCATTTGTTTGACCCTTCTTCTGATCTGTCAGAAGGAAGAAAAACTGAGACGTACAACGGATCCTGTCTGTAAGACCTGTATGGTCCAATCAGATTTGGCTTATGATTTGGTAGCAGGAGTGGGTACAAAACACAGAAAACATGTAAATATTCCATTCACATGTCATCTCTGTTGTAGATCCACTCCTGTTTTTTTTGGCATTAGCAATACTGATGGATTATTGAGCAAATGCCGACCAAGTGAAGGCGTATGCTGCACAGACAGGATCAGTTTTTTGTGGGTTATTGTTCTGACGGATCAGAGGAAGGGCACATTAATCAGTGACATCAACACAAACCTATTGCTGACACCATCTTCACTCTGTCGGGGGGCTCTACTTGTATAAGCGTTTAATAGAACAGGTTCTGATAACATCTATGTGGAATCAGCTGGCGACAGTGTAAAAGGAGTGCGCTTCTTCTAGGCACTAACATCCACCTGTAAGGTTGAGTTCATACTTGAGTTATTTGGTCAGTTTTGGCCCCGTGACTGCCCTAATAAGTGAAGTGTGCAGTGATTCTAAGAGCAACGCCTGTCATCTGCATGTCATACGGACTCACAGTATTATTTCACTACCAAAGCAGACTCCCTATGCGTGTTACTACAAGGCACAGGGTTCTACACCACTATAAAGGCTCTCAGCAGCCAGGAAATAGCCTTTTTTTAATGTAATTCACCGCAAATATATTCGGAAATATAGGACACAGAGTGGCACAATGACAGAGTGTGGAGGTGGCGGCGGCATGAGGAGGCCACAGAGTTTAAGTTGAGATGAGAAGGTTAAAATTTCTCAACTTAATAAAGTGTTGCTTAAAACACGATTTAATAATACACGTTCTCCGGCACAAAAGGCTTGGCAAATTGATTGTCCGTGAATTTCCCTCGAAGATTGGGATAATATATTGGCGAATTTACCGTAAGTTTACTTTCTTATAATTTTAATCAAGTTTTGGTTAAATTTAATATCCAATATTTAATAAATTTAATAATAAAAATTAAGTGTTGCCTAAGACAGAAGAGAATCCGCCAGTCTTCTGTTTATTCAACGACGTGGTTAGAATGGAGAAAGCGTTACAAAAAACAATTTCTCTCCACCTGGAGACGAATCCTGTCAAGATTGATGCAAGTGTGGCAACGGCTGCTCATCGACCCAGATACTTCTGGGGGAACCTGCCTGTCATGAACAGGCCTCTAGTAGCTACAGACAATGAGAAGACAAAGCGTCAAGATAGATTTTAGCCTGGAAGAGTCGCGAAGTTCATCAAGATACGTCAATAAAGATTTTACCGCATATAACCGCAGCGCTGAACGCTGAATACATTTTGTTTTTCGACCGGAATACGTCAAAAAAGATTTTAGTGCATATAATTGCAGCGCTGAACGCTGAATAAAATTAGTTTTTCGACTGAAATACGTACATAAAGATTGTACCGCATATAACTGCAGCACTGAACGCTGAATAACATTTGTTTTTCAACCGAAATACGTCAATAAAGATTTTATTGCATATAACTGCAGCGCTGAACGCTGAATAAGATTTGGAGCGTCCCGGTCATCTGGCACCTATTCGCCCCGCTGAAGGATAATTTTGAAAGGGTGTAGAAGCCACACGGGGCCACCACACTGCAGATTTATCATGGAGACATCATGGAGATTTTACCGCATATAACAGCAGTGCTGAACGCTGAATAAATTTAGTTTTTCGACCGAAATATGTCAATAAAGATTTTACCACAAATATTACTGCAAAAGTGGACGCTGAATAAATAGTTTTTCGACCGAAATACTTCAATAAATATTTTACTGCATATAACCACAGCGCTGAACGCTGAATAAAATTAGTTTTTTCGACCGAAATACATCAATAAAGATTTTACTGCATATAACTGCAGCACTGAACTCTGAATAAAATTTGGCGCGTCCCGGTCATCCGACATCTATTCGCCCCGCTGAAGGATAATTTTGAAAGGGTGTAGAAGCCACACGGGCCCCCCACACTGCTGATTTATCATGGAGACATCATGGAGATTTTACCGCATATAACCGCAGCGCTGACCACTGAATTAATTTAGTTTTTCAACCAAAATACGTCAATAAAGATTTTATCACAAATATTACTGCAAAATTGAAAGCTGAATATATTTAGTTTTTCGACCGAAATACTTCAATAAAGATTTTACCGCATATAACCACAGCGCTGAACGCTGAATAAAATTAGTTTTTCTACCAAAATGCATCAATAAAGATTTTACCGCATATAACTGCAGTGCTGAACGCTGAATAAAATTATGTTGTATGCTGTTAACATGCCTTTAATGTGCAGGTACTGGGCCTTTCACATGTCTCTGGTCATGTATTTGAACGCTGGAACATTGTACTGCACAGGCTTCATGACAAGGTAGTATATAGGGGTTGCTTTGGCACACGTTGTGGTCTTGTGAAGTAAACCAGTAGTGTGTAGTATCTTGTACAGAGAGCCTGTCAAGTTAGAGAGCATTGTATAAGGGACTAACTGTGTAGCACTGAACTGCAGTGGATCTGTAGAGAGTAATAGAGTCCTATCTGCAACATTATTGTTAAAGCTGCAGGCCTGGGAATCCTGCTGTCTGATTGAGGACAGCTTCTAGTACAATTCATTTCATCACTGATCCAGATTCTCAATAAAATATGTAGCAATCTATAAAATCATAAAATCCATAATACAAAACAAGAACCCCACAGTCAGGTATATGCCTTTCAGATTAGGGTACTTTCACACTTGCGGCAGAGTGATCCGGCAAGCAGTTTACTACTGTGAAGGGGGCACATGTGAGCATTACTACTGTGAAGGGGGCACATATAAGCATTACTACTGTGAAGGGGGCACATATGAGCATTACTACTGTGAAGGGGGCACATGTGAGCATTACTACTGTGAAGGGGGCACATGTGAGCATTACTACTGTGATGGGGGCACATGTGAGCATTACTACTGTGAAGGGGGCACATATGAGCATTACTACTGTGAAGGGGGCACATGTGAGCATTACTACTGTGACGGGGGCACATGTGAGCATTACTACTGTGAAGGGGGCACATGTGAGCATTACTACTGTGAAGGGGGCACATGTGAGCATTACTACTGTGAAGGGGGCACATGTGAGCATTACTACTGTGAAGGGGGCACATGTGAGCATTACTACTGTGAAGGGGCCACATGTGAGCATTACTACTGTGAAGGGGCCACTCTTACTGCCAGCCACAGCGCAGACCACCGCTACCATTGTCACAATTCTAACCAAGACCAATGAACACCACTCCAATTGGACCAGATTTGCCATGAAATCATGGCCCATCGATAGGACATCGTGCACTGCCCAGCATTAGTTTATGCTGTGGGCAACTCATCTGCCTGCTGCACACATTATTCTCCAGCTGCAGATCAGTGACAGGTTTCACAAGGGGCACAGATTTGGGTCCTGATATCCAGCCTGTAAGGAGAGGACCTGCTATCCCCTTATGGGTGTCATCATGGTTACAAGCCAGTCACTGGGATATATGGAGGTTATTTTGGGTGTAACCCTCCCAGAAACCTGTATGTACATGGCGAGGTGCAGTGCGGATATGGGACGGAGGCTATCGTGCCGTTAGAGGCAGCCAGGCTTGCTCCAGTGTAGGGCTGTGTGGCCAATGGAGCCTCGTCCCGCTCGCACACACATTGGATGTGCTCTGCTGGCCGAGGCTTTTTTCCACTTACTCTGTACTGCGCTGGGGTCGCTTCCTCGGAGTACACGTAGCGCGGTCAGGATCTGATGGCTCTCGCGTGTGCAGTGTTCCCCGTGGGGAGGGGATTGGGAGCGTGAGTCGTGGCCTGAGTCCGCCAGCTTTCTTCCCACTGAAGGCAGTAAACCCTCACTGCTGTGCGTCTGGGCACAGGCGGGCGTAGGTGATCATGTCAGCACTGCGCTACTGCAGCTGCCCAGGCGTGTCCCTTCATCTTCCACTATGCGCAAGCTCCGTCACTGTGTGGGCCACATGACTCAGCCTTGCAGTCCGGATGTGGCCCGTGGGCCGTAGGTTGGGCATCAGTGCTCTAGACTGACCTTCACTAACTAAAACTCCTCCCTCTCTAGAGAGGGCTATAGAATGGATAGAAGGTTCCACTCTAGGCAAACTAGCTCTGCCATTGGTGCTGCCATCCCGGTACATTACATGTTAACAGTTGCAAAATAGAAAATACAGATACACAATGTGCAGGACCTGGAAATCAGTACATACGATGACACAGAATCAACCGTAGGAGATAGTAGAGGGGTGTACAAGGTGGTAATGCACCTCTGGGGCGTTATACATAGATCCTTAGTCACATAGCATATATCGATACTGGCTACATAAACTAATGCACAACACATAAAAATGTCAGCATAATCGTATCATTGTTATAGAAAAAACTAATAATAGTATATGTAGGAGAGTACCTGGGGTGGTGGTAAACGGGAGGTACGTGCCAGCGGGGGTCCTGGCCCCGCTGGAGTAAGAGCCGGAAAAGTGCATTTTGCAGCGGTTACGCTGTGAACAACGGATCCGGGCCGGCTCTTATTGGGAGCAGGCAGATATGCGGGCGGGTGCCTGTCTCCCCACGGTCTAGGCCAGGTTTTGCAGGGAAGGGTTAAAACCTGACCAGCAACAAGGGTGTGGTTCTCAGTGTGGAGCTTCTGTGTTCTCTGGCTGTGAGAGTGAGGAGTGGAGGTGAGCTGGGCTGCGTGCTGAGGCCTGTAAAGGAGTGTGCAGGGACCCGCAGCTGAATCCAGGAGGGATCCATGTCCTGTGGCTAGGAGCCGGACCTGTGGACTTACTTCACCAAGGAGAAAAGGTGACATTACGCCTGGCTTTAAATAGACTTTGCTTTATGTGACTGAAACAGGCCTCAAGTAGCCTGCAGCAGGGACTTGCTGTGTTTGAACTATTATTTTGCTGTGGTGTGTGACCACCCTCCCTATGAACTGCACCGTCTTTCACAAATATGCACCGTGTGAATAAACAAAGCATTGTGTTTTACACCAAGACCGGTCTGTGTTGCCTCTATACTGCACTCGCTACCACTGCCTACCAGAGCGGATCCCCACAATTGGTGGCTTCAGCGGGCAAACAGCAGTGAGGCCGAAAAAATTGTGTTGTTTGGACTGTATGTCATATATTAAACCGGCAAGTTTTGTGGCTCCAGATAAGATGGAGGAAGCCATTAGACACTTGGTGCAAAGTAATGAGGAGGCTACTCGGAGACATGAGGAAGCCCTGAGAGACCAGCGGCAGTTGAATAGTCTACTGGCCCAGCAACTGGCGACTATGCAGGAGTCCATGCGTGTGTTACAACAACAAGCCGTCCCAGGGGGAACCGCAGTCCTACCTGCTGCCCGGGATAAGGTGCGCTCAGCGTTAAGAAAGATGGGCCCCGAGGATGATATCGAGGCGTTCCTGAAGGTCTTCGAACGCACTGCGGAACAGGAAAGGTTACCTGCAGAACAGTGGGCCGAAGTAGTAGCGCCATTTTTAGTGGGAGACGCACAAAAGGCCTACTTCGACCTCAGTCAGGAGGAAGCCAAGAGCTATAAGAGGCTGAAGGGGGAGGTGTTGGCTCGTCTTGGGGTCAATACCTATGTGCGTGCACATCGAGTCTACCAGTGGGCCTTCTCTGAGTCCCGGCCTGCTCGGTCCCAGGCCTATGACCTGTTACACCTAGTAAAAAAATGGCTGCAGCCTGAGATATTGAGCCCCTCGCAGATGGTGGAACGGGTGGTGGTCGATCGTTTGGTGCGGACCCTGCCAAGGGCCATACAGCGCTGGGTTGGTCAGGGAGACCCCGGCAACCTGGATCAGTTAGTAAGCCTAGTCGAGAGGTATGTGGCGACCCAGGACTTGGTGCGGGACTCAGCGCAGGTACGGGAATCCCGTCAGGCTCCCTCTCAGGCTAGGGATCCGGAAAAAGGGACCCAACCACAAAGGGGGGGGAAGGCTAGTCCTACTCCAGGGAAGAGAGACCGGGGAGGGACCACGGGGATTCAATGTTGGCACTGCCACGGCTTGGGACATAGTGCAGCGAACTGTCCTCAAACACCTGAACCCATGGACTGCGGGTTCGCTCGCCGGTCCTCTTTCTTTGCCCGGCCTGTATGTACCGCAGATGCCTGGCCGGATGCCAATATGCCACCTCTGTGCCAAGTCTTGATCGATGGGCATCCGATTAATGCTTTGCTGGACTCTGGGAGCCTGGTAACCCTAGTGCATGCGTCCCTAGTGTCTGAGACACTCCCAGAGAAGCAAACCCTGTCCATTGTCTGTATCCATGGGGATCGCCGGGAGTACCCCACTGCCAGGGTTACCATGTCCGTGTTGGGCAAAGAGGTGCAGCATGTCGTCGGGGTGGGACGCCAAATCCCTTATGCCGCCATACTGGGAAGGGATTTTCCTTTATTCTGGACTCTATGGAAGAGCGATATGCCTTCCCTTAGGGACAGACGACAATCTGGCCCAGTGCCCGAGGATCCCGATGCGGGGATACCAGCCGTAGGGGTCACCACATCACCTGTAGAGTGTTATCCCGATAGGTTTCCCCTAGAGGTGTTGGCAGGCGAATCCGTGGAAACCCCGTCCATCCCGGACCTGGAGGTATCCCGTGACACGTTCGGGACCGCCCAGCTCCAGGATCCGACATTATTGCGGGCGAGGGAAGGGGTGACAGTGGTAAATGGGGTGGCTCAGCACCCAGGGGCCGACTCTGTGTTTCCCCATTTAGCTTTTAACCAGGACCTGCTGTATAGGGTGGACAAAGTGCAGCACGAGGTAGTGGAGCAGCTGGTGGTACCCCAGCCATACCGCCGTGTGGTACTGGACTTGGCCCACTCCCACGTGCTGGGAGGACACTTGGGCGTAAAAAAAAACCAAGAGCGGATTCTGCAAAGGTTCTATTGGCCCGGGGTTTATGAGGAGGTCAAAAGGTTTTGCCAATCCTGTCCAGTGTGTCAGATGACGAGCCCCCAACCCCACTATCGCAGTCCCCTAGTACCCATGCCCATCATTGAGGTCCCCTTCGAAAGAATAGGGATGGATCTGGTAGGCCCCATAAACAAGTCGGCCAGAGGGCACCAGCATATCTTGGTGGTCTTAGACTATGCCACCAGATATCCTGAAGCGATCCCACTACGTCATACTTCAGCTAAGCTCATAGCTAAAGAACTCATGGGCATGTTCGCAAGAGTGGGGATTCCAAAAGAGATCCTGACCGACCAGGGGACACCCTTCATGTCTAAGGTGACGAGGGAGCTCTGCAAGCTTTTAGGGGTTAAACGGTTACACACGTCCGTATACCATCCTCAAACCGACGGACTAGTGGAGCGCTTTAACAAAACCCTAAAAACTATGCTTAAAAGAACCGTAGCCAAAGACGGAAAGGATTGGGACTTGTTGCTGCCGTACGTATTGTTGGCAGTGCGAGAAGTGCCCCAGGCCTCTACGGGATTCTCGCCCTTCGAGCTATTGTACGGTCGACGGCCAAGAGGGTTGCTGGACATCGCTAAAGAGGCGTGGGAGCAACAGCCCACCCCACACAAGAGTATTATAGAGCATATAGAAAAGATGCAGGACCGTATCGAGACAGTCCTACCAATCGTCCGGGAACACATGGAGGCCGCCCAACTGGCACAGAGCCGGGTATACAACCGGAGTGCCCAGGTCCGGACATTTAACCCGGGTGACCGGGTACTGGTGCTAGACCCCACCATTGACAGTAAGTTTTTGGCACGGTGGCAAGGTCCCTACGAGGTGAAAGAGAAGGTAGGGCCAGTGAATTACAAGATATCCCAGCCAGGCCGGCGGAAGCCAGAACAGGTATATCATGTAAATTTACTGAAATCGTGGAGAGATAGGGAGTGTCTCATTGGGGACGGCCCAAGCACTGTCTTGTCTGCGGGGAAGATCCCAGCTCCACCCGAGGTCCCGGAGGGCACCTCCACGGTAAAGATAGCGGGTGGTCTGTCGACCAAACAAGCTCAGGAAGCCAAAGAGTTGGTGAGTCGAAATAGGGACGTGTTCTCTGAGCTTCCTGGTCGAACTTCGGTAGTCCGACATGACATCGTCACCGAGCCCCACGTCAGGGTACGGTTAAAGCCGTATCGTGTACCGGAGGCCCGGCGACAGGCCATTTCAGAAGAAGTAAGGTCGATGTTGAGGTTAGGGGTGATTGAGGAGTCAAGGAGCGAGTGGGCCAGCCCCATAGTCCTCATCCCAAAACCTGACGGTACTCTGCGCTTCTGCAATGACTTTAGAAAGCTCAACGAAGTGTCGAAATTCGATGCCTACCCCATGCCCCGGGTAGACGAGCTCATAGAACGGCTAGGGAAAGCTCGCTATTTCTCGGTCCTCGACCTCACAAAAGGATATTGGCAGGTGCCTCTCACGGAGGCGGCAAAGGAGAAGACTGCCTTTGTCACCCCCGAGGGGTTATTTCAGTACCAAGTTTTGCCCTTTGGCCTGCATGGCGCTCCAGCCACCTTCCAGCGATTGATGGACGTCATACTACGGCCCCATCGTCCATATGCTTCGGCATATCTCGATGACATCATCGTGTTTAGCCAGGACTGGGAGAGTCACCTGCCCAAGGTACAGGCCGTAGTCGATTCACTTAGAAAAGCCGGACTGACGGCCAACCCAAAAAAATGTTCGATCGGGTTCGAGGAGGTCCGATACCTGGGATACGTGATTGGGCGGGGAGTTGTCAAACCCCAGGTAGACAAGGTTGAGGCGATCAAGAGCTGGCCCAGACCTCTTACCACCAAGCAAGTACGTTCGTTCCTAGGGATGATAGGATATTACAGGCGCTTTATCCCCAACTTTGCCACAGTAGCGGCCCCATTGACAAGACTTTTAAAGGGGAGGAAGACTGTGATGGTCCGCTGGGATGAGCAGGCGGAAGAGGCGTTCTCCCGTTTGAAGTCGGCTCTGTGTGGGTCCCCAGTTTTGGTGACACCAGACTTCACACGGGAATTTGTCGTTCAGACGGACGCCTCTGGAGTGGGCCTAGGGGCAGTACTCTCTCAGGAAATCAGTGGGGAGGAACACCCTGTTGTCTTCCTGAGTCGCAAACTCACCCCAGCAGAAACCAGGTACAGCGTGATAGAGAGAGAATGCCTGGCCATTAAGTGGGCCCTCGAGTCCCTTAGGTACTATCTGTTAGGGAGAAGGTTCCGTCTGGTGACCGACCATTCCCCTCTTCAGTGGATGAGCCGGGCCAAGGAGGGGAGTGCCCGGGTCACCAGGTGGTTCTTATCCCTCCAGAATTTTAAGTTCAGTGTCGAACACAGGGCAGGCCGCTTACAGGGGAATGCCGATGCCCTGTCCCGGGCACACTGTTGTACGTGTGTCCAACCGTTCAGGATTGAACAGGGTGTGCAACCCTTCAGGATTGAACAAAGGGGGGGGATATGTAGGAGAGTACCTGGGGTGGTGGTAAACGGGAGGTACGTGCCAGCGGGGGTCCTGGCCCCGCTGGAGTAAGAGCCGGAAAAGTGCATTTTGCAGCGGTTACGCTGTTAACAACGGATCCGGGCCGGCTCTTATTGGGAGCAGGCAGATATGCGGGCGGGTGCCTGTCTCCCCACGGTCCAGGCCAGGTTTTGCAGGGAAGGGTTAAAACCTGACCAGCAACAAGGGTGTGGTTCTCAGTGTGGAGCTTCTGTGTTCTCTGGCTGTGAGAGTGAGGAGTGGAGGTGAGCTGGGCTGCGTGCTGAGGCCTGTAAAGGAGTGTGCAGGGACCCGCAGCTGAATCCAGGAGGGATCCATGTCCTGTGGCTAGGAGCCGGACTCATGGACTTACTTCACCAAGGAGAAAAGGTGACATTACTCCTGGCTTTAAATAGACTTTGCTTTATGTGACTGAAACAGGCCTCAAGTAGCCTGCAGCAGGGACTTGCTGTGTTTCAACTATTATTTTGCTGTGGTGTGTGACCACCCTCCCTATGAACTGCACCGTCTTTCACAAATATGCACCGGGTGAATAAACAAAGCATTGTGTTTTACACCAAGACCGGTCTGTGTTGCCTCTATACTGCACTCGCTACCACTGCCTACCAGAGCGGATCCCCACATATATCAAATCTTGTCTACTGTTTAAGCCCTTTGGATATTGTGTTTGTAGCAGTAAAATCCAATATGATTTGCAATTCAATAATTTCCTTGTATACTCTCCCCCTCATTGTGGACGAAAGACCCTCTCAATGCATACACCCAATTGCTGAAAAACAAGCCCGCAGCATGATGCTGTCACCACCATGCTTCACTAAAGGGATGGTATGGGCAGGTGATAAGCAGTGCTTGGATTCTTCTGGACATAATGCTCAGAATTGAGGCCAGAATGTTCAATCTTGGTTTAATCAAAATCTTGTATCTTGTGAATCTTGTTTATCACAGTCTAAGAGTCCTTTTGGTGCTTTTTTGCAAACTCGAGGCAGGCTTTTATTTGACTTTTACTGAGGACAGGTTTCTTTCTGGCCGTTTTTCAATAAAGCCCAGATTGGTGAAGTGCAGCACTAATGGTGGACCTTCTGGAAGTTTCTCCCATCTTCACACAGGGTTTTTGGAGCTCAGCCAGAGTGAACATTGGGTTCTTGGTCACCTCTCTTACCAAGGCTCTTCTCCCCCCAATTACCGTATTTTTTGCCCCATAAGACCCATTTTTCCCCCCAAAAGTGGGGGGAAATGCCCCTGCGTCTTATTGGGCGAATACTAATGAGCACTTCCACTATGGAAGCACTCATTTGTACCGGAGAACCAGGAAGCGGTGAAGGCTCTGGCTGCGCACAGCGTGAGGGCGCTCTATGACCTCACGCTGTGCGTGCCGGTTCACAACACAGCCGGTGGCAATATGAAGAGGATTGCACTGGAGGAGAGGACGGCGGCGTCCAGGAGCAGGAGAGGTAAGTGCTTTTTTATTTTATTCAATATGAGGCTGATGGGGGCTAATATAACATGGCTGGGGGCTGGTGAGAGGCAATGGTGCTTATATAACACTGCTGGGGGCTGGTGACAGGCAATGGGGCTCTTATATAGCTGCTGGGGTCTGGTGAGAGGCAATGGGGGCTTATATAACGCTGGGGGCTAATGACAGGCAATGGGGCTCTTATAACGCTGCTGGGGGCTGGTGACAAGCAATGGGGGCTGATATAACGCTGCTGGGGGCTGGTGAGAGGCAATGGGGGCTTATATAATGCTGCTGGGGGCTGGTGACAGGTAATGGGGCTCTTATATCGCTGCTGGGGGCTGGTGAGAGGCAATGGGGGCTTATATAACGCTGCTGGGGGCTGGTGAGAGGCAATGGGTGGATATATAACGCTGCTGGGGGCTGGTGAGAGGCAATGGGGCTCTTATAATGCTGCTGGGGGCTGGTGACAGGCAATGGGGGCTGATATAACGCTGCTGGGGTCTGGTGAGAGGCAATGGGGGCTTATATAACGCTGGGGGCTAATGACAGGCAATGGGGCTCTTATAACGCTGCTGGGGGCTGGTGACAAGCAATGGGGCTGATATAACGCTGCTGGGGGCTGGTGAGAGGCAATGGGGGCTTATATAATGCTGCTGGGGGCTGGTGACAGGTAATGGGGCTCTTATATCGCTGCTGGGGGCTGGTGAGAGGCAATGGGGGCTTATATAACGCTGCTGGGGGCTGGTGAGAGGCAATGGGTGGATATATAACGCTGCTGGGGGCTGGTGAGAGGCAGCGAGGGCTTATATAATGCTGCTGGGGGCTGGTGAGAGGCAATGGGGCTCTTATAATGCTGCTGGGGGCTGGTGACAGGCAATGGGGGCTGATATAACGCTGCTGGGGGCTGGTGAGAGGCAATGGGGGCTTATTTAAGGCTGCCGGGGGCTAATGAGAGGTAATGGGGGCTGAAGAGAGGATGCTGGGGGCTGGTGAGAGGCAATAGGGCTGATATAAGGCTGCTGGTGGCTGGTGAGAGGCAATGAGGGCTGTAGAGAGGCTGCTGGGGCTAGTGAGAGGCATATGGGGGCTGATGAGAGGCATGGGGCTCTTATCTGAGGTCTGAATGGAGTCATTCACATTGGGGTCTGAGCTGAGGTCTGATTGGGGGTCTGATCTGAGGTCTTATTAACATTGGGGGTCTTATTGGGGCTGTCAGCTGAGGTCTGATTAACATTGGGGATCTGATTGGTGGTCTGACCAGAGGTGTAACGAAAAATATTTTTTTTCTTATTGTCATCCTCTAAAACCTAGGTGCGTCTTATGGGCCAAACTTAGTTTGGCGGGGCAGCTAGTTGTATGAAGAGTCCTGGTGGTTCCAAATGTCTTCCATTTAAGAATTATGTAGGCCACTGTACTCTTTGGAACTTTCAGTGGAGCAGAAATCTTTTTGTACCCTTGTCCAGAACTGTGCCTTCACACAATCATGTCTCTGAGCTCTACAGGCAGTTCTTTCCTCCTCATCACTTCATTTTTGCTCTAATATGCATTATCAAGTGTGAGATCCTTTGTAGACGGGGTGTGTCTTTTCAAATCATGTGCAATTAACTGAATTTACCGCAGGTGTACTCCAATCAAGGTGCAGAAACATCTTAAAGAAGATCAAGTGAAATAGGAGGCCCCCAGAGTTAAATTTCAAATATCATAGCAAAGGGTCTGAATACTTAAGTCAATGTGAGATTTCAGTTTTTCCTTTCTAATAAATTTGCAAACATTTCTAAAATTCTGTTTTCACTTTCTTATTATGGGGTATTGAGCGCAGGTTGATGGGGGAAAACTTGAATATTTTTGATTTTAGAACAAGGCTGCAACATAACAAAATGTAAAAAAAGAGATTGCAAATTGAATTTTTAAGAATCTTAGCAAAATGGATAACTGTTCTAGGCGAATCACTCAATACAGTACTTTATTTAAAACATTCAGGGCTATGGTCACAATCTGAAATCTCTTGTCCTGTTGTAGATGGAATATAGGATAGTAATGCAGCATCATAATTATACTGGGCCCATAAAAATTAAATTGCTTTATATCAGTATAATAATTTATGGTATCACTGAAACATATTAGACTTCTTTTCATCAGGTAGATGTAGTATCAAAATGCAACTGAAATCAGTGCACCATAAAAACGGATGAATTAAAATACTTTAATGATGCTGAAAGCTGAAATTATAGCAAATAAAACTAAGCTATTCACTGTACACCCAACACTTAAGTCACTGTATTATTATTTTTTTTTATATTAGTGTTATTAATTTTTAATTATGAAATACACAATAAACTATCTGGCCACTAGATGTCACTGTTCACCTTGCAAAAAAAAATAAAAAGCTGGCGGCCTACATGTTGAGGCTTTTCCTCTGCTGAATTCCTCAGATTAAAGCTTTCATAATGGATTCTTTTCCTCAGCAACCCAAACAGAAGGGAATTGGGACCACAGCTCACTTCACCAGTGCAGTCATGAAATAACAATGCTGCTAGAGAGACCTCCTGTGATGTGTTGTTGCTGTCTCCTTAGTAAATAGGTGTACAAGGATGATTACAGGACTACCACAGGAGACCACCAAGTCAGCAGCTGCATTGTGACATTATTAACATGATGTATTCCTTCAAGAAAGATTTCTTGTATTCATCTTTTTTCTATATGTCATATATTTTAAATGTAAGGCTACTTTCACACTTGCGTTCAGAGAGGGTCCATCTGATGTCTGCCCAGACGGATCCGCTCATATAATGCAGACTTGGGATCCGTTCAGAACGGATCCGTCTGCATTATATTGTAGAAAAAATTCTAAGTGTGAAAGTAGCTTCAGACGGATCCGTCCATATTTTACATTGAAAGTCAATGGGGGACGGATCCGTTTGAAAATTGAGCCATATAGTGTCAAATTCAAACGGATCCGTCCCCATTGACTTACATTGTAAGTTTGGACGGATCCGTTTGCCTCCGCACGGCCAGGCGGACACCCGAACGCTGCAAGCAGCGTTCAGGTGTCCGCTTGCTGAGCGGAGCGGAGGCTGAACGCTGCCAGACTGATGCATTCTGAGCGGATCCGCGTCCACTCAGAATGCATTAGTAGCTGGACGGATGCGTTCGGGGCCGCTTGTGAGCCCCTTCAAACGGAGCTCACAAGCGGACACCCGAACGCTAGTGTGAAAGTAGCCTAAGATGTTCTTGAACAACGCTTTATTATTGATCAGTATGCAGTATCCATAGCTAATTGTTAGGCCATGTTCACATGGCACAGGCAAATCAGCATGGATTTTTCTCAATGTTTGAAACTCGGATGTCAGCAGATCTGCACTTGGATTTACCTCATTGTGATTCAATGAAGCTAGTTCCCCCTTTTTTCCCTTGCGGAATCCGTGGTAATAATGAACATGCTGTGGATTTTACAATGAAGGAGTGTAAGGGTGAGTTCACACGGGCGTTGCGGGAAAAGGTGCGGGTGCGTTGCGGGGACCATGCACGATTTTTCAGGGCGAGTGCAAAACATTGTAATGCGTTTTGCACTCGCGTGAGAAAAATTTGCATGTTTGGTACCCAAACCCGAACTTCTTCACATAAGTTCGGGCTTGGGATCGGTGTTCTGTAGATTGTATTATTTTTCCTTATAACATGGTCATAAGGGAAAATAATAGCATTCTGAATACAGAATGCATAGTAAAATAGCGCTGGAGGGGTTAAAAAATGAAAAAAAAAAAATTTAACTCACCTTAATCCACTTGATCGCGCAGCCGGCATCTCTTCTGTCTTCATCTTTGCTGTGTGCAGAAAAAGGACCTGTGGTGGCGTCACTCCGGTCATCACATGGTCCGTCACATGATCTTTTACCATGGTGATGGATGATGTGATGACCGGAGTGACGTCACCACAGGTCCTTTTCCTGCACACAGCAAAGATGAAGACAGAAGAGATGCCGGCTGCCCGATCAAGTGGATTAAGGTGAGTTAAATTATTTTTAATTTTTTTTTAACCCCTCCAGCGCTATTGTACTATGCATTCTGTATTCAGAATGATATTTTTTTCCCTTATAACCATGTTATAAGGGAAAATAATAATGATCGGGTCTCCATCCCGATCGTCTCCTAGCAACCGTACGTGAAAATCGCACCGCATCCGCACTTGCTTGCGGATGCTTGCGATTTTCACGCAGCCCCATTCACTTCTATGGGGCCTGCGTTGCATGGAAAACGCACAAAATAGAGCATGCTGCGATTTTCACGCAACGCATAAGTGATGTGTGAAAATCACAGCTCATGTGCACAGCCCCATAGAAATGAATGGGTCCAGATTCAGTGCGGGTGCAATGCGTTCACCTCCCGCATTGCACCCACGCGGAAATCTCGCCCGTGTGAACTCAGCCTAAGGGTTCATGCATATGAACATGTGCCGCCCGTACCATGCATTGGGATTGCAAACTGCGGTCCCAATGTATGTGCAGGGTGGCCAGTGCTGACGGATGCAGACCCATTTAAGGCTTTTTTCACACTAGCGGCAGCCTTCTCCGGCAGGCAGTTACGGCAGGGGAACATGTTGTAGTTTTATTCCGACCATCTCTCTGCATGTTTTCCGCGCTGCGGCCGAACCTCCAGCCCGACCCCATTGTAGTGAATAGGGCTGGAGCGGACTTCAGGGGCGGTGCACTAGCTGTAGCATGGATCCGACAGGCTGTTCCCCTGCCGGAGAAGGCTGCCGCTAGTGTTAAAGTAACCTAACTTGAATTGGTCTGCAATCTGTCCACCCTGCAAAAAAAATAGAGCATGTTAGATTTTTTTTCGCGGTGCGGAGGCAAGAACCAAAATGCCGCTGAACCGCTCCTTAGTGCTTCCATGGCCTTCTGCTCCATGCCTCCACTCCGTATCTTCATTCAAGTAAATGGGTCCGTATCCGTAAAACGGTGTGCACACACCCGCCGGGCGCTTATGCCCGACTGTCAGTCACAGGAGAAGGGGCAGGGAAGGGAGCGCGGTTACCTTGACTTGAAGCAAGGAGGCCGCTGTCTCCTTGACTTCAAGCCTGACACGGACGAAGGATAAAAGATCGTTTTTCATACTTCTGCCTCATCAGAATGCAGTAAGAAAATCATCATTCGAAACTCACTGCCGGCTACTTGAAGGTACTGCTGGCTGTTTGGGATGGCTTTTGCCACTGACAGGTTACCTTTAAATGGCTGTCACACGGCCATTATTCACCGTCATGTGCATGATGCCTTAGGCTACATGCACACGACACCCCATAGACTACCATTGGTCTTTAAACGGACGTGTCTTTACATCACATGTCCGTTTTAAGACCAATGGTAGTCTATAGGGTTATTCATAAGGCAGTTTTTTTCGACTGTCAGTGAATAACGGACATAAAAAAAATAGAACATGTTTTTCACTGACAGACTGCCCCCATACAATTGAATGGGTCCATTTTTAACGTCTGTTTCTCAGAAAGGAATCAGTGAAATAAACGTCTGTTAAAAATGTCAGTTTTTAAGGGACTTTTTTTTCACTGTCATGTGAATGTAGCCTTAAGGTTGGGCTGGAACTCACGGAATCATAAATCACTATGATGCAGTGAGGTCGGCTCAGAAGAGCCATGGTCGGTGAAGTAAATGTGTCCGTAGCACGGAGCGTATTTCATGGACCACACATGGCCACGTGAAAGTAGCATTACTTGACTTTGAGATGAACAACTCAGTAAGTGATTGCAAAAATTGGACTGCATATGTTTAGCTGTCTTAAAGAGACATACCCAGCAACTAAAACAGTTATTCCTGTACCCACATTAATAAGGTTTAAACACGTCACTACTGAGGCCATTGATACAGCATGTCTCCACTTCCTGTTAGGCGAGGACTGGAACTAGAACACTGTGACTGGGTTGGTGTTTTTGTTCAGCCCTCTACAATTTTTTCCAGTGTCAGACAACCCCTTTAACTATATTTTAGATATTCCATCTGAGTTATCTCTGACACACATGTAGTGCTCTGGAGCAAGAGTACTTTGGACTATAGATATTTGTGGACATTTGCCCCTATTGCTACTACACAAAGCCATCAACTCACTACTTTAGTGTACTTGGAAGGGTTAACTTGAACGATGATTTATGTTGTTATACTGTTTTATATTGTTGAACTGCATTTTATGTTTATTATAATATATCACTATGGAAAAGGTTAATGCACAGCCAGCTAATACTGAGAGACTTAGGGACTTTGTCTATGCAATGAGAAGTTAGACATCTTCCCCAGTTACTATATGGGCCTATGCAACGTTTTGGAGAGAAACTCTATACAAGTCTATGAAAAACTGAAATTGCAACATTGTTTTTGTTTGGCTGTGATTCTCCACTCCACCCCACTAGAAGGTTTTAGTTCAGTTATACTATATATAAGGAGTGCAGTCATATCCCCTTAGTTGTCTGCTGATAGGGACCTGTGTTGAGACTCTGCCAGACTGCACAATGACCAGAAGAAGAAGGTGAGATGGGGACACCCTGCCACAGATCATGGGTCACTAGCCCTTTGACCCAAGAGCCAGTCGAGTAATTGAGACACAGATCCTGGGCCACCAGCCCTTTGGCCAGGGTACCAAGCCTTAAGAGAAAGAGAGGGACAGGTAGCTCTGGACTTTCCTCAGTACAGAGCCTTCTTCTGCCAGGGAGGAGACTGGAGAAGCTGAGTCAGTGCACTGTGCACTGCCTGTATTGTTTTGCACTTGAGATTGAGAAGCACACTGGTTTACTGCAAACCGTGACTCTCTGAACTTATTTCCTATTGGGATGCACCACATCTTACCATCCCCTCCAGAGGGTAGCAACATGTGGTGACACCTCAACGGTGTCTAGCCATGACTTTGCTACTAGTGTTCTACTAGTGTAGCATTGGGACCACCTGAAACCCAGCCAATCAACACAAATATTACTGTTTTCTAGCCATGCAGGTGGTATTTCGTCCATATGTGACTTGCTACATACTGACCTATATAGTTACATGTTTAATACATGTTAAAGCTGAAATAAAATGTTGTTGGTCATTCTGTGGACTTGCACTTTTCAGAAAATCTTTTTTTCTGCTTCCAGGCACGTACATTATTTGCTGTCATACAGACAAAAAAGAGATTCCCCGTCACAACATTTGTCAGCAAAGACAGTGTCCTCATAGTCCCCAATAAATCTGTCTTTCTGCAACCCACTCCTAAAAATACTTCCTTTAGATTAAGTGTGAACAGAAAATATCTGCCACATAAAACTATAAATTTCAAGGGAAGCTCTCAAGTACACCTAGGTCCATCTGTTATGTTACATACAGTGCAGTAAACATCTGGGCCCATTTCTTAAGAAGTGTTTAGGAGACATTCCTAATCTTTGATCCTTTAAAATAATACTTAGCAGGATTCCTCAGTGGCGACACAGCCGCATACAGTTTGTATAGTAAACATTACAAAGGTTTCATTCCCATGCACTCTTCAATTTCTTAATGATTTAGCAAGCAAAGCAAGCTAATTACAGTAGTTGACTTGCTGTATGTTATTAGTAACCACCCTAATACAGTATTTCATATGACATGAATCAGTTATATCCATTATAAAGCATACAACCAGATTTGTAGTCCATATGGTAAATCTCCCCTCACATCCACTCAACCTAGGAATTCAGGTGTCAGTGCTGGCCGCATCTCATGTATTATCTTTCTGGACCTTTCTGACTATGACATTGGTGGAGGAGAGTTTAGGGGGAATTTGCAGTCACACCTTTAAGGTCTCCCGTGCACGAATGTGTCTGTTTTGTGGTCCGCAAATCCTGGATCCGCCAAATATGGATGCGGTCTGTGTTCCATCCGCATTTGTTTTGCAGACCCATTGTCTTCATTTGGTACGTGGTCTGCTTTTTGCAGACATAGTCTACCTTTTTGCAGAGCTGACATATGCAAATGTGCTTTCTGCATCCATATGTCAGCAAAAAGATAGAACATGTCCTCTACTTGGCCGCAGAATGCGAACCACAGGCTCACTGAAGTCAATGGATCCACAAAAAATGTAATGACAGTATCCCTATTTCGCGGATCCGCAATTTGCGAACTGCTAAATACATGTAGTCGTGTGAATGAGGCCTAAAATTAAGGTCTTATTCACAAATTCAGTCTTTGGTCAGTAATGTTCATCAGTGATTGTGATCTAAAACCAGTTATCTTAATCTGTAAAATCTTAAAATGTTTCCTTTACAGGATTGCAGTGTCTAAAATATATTCACCTTTCACCGCTCCTGACATGCCTGTTTTAATAGCTACATGAGTTCCCCATGTAATAACAATTCTGGAGCATCTATTCTTATGACTCTATGTTGTGCCATTCCTTTATTATTTCTACTAGAAAATATGAATGAATTGCTAGCAGTCTGCACTAAGGGTACAGACTACAGCGGGGTGTTAACCAGTAGGGGATGTGTACCTGCACAGACTCACTCTATCCAATCAGTGCTGACATCTTAAGACCGTGCAGCTACACCCCCCAAACTTGTTACCTCCCCTTTGTACCCTTATTGCAGACTGCTAGCAATTCATTAATAACTTCTAGTAGAAATAATAAAGGAATAGCACAACATAGAACCATAAGAACAGATGCTCCAGAATTGTTATTACATGGAGAGTGCATAAAGGTATTAAAAAAGGCATGTCAGGAGTGGTGACAGGTCCTCTTATATGTCAAGTAGAGATGAGTGAATCGACTGAAAAACTAAAGAGAAAAAAATATGAGTTTTAGGAGAGTCGTACACAAATTTTCAGTTTGAGCACATTCGATTCAGGGAGAACTGATTCAGACCCAAATGGAATTGGTCAACCGATTCAGCCAATTTGAACCCAAATAGAAATTTTAGTGATTCGCTTATCTCTAATGTCAAGTCTAAAAGTAGAAATAAAAGTCTTAGGCTACTTTGCCACTTGCGGTAGCACGGTCCAGCTGGCTGTTCTGGCGGGGGAACAGCCTGCCGGATCCATGATAACGCTAGCCCACCGTGCCGCCGGAAGTCTGGTCGCAGCATGGCAAACAAGCTGAGAGGCGGCCGGACAAAAACCACAGTGTGCTGAATGGGGCCTGAGCGAACTTCCAGCTGCATGGTGGACTAGCATTAGCATTGATCCAGCAGGCTGTTCCCCCGTCGGAACAGCCTGCCGGACCCTACTACCACAAGTGTGAAAGTAGCCTTAGCATGGGGAATAGCATTATGAAATGAATTGTGACTAGAGCTAATTGAATCATTAGCCTAATTATTTTACAGTTCTCCAGCCATCTAGATGCATGAGGTCAATCGATTGGTCATGTTTGAGGTTTACTTTTGGCAAACTAAAGAGAAAAATAGGTGAATCCGCAAATTGGGGAGATTAATTTGCTCTTCTTTAAAGAGTTTGTTTCACAGTGACATACTCTGTGCCTATTTTCTGTTAGGATACTGTATATAGATGAAATTGATGAAGGCTCCCATTCTGATGATCCTGGCATGTTATAGCAGCTGATAATTGAGAGATATTTGAGTAATTATGCAATTGGCCAGACTTTGCATCCAAGGTGGAGACTATATTATTTGTTTCTCAAGTATACCTGAAACAAATGTTGTAAAGCAGTGTCAGCATTATCTTTGGACATCCAGCACATCGGGGATTTTCGGCTTGGTGCCCTGAGTTGAACTTTCCACTCTACCTATTGTACTGTATCCTCAGTTGAAAACTATGGCAAAGTACCAACCTACCACTTACTTTTGTAGGCCGCAGGCAGGACTAGGCCTGTGTGCATGCTGATAATATCAGTGTGATAGTTCTGTGAGTATAAGCTGTTTGTTTTGTCATGGGAACAAAGGGGGTACAGTTAATATGGGTGCAGTGACCCAGGAGGAGAGAAAAGGAGTGATAGTAGCAAGAATTGTTGTGGTAGTTGTTACTCACCATGATGCTCTCCTGGTCCATGCAGTGATGGAAAGGGTGCACGTTTCTTCCCTTCGGGGTACACTTTGGTCTTGGGCTTTCTTCTGCTTAATGTTGGTTCTAGGGACCCTTGTTGGTGGCGAGTTTCAACAGTAGAACAGTTCTTTACTGAAGAATCAAGTTCAGGTACTGTACATTAGTCACAATTCTCAGCATACATGGACTGGCAGTTCAATGTGCAATTTTCACAGTTCTCAAAAGCTACAAGGCTGCAATAGTAGTTAATGGAACAAGATGTTTTTTCCTCACATTGCACTTCTCTAGCTGACTTTAGCAAAAGCATCCAGCAATAGGGGTGCAACACTTCTCTTTCACTCTGCAACCATTGGATGGCCCCAAAGTCAAACTAAGTTCTGCACCTTTTTCCTAGGTTGCTATAGAAGTGTCATAATAATGTGATTCATCTGTGCATAATAAAATATATAAGTTATGGATGTCAAAATATGGCAATTCAATATTTTCTTTCAATTTCACCCCACAAAGATTTTTATTTTTATTTTTTAAGGTAAGATAAGGTCAATTAATTGGTATCATTAAAAAATACAACTTGTCCTGCAAAAGATAGACCTTTATATGGCTTTGTGAACGGAAAATGAAAAAAGTTATGTCTCTTGGCTTGACTAAAATAAAAATTGGCCTGGTCCTTAAAGGGGTTAAAGACCCCAACAATGACCTTGTTGGACGATTGCCTGCATTAAATAGAAACAAAGCTATAAAACATAAAAAAATATGAATAAAATAATAAATGATAGATAAAATAACCTAACAGACTAGTATTGTAGTTCGGCCATTTCAGTATGGATATTTCCATTCTAAGTGACACACAAAAATGCATTATTGAAATGAGCTTTGTTATAAAACATCTAAACCATCAACATAAAACCACCACTCATAATTTGGCACAGTGGTACTTTTAGCAAGGAAGCCTGACGCCAAGGGAGAGATTGAGTTACTAAAGCTTTTACACTTCATTTTAATTTATTGTGCTTAGAAACTCGAGGGACCGAAAAAATTGACTTATCAGCAGATGTCCTCTGCATCTGAAAAAAATATGTATCTTGGAATTAGTTGCTGCTACTGTCACAGTTATTTGGCAAATATCTGAAAAATTCCAGTCAAATGAATCACCTTATAAAGTACAGGACAGTTGAGTCCATTTATAAAACATTAAAGCGACAGCCATTTATTTACAGATAAAATGACACTTCTCACATAAAATATGTTGAATACAAGAAGACTAATGCACATACAGTACACAGTGACTAGTCATATAATCATGTGATATCTTTATCAGTATTGTATTGCATACTTGTACTGGGTGGCATCATTCTTAGTTGGTATTGTCTATATGACCCTAGCTCAGAGACTGCTTTTTCTACTTTTAGTATAGATGTGGTAATTAGTTTGCTGTATCAGGACAGGGCATTGGTGGGAAAGCTTGGCTCTACAAGCATAAATAGACAGTGGTGTGGTTGTGCTGAAGGGTGCCAATTACTATAGGGCCCAGTAGTGCAAGGGATCTCAAAGAAAACTGCAAGTCCCAAAAGATTTGATGCAACAAGTCTTTACTGACAGCAGGTTCTCACAATCACAACTAGTGTGGTGCAGGGTGCCAATTACTATAAGGTCCAGTGATGTTAGGTGGTGCAAGACATCTCAAAGAAAACTGGAAGTCTCAAAAGATTCAATGCAACAAGTCTTTACTGACAATTTCTCACAACCACAACTGGTGTGGTGCAGGGTGCCAATTACTATAGGGCCTGGTGATGTTAGGTGGTACAAGGCATCTCAGAGAAAACCAAGATTTGATGCAACCAAAGTCTAAAGATTTCATGCAACAAGTCTTTACTGACAACAACTTCTCACACAGAGAGGCCCGGAGCATAAATGTTGCGAGCTATTAACAAGATGGTGGCAATGACTTTTCTGCTCTGTAAAGGATATCACTTGGCCTTAAAGGGAGTCTGTCAACAAAATATGATGTTATACACCACTTAGATGGCTCTCTAGCACACCTATCCATGATTCAAATGGTACTATTGTAATTTTCTTCTGACTTTAACCAGCAGGAAAAACGCAGTTTAATCCATATGCAAATGAGGGCTCGCAAGTGCCCAGGTGTGTAGGAGCACTACTCTGCCTTCCTTTTACATTACTCCTCCCCAGCCTCTTCCTTGGCCCGCCCTACAAGTCCCTTGCATCATCCACAGGAGCGGCCGATATCCCGCACGTGCGCAGTACACTGCATGCTCTGGCTTCCACTCCTCCTGTTTGCTTCTGGTCCACCCCCTAGTCACTGGTTTCACGCCATTTGCTGGCGCATGCGCACTACATGTAGTGATGCCATGCCCACAATGCGCATCACAGTGTGCATGCCCGCGTCAGCGGTGCATGCGCACGCGTGGGATATCGGCTGGTCCTGTGGATGACGCAAGGGACTTGCAGGGCGGGCCAAGGAAGAGGCTGGGGAGAGGTAATATAAAAAGAAGGCAGAGCATCCTAGGCTCCTACACACCGAACGCTGCCCCTGGGCACTTGCGAGCCCTAATTTGCATATGGATTAAACAGAGTTTTTCCTGCTGATGAAAGTCAGAAGAAAATTACAAAGGTACCATTTGAATCATGGATAGGTGTGTTAGAGAGCCATGTGAGTGGTGTATAACGTCATATTTTGGTGACAAACTCCCTTTAACTTTAAAACTCTCTGGTGGCACCTCTTTAATGACTGTGATTCTCTGCATTGCATTTCCTCACAGTCTAAACTTATCGTATTTAGTGGCGAAGAAACATTTATATCAGCTCCCACTCCCTCACTAAGCTCTGCTTGTTGTTGTGAACCTGACGAGTCAGTGCTCAAGCTCCCTCATGAAGTTGGTCCACCCTTTTCATGGTGGAAAAAACATACCTTTCCTCAACTCAACCCAGTATGGAAACAGTGCATAAATGCTGATGCACTCCCATACTGATCTTAACCAAACAAATATATTTTACCTGGCACAGGTGGTTGTCTATAGTTTCTGGGATACCTGATGCACATAGCTGTCTGACGTAAAACTAGTTGTGGTATCCATAGTTAGTCTCCATGGGTTTTCCCCGATGGGGACAGTCGCCCTTATGCGGCCAGCCTCCTGACACCGCCAACATACTATCGGAGCTGGGTCGACGGGGGGTACACCCCAGAGCGGGCTTGGTTGGTACAAGTCTCTGGGTCTGGGTTGGAGATAGCGGGAGTTGGGCTGCCCCCCTCCCAAATGAACCCCCTTTCAAATTCCTGGTAGTCTCATAGCGTTCCACCAGGTCCATCATCTCAAGGACATTACCAGGAGAAACCTGGCAATCCAGTGCTGGAGGGGGTATGGCAAACCCCTCCAGAACACATCAGCCAACAGAAGGTCCAACATAGCATTGGGACTCAGCACGTCACGTTGCAGCCATTTTAGCAACAGGTGTAATAGGGAATAATACTGGGGCCTCGTGGGCTCAGCCGGGTAAAACTCCCACTGATGCACCCACTTGGCCCAGACTAATACATTCACCCCCAATCTCGCCAGGATCTCACCCTTTACTGTCGGCCAGGTAATCAGCCGCTTGATCATCCGGTAAGTCAAAATACACCTGCTGGGGTCCAGACGCCAGGAATGGACCAACGACCTCAGCCCATTGCTCCCGGGGTAGCTTTTCTCTCACGACCACCTTCTCGAAGATCGCCAGATAGGTCTCGACGTCGTCTGCGGGGGTCATCTTGGGGGTCGCCGCACGGACCGCTTTCCGGGCATCGTGGATGCTCTGGGTTGCTCCTGCTGCTTGTAAAGCCATCACATGTTGTAACAGAAGCTGGTTTGTTTCCTGATGTTGCTTAATGGCCTCCCGCTGTTGCAGGTTAGCCTCCACGAGGGCCTTTACGACAGCCTCCATTTTGTCGAGGGACACGGGTTGTAATCTCGCTAGTTTGATGTAAGACATACAACCGTGCCACGGGTTGTAATCTCGCTAGTTTGATGTAAGACATACAACGCCAGCCTCACTGCAATGCACGCATCCTCCACCAGATGTGGGGATTCGCTCTGTTAGGCAGGTTAGCGGATGTAGTATAGAGGCATTAACAAAGTCTTTGAAATAAACAGTTCAGTGTTTATTCACACATTAAGTAAATGACAAAACAAAAAGTCAGCTTCAAGGAAAACAGTCACCTTGTGATTCTGGTGTTCATTCACACCCTGCGGCAAAGAAGAAGTCCTTGGACAAAGCCGAATCCATGTGCTTTCCCACCAACACGGTAGCAGGCCTTAATCCAGGCCCATACTCCCAGGTCCCAACACAGAGACTGAAAGAGCTCCACTGTCAGAGAGGAGTAATCCACTCACAGCTGACACTGCTGGCTGGGTTTATTATAGGCCAGTTAAGACCCGGCCTGGAACATGGGGAGTAGTCACCCACCCATCACTTTGGCTACTCCCAGTAAGAGCTGTCCAGGATCAGCTATACAGCCATACTAAAATAGCAAAGTGTCAATCTGCATTAGCTGCCGCTGACACCTGAAAATACCAGCTCTTACTTCACCAAGGCCAGGAACCTCGGTGACACATACCTTCTGTCAACGATGGACCCTTGCGCCTTCCTACAATATATATATATTTACAGCATATTTGGTGTAGTAAATTGTGAGCTGTCTCTAACTACACTTTTCAAGAAACAAAAAAAACTTTTTATGTGCAAGAAGATAAGAGATAATTCTTGTAAAAACATGCTAAAGCAGCACTTTGGAAAGTCAGAATGGAGTTTTTCAGCAAGGATATTTATGGTAGTATTGCAAATCCCTTCTTAAGGTCTCTAGTTTTAAAAGGCTGAAGAGATTTTGAACAACTAGATGTGCTATTAACTATTGTGTCGGTGAACTACAGACTACATAGAACGCAGAAAAACTGTATCATTCCCAACTCCGTACTCATTTTACCAAGAACTCATGGAAGAACAGGTAGAAAAGCGCATTGTAATGTAAGTGTTTATTTGTGTTTATGTTGATTCCTATACTTATATTGTATACAATAGATGTATAGGTCTATTGTATTGTAGATCTATTGTATACCATAGATATAAGTGCATTGTGAGAAGAATCTGCTTGACGTTTTTTAAATATATTAGGACTCAGGAACATTATTTGGTTAGGATACTTGATAAACGAGTGTCACACAGAGATATTATAATCCACCAAAAATGGGTATAAAAATTTAATTCGTATAAGAATGTTGTTCAATGCTGTCATATTTAGAACATGACATGAATAACTCCAAGGCTACGTTTACAGTTGCGGTTGGACATGTGAACATCTGACAGACTGTTCCGGTAGCCTGTTCTGGCATAAATGCTGGCCGTACAAAAACTGCTGCATGTGCAGCGTTCCACTTGTGTACGTGGGCACTGCAAAGTTTGTCACATTATATGTTGTATCATGCTGTATTGCACTCTTATGTAAAATCCTTGTTAACAGGCTGTCAGGTGCGCTACACATATTCCACCACTAGATGGGGATAGAACCATAGTCTATATATACCACAGTTCAGACCTAGTTAGTGAGTTGGGAGAAAGTGGAAGAAGCTGGAGTGAGGAGCGGGGGGAAGAAGAGGACCCCCTCCTCAGCTCTCTCTTGGGCTCCACGGCCAGTGTCAAGACAGGAAAACAGGCAGAGGTGAGACCTTATTCTACCGTCTACTCTTCTGGGGTGCCAAGTGGATGTTATAATTTTCTACGTAAAATACAAAGGAAGGAAAATAGCCATTATTCTAGGCTTTAGGCGCTTTTGTATCAAGGTGAAGGATTTATTGGCTTTCGGCAGCCTCACCGTTACTTCAAGGACAGACAGGCCATCTGTCATAGCACTTGTGTGTAGAAGATAAGGATCTAAACCACTGTTACTGAGATTAGAACAAGGCAAAGAGCTAAATACCAGTGACTACACAACCTCCTACCATAGCCTGAGATATAGCCACATATAAAGCCTGTTACCTGGATTTACAGCATTTAACCTCCATATACATGAGAGACTATTTATATCTGGATGTAAATTGCTGTCAAGACCCTGCTTACAGTAAAGTTCTTAGTTGGATTCCAACCCTGTCTCATTCTTCTATCTCCATACTACAACCACTCCCTGTCACGAGGGTGTCAAGAGCCACGCCTGACTCCGTTATACCCGGGGTCAGGAAGTCGCAGCGGGTGGCTGCGCGCTCGATGTACAAAGACAGTGCTGTTTCGTAATGGTAGCTTTCTGGGTTTGCCTTGCAACCCTTTTGGCTCACTCAGGGATCCGTAGCTTCTCCTCCTCAGCTGTTTCTTGTCCAGCAATCCCAACCTCCTTATATTCCCATCTCCCACTTCTTTGGTTGCCAGATATAGAGCTTCCTGCCTGGACTTCTATACTGACCCACTGGAGCTGTGTAGTTGTGTTCCCTGGTTGTTGTTCCAGAACATTACCCTCCGGATCCCTGTTGGGCCTTGGTGGTCTGTTGTTGTCGCCCACCTGGGATTATATGTTTGTCTGTATTGTCTGTCCTCTCCTTGGTGTTTTCCTCTTAGTGTCAGTGGTGCGGACTAGTGATCTCACCGCCCCGTTCACTACTCAGGGCTCATCCTAGGGAAAGCCAGGGTTTAGGCACGTGATCGGCGTACGGGTGAGGAACCCGTCTAGGGACGTCAGGGCAGTCAGGTGCCAGTCGCAAGGTGAGTCAGGGGTCACCACCTTTCCCTCTCCCTTGGACAGGGCCTTCCCATTTCCCTCCCTTTGCGTGATGCCGGTCATTACACTCTCATCATTTTGCACCACCAAGGTGCTGGCGTCACAATATTACCTAATTCAGGTGTAGAATGGAAATACGGACATACGGAAATGGAATGCACACGGAGTAACTTCCGTTTTTTTTTGCGGACCCATTGAAGTGAATGAAAAAAACGGAATGGACACGGAAAGAAAATACGTTTGTGTGCATGAGCCCTAACACGTCTTTCATTGCGCAAGAACAGGGGTCCTGTTATTCCGTTCTGATGGAGCAGCAGGTTGTTCATGTGCACTGCCACTCCGTTCATTTTCTGTGGGAGTGCTGGAGATAGCCGAGTGCTGTACTCAGATATCTCTGGCGCTCCGATAGATAATGGAGCGGTAGTCATGCATGACCTGCCACTCCATCAGAACGGGGAAACAGGAACCCCATTCTTGCAATCAGTAGCAGTGATGGCCAGTTCGCAGTGTTGGCCAGCGAACACATGCGAGCTGCCATCTTAACTCACAAGTCCGGCGATGCACAGGTAAGTCCTTACGTGTGCCTGTGCGTGAGCCGGTCTGAAACAAATGCGGTCACCGGGAGCAGGCAGTTCCGAGAACAGCCGCCGGGGGCCTTCATCGGGCTGTTCTCGGAACTGCTTGCTCCCGGTGACCGCATTTGTTTCAGACCGGCTCGCGCACAGGCACAGGTAAGGACTTACCTGTGCATCGCCGGACTTGTGAGTTAAGATAGCAGCTCGCATGTGTTCGCTGGCCAACACTGCGAACTGTTAGACCAACCTATAAGAGAAAGCCTCAAATTGGGTGTATAAGTACACTGAGGTCTAGTATAATATACTGAGCCTATAAGAGAAAGCCTCAAATTGGGTGTATAAGTATACTGGGGTCTAGTATAATATACTGAGCGCGCCAGGGTATTCGAACATGCAAGCAAGATCCGCCAGGCAGCTACCACTGCACACAATGAATTGACCCAATTTCAACCTATAGCCCTGCATTTTAGGGACAAACATAATGGTGATCCCCGAGGGCTACAATGTATGGGTATCGAAAGGGTTTCCATGGGCTGCCGTGGAGGTGACATTAAGAAACGCCTCCTGCAATTGGAGACCAAATGGATTGTTCTACTGAAGAGTGAGATCCCTAAAGGTCTCAATGAGACGGTTAGCTTCAAGTCTTTTCTATAAATCGTGCTTTTTAACTTTTATTGTTAGTTGTCCTTCTATATACTTATTGTTGTTATTTGTATTCCATAGTACATCTGATTGCTGCGACTGCGTGTGGTCCTATTGGAGATATGCGAGTTTCGGGCCTAGAGCAGAACATCTCTCTATGGAGCAATGGACATCTATCAAAACCCTAACACCCTCACTATGGTGTGGGAAGGTATTTGTGGCAGCTGATTCTTATCCCGTATAACCCCTAGTTGTCAGGATTTTGGCCACCATATGAGGGGGTTTGATTATTGGCACGAATCATGCGTGCAGTATACATTAACTCTGTGGTTACTATCTCAGGGCTATTTTGCACTTTGCACTTTACTTTCAGTACCTATTTTAGTCACTTTATTAAGTTTATGTGCTATTATTGTCACCTGTATATTTATCATGTGTGTCACTTTAATATTTTGTTCACTTTTTCATGCGCTTATCATGAATTATTGATTATATGAATTGCTCTATTTATATAGGGCTCTAGCATGTGATGATGTGGGACCATCATTTACATTGATATGTCCCTGACGGCGCCTCATCTTCACAATTTTTTTGACTATTTGGTCACACTATTTATTCATTTGTACTATTATACCACTGTTACGTTATATGGTATCACATCACTATATATATTTTTTGTATAGATTCATAGGGTTAGCTCTTCATTTATGAGATAGGTCACCTGCATGCCCCCATTATGATATGGCACATTGGGAAATTTGTTGGCCATTATATTTTCTATTTATACTCTATATATGTACATGATTGTCCCAGTTTTAGAGATATGCAAACATGGGGTTTACATAAGGATTTTGATCCTATATGCATCGAATTGTAATATAAATTGTATCTGAGATGTATTCTGTCATTATGTTGTCCATTTATTGCTGCATTGGTATGCCGGATCCCTGTTTTAAATCACAATCAAAATTAAAATATAAAAATACATGCAGATAAACATCGCGACCTGTTGTACTGGTCAGTCGCTATCTCCACCTGGCAATAGGGCATCGCACCGGTGCACTGTGAGCCGGCTGACGAGCGCCCTCATGTCATGTGATCGGACGGGGGGGGGGGGGGGGGAGTGGCTGCACGCAGTGGGTGCGGCTCCCTCCTCCCTGCCCGGTCATGTGACGTGTTGGGCGGGCCTCGCCTGGTTCCTGGGAGTGGGTGGCGCGCCTCTGTGATGTCACGCTCTGCATCACTGGGCGTATGCGCTAATCAAGTGCCAGCTGTGGACCACACTATTTAAAGATGGACACTGTTTGTTATCTTTACCTCCTTTCTCGGCGAAACGCGCGTCGAGGTGCAGCTCTGGTCACCGACCTTGGGTTCCGGCATACCATGGGTAATTTGTGTTTTTGTCTCATGCATGGTTATTTTGTTACTTCAGTATGATTTATTGCTTACACATAGCATTCCTGCTTTGCCCCTGATTTGTGTTACTATTTGGTAATCCGCATTCATCGGATGGCCATCTATGTTACATTTGGAGGGCAGGTTTGCTATGTGTGACCATATTGACTTTTCTATATTATTGTATGTAGCATACACATGTTTATAGGTTACTTTGGGTGAACTTACAGCTCTCCCACTAGTATGCGGTTTTTATACCCAATGTCTGTGACCCCCCCTTTTTCCTGTTAGTCCGGTATATGTGAGGGGGGTTGATTTTGGTCCCATTACACGGGGCGCACTACCACCCCCCTTTACCTTGTGCCTTTATGTTATACTTATTGTCATTTAATGTGTCTTTAATAAACTACATATATTTTATATGTATGCTTTCTTATTTTATATGGGGTTATTGTTTTTTTTCGTTGGTTGGCTCAGAACACTGCGAACTGGCCATCACTGCTACTGATTGCAAGAATGGGGTTCCTGTTTCCCCGTTCTGATGGAGTGGCAGGTCATGCATGAGCACAACCGCTCCATTATCTATCGGAGCGCCAGAGATATCTGAGTACAGCACTCGGCTATCTCCAGCACTCCCACAGAAAATTAACAGAGTGGCAGTGCATGTGTGGGTATATCATCAATAAAGAAAAAAGAAAGGGCCACTCACAAGATTTGCCAAAAATACAACATTACCAATTTTACCATTTTCAGAGATCTACATTAGCCATGCAGGACTCTTGTTTCAGGCACTTGTACAGTATATGACACAGGAGCACTCTATAGAATGCTACAGCAGTTTATGGCAGGTACGTTCTCTGGCCTGGATGGTGTGCTGAGCTAAGCTGTAGGTAGGCATAGGCAGACAACGTCTAAGGCTAGGTTCACTGACAGAAGCCTCTGTTGCAGATTCTAGATGAAAAAAGGATGAAATAGCGGCAAAATGGTGGTAGTCATGCTGGAAACCTGGCAAACCTCATCATGGTGAATGGGATATTTTGGCACCAGGGGTGTCCGACATATGCTACATCCAGCAATTTTAATGTTCTGTTCCTATGCCAGAACAGAATACAGAAATTTGACCATAGATGTGAACCTAGCCTTATTGAAAATTAAAGGGGTTATTCAACCTATTCTCAAACTTTAGATACTTCTACGCAAAGAAGCTCAGTGGATCTTTAATTTGGGGACTATATGTTCCAAAGGGCTAAATGATGCCATCTCCTTTGCCTGTTTTATTTGATACACAGGCTCTATAGATCGTGAGTTGGCTACTTTTACTGCATGTACACTGCGTGCAGAATTATTAGGCAAATGAGTATTTTGACCACATCATCCTCTTTATGCATGTTGTCTTACTCCAAGCTGTATAGGCTCGAAAGCCTACTACCAATTAAGCATATTAGGTGATGTGCATCTCTGTAATGAGAAGGGGTGTGGTCTAATGACATCAACACCCTATATCAGGTGTGCATAATTATTAGGCAACTTCCTTTCCTTTGGCAAAATGGGTCAAAAGAAGGAATTGACAGGCTCAGAAAAGTCAAAAATAGTGAGATATCTTGCAGAGGGATGCAGCACTCTTAAAATTGCAAAGCTTCTGAAGCGTGATCATCGAACAATCAATCGTTTCATTCAAAATAGTCAACAGGGTCGCAAGAAGCGTGTGGAAAAACCAAGGCGCAAAATAACTGCCCATGAACTGAGAAAAGTCAAGCGTGCAGCTGCCAAGATGCCACTTGCCACTAGTTTGGCCATATTTCAGAGCTGCAACATCACTGGAGTGCCCAAAAGCACAAGGTGTGCAATACTCAGAGACATGGCCAAGGTAAGAAAGGCTGAAAGATGACCACCACTGAACAAGACACACAAGCTGAAACGTCAAGACTGGGCCAAGAAATATCTCAAGACTGATTTTTCTAAGGTTTTATGGACTGATGAAATGAGAGTGAGTCTTGATGGGCCAGATGGATGGGCCCGTGGCTGGATTGGTAAAGGGCAGAGAGCTCCAGTCCGACTCAGACGCCAGCAAGGTGGAGGTGGAGTACTGGTTTGGGCTGGTATCATCAAAGATGAGCTTGTGGGGCCTTTTCGGGTTGAGGATGGAGTCAAGCTCAACTCCCAGTCCTACTGCCAGTTTCTGGAAGACACCTTCTTCAAGCAGTGGTACAGGAAGAAGTCTGCATCCTTCAAGAAAAACATGATTTTCATGCAGGACAATGCTCCATCACACGCGTCCAAGTACTCCACAGCGTGGCTGGCAAGAAAGGGTATAAAAGAAGAAAATCTAATGACATGGCCTCCTTGTTCACCTGATCTGAACCCCATTGAGAACCTGTGGTCCATCATCAAATGTGAGATTTACAAGGAGCGAAAACAGTACACCTCTCTGAACAGTGTCTGGGAGGCTGTGGTTGCTGCTGCACGCAATGTTGATGGTGAACAGATCAAAACACTGACAGAATCCATGGATGGCAGGCTTTTGAGTGTCCTTGAAAAGAAAGGTGGCTATATTGGTCACTGATTTGTTTTTGTTTTGTTTTTGAATGTCAGAAATGTATATTTGTGAATGTTGAGATGTTATATTGGTTTCACTGGTAAAAATAAATAATTGAAATGGGTATATATTTGTTTTTTGTTAAGTTGCCTAATAATTATGCACAGTAATAGTCACCTGCACACACAGATATCCCCCTAAAATAGCTAAAACTAAAAACAAACTAAAAACTACTTCCAAAAATATTCAGCTTTGATATTAATGAGTTTTTTGGGTTCATTGAGAACATGGTTGTTGTTCAATAATAAAATTAATCCTCAAAAATACAACTTGCCTAATAATTCTGCACTCCCTGTATTTGCATTATGTAGGTGAATGTTGTAATCATAGTGGCCACCCACTTTCCTCCCTACCATCATTTTATAGTGTACATCCATAGTCATGACCTAATATTCTAATAACCCAATAGCCTATGTGTCTGCATCTTCATTGCACCTTTGGGGACATTATTTAGCCCCCAGTCTGATATGCTTGTTTGTGGTCGTCTACCCTCTCTCTTTGGTCCCTCTTCTGGGGTCCATAGCACTAATAAGTGATGAGTCAGTGTATACAGGCTCAAGGTTATGTTCCAAGTTGCCGATCTATATTCCCCTTTTACCTGTATCGCTGCCTGCGCTCCTCTTGTGTGGCACGCCGACATCAGGCGGTGGAGTCGGCCAACACACCCACACTCCTGATTGGCGGAGAGGCCGGAAGTGTACTCCCATGGGGGTGGAGCTTTCTGCATTTAGACCCGCATCTACCGCGTTTTTTTTTTTACATAGAACTGTTGTGTTTAAAATATTGCTCCTGACACGTGGGGTTCTCTCCCCCATGAAGAAACGTGTTGAGCATAGGCGTAGTTTATTAACTTAGAGTAGGGTTATCGGCATTGGTGTTGGATAGGCACAAGAAACTAAGGTGTACGGCCAGCCGGTGATTTGGTGAATTCCTCACTTGTACATTAGCTCTGACCGCAAATACATAGTTGCAAGCGGCCAGTGCTGGAGTAGCCCAGAATACTGGAGAGTGAGTGGAGGCACAGTTGGTGTGTCACAATGAACATCTAACAACCACCACCAAATAAAAAATGTGGTTGAGGACTGTACATTCATATACCTATCGCCACTTCGGGCATCCTAATAGCCTGTTGGTGTATCTTATGTGGGTTCAGTTGCCCCGATTTTATTTAAGCATTCATGAATAAAGTATTTTTTGTTTTATTTTAACATTCTTTTCAGGCTGAGATTCCAATAATTTGAACGTCTAACATAATATCTATATCAGTGTTAGTTGCTCACCCTGGGAGGCCTTTCAGGCAGACCTCTGCCCATGGCACCGGACCTGTGAAGAGAAGCATACTTACCTGCAACCCACCACTGGGTTCCAGCTCCTTTACTCTCCCACCGCCGATGCCCAACTGTGGTCTCGGAGGAGGGGCTAACAGGTTAAAACTCTGCTACCCACCTTCACTCAGGAGACTCCACCAGGCCCTCCATTCTAGGTAGGATGTGAGAATGACTTACCCTATGTCTCTTGTACACCCTGGGGTGTCAGTCATGTGTAATAACAGGGTAGACAGACATGGTTTATAGCATAATCGATGGAGTCTCCACCCCATTTACGCTAGTGATGTTTTGTTACTTTTTATTATTCTGTATGTGATTTCTTTGTGTTATCCTATAATCACTTAGTAAATATATTTATTCACGTAGCCTATGTAAGCTTATTCATTTTCAAATCTTTCGAATTCACTTTACGTTACACTCACCATACACCCTTTTGAAAAGTGCCAAGGGTGGTTTAAAATTACAAATTACGGCTAAATTCAGTCATAAAAGCATTTAAAATGTTGCAAACCCATGGATTGCAACTTTTTAACATATTTTTCCGGAAAATGGGACATAAGAAATGACCCCCTAAGTTTTTGTAAATGGTACAAACCCCCTCTCCTGATGAAAGATGCATACTGGAAAATGTTTGTTTCATACAACCTTTCCTCTCCCTATCTTTGTCTTTCATCTGACACAGTAGTCAGGCAGCATCTTGATAAGTTCTGTTATGTATCATGGATTGTAAGATTGATCAGATCCCCATGTTCTACAGAATAGCTACCAATGACCACATCTTGTGTCTATTAAATGGATTCAAAGAATGGTCAAGTAAGCCATTGACAACAGTTTAGCAGGTATAGGAACGTGTAGAAGGGATAAGACAGGTAAATACCGGGCTGTATTTAGAGTTTATGCAGCCTTAGGCACGTTTAGTTTTCACCCCCCTTTTAGTTCAGCTAAAGCTGCCTATTGACTTGAGAGTACACAGTAGCTTCATAACATGATTTTGACCATGCAGTAAAATGCTGTCGAAAACACTCTTGATTTTACCATGATTGCTGTGGTTTTGGGATGAGGTTATTAGTGTGGGGATTCACTCTGGTAGTTAGGACTAGCGGATGCAGTATAGAGGCAAAGTACATAGTTCTTGAATATTCACACATTGGTGTATAACAAAATACAGATAAGGTGTATCACAAAACGCAGGTGGCTTGGTGTTTGTTCACACACAAGGAAAGTCCATAAACAATAAAAGTCACCTTTTCTTCTGGGTGTTAATTCACACCATGTTAGCAGTTCAGCCTCATCAAGTCCATAGATGGCCTGAGTCCTCCAGCCCGGCTCAAACCTAAAATCCCAGCACAGCCCTCAGTTCAAAGCACACAGACTCCTGAGCTCCACTGTCAGAGGGAGGTGAATTCACCCACCTGGCATTGCTGGCTGGTATTTATGCCTGGCAAAACCCGGCCTGGAACATGGGGAGTAGTCACCCACCCTGCACTTTGACTACTCCCAGTAAGAGCCATCCCGGATCAGCTATGACAGCCATGCTAAATGTCAAAGTGTCAATTAACAATAGCTGCTACTGACACCTAAAATACAGACTCTTATTTCACCGTGGCCAGGAATCTCGGTGACACATACCTTCCATCCACGATGATTCCAGGTACCTTCTTACACTAGCCATACAATTTCTACAAGTCAAATACATTTATGTTACATTTTTAACCTGGAAATAACCACATCAAAAAACTGCAGCAAACCGAGTAAAATTAAGTGCGGTTTTAAACACCTTTTTTAATGCACAGCTCCCTTACACAGCTTCCAGTAAAATATAAACCTAATGCAGAAGTCCAAAGGCATCTCCATCAATGGATGGTGGATGCTATTATAGACTGCATAATCTAACTCTGATTCATTCACTCAAGTGAGTAGATCTGCACGAAAAACAGACAGGAGGCACACATTATCTCTGAGTGGGTCATATAAAAATGCATCACCATAAATCATTTGTTTTCTCTAAGTGCCGCCCATCCTACCTAAAACCCTAGGCATGTGTCCTCATGCATCCACAGGCCAGAAGACAAACTAGTTTAACATCACTAACCTGAAGGAGCTCTTGCTCTTGCTAGGTGTATGACCACCTTTACTCTGTGGCCAGACCATATTATTTTTTCTTGCATTATACTGAGTTGCTTTACTGCTTTCATGTCGGTGTCTGGATTATAGATTGGCCTGCTGTGTGACAGGCAGAGAAATCATTTCTGCCACTTGGCAATGTGCAAATGGGTCAACTACTGGCTTCACCTTTCTCCGCATTTGACTGCTCTGATGTCTCCTTATCACTTACTTTTGTTAACTGCAGTACCAAATCAAGGGATTTAACCCTTAGACTACCTTCCTGAACAAATTACTGTTACATTAGCTGTAGGCAGTGTAGTAGTAGCAGTGTGAGTGTGAAATTGCCTGACTTTTAGCAACAATAAAGTGATAAGGAGACGTGAGAAGGAGCACTAAGGTGAAAGAATCAACATAAATCATTAGTTTTCTCTGTGATGGGCAAACCCCCTACCCTAGGCATGTATCCTTTTGTGCCTTGTTATAAATATGGCCCTGAGTATATATACATGTTTTATTGATATTAGATTATAGAAAAGTGTTTTCCAAAAAAGGTGGTTGCATTAAGTTTCTTGCTCTTTTAAGCCCCATAAAGTGTGTTAGTTCCAAAATCATTATCATATATTATCACATAGGGGCATCTGGGCATCCAGGGCACAAGCCTCTGAGCCTTTACCTAGGCCCCTGGCTGTCTTCAATGTATGTTTTGGTTTGGGTGGAAATAAAACACATGTATCAGAACTTGTGGCCCTGATCTATTTAGATCCTAACAATGACCCAGTTTGCATAGTCTCATAAGGGCTCATGCACACAAACGTATTTTCTTTCCGTGTCCATTCAGTTTTTTTTGCGGACTATATACGGAATCATTAATTTCAAGAGTTTTGCAAAAAAACAGAAGGTACTCCGTGTGCATTCCATTTCCGTATGTCTGTATTTCCGTTCCGCAAAAAAATAGAACATGTCCTATTATTGTCGGCATTATGGACAAGGATAGTACTGTTCTATTAGGGGCCAGCTGTTCCGTTTTGCAAAATAAAGAATACACACAGACGTTATCCGTATTTTTTGCAGATCCGTTTTTTGCGGACCGCAAAATACATACAGTCGTGTGCATGAGCCCTAAGGGAGCACTTGGAGTAACTTCGTTTTTTTTGTGGACCCGTTGAAATGAATGGTTCCGCATATGGTTGAGATTCTTATAAAAGACATCTGTGCTGACAGAAATGTATAGATAACCAATGTATTTGCTTTGTTCCTTCTTTCACAAATTCAAATGGTTCCATAGAAAGCTTTACGCTTAGCTGCACAGTGAAGTGGCTGCTTTGCATACTTTTAGTTGTGGCTTTGCTGTTATTTGCAAAAGACATGAGAAGCTGGAAACTCACCTAATTTGTGAAAGATGGGCTTTGTAAACAAGATTTGTGAGACTCAGAGACGGATGCCATCATGTAGTACCACAAACACCAACACAAACTAATGAATAGAAGCAGAAACAAGGCAGAAAAGAGTCGCGGCCGCATCAAATATTTTTAGAACATTGTTGTAAACCAGTTATCATCTATCACTGTAACATGTTTTCATTTGTCACACACCAACCAGGATACTAGATCATGATTACTAGTAATGTCATCACAAAACGTAAAGGGTGTGACGATCATAATGTGAATAACTTTGAACACTGTAGGCATGCTTGCCTTTAGCCAGCAGTGTCCAATAAGGAGTGGTGAGCATGTAATAGGGTTCTAATAAAGTGTTAAAAAGAAACCATATTCTTAACAGTTAACATCTTGCTGTGGGTTACTTTTTGACCATGTTGTAGTGGCGACTCCACCTAAAGTCACTTCTCCACTGTATGGTACCAGCTGTACCCTACTCTACTTGTTTTTGGTACCAGTTAGTTTGCTTTTCACTGTAAATATAGTATCCCCCTCAATTAGTGGCGTAACTAAAAATGACTGGGCCCAACCACAAATTTTTGATCGGGGCTCCGCCACCCAAGAAAATTCTTTGCAACCCCCTCCTCCTGTGCAACCCCCACTTAGGTGGCTAGTCAAGATTTCTCCCAGACCAGGCTAGGCAGCATCTCAGTCCATGTCCTACAGTGTTTCTGTATATAATGTCATTGTATAATACTGTTGAGGAGGCCCTGACAATGAAATATTTTAGTCCTCCTACTGGGTGGGCCCCTTCTGAATTTGGGCCTCAAACCAGCCGCTTCCCCTGCCCTCAAGGGAAATAGGATGAACTTGCAACATCCCAATGTATGCCAGTAATGTATCTTATGCTATGTTTATTGCATGTTATATTGTCTTGGGCAGGATGCGATGAAGATTGCAGATGAGCCACACTGAGGACAGTGCAAAACAAACTATTGATATTGTACTACACTATGATCTAAATCTATTGCTCTGCATGACATACTGCACTGTACAGTGGTGCTTAAAAGTTTGTGAACCCTAACCCTTCAGAATTTTCTATATTTCTGCATAGGGTTGACCTAAAACTACATCATATTTTCACACAAATCCTAACACATTGTTTTCCTTTCTCCAAGCCGAATGCTTCTCATTTAAAATGTAACTGCCATATTTACATTTTTTTTGCAAATAGGTAGGGACAATGGTAGGGAATAAACTAATATACTTTATTTAGGGAAAATCTTTATAGGAGTAAACTCGGGAAGAAAGTAATATTTATATATTAAGACATATTTAATCTATAATAACTGTATTGCCCCACCACTATCTGAGGGAGCAGTGCAGGCAGACGCCCGCCAGCTCCCAGCACAGCCCGTCTCCCTAATACAGCACTGTCCTGTTAGGAAGACAGTTGTCCCTTAGTAAAGGCTCTGAAAAAGGTCACAGTTTTTAAACAAAAAAGTTCTATTTTGCTCTCTCTTCTTTTTGGAGAGTAGCAGCCTTCACCTTGCAATCCTGCCATGCACACCATTGTTGTTTAGTGTCCTCCTGATGGAAGACTCATGAATAGAGAAGAGCAAACTTGCTGTTTTCAAGTTCGGGTTTGGTGTTCAGGTTCGGGTTCTGTGGGAATTCACAAAATCTGTGGGAATTCACTAAATAAGGCCTCATGCACACGGCCGTGCCGTTTTTTGCGGTCTGCAAACTGCGGATCCGCAAAAAACAGAAGCCGCCTGTGTTGCCTTCCACAATTTGCGGAACGGGCGCCGGCAATATAAATGCCTATTCTTGTCCGCAAAGCGCGGACAAGAATAGGACATGTTATATTTTTTTAACGGGGCCGTGGAACGGAGCCACGGATGCAGACAGTACACGGAGTGCTGTCCGCATCTTTTGCGGCCCCATTGAAGTGAATGGGCCCGCATACGAGCCGCCAAAACGGCGGCTCTGATGTGGACCCAAACAACGGTCGTGTGCATGAGGCCAAGAGGCATTCAGTTTGCAATATGCCATCAGAGTCCCAGATGACGCAACCCCTTTAAGATCTCTTTTCTGAAATGCATATTTCACTTGATATTAAGCTGCAGAATTAATTTAATATATAAAAAATTCATATATTTAGAAAATCGAGCACTATAGCCAGGTTGTCGTAAAAGTAAATTTCATTCAGGATTAATATTGCACCGTCCCTTGCACAGAGGGAATATTGCACCGTGCCCTGTGCGCTGTAAGGCCTCTTTCAGACGGGCGTTGCGGGAAAATGTGCGGGTGCGTTATGGGAAAACCCGCGATTTTTCAGCGTGAGTGCAAAACATTGTAATGAGTTTTGCACGCGCGTGAGAAAAATCTGCATGTTTGGTACCCAAACACGAACTTCTTCACAGAAGTTCAGGCTTGGGATCGGTGTTCTGTAGATTGTATTATTTCCCCTTATAACATGGTTATAAGGGAAAATAATAGCATTCTGAATACAGAATGCATAGTAAAATAGCGCTGGAGGGGTTAAAAAAAAAAAAAAAAAAAATTTAACTCACCTTAATCCACTTGCTGGCACTGCCGGCTTCTCGTCTGTCTCCTTCTTTGCTGAACAGGACCTGTGGTGACATCACTCCGGTCATCACATGATCCATCACATGACCCATCACATGACCCATCACCATGGTAAAAGATCATGTGATGGATCATGTGATGACCAGAGTGACGTCACCACAGGTCCTGGAATGAATGCTCACCACAGGTCCTGTTCAGCAAAGAAGGAGACAGACGAGATGCCGGCAGCGCGAGCAAGTGGATTAAGGTGAGTTAAATTATTATTTTATTTTTTTTAACCCCTCCAGCGCTATTGTACTATGCATTCTGTATTCAGAATGCTATTATTTTCCCTTATAACCATGTTATAAGGGAAAATAATAATGATCGGGTCTCCTTCCCGATCGTCTCCTAGCAACCGTGCGTGAAAATCGCACCGCATCCGCACTTGCTTGCGGAGGCTTGCAATTTTCACGCAACCCCATTCACTTCTATGGGGCATGCGTTGCGTGAAAAACGCAGAATATAGAGCATGCTGCGATTTTCACGCAACGCACAAGTGATGCGTGAAAATTACCGCTCATGTGAACAGCCCCAAAGAAATGAATGGGTCGGTATTCAGTGTGGGTGCAATGCGTTCAACTCACGCATCGCATCCGCGCGGAATACTCGCCCGTGTGAAAGGGGCCTTAATGGCACTCATGAAACAAGAGAAGGGAGCTTTAGGGTAGTCAGGGTATATTTCAGGGGAGTGCTGTGTATGCAGCTCCCTTGTATACAGGCTACGGTTCACCTTACCTGTGCACATGTATTTGAAAGGAAACAGACAGGAAGCAAAGGAAACAGAAACCATCTTCAAGTTCACTGTGATCTGCACTAAGGTTAAAGAAAAATTGAAAATATGGGTTCATCTTTCAGCATTTCAATTATCATTTCCAGTGCCTAGAATACATTTATTTCCCTGTTATCCCCTTCCACTAACCTTTTCATGTACCAGGTCACCATTTGTAATTTAATGGTCACCTGCACCTCCCCAATTACAAATTGTCTGCTATGAAAGCCTAAGTGACCTTACAGTCCTCCGTGCCCCAGTGTCAGGAGGTGCAAAAACCAGTGAAGCATCAAATGCTTTAGTAATAGATTGAATGTTATTTCTGGAGAAGCGGTATATGTATCTCTTCACTGCACATAAATGTTAAATGTTCTGGCCCTCCGGGAAAATTTCTTTGCTGATTCTCAATGGTGTGCTTGCTTCCTATGCCATGAATATGTTTAAGAAGCTTATCATGAAGCAGTGATAACATAGATTCTTCTGCAATACAACCTGCACGACGCCAGGAAATTAATTTTACGTGGACTATAATATTCAATATTTATGCAATTGTAAAAAATGAAATGAAAATAAATAAATAAAATGAAATGCTACCCATCTGTTTCTATGCAGCCTTGTATGAATGTGAATAAAGAGAATAAATAAAAAAATATAGCTTTTTAGAAAGGTCGGCTCATAACATGGAAACTATTTCTTGTTTCTGTACATTATTTAGGGTACTTTCACACTAGCGTTTTTCTTTTCCGGTATTGAGTTCCGTCACAGGAGCTCAATACCGGAAATTAACTGATCGGTTTTAGGCTACATGCACACGACCGTTGTGTGTTTTGCGAACCACAAATCACGGATCCGCAAAACACGGATGGCGTCCGTGTGCGTTTCCGCAATTTGCGGAACGGCATGGACATCCTTTAATATAACTGCCTATTCTTGTCCGCAAAGCGCGGACAAGAATTGGACATGTTATATTTTTTTTGCGGGGCCACGGAATGGAGCAACGGATGCGGACAGCACACGGAGTGCTGTCCGCATCTTTTGCAGCCCCATGGAAGTGAATGGCGCCGCATCCGAGCCGCCAAAACTGCGGCTCGGATGCAGACCAAAACAACGGCCGTGTGCATGAGGCCTTATCCTAATGCATTCTGAATGGAGAGCATTCCGTTCAGTGTGCATCAGGATGCATCAGTTCAGTCCTTCTTACGTTTTTTGGCCGGAGAAAATACCGCAGCATGCTGCAGTTTTCACTCCGGCCAAAAATCCTGAACACTTGCCGGAATGCCTGATCCGGCATTATTTTCCATTGACATGTATTTGTGCATTAAGTGTTGTGCAAAACGGATCCGGTTTTCTGATCTGCGCATGCGCAGACCTTTAAAAATGCAAAAATAAATAAATACCAGATCCATTTTTCCGGATGACACCGGAGAGACGGATCCTGTACTTCAATGCATTTATCAGATGTATCCGCATCCGTCTGACAAATGCCATCTGTTTGCATCAGGATTGCTAGATCCGGCAGGCAGTTCCGGCGATGGAACTGCCTGCCGGAATCCTCTGCCGCAAGTGTGATATTACCTTTAGGCAAAGTTTGTGTCTGGTTATTATTTTTTACAATTTTGGTATGGGAACAACCAGATTTTGGGGCAATATCAGATTTTGGGGCAAAGAAGGATCTGCCACATTGGATTTCAACATTTTTGATCCATTTTCCCTCCAAGCGGTAAAGGGGGCAATTTGTCATGAGATCATTTTTGAAGTTAGTTTTTGTGTGAATTTGTGTTGGAGTACTTTGGGACAAATTTATCAAGTGTCGTACACGGTTTGATAAATTTAGAGCAGATTTGAACCCTACACTTTTGTCTAGAAATGCTGCTCTATTTTTTCTAGGCTACTCACCTACTGGAGTGAATTGATAACTTTTTTGTGGCCTTTTTTAAAGTGGAGTGAAGCTAATTAACATAACTAATCATGCCAACTTTGACAACTACTTTTGAAAGCGGTAAGAGTGGCTTAAAATGAGCAAAAGTGCCAAATGTTGCCGCAATTTTTTATGCCAGGAATTTGGCATACAGTAATGATACATTCTACGAGTGTCTGGCAGTGGCTTAGTCCCCCTTTTAGACCTTATTCACATGTGACAAGAAGTTCAGTGTTTCATATGTGAAAATGTCCAAGAAGGGTCTGTTTTTGGTCTCTAGGGCTTTGTTGTCATCCATATCCCATGTGCACTGTTAGGCTGGAAAGGGGATTTCCAGAGCATCTCCTAGCAAAGGTCAGTGAAAACTGCTGAAAAGGAATGCCATCCGTGTTGTGTCTGTAGTTTTCATGGATCCATAGGTGGCAATTTATCAAAACTGGTGTAAAGGAAAACTGGCCTACTTGCTCATAGCAACCAATCAGATAGATCCTTTCATTTCCCAAAGGAGCTGCCAAACATGAACAATGGAACTTGATTGGTTGCTATGGGCAACTAAGCCAGTTTTCCTTTACAGCAGTTTTGATAAATCTCCCCCTTGGGCCCCTTTCACAGAGGCGAGTTTTCCTCGCGGGTGCAATGCATGAGGTGAACGCATTGCACCCGCACTGAATCCTGACCCATTCATTTCAATCGGGCTGTGTACATAAGCGATGTTTTTCACGCATCACTTGTGCATTGCATGAAAATCGCAGCATGTTCTATATTATGCGTTTTTCAAGCAACGCTGGCCCCATAGAAGTGAATGGGGCTGAGTGAAAATCGCATTCCATCCGCAAGCAAGTGCGGATGCAATGCGATTTCACGGATGGTTGCTAAGGAGATGATGTTAATAAATAGGGATGAGCCCCGGGACCCCATTAAAGTCTATTTACTTTATTATTTTCCATTATAACATGGTTATAATTGAAAATAATAGCATTCTCTAATGCAGAATGCTAAGTAAAATGTCTATTGAGGGTTAAAAAATAATAAAGAAATTACTCACCTCACTTTCTTCTTCTTGCAGGACCTGCAAAAGGGCCTGCGCTGACGTCATCGTGCTCCAGCTAGAAGAAGAAAGAAGACGATAATGGTTGCGCGATCAAGTGGATGAGGTGAGTAATTTTTTAAATAATTTTTTAGCCCTCAATAGACATTGTACTATGCATTCTGTCTTAAAGAATGCTAATATTTTCCATTATTACCATGTTATAATGGAAATTAATAAAATCTACAGAACACAGAACCCAAACCTGAACTTTTTTATCACACGCGTGCAAAACGCATTAAAACGCTTTGCACTCGCGCAGAGAAAACTGAACAACGCAACGCAATCGCAGACAAATTACGTGCGAACTCGCACGGGTTTCCCTGAATCCGCCCGCAGCGCATCCGGACTGAATCCGGCATGCTCCTCTACAAGGGGCCTTAGTCTTCAATGGGTATGTTGGGTCCATATCACAGACCAAAGTGGTGCGTGTGTCCATTTTTTTCCACTGATTCATAGTCATTGGTAAAACAAGGATATTTAAATAAACACATTAAAATCAAGGGATCTGTGTGTTATCCGTGGAGAACAAGAACAGCACATGTTCATAAGTTATAGAAGTCTGAATAAGCCCTTATTTTGGCTGAATGTGCATATGTATGGGGAGTTGTTCAGATGATCGCTACTTGTATCAGTGTATGGAAACCTTAAAGCAGATCTACTATTTGTAGACAGGTTTGGTGCACTATTAGCCCAAATAGTGCAAAAATATTATGTCATCTGGCTAATAAAAGCTATCAAAGAGTACAGCAGACGTAAAGCTATAAATCCACTATATTAATGAGAGGTGCACTGCCCTGCTTCTCCCCCTAAATGCAGTGTATTACAAAGCCAAATGGCATCTGGGCTGGCTGACTTAATAGGAACCACGAGTAGTGCTATCTTACCTTTGGATTTATTTGGACTGCTAGAGCAGCAGACCTGTCTGCACAGTATACTGCTCTTTGCATAGTTTGTGACAGATTCCCTTTAAGGCCCTATTCACTAAATCGGTGTTCATTCAGTGATTTTGAGCCAAAACCAAGCGCAGCTCTAAACACAGAACAGGTGCAATTCTTTTACTCACATGTGAATAAAGCCTAACTGACATTTCTTTGTAATTAGCGGGCGCAATGACGGGGAACGCGGGGATTGCGCTTCCCCCCATCATTGAACCCCTCAGATGCTGCATTCATGGCTGATCGCGGTATCTGACATGCACATTGTGGCTTTCAGGGGTTAATCTGGTGAGAAAAAAAAAATACTCACCTGATCCATTTGATTGTGTAGATCATACGTCACCGCACGTGCGATTTCATGCTGGATCTTTAATCAAGATGACCAGGAGGCGACATTGAGGTGAGCTTGATTCCCCCCCCCCCCATTTCAGGGAAAATTGACTCGTTACCACAAAGCATGAGGAAATTCGGCTTCGCGGCGAATCAAATTTTCCCTGAAACTTGGATCGAAATCCACTTCGGATACCTCCGTTCGCTCAACACTAATTATATTGGGTCCACAAATTTAAGGCCATGCTTTTTTATCTTTGTTTAGGTAATTAATAATATATTGTTTATATCACACCTAAATATATAAAAGGATGGGGGGCACTCAATATTGGGAGCACATGGACCACCATACACATAAATATTTAATAAATTAATAAATTATTTAATAAAAACCTTTTAATGAAAAACCACTAAAACTATAAAAATATATATAAAATATATATAAAAATATACGCAGTAATAGAAACCGCAAGCGCCAATCTTCTTTCTGGGATCTTAGGTTACGCCTATCAACAGCAGTATATGCCTGTAAATAGCGTTCATACATAGATAGATAAGATGTTAATCCACATGTGATATGATTTCACCCAGTTCCGCTCAATAACCTGTATGTTCCTCTATATTTGTCCTTCTTACTTGGATTCCTCCTCCTTAGGTTTTCAACCTCTACTTGCAATCACCGATATTCAATTAATACTTTATCCACAATCTCTAAAAGTCAATTGCTGTATTAGACCATGCGCTCACTGGCTTGCTGGCAATATATAGTCATCTAGCTGCATGCATCACATAGAGCCTCAGGTTGAGTGTTTATACTTTACTACTCTACGCCGCGTTCACGCTCGGTCTTGTACCGTCCTCGGGGTACTTCCTCCTCTTCAGCCTGCCAGGAACTACGCGGCGTCCCACGTGATGCAGCCGTCTCCTCGTGGCATCCCACGTGACGGCGGCAGGAAGCAGAGCGTGTCTTCTAGGTCCTAATTTTTCTCCGCTCCGCTACAATAGTAGATACAGCCAGTATTGCCAATGTCTTTAAACTCCAGATTGCCACTCAATGCCCTTATATTTGAACCACTCAAGTGGCGTACAGGTTCCTTTGCTGTCCTTTACCAAACGTGTTTCGGGCTACAGCACGCCCCTTCCTCAGTTTAAAGACATTGGCAATACCGACTGTATCTACTATTGTAGCGGAGAACTTTAGGACCCAGAAGACACGCTCTGCATCCTGCTGCCGTCACGTGGGATGCTACGAGGAGATGGCTGGATCACGTGGGACGCCGCATAGGTCCTGGCAGGCTGAAGAGGAGGAAGTTCCCCGAGGACAGTACAAGACCAAGCGCGAACACTGCGTAGAGTGGTAAAGTATACACACTCACCAGTTCAGGCACCCCATTACCCCATGATTTACTGCTCGGAGATGCCTTACTGTCCCCGGGATTGGAGGAGTAGAACCGTCGCTGCCCGTCGCCAAGGTCTATTTGGACTGGGGCGCCGGTCGAGAAGTAAGGGAGGTGGGGGTATCTGCAAAAATCCCCGCCAGTGTTTTGCTGGGGATGGACCTGGGGCGGCTTGTGTGTAAGTGCGTGGCCGCTGACACCCCGAGGTCCGATTCCCCAGAATGTGATGTAATGTCCACCCCCGATGATGCTGTGAATGTTCATAACATGCCTGTTGATGGGGATGTGGGGGTGGGGGATGTAATGTGTACCTCTCCCTTCAGTGGGGAGGGGCTCATTCCTGCCAGCTGTGCTGAGGCCTCAGGGTGTGGACAGCAAGCCTGCTGGAACTTGTTGTCCTCCGGTGTGGTGACTGAGGGGACAAGCAGGGGGCAGACAGCTGCGGGGGAGGAGGATGCAAATGAGGTCAGGGCTGTCCCAGGAGAAGTAGGGCTGCCAGGTAACGCCTCAGTGCAGGGTTCCTCCACAACTGGGATGTCAGAGAGCCAGGTTAGTCCGTCTGGACTGGCGACTTAGTCGGGAGCTGAGGGGAAGCAGGCACTACCAGCGGTGGCAGCGGCCATAGCTGCTGTCACGCGCAGCAGGAGTGCTGAGGCCCTAGGGGCCCGTCAGGGGTCTGATGGCTTTCCCCCTTCAGACCAAGTGGCTGCCGAGTCAGATGGAGGCCCAGAGACAGGTCCCAGGGACCTGACAGAGGATGTGGCAGTCTCGTCTATTCTGACCATGTCCGATCAGGGGTTTCAGGTGGTGTTAATGGCTAATGCCAGCCTGGAAGCTCCCAAGGAGCAGGCGGCACAGCCTCCCTCGGACTTAGACCTCAAGAGGGTGGTCTGGGACCAAGGACGGCTGTACCGGGTCACGGTCCAGCAGGGCTCACCAGAGGAGTGGCCTAGGGGCCGGCAGGTAGTAGCACGTACAGGGGACGTGGCAGTCTTGTCTATTCTGACCATGTCCCAACTAGGAGCTAGCGCCAGCTTGAAAGCTCTCACAGAGCAGGTGGCATGGCCTCCTTTGGATTCAGACCTCCAGAGGGCGGTCTGGGACCAAGGACAGTTGTGCCTGGAAACGGTCCAACAGGGCTTACCAGAGGCGTGGCCTAGGGACCGACAATTTGTGGTACTCTCTCCATTCAGGGTGGAATTTCTGTTGGCTGCACATGAGATTCCGGTGACCAGATACCCAGGGGCCGCTAAGACAGAGGCCTGGACGGGAGACATAGCCACCCCTGGGGCGTCGGTCATCGAGTGGGTCATGCGCTTCCAGGAAAAGGTGCAGGCCTTCTCGTGGTTGGTGCATGACAGTATGGGGCAGGCCCAGACCGACCAGAAGCGGGGGTACAACCAGGAGGCTTGTGAAAGGACCCACCACGTGGGTCTACAGGCGTGAATACTGGTTCCCGTACCTCAGGACAAGCTTCAGGTGGCCTGGGAAGGCCCGTACCTCGCGCACCAGCGGCTCAATGCCGCTGGACCACGCCCGGGGAAGGCAGAAGGCCTTCCCTGTGAACCTGTTGCAGGCACATCAGGAGCGGGAGGCTGGTTTCTCCCGGTGCCCTCCCGAAATGTTAACCAAAAAGCCCAGAAGGACGGAGTCCACCGAGTATGGAGTATGCCCCTGTCACTTCTAAGCGGATGGTCCACCTGCTTAAGGGACTCGAAGGGTACAAGGCCGCGTACCTGGAGATTGTTGCCATCTTCGGTCCCACAGGGGCGGGGGAGGATCCCCAGAAGTATCTGGCGCAGATGCTCGGGCAGATCTGCCAGGCAGGCTTGACCATTACTCCAGGAAAGTGCCAGCTGGACATAAGTGAGGGGCCCCGGGTAGGCGGGGAAGCTTCGGAACTGGAGCCTGGGAGAGAGGATGCCAGCGCATCCTGGCCCACCCTCCAGGACAAGAACCAGGTGATGTCCTTCCTGCTCACCACCGGGTAGTATAGGGGGTTCGCGCCCCACTATAGTAGCCTGGAAAGGCCCCTGACGGATCGCATCAGGAAGAAGCTGCCCTCCGCAGTCGATTGGACAACCAACTCCGAGACGGCCTTCCAGGCGCTGAAGGCCGCCCTTTCCAGTTTCCCGGAACTACAGGCAACCGACTTCACGCGGCCGTTTATAGTACCAAATGACGCCAGTAATTTCTGCCCTGGTGTCATTGCTCAGTCTGGGTGACTCTATTTGCCAGGAAAGAATAGAAGGTGGGTACGCCGGAGACTGGCGCTCCAGCCGTACCACTTTGCCATTCGCCACATGTGCTGTCCGCATCCGTGGCTCGGTTCCGCGGCCCCGCTATAAAAATATAACATGTGCTTTGCGGACAAGAATAGGCATTTATATTGCTGGCGCCGCAAATTGGGAAGGCAACACGGGCGGCTTCCGTTTTTTGCGGATCCGCGGTTTGCGGCCCGCAAAAAACAGCATGGTCGTGTGCATGAGGCCTTAAAGTGAGTAAACACTCTCTGTATACAATGCTGATGAAAATGTGGAACTAGAAATAAACATGAGAATACTTTCTCCTGTGCTCACTATCTCTAATTCTGAGCAATGCACTTTCCTTGACCTGGTCCAGGAATGTGTTCCATGCTGAGGTCTGGCTGAGAAAGATGGATGTCACTTTACAGACCCATTCGACCATTGGCTTCGTCAAGTTAAATAACTTTATTTAAAAACTGCTAACTGCTATAGTGTTGCATGGACCAGAATATAATCCTGAATAGATAGAGAGGGATTGTGCTTTAAGGGTTGGAACATACTTAGATGATTAAAGAGATGCTAGAGATAGAAATAAATTATTCGTCCCCACTGTTTAAGGCTATGAGACAACATGATAAACCACATACCTCTGAAAAATAATTTTAAAATATCATTTATTACTGTTTTAGGTTAGGGCTACACGACGACATGTGTCGCGCGACACATAGGGCAGGACTACACTGCAACCAATGTCGCCCGACAATTTTTATAATGATAGTCTATGGTGTCGCACTGCGACATGCGACATGCTGTGACTGCACCGCAGTCGCAGCAATATCGGTTGTCGCAGTGCGACACTATAGACTATCATTATAAATATTGTCGCGCGACAAATGTCGTCGTGAAGCCCTAGCCAAAGAGACAGACATTCTATTATTCTTAATTGTTGCAATTATTGCCTCCCTCATAAACTTGTTTAGGAGTTCTTGATTTAGAAATAAGGAAAGAAATTAGCAAGATGACATTTTGGTAGCCTCACAGACTGAGATAGAGATAAAAACGTATTTACTAGCATTAGCCGCACATTATATGTGTACATAGACAACGTGATAATGGTATGGCAAGGAATGGTGGATGAGTTGTAATGCTTTATGAGATCTCTAAATACAAACAACCAAATTATAAAACTGACAAATATTAACATATGGAAATTGATTTTCTGGACATATTCTTTCAGCTTGATGAGGAGGGTCAGATTCAATGCAACTTACGGTATATAGAAAGGAGACAGCTGTCAACTCTCTTTTGCATGCTACATCATCTCATCTGAAACACCTGACCTGATTAATAACAATTGAATGGGTCAGTTTTCGATGATTAAAAGGATATCTTCCAACACAGATTTTTCTAAACCAATCAATCGCATGCAAAGAGATCCAGAACATAAAAAATGAGACAGAGAAAGAAAGCACAAGAGAACAAGGTAAGATTCATATCTACTTACAACACCAGATGTCAAGAGGTACCATCATTATTGAAACCGTGACATTTTAAGAAGTTTCATAATTGTAACAGTTCCCAGATATTTGTTAGAGGGATTGACCATATTCTTCTCAATTCTCGTGGTGGAAATTGGAGAAGACTTTTTTTTCTAGTTTGAATGCTGTGACACCTCATGGGTTGAGTGAAGACTTGAGCTTTGCCCTGAGCATTAGGGCTCGTTCACACGAACGTGTGATGCCCGTTGCCGTATTGCGGACCGCATTTGCGGATCCGCAATACACGGGCACCGTTCCGTGGTCATTCCGCATCATGGATGCGAACCCATTCATTTCAATGGGTCCGCAAATACGGAGAGGCTGAATGGAAGAATGGAACGGAACACTACGGAGTGCTTTCTGGGGTTCCGTTCCGTGCTTCCGCACCACAAAAAGATAGAACTTGCTCTATCTTTTTGTAGAACGGAAGGATTGCGGAGCCATTCAAGTGAATTGGTCTGTGATCCCCATGCGCCTCCCCCACAGACAGTGCCCGTGCATTGCGGACCGCAATTTGCGGTCCACAGCACGGGCACGGGCTTCACGCGTTCGTGTGAACGAGCCCTTACACTGAGAACCTGATCTAGACAGTTTCTGGATTATTTGACTATATTAGTATGTCGTCTTTCTATCCTAGTAACATATGTCCGCACCTTATGTCAAGTTTTTTGCAGATTGGATTGAGCAAGCTTTCCACAGTAACATAGTAACATAGTAACATAGTAACATAGTAACATAGTACATAAGGCCGAAAAAAGACATTTGTCCATCCAGTTCGGCCTGTTATCCTGCAAGTTGAGGATGAGAAGTTTAAAAATCTGCACATGTCAATTTATGATGCAGATGTCTACCAGCACAAAGCTTTGCTTACTTGTGTATTAAACTGCCTACTTAAAAGGCTCTGTCAGCCATATGTGCATTGGGTGCACCCATCAGCAATGTGACCACAGTTTGCTAACCCCCATGCTTGGGTTGGGCCATCTTTCTGTCTATTTGGACCCACCTACAAATTTCAGCCACTTTTAAGTGTTTTGTTCCAGGGCTACTTCAAGTTTCCAATCCACCCCTGTTTATAATTTATTTCTTTATATCTTTGTATTTCTCCCCCCCCCCCCTCTCTCATCCCATATATATATATATATATATATATATATATATATATATATATATATATGTTATAAGGCCGATTTATTGGCCTGCATTTTTGGGAGGGGCCTTGCCCCGCTATTTTAGGGTCACTCCCCCCCCTCCACTCGGTACGTCAGTTTCAGCACACTATGTGGCTACATCCGTCTGCGACGTTACAAGCAGTGCCTTACTGCCCTCGTGATTCTCTGCAGTGCGCCCGCTTGTCAGGTAAGGTGCCGCCTCAGTCAGCGGCCGCGTTGCTTAAAGTCCGGTCGGCGGCGCCGGCTCCCCAGGTAAGGGAGAGTCACGCTGCACCGGAGCGATCTGCCTGGATGCATCGGCTCTCACGCGGCAGTGTAGGCAGGTTGCAGGGGTCACCGTGATCCCGAACTCGTCACGCAAATGTCTGGCATGGGCCACTGTGCCATTAGCGAGGCAGGTTTTGTTTCTTTACTTACGTGGCTTGTCCTCTCCTGTTCCCGCTGGCCTGCTTGCTCCCGATCTCCCGCGCAGTGTCTCAGGCTTCGTTCCTGTCCGGGTCCTTGTGCCCCTGGTGGCCATAGTTGGGAATGCAGGCCGGGGGGTTCACAGGACAGTTCGTTGCAGGCTAGGAGATTGGCGCCCTCTGGTGGTCACTCCTGCTACTGCAGAAAAAAATAAATAAAAAAAAACATACTCATTTCACGTCTGGCAAATGTTTTTTTTATACACACTCTTTATGTGATAAAAAAAAACAACACAACAACTCATTTAGTTGTTTGAAACATATTTGAAAAATAAATAAATATAACACATACTTGTTTATATGTTTGGGAAAATAAATATGTTTACAAAAATAAATAAATATATAATAATAATTATATATACACGTACAATGGTTTTAGCGAGGTTCTCCATTCTCATCTCACGAGTTCGTGTTTCAGTCATTTTCAGATACGAAATTATCACGTTAGTCCGCTTTATACCGCAACAGACTACGCATAGCACGCTCGTATATTCATCAATCTCATTCACGTTTTAAGTCATTTATCACCGTTTCCTTATCCATTTAAGTATGTTTTTTCGTTCTCTCTTCAGGCCGATGCCGCTCCCACTTTTGGGTTCGCAGTCATTTTTTGGGACACCCTGGCTAGCGAACGAGTGGCCTAACGAGGTCAAGACACTGCCGGGGTTTCTACAGTCTGCAGCTTCCTATGAGATTTACCCCATACTTGCAGCCGCTCGTGTTTTGGGGTCATGAATGGACCGGTCATACGGTATCATTCGTTTCCGACAAACGCAGCTGTCATTGATATCTTGAATAACCATCAGGAAACTGGGACGGTGGCAGTCCTCCTGTTATTACAGATATTCCTCATCCTAACGTTGAGATATTTCTTGCCTTTCAGAACTTGGTGTGGTAAGTGCGGATTGTATAAAGTTTTCTGGTTATATGTTGTCTCTTTTTGGCCTCCTTCAGTCATCCCTACAACGTTGCGGTTACGGCACAAATCAAACCGCTTATTCAGGTAATTATTTAGTTAGGATTCCTGTTCCAGTTATAGCCCCGACCACAAATTATAAGGCCGATTTATTGGCCTGTATTTGTGTGAGGGGCCTTGTCCCGCTATTTTAGGGTCCCTCCCCCCCTCCACTCGGTACGTCAGCTTCAGCACACCCACCCTTCCCATCCTCTATTCCATTGTCACACCAGGGGATGGCCTCCTTCAGTCATCCCTACAACGTTGCCGTTACGGCACAAATAAAACCGCTTATTCAGGTAATTATTTAGTTAGGATTCCTGTTCCAGTTATAGCCCCGACCACAAATATATATATATATTGAGGAAGGCTCCTGTGTAAGGCTGGGTTCAGACCTGAGCGTATTTGATATGCGCGTTTAACACGCGTTTTTGTCGCGCGTTTTTATGTGCGTTTTTTGCAATAGTAAACGCGCGTTTAAAGCGCGTTTGTGTGATTGACTGCAGTGTCCTATGGCCACAAACGAGCGTCAAAACGCCCCAAAGAAGCTCAAGAACTTGTTTGAGCGTAGGGCGTTTTTCAGCGCGTTCAAACGCGCTGTAAAACGCTCAAGTGAGAACCAGGGCCATAGGGAAGCATTGGTTTTCATGTGTTGAGCGTTTTACAGCGCGTTTGAACGCGCTGTAAAACGCTCAAGTGTGAACCCAGCCTAAGAGCCGAAACGTCGCTACAGCCTTATGGGTAAATAAAGTTTTTTTCATTTTTATCTTTTGGAGTGCTGCCCTTTCTTCATCGCTTACATTATTGGATTGGCTTATATCCATACTGGGCTTTTTGCACCCTTCATTCCATTTTCATCTGTGATGGTGCTGCCATTGCTTTTTTTCTTTTTTGCTGCTTTTTTTCTTTTTTTTTTTTTTCTTTTTTTATATATATGTATATATATATATATATATATATATATATACATTGTATAGACTGTATATCTATCTATCTAATATATATATATATATATATATCCAATCTGCAAATATGTATGAACTGTAACGTATGTGAGTAGGTGGATACCCCTATATCTGTACATGCACATGCCAAACACATAACAAACTACTAATTTGAAAGTATAAATATAGAAAAGAATTTATATATATATATATATATATATATATATATAAAAATATGTATATATATTATATATATGTTAAAAATTTCTTTTGTATATTTATACTTTCAAATTAGTAGTTTGTTATGTGTTTGGCATGTGCATGTACAGATATAGGGGTATCCACCTACTCACATACGTTACAGTTCATACATACACACTCACATATATTTCTTATTCAATAAACACACTTTGATGTTATTTCGTTTTTTAATTGCACAATACAGTTTGATGTTTTTTGTGCCTGCTTGACTTGTACACAAGTACACATAGTGTACACAATTTTGCACACTAGTACTTTTTGGTTTATGTTTTTTTTTTCATATTTAAATAGGATCTGTCAGCATGGTCAACCCTATTAAACAAGTATTTCTGCCTGGTAGAGCTCATCATGATGATTAAACTGATACCTTTCAGTGTCTGTATGCTAAACACCTGCAGAAACATATATTCTTTTTTATGTTAGTTTTTCCGATCTAATATTAAAAGGCTATAGCCATAATATATTGAGACTAGTGTTTTTTATGGCTAGTAACCTAAAACATATTACTGACTTATTCGCCGGCCTTTCCATAACTTCGGTGAATCCAGTGCCAGTTCTAAATGTAAGAATGCCTCCTAGCTGTTTTTGTTTGCCTAAAACAGGCATAGAAAATGGTGAATGAGATGGGCTTGCTGGCCCATCCCCTTCCCTACCCATGGCGACCTGGCGTGAGTGGGGCAAAGTCGCAGACCTTATTTAGGCGTATTTCAGCATAGTAAATGACCCCCAATATATCAACCAACAATATGTATTAGCTTTCTAAGCATAAAAAGTATTATTCTTAATATGATGAGGCAATACACTTTTATTATGAGTTAAATGAGGTAAAAAATATTTTAAAATCTCTCCCAAGATTTAAACCTGGGATCTGTACATGCAAGGCCACTTACCTCCAGGATACAGCCTTTTCATATTGAGGACTGTGGTTTTCTATACTTAGAAAGCTAACACATATCACTGGTTTAATTATAATCATATATTGTGCCCTTGAATAAAGCAGTAATATGTATTGTAGTGTTCTAAGCATAGGAATCCATTCTTCTCAATGTGGTAAGGCTATAGTAAGTATTGCATATGATATGGACATGCTCTGCATTCAGCATGCTGATGTCTAGCCAAGGCCAATCAAGAGTGTGTTACAAAAGTTGTGCTGTAAGGGTTTAGCCCTGCCCCATCATGCTCCAACTTTCTTATTTGCATACGAATAAATGCAGATATCTCTGCAGCTGTTTAGCATACAGAGAAAAGAAAGGTATAGTTTTAATCAGTTTGCCTGGTTTAATAGGGTTGATCATGCTGACAAAGCCTCTTTGAATAAAAATGTTTTGCAGCAATGATATATGTTAATCCTCTGAGTATACAGATCACATAATAGCTCACCATGATATCATGACACAAAAGCTATTGAAAGCCACAGAAAATGTCAATTAACATTTTCTTGCCATTGTTTACTTAACGGGGTATTCCTATATTCCAGAGGACCCCCCAGGTCCGACCACCACCAAGCCCCCTCCCTGTAGTAGTGAATGGGAGCGCACTGCACTTGCGCAGCCACTTCTCCCATTCATTTCTATTGGGTTAATGAAAATATCCGAGCCAGCGCTTAGCCATTTTCGGCGGCCCCATTGAAATAAATGGAGGGCGGCTGCGCATGCACAGTGCGCCCTACACAAATTTGGGGGCTTCGTTCTCGATGTAGGTGTGGGTCGCAGAGGTGGGACCTGCACCTATCAGACATTGGGGGCATTATTGCCCCCATTGTATGAGATGGGAAAACCGCTTTAAAGCCTTAAGTGTCAAGTTGAAGATCGCTACATGTGTATATCTTATGAATTATCTCTCTTGAAATGTATTTATTGCTTTCTTCTATTTTCTCTATTCTGTGTCAGGGTCAGATGTAGGTGGACAGAGGGCATGGAGTGCATACGTGTACTCTGTCAGTCCAGCTTCCTTCCTGTCACACTCATGGTGAAGTGCATGTTGTACACACGTATGCTCTATCATGTGATATCGCCCTCTCTCCAACTCTTCCCTGAGCGCTGTCTTTCATCAGTGATGGACCATTAGTAGTGACATACAGCTTGGAGGGCAGGCAGGAGATACATGTGCTCCAGTGCTACTTTTTACAGCTCTCATGCCTTCATTTATTGGATCTTAAGGTGAGAAAGGTTTTATGTATGGTTGACCTTTGATCTTATAAGTAGCTTGATCACAATCTGATATGTTATCCCGTCTAGAGGAAGCTATCTGTGAAACGTGTGTTGGGGTGGACTGACTATGTGGTTGGTATTTGGGATAGCTATTATTTCTGTGGATGCTTATATGCTGTAACCGTTGCTGCTGATGTTCTTCATGTAGTCTCCTGACTTATCCATTAATTATATGTATACCATCGTATACAGCTCCTTTTTGTTGCTGCCACCTTTTTATTTTTCTATGTATATCTTTATTGAATCAAGCACATACATGTATTTTTATAAATCATTTATTATTGTGTGGTCTCTGTAGATGCCGTATATATAAATATGTTAAAAGGTTTGGGGATTAAACAGAAACAGCATCCCTAACAAGATGAAACATGCACTACAATTATGATGCAATCATTATTTTTATGGTTCTGAGAAAATTATGTTGCAGGATTGTTATAAACTATGATTAGGTCCTGTGGTTTACATCCTCTGTGGGTCAATGCTGAGGTCAGAGGATTGGACTTATCCTGGATCTTAAAGGCATACTGAGTTTAAAAAAACCAAAAACTTTTGATATGTCATAGAGACATATCAAAAGTTTTAAACGGTGGCGCCTGAGTGCTGCAACCCCCACCGATCGCTAGAATAAGAAGAAAGAAGAGCTTGCAAATCTCGCTGTCTCTCCTCGATGCAGGAGACGGGCTCAGTAGAAAGTCTATGGGCCTGTCTCGATTCTGTCTCCTGCAGATCGCTTCTTTCTCTCTTCCCGTTCTATTGATTGTCAGGGGTCTCAGCACTCAGACCCCCAGCGATCAAAACTTTTTATATGTCTCTATGACATATCAAAAGTTTTCTAAAAAACTGAAATACTGAAATACTTGCCATTGAAACACCTGAAATGGTTGGCATTTTATGCATTTTTTTTAGAGTGCAAAGTGTGTGTGAAGAAAACCTCTGTCACTATCCTATTTGGTAGCATCTATTCATCCATTTGTTCACATTTCCATTTATAAAGGGAGTAAACTGTTCTCTTTTATCTTACTGCTATAGTAAGAATAGGGAAAAACTGCAGAATATTTCTGCAAGTAAGCTTAGTTATTGGGCCAGGCTGTGATGGCTAAACTCACCTTTACTCCCAAGATATAAAAAGTGTCAAAGCACGTGCCAAACATTTCTACAATGATCTTTGATTTTTCTAGATTATGAATATCAGATAAAACACTGGTCAGGTTTCATTTGCATAAGCAAGTTCACACAGGGCACGGTGGAATGTCTGTAAATGGATTTCATTACAAAAGTTCAGCTTACCAGGACTACAAGTAATCCTACGACAAACAATGTATATTGCTTCAAGTTCTTCTGCAATAAAAATATTTTAGTAAAACAAGAATCCAAGTAGACAGGAAATGAAAAAGTAGCGGTGATGCAACTTCCATTTTCTGAGCAAGGATAAAATTAGTTTGTGTGGCAAAAACATGAAATTCATCTTATTCTAGTAGAATAATCTAAGTCTATTCATTTCTGATTTTGGGTGGTAAAACAAATACTGCATATAAGAGATAAATGGTCCATCCTTGGCATACTGGTTTAATTTATTAAGGCTGTGCATCTTTTTATACATGCAGTGCACAATGCTTGGATATAAGAAGATTCCTCAGATACCATAGAATTGTAGTTTACATATATTCAATTATTAAAGTCGATACCAGTTTAATAAAAAAAATATGACACAGTGATATTCAATTAACATTTCAGAAATGCAGAATTTTCTTAGTATGTTATAAAGAATAGAAGTGCACATTGATCACAATATAAATTTGCAAAACAAAGTTACTTTCCTTAAAGGGATTGTGTCATAAGCTACGTTTCACTCTAAATTTTATTTTCATCAATTACTATAGCTTACATACCTTCTTGGGTTTCCTTATTTCCATTTTTTCAAATTTGCAGTTTTCACTTACCCCCCATGCTTGAATCCTATTTCCTGGTTTGTCAGGTGTCTGCTGTCTCATCATGCCTTAGGGTAGTGAGATGTGTCCTGACATCAGCAGGACATGTGACACTAACCAGTTCATTTTCTACCTCCACATATACAAAATGCTCTGTGTAACTGTATTTACAACAGACACAACTTGTGCTAGTGACATGTCCATCATTTCTTAGAGCAAAACTCATCATTATGTTTATCTCTCTGTCTATTATCTATTTGCCTGTCTGTCTGTCCATCCACCCATCTATTACTGAAACTATAACTGACATGACACTACACATAGAGAAGGGGTTATTGAAGGGAAGGAAAAGAAACGCTGTGAGCATGTGTGTCCTGTATTACAAGGCTCCAATGCAGGACATAACCAACAGCAACTGAAATCAGAACACATTGGCTACAGGATGCAATGGCAGGCTAATAACTTTAGAATGAGGCAGATTTGATAAATGGAGGCATTTTGGGGAAAGTGCTATAACAGTGTTATCTATTGGGCGTAATACATTTATATTCCTAGCACAACTCCTTAAACTGTAATTGTCCAGGTTTGGTGAGCCTGTGCCCACTGCACCCTCAGCAACAGCGTATGTACCATAGAGCCAGCACATGCAGATTCTCTGGGCTCATGAGAAAGTGAAATCCAGCTCTTAGTAGACTTATATTTATTTTATATGGGCTATAAAAACTTGCTGAAAGCTCCCACTATCCACAATTTTAGAAAATAATTGAGATAACACCATCAGAGTGTAATGCTGTCCCTCTAACCTACTAAGGATAGGTGGAGAGGGACAGCGAGGATATAGTGTTTTGGCCTAGTGAAATGTGATTGCATGAACCAGCACCCCACCATGAGTAAAGGAATCATTTTAATTTTTAATGTGAGGTCCCCTCTGCTTTTTTATTAAGCCTCATTCCGTTTATAGGTGACAAGTCCATAACCCATCTATTTAAAGGTTAGATTGAAGCTTAGAGATGAAAGTACAGTTCGGCATAGCATTATTGTTTAGTGGATGTTTTCATAGAAGGGTGAAATAGTTTAACAGATAATCATCAGTTCAGCATGCCATCTATAAAAATAATAATAATAATAATATATTGTATATAAGTTGCAGTGCAGTAGAATGCTATATGACCGCTTCTTTTGAATTTCGAGTGTCTCATGTAGCTTTAAAACCACATCCATTGCACGTCAATCTCAGAGTATTAGCAAACCTGCTGTTTAGCAAAATGGAAAGTAAAAGTTTCTCATACTGTACACTATTTGACTATTATACATGCAGTATCTACCTTCAAAAAATTGACTCCTTTCCACATCAGTGAGTCTTTTTATACAGTTTAAGATTGCAATATTAGGGAACTGTCCCCCCCCCCCCCCCCCCCCCCCGAAATTACAATTATATGTATGGAATGGATACAGCTTCGGTAACAGCTTATCTTTCATGGTGGTAATAAAGTTAGGGAAGAATTGGAAGACCCCACGCATATTAGACAGATCAAAATCAGCAGGGTCATCTGAGTTTTATCTAATATTTATTGGCATCTTACCTGTGTGTCTACAACAACCCAACGGCAGTGTCCTACTTTCCATGGGGGAGGACAATATGACTGCTATTAGACCCAGGGGGAATGGGGCCTGTTTTTATGCAGCCACCCCACTAGGGGGTGCTTAGTGCAAATACATTTTTACAGCTTCCATTGCATTCAGTGTTAACTGTATACATTCCTATGCATTGAGCTCACCCTTGTGGTGACCAGGCAGACAGTCTTACAATACACTGTATAAAGGTAGCAGCAGACAAAATGTTATGGGGGATATCTATACAATGGGGAACTCTATCATAGACCAGCATTTTACGCTAGTCTGTGATATCCCCATGTGCTGCCGAGGGCTGTGCCTAATTTATGACGAGGCTCATGCCTCGTCATAAATTAGGTGCAGCTCCAGCAGTTTGTGGGCTTAAACCGAAATCGGTGTCAGCCCCTAGCTGCCACGCCTGAAATCTAGCATGGAGGGAATGATAAATTCCCCCCAATGTTTTTATGTCAGTTGTTTGATGTAAATGCTATAAGAAATTTAGGGGCAGATTTATGAAACTGTCAAAAAGAAGAACTGTCTTTGTTGCCCACAGCAACCAATCACAGCACAGCTTTTATTTTTCAAGAGCAAAATGCAAAATGAAAGCTGGCCTGAGATTGGGTAACAAAAACAGTTCACCTTATCGTCAGTTTCATAAATCTTCCCCATAGGGTTCAGAATGAGCACCATATTTATGATGCACCTGTTCCAGTTTTTCCTCATAGAAATCAGTTAAAGTGGATGAGGTTGAGCACATTTTTCTAATAAAAAATTCCTCCACTTAGCAAAAAAATGTTGTAGACATTTCACAGTGGGTGGTGGTGGTAGGGAAGTAAGGGGGCCCCTTACTAAACTTGGCTACTAGCTTGTACAGCAGCAAATACAAATGTGGACAACCACTAGTCCGCTTTTGTCCTGTGCCTAGTATGTTGTCCCAGTCCACGCTTCACAATTAACATGTTCAACAGTTTGTCCATCAAATCCTTAAAGGGGTTGTGTCACTTCAACAAATAGCATTTAATATGTAGAGAAAGTTAATGCAAACCACTTACTAATTTATTGTTATTATCCATATTGCCTCCTTTGCTGGCTGAATTCATTTTTTCATTACATTATACATTGCTCGTTTCCATGGCTATGACCACCCTGCAATCCATCAGTGGTGGTCGTGCTTGCACCCTATAGAAAACACTAGCCTAAACTGAGCTCCCATGGTCCCGGCCACCAGATAGGCTGAGGCTTTTTCCTATAGTGTGCAAACACGGCCACCGCTGATGGATTGCAGGGTGGTCATAACCATGGAAACAAGCAGTGTATAATGTGATGGAAAAATGAATCCAGCCAGCAAAGGAAGCAATATGGATAATAACAATACATTCAATGTAAGTGCCTTGTATTAACTTTCCCTATATGATAAATGCCAAACCCCTTTAAGTGTTATCAGGCAGAAATGCAGTGATGAGGATATAGAAAAATCACTGTCATAGTAAACTGTCTTCTTATATTTCCTCCTCTACTCTGCAAATGGTTTCTTCATGTTTGAAATTCCAATTCTGATGAGAAAGTCCATGGTTTGGGAAGATGTTGGATATATATACAAAACTCCATTTGTACTGCAGTAAAATATTTTATTACAGTTCACAGTTTTACTGTGAAACACATTTTTTGATTAATTGCTATTACTATCAGCACCCCTGAAAGTTACATAACATCAGCTACCCCGTCATTAACCTACAGCATGTGGTCCTGAGGAAGTATTTCTTTCTTCTACTGAAAGTGCAAAGAAGTCTTTTTGATTTGGCTTAAGGAAATCCAAGCCAGGCGTTGCTGTGACATCAATCTTACTGACACGATGTTCATAGGCTGTGACAACATAGAAAATTACAAGCTGCTTTAGATATACAGTATCTTTCCAGCCATAAATACAAGGATTTAGCTGTCCACAGCTCTGTGGTAGTAGGTAAGGGCATTGCCTTATCTAATCTTATCCGTTTACCTATAACCTGTCTACTCTAAGAAAATATGTCAGTCCACAACAAATAATATATAAGTATGCCCTCCCAAAGCAATGTGAACAATGCGCTAATTAAAACCACTGACCTTACTGAACAGCAGTTATATATACTGGAAGGTAACATGACTGTACTGTAAATCAAAGGGCTTCATTCAAAAACCAGGGAAAATATGTAAGCTATGTCGATGAATTGTGCTATTTTAGCTTTATTTAGGCCCCCCGCCCACCAAAAAATATCTGTGGGAAGGACACTATAGGTGGCCACACACATTAGCTAGACGTTGGTTATACAGCAGTTGAACAACCAAACATCTGATGAACGTTCCTTTCGCAGACACAGCCATATACATTTTGGTCCATATTGGTCGTTACAGTTGTTCAAACTGCCCATACACGTTCAATGAACCTTCTTTGAATGAAAGATCTTTCGCCTGACTATCGGAGGAAAATATTAAACACAGCCAACTTGTTTTTATATGATAATGACCTGTCATTGGACAGCTAAAACAATCATTCGTTGTTAAATTTCACCCGATGAATGTTCGTTTTGGTTGAAATCATCTGGTTTGATCAACTTTAGACTAATGTGTATGGTCACCTTAAGAAGATACCCTGACACTCTCTTGATACCCAGAGAACGACCAGAACATTATTTGCTGCTCATGGATTTGCCATGTTTTTTTTTTTTTTTTTGTAGCCAATGGTTTTGTTTGGAGACCTTGTTTGGAGAAATTTTTGAAAATAACTTTTGTAACTCAGGCACATGGCAGAGCTGTGCTCATTAAGCCTTGAGGTGAGCACATGAAGTACTTACATTCTAATACTATATAACTGTAGATACATCCTGCGATTCGGTATGGCGTCTTTTTACTGCGTTGTATTAGAAGCACTGCGTCTAGAGAAGGATGTCTATTTAACACAGCATCCAATAGACCATTTTTCTTCTGTTGGTTCTGTGTGTATTTGAGAATTTTTTTTATTTATACCTCAAAACTGCAGGTGAATCAAAGACATAGACATAATAAAGGTATGATATGGGAGAGCCCATATCGTCAAGGTCACATTTACACTTCACTTAGCGCAATATATGACCAAAGTAGCACGTGTGAGTATGAGATAGGAAACGTCAAAGTAGCAACAGTTGCAATAAACTTTTAAACAGTAAAGCCTAGAATGTCACTTTTTTTTCTAACTCACAGAAAATTGATATAAAATCACTCCACATAGCTGGCGTGGCTTAACCTTCATAATAATCCCGACTTCCTGCATTTATATTACATATTTGATGTGTTTCCAACATGAATACCCTGCATAATTAGGATTCCATAGGCCGTGCCGTCTGGCAATAGCCAATAGTTAGGCAACTTTTAGAACAAACCGGAGTCCACAATATGTCTCTTTGAAGTCATAAATAATGTATATTTTTCTTTTGACTTTTAATAAGTCAGTAGAGTTCATCCGGCAGTCTCCAAACACACGTATTTTATTATGGGCCTCTGCAGTTTACTTTAATTAGTGTGTCTGAGTGCTTTGGGAGATTTAGCCCTACTGAAAACAAACATAGTCTTACCATCTATAAAACATTAGCTCCCTCTGGTTTATCTTGATGCAGCGGAGGCTTGCTGGGAAACACATGGTATAAGTAAACATTCATAATTGCATTAGAAGCCTCTGGTGTATTGGTAATTCAAGCCTTATTTCATCATACTGTCACAGCGGTGAGAATGGCTTTACCAAAGCGGCTTCCATCAGGAGCTGCACGAGATTCCAGTTTGTGAGAACTTATTTTTCTTGTTTTCTGCCACCTGCAGTGATCCGGGGCCGGACCAACAAGACACGGTTACAACAAGACCTTTAACAGGAGGAGTCTGTAGAGGTTTAACGTCACCAGGAGGCAATCTTCATGTGTATAAACCGTTCTGTAGAAAGGTCATTGCAATGCATCTATCCAGAGTGATGACATACAACCCTAAGAACATAGGAGATGAGCAATATTTGAAGGAGAGTATAAAGAATTACGCTTTTGTGCTCTTTTATGTGATAAATTGAGGATGTTTCTGCAAATTAAAGAATTGGGTCATCTTTTCTTGGTTTAGATTTACATTTCAATGTGTTTATATCATAAAAATAATCATTAGCAATAAAGGGATTTCCGGTTTTTGCCCCATGAGAAATATCTAAATTGTCATGTAGCACTTGAATATGAATACTTTAGTAATTGCATGTAATAAAAAATGTGGTATGACCACTGCGTTATTCCATAAAATGTATTGTTAGAGCTCCACCTGCTGTTTGTTATTTTCCTTATTTTCCTGTCCTCCTAACAGAGGTGGACGACCATGCTCAGTTCCATCCTTCAACTGCCACTAGATGTATGTTCTGTTACAAGGTGTGACAGGGGGAGAGAGCATCAGAAAGGACAATACCCCTGAGGAAGGACACACCCTCTGAAACAGAAATGTTTCCATTCACTGACGGCCAGAAGAGATCTTTGCATTATAAATAAATGATGTTGCATGATTTAACATTGATTTCTCTTTTTCTGTTGATGGCCACGCCATTAGTTTCAGTAGATTTTTAAATTAACTCACTCACAGATTTACAGTCCTAAAGGGCCTATAGTATTAATTTATTCCCTAAACCAAGTTATTTGGATGCCTGTAAACACTATATAGAATAACAACTATACATCTAACTGTATATCTTTATATATTTTAGCTCCATTTTTCTTACAGAGAGTTCCAAATCCCTTGAACAGCTATGAACACTTTCGGGATAATTTTATTATGATTGCATTTTACGGTGCTTATTTTGGACTAAAAATATATTTTTTCAATTGGTCTTTATTAAAATTGTCAACAGTTTTAGACCTATAATATTAAGTTTCCGCCTATCTACAGAGTATCTTACTTTCATTTTACCACTGAGCAATCAGGTTGCTGCCCCGACAGTTGGATTTATAGCCCTTATCTCATACACACTCAATTCAGTCTTATCAGTTTAATAAGAATTTAGCTACAGTATAATGAATGTTTATGAGCTGCCAGGAATTCAGAGGAAAGGATCATACATCCAGGTGTCAGAGGAGCAACTTGACAGCTCAGTGTGAAACTGCAAATAGGCTGAAACTTAACCCTGTAAAACAAAAACTGTTAAAATTCTTTAATACAGACAAATTGAAAAAATTATTTTAGCCCAAATTGAGTAAAATACTAATTTCCCCCAAAAATGTTTATAGCCTTTAAACCTTGCAGCCAAAACTAGAGAGAGCTTAGGCTTAGAGCCTTCTGCATACTGTTTTATCATTTTTAATACCCTGTGTGCAGAAAATGAATGTCATCAGAAACTGACCTACTAAACTATCTATAGCATGTTCTAAGAGAAATCTTGCTCATAAAATCCTGCTGCTTTTTTTACACTATCCTTTGATGCCTGAGCCTAAAAAGATGTATAGAAAAAAGTGTAAAAAAAAAAATCTGCAATCAGAAAATAAAAGCAGATTGGAAAAAAGAGTTTGCGTCACTATCTTGTTTTAGAGAAAAGAATTGCTTTAAGAAAGACATTTTTGGTGACACATTCCCATTATGCTATAAGCTCCCACTAGTGGTGTCTGCAAGCAGCCAAAATTGTATAATTGAATTCTGTATCTATGTATGGGGTATGCAGCTATGTGTCAGAAAAACAAAGCTCTTACCCCAATAAAGATTATGAAATTAATCAGCACAGAATAGACCTATCTACAATTGTCTTCTTAAATTCCATGCGATACTATGAAGATTTTTCTGAGGCAACTTGCCATCTTTCATCAGTGTATTATATATACAGTCAGGTCCATAAATATTGGGACATCGACACAATTCTAACATTTTTGGCTCTATACACCACCACAATGGATTTGAAATGAAACAAACAAGATGTGCTTTAACTGCAGACTGTCATCTTTAATTGATGGTATTTACATTCAAATCAGGTGAACGGTGTAGGAATTACAACAGTTTGCATATGTGCCTCCCACTTGTTAAGGAACCAAAAGTAATGGGACAATTGGCTTCTCAGCTGTTCCATGGCCAGGTCTGTGTTATTCCCTCATTATCCCAATTACAATGAGCAAATAAAAGGTCCAGAGTTCATTTCAAGTGTGTTAATTGCATTTGGAATCTGTTGCTGTCAACTCTCAAGATGAGATCCTAAGAGCTGTCACTATCAGTGAAGCAAGCCATCATTAGGCTGAAAAAAAAAATAAAAAAACATCAGAGAGATAGCAAAAACATTAGGCATGGCCAAAACAACTGTTTGGAACATTCTTGAAAAGAAAGAACGCACCGTTCGACACAATTCTAACATTTTTGGCTCTATACACCACCACAATGGATTTGAAATGAAACAAACAAGATGTGCTTTAACTGCAGACTGTCAGCTTTAATTTGAGGGTATTTACATCCAAATCAGGTGAACGGTGTAGGAATTACAACAGTTTGCATATGTGCCTCCCACTTGTTAAGGAACCAAAAGTAATGGGACAGAATAATAATCATAAATCAAACTTTCACTTTTTAATGCTTGGTTGCAAATTTTTTGCAGTCAATTACAGTCTGAAGTCTGGAACGCATAGACATCACCAGACGCTGGGTTTCATCCCCGGTGATGCTCTGCCAGGCTTCTACTGCAACTGTCTTCAGTTCCTGCTTGTTCTTGGGGCATTTTCCCTTCAGTTTTGTCTTCAGCAAGTAAAATGCATGCTGAATCGGATTCAGGTCAGGTGATTGACTTGGCCATTGCATAACATACCACTTCTTTCCCTTAAAAAACTCTTTGGTTGCTTTTGCAGTATGCTTTGGGTCATTGTCCATCTGCACTGTGAAGCGCTGTCCAATGAGTTCTGTAGGATCTGGCTGAATATGAGCAGATAATATTGTCCGAAACACTTCAGAATTCATCCTGCTACTTTTGTCAGCAGCCACATCATCGATTAATACAAGAGAACCAGTTCCATTGACAGCCATACAAGCCCACGCCATGAAACTACCACCACCATGCTTCACTGATAAGGTGGCATGCTTAGGATCATGAGCAGTTCCTTTCCTTCTCCATACTCTTCTCTTCCCATCACTCTGGTACAAGTTGATCTTGGTCTCATCTGTCCATAGGATGTTGTTCCAGAACTGTGAAGGCTTTTTAAGATGTCGTTTGGCAAACTCTAATCTGGCCTTCCTGTTTTTGAGGCTCACCAATGGTTTACATCTTGTGGTGAACCATCTGTATTCACTCTGGTGATGTCTTCTCTTGATTGTTGACTTTGACACACATACACCTACCTCCTGGAGAGTGTTCTTGATCTGGCCAACTGTTGTGAAGGGTGTTTTCTTCACCAGGAAAAGAATTCTTCGGTCATCCACCACAGTTGTTTTCCGTGATCCTCCGGGTCTTTTGGTGTTGCTGAGCTTACCGGTGCGTTCTTTCTTTTCAAGAATGTTCCAAACAGTTGTTTTGGCCATGCCTAATGTTTTTGCTATCTCTCTGATGTTTTTTTATTTTTTTTTCAGCCTAATGATGGCTTGCTTCACTGATAGTGACAGCTCTTAGGATCTCATCTTGAGAGTTGACAGCAACAGATTCCAAATGCAATTAACACACTTGAAATGAACTCTGGACCTTTTATTTGCTCATTGTAATTGGGATAATGAGGGAATAACACAGACCTGGCCATGGAAGAGCTGAGAAGCCAATTGTCCCATTACTTTTGGTTCCTTAACAAGTGAGAGGCACATATGCAAACTGTTGTAATTCTTACACCGTTCACCTGATTTGAATGTAAATACCATCAATTAAAGATGACAGTCTGCAGTTAAAGCACATCTTGTTTGTTTTATTTCAAATCCATTGTGGTGGTGTATAGAGCCAAAAATGTTAGAATTGTGTCGATGTCCCAAAATTTATGGACCTGACTGTATATATATATATATATATATATAGTGGTATTGTACTGTTCTGCCCAACCACTGCCTGTTTACTGGATTGACCCTGTGCTGCTTGTTCTGACCCCTCTCCATTTTGAGAGGAGTCTAGTATACTGCTTGAACACTGCCTGTTCTAGCTTCGGCTTGTCCACTGCCCACAATTGTCCCCTTGGTGCCATGCATCAGTGTCTATTGCCCTGCCTGGGTCCAAAGCCTCTGAACAGAGACTGTTCCTAGAGGTAGTGGCTTAGTGGTCCCAGCAGTGAAGTCCAGATTCTGATATGGGGGGTGAGAGGGTGAAAACCAGGAGCCCACCTTGACAGTGCTGCCAGGAGTAGACCTAAGCCAAATTTTTGCAGTAGGCACCTGGGCTACACACAAGCTGCATTACAAATGCATATAGCAACGTAGTTTCATTTAACTCTCATTTTTTTCTCTTTGCCTTCATGTTTACATTTTATTTTTTTCTACCTCCTCCACAATACCTGGGATTTTTCAAAAATACTCCACAAACACTGGTCTTCTGAAAGTCTATGGTCAACAAAAAATATACTTAGTCCTATACACTCACCTAAAGAAATATTAGGAACACCATACTAATACGGTGTTGGACCCCCTTTTGCCTTCAGAACTGCCTTAATTCTACGTGGCATTGATTCAACAAGGTGCTGATAGCATTCTTTAGAAATGTTGGCCCATATTGATAGGATAGCATCTTGCAGTTGATGGAGATTTGAGGGATGCACATCCAGGGCATGAAGCTCCCGTTCCACCACATCCCAAAGATGCTCTATTGGGTTTAGATCTGGTGACTGTGGGGACCATTTTAGTACAGTGAACTCATTGTCATGTTCAAGAAACCAATTTGAAATGATTCGAGCTTTGTGACATGGTGCATTATCCTGCTGGAAGTAGCCATCAGAGGATGGATACATGTTCTCATTCTGTTTACGCCCAATTCGGACTCTACCATTTGAATGTCTCAACAGAAATCGAGACTCATCAGACCAGGCAACATTTTTCCAGTCTTCAACAGTCCAATTTTGGTGAGCTTGTGCAAATTGTAGCCTCTTTTTCCTATTTGTAGTGGAGATGAGTGGTACCCGGTGGGGTCTTCTGCTGTTGTAGCCCATCCGCCTCAAGGTTGTGCGTGTTGTGGCTTCACAAATGCTTTGCTGCATACCTCGGTTGTAACGAGTGGTTATTTCAGTCAACGTTGCTCTTCTATCAGCTTGAATCAGTCGGCCCATTCTCCTCTGACCTCTAGCATCCACAAGGCATTTTTGCCCACAGGACTGCCGCATACTGGATGCTTTTACCTTTTCACACCATTCTTTGTAAACCCTAGAAATGGTTGTGCGTGAAAATCCCAGTAACTGAGCAGATTGTGAAATACTCAGACCGACCTGTCTGGCACCAACATGCCACGCTCAAAATTGCTTAAATCACCTTTCTTTCCCATTCTGACATTCAGTTTGGAGTTCAGGAGATTGTCTTGACCAGGACCACACCCCTAAATGCATTGAAGCAACTGCCATGTGATTGGTTGACTAGATAATTGCATTCATGAGAAATAGAACAGGTGTTCCTAATAATTCTTTAGGTGAGTGTAGAAAGAGTCCAATAATGAGCTCTCAGTCTTCTGCTATGAGACCAAATCCATATGTAATTCTTGACTCAAATACTACGTATACTAGCTTTTTGTTTGAATTTAACCCGTGTTTTCTTTATCTGTACAAACTAAATGAATGACAGTATAGAATATATCATAAATGGTTACAAAACCCTAAATTTGAAGTCTCTATGGCAAACAAGCCTTCTGCTGGTTTAAAATTGAGCAAATGTGCCTTTACAATGCACGTACTGTGCCAATGGCCATGTGCTGAATAGTCATACAACAGACAGGTCAAATATTGTAATAATAAATTTTACAATTACAATTTTTTCTGAACTCAGCCTCCACACAATGCTATACCATTTCCATCTTTCATTTGTTCAACCTCACCATTTATTGCTGATGATCTAATTTCATATGATAAGATAACACGTAATTGTTGTGTGTAAAATAAAAAATGATAAAACAGTTGCCCTGATTTTCTTGTTCTAACTGTGGAACGGAAATAAGTAATTTCTTAGTTTACACAAGTTAATTTAAATATTTGTGTGACGTTAGAGCATGGAAACTAGCAAACAATACAAAACTCTATGTTTGTAATGTAATATCTTTGCAGTTATGGTGTGTGCGAACACCTCATTTATCTCGGTTTAATAACATATCAAGGTGTCATGCTGCTCATACCCTAATGCATACGGCATATGGGGAGTGGTTGTCCATTGGACCCGATACATTATTTAAAAGATGCACATGATCTCATACCAGCCAGAGACACCCATCTATAGACATAACTGTTTCAGGTTTTTTGCCCCTCATCAACTTAGAGCAGGCTATAGGTTCATAGGAGGTGATGCGTAACATAGAGGAGGGGGATACTAATTGAAGAAAAACAGCAGTGTATGTAGACTTATTTTCACGCAATGCCCCATGTGAAAAAAGAATGCAAATGTAATTTTCAGTTTTTTTTCCATTCTCCCAGAAAAAGTTGAATAAGTTATATGTATCCAAATAGAGTGCAATTGAGAAATAAAACTCCTCTGCAAAAGAAAGCCCTCCTACAGCTACGTCAATGGAAAAATGAACCCATTCTGGACGCAGCGTATTTTCATTTTTTTTGTTTATCCCCACATTTTAACAGTCATAACATATTTCATTTTCTGTCACATAGCCAAATGATGGCAAGTTGTAATTTTAATTTACCATATCTAGTATTAAAAAACAGGAAAAAAATTGTTTGTGGTCAGAAGTTGGAAAAAACAACTGTGCACTAAAAATTACATGATGACCTTATTCTGTTGGTTAGTATGATTAGAGCTCTATCAAATGTATATAGTTTAATTATGTTTTACTGCATTTAAAAAAAAATGAAGACCTTTGAAAAAAAATACAAATTTTCATTGCCATATTTTGGTACCTACAGTATAAAGTTTTTTATACATTTCTGAGTGCAAAGGGGGATTAACCCTAAATGGTTAATCTCCTGCAGCACAAAGGGGTCCTCTTACCACAAGTTGCGTTCATTTATACACTGAGCAGATGGCAGATCTCCCTTCCCTGGTCTGCGCTGCTTCAACCCTGCATTCTCCAGCTCTGCTGAGTGAGGGAGCGTCTGCCAAGTGCAGGGACAGGGAGAAGTGTACACAGTCCAGGCACTGTTATCAGCTTCTGGGAAGGACCTGGCTTTAATCATTTACTTACAGTCCCTGGATGTCAGTAATGTGACCTTGCACGCAGCCTGCTTCTGCGTGCTCCGTCCTTCAACAGATAGACGGACCATGCCTAGGGGTAATTGAATACACAGTGAAAAGTTGAAATAGGGCCACCAAGGTGATATTAATCACCACAATCCAATACTCCAAAAAAAAATAATAATACAACAGTTATCCTTTAACTAAACAGTGCCACCAACAGACAGCTTTTCAGAATACATACAAAGCATAATACAAAGCTTGAATAGATTAAATAACATCAAATCAAGAACAGTTTGCAAGTACCCTGTTCTCGGGTACTGCAATAACGAACCAGTGTACTCCCAGCAGTGAAGTCCAGATCCCTTTATAGGTTAAAAAGCAGGGAGCTGCCTGAATAATGCCCTCAAGTTTAGCTCTAAGTCAAATCCATTGATTGGCATAGTTGTTCCACTTACACTCTGCTACAGTAATCTTGGTGAAGCACAGGATTAAGATGGGTTTCAGGAGCATGGAGGCAGGCGTACGTAAGTGACGCACGCACTTCCCTCCCCGTCGTTAAAGCCTCCAGCCCGATGAGGTCGTGCCCAGGTGATGCCACGTGTACTGCTGTTCGAACCTCTTCCCTGCCTGTAGCTTGGATATAATGTAAGCTGCGCTGCTACACTGCCGACCTGCCGTCTACCTACCATCCCGCTGCGCTGTTCTCTTGTGACCACGGCAACCTGATCCAGAGTCAGCCATAAGCTGAGATAGGAGTTCACTTCATTACTTCGTTGACTGGGTGCTGCGCTGAGGTTTCTATATTCTCCCCCCCCCTGAAGACAAGGTGTAATAGATCTCCTGGCACCCCGACCGGGTACCTCAATCGATGGATGCTCCTAGTGCTTCCCGAGGACTCCAAGCACTCCACTTGACAGCGTAAGCACTGCAGACCCCACGAACCGCTGAAGCTTGGTTGAGGTCTCACCATCTCCTACCCACCCTGGACCTACGGCAAGGCTCCAGGCTCCAGTGGGTGAACCTCTCCTAAATCCAGAGAGCAGGAACAGCTCTTACAAGAGCTAGGAGTTATAGCCAGGGGAGTATACAGCGTATAGCAATCCCCATACACATGAGACGAGGCTCTATGTTGAATGTAAAACAGGAACTCTTTATTGAACACACAAGCATTGACTTATATACACATTTTCCAACAAGGGTACCACCCCCGTGGACCTGGTTGGGAACTGAGGACATGACCTAGCAGCCAATCCTTTACAGTTTAAACACAAAAACTAACCCTATTCAACAAACACAATGGCATTGTCTGTGACGCAATTAACAAACACAACATGCAAACAGACATCTTCACCCCCTCCATAATGAATGAATAGGGACGGTGGAGACACATGTGATGGGATTATCTCCTGAGTGTATCATATGGTGATCTACTCATCTAGGAGTCGGCTGCTATTATAATCAACTATCTTAATCCCATCACTAACACAATCAGTGGGAGTCTCAGTGCAGAGTTAACCCTTTTTGTGTTGCTGAATCCACACCATGCCTTTTTAATGGGCAATAGGAAATATGTGGCATATAAATTACACACATAAATCAGGGTTCATAGTTCCTTGTAACCCCAAAAGGTCTTAGGGGGGTCTCCATAGTTCTCGGTCCATAGTCTGTAGGAAGGAGGCTGGCCCTCAGGCTTCTCCAGCAGCCCCAGTGATGGTTCAGTCCATCACACAAGGTGAGACACATCGATGCCTCTGCCTGTGGAGAGCGGTTGTTGAAGGGTGCTGACAACTACGGTGAGAGGGCACAGGTTGAGGGGAGTTGAAAGGGTGCCATGAGAGCCGGCTCTAAATGTATAAATGTGGGACCGGGGTGGCACCCCTCCCCCTGAAAGCTTGTGCAAAGTGTAAAGTGACTAACAAAAATGAACGTTAATAATTGAGGCAAAGGAGAGCGTTGTCCCATAAGTGGTGAGGCTGTAAGAGCCGGATTAATTTGATGCTGGTTTGGATTGGGGTTTGTGGGGATGAGCCAGAGATGGCTCTAACGAAAGGGGATTGAGGCATATGACCTATATTATAACCTGATACTTTGGGAAAGACAGAGAGAAAAAAAAGAAGGAGAGAAAAAAAAGGGAAAAGAAAAAGAGAAAAAAACCTGGAAAAAATCAAGCCAATTGGGAGGTATACGGGGTGGAAACAGCTGGGACCCCCGCTAACGGTTATCTAAATTTTTATAAGGGGTTGAAGGAGGAATGGATTTTATTTTATGAACTGACCCAACTAACTTAATCAACTAACCACAGGCTGCCACGGAGCTTATGAACTAATAAACTAATACAGCAAGTCAATTAACTGTCTGCCACGGACTTCAATGGTATTAACTGTTTGGGTGCAGGTTTTGCAAACATTAAGTTCTATAATTAGACTAACCGCACTGTAATGTATCAAGAAGGAGAGGGAGTAACAGCGGACCTTTGGACATCTGAATTAGTGGAAGTAGTGAATTATTTATAACTATTTATATGAACATTGCTGATGTATTGCTATTTTTTTCTCCTATGACGGTTTATTGGTAGACACTGTGAGGGGCTTAAGGAGAGGTGGGTGGAGGCAGGGTAAAAAGTGCGGGGAGTAAGAAATATTAGAGATGGCTAGACAGGGGGTGGGAAAAAAGGTTAAGGCTCAAGTGGAGATTAATACCTCAATTTCCCCAATGGTAAAAAAAAACAGAAAGATTGAAGCAATTACTCTTGACCAATATGCGCGGACAGATAAGCCCTTAAAAAAAAAGAGGATGTGGAGTTAGGACATGAGGGTTAGTCTATCATAGAGGTGAATTCTGGACTGAGAGCACCTGAGGCAAGTTTGCAGTCTGGGGAGAGTGTCAACAAACAGCTGAGGGAGTTTGAGGAAAATGCCTCAACAAAGGAGGAGCAGGTTCCCAGCCTGCAAAATATATTCCAAGAAATAAAAAAATGCAGTTTAGCAATACAGGATCTCTCTCTCCAGACTGGAAATATTAGGGAGTTGGTGGGGTTCCTCAAAGAGGATGTCCAAAAAAGAAAGGTTAATAGAAATAGAGAAAAGAACTTCTGACTCTGAGGACCTTTTGCAGACAATGATTAAAGAAAAAAACTCCTTAAAAGAGGAAAATATGGATTTGAAAAATAGTCTACTGGAGTTAGAAAATTGGGCCAGAAGGAATAATCTGAGATGTCTGGGGATACCAGAGGGTGCGGAGGGGCACGACCCCTGCGCTTTCATACAAAATTGGTTGATGGAACAACTCGGCCAGGACATATCGGATTATAAAAATTTTGTGGAACGGGCTTATAGGCTCCCGTCAAAGTTGCCTCCACCCGGAACGAGACTGGAGCTATACTTTTTAGTTTGGTATCGATTAGGGACAAGGAGGAAATATTGCGCACGTCAAGGAAGAAAGGGAAACTAGAATATTCGGGCGCAACAGTAATGCTATTTTCGGTTTACGCAAAAGAAACGATAAAAGGAAAGAAGTCGTTTTATTGAAGTGAAAAAAATCTTGCGCTCAAATAATGTGAAATATTCAATGTTGTTCCCGGCTAAACTGAGGATCGAATGGGAAAGTAAGATTAGGGTTTTTGATAAAGTGGAAGCGACACAATCATGGATTAAAGAAAATATAAGGTGTTGAGGGGTACTCGGGTTGGGGCTGGCGCGGGGAGGGGGAAATGCTAAGAGAGAGAACCAGGACTGAAGTTAACCTGGCTCATTCAGAAGGGAGTAGGGGTGGGTAGGGTAGTTATTTCGCTGTGCTGTTTCTCCCCCTTTTTTTTTTCTCTCTCTGCCGTTCTCTCCCCCCCCTCCCCCCTTCCTCAGGGGTTCTCGGCTATACTCAAGGAATGAGTAAATAAATAATTAGGCTCTATGAGAATAATCTCTTGGAATATTAGGGGTTTGAGTAGGGGAATAAAGAGGGTGGCGGTTTTTGATGCAATACACAGATCTTTACCCGCTATAGTTTGCTTACAAGAGACACATTTGACAAGCAAAACAATAGATGGACTGTTTAGACCAGTGTTTCCCAACCAGTGTGCCTCCAGCTGTTGCAAAACTACAACTCCCAGCATGCCCGCACAGCCAAAGGCTGTCCAGGCATTCTGGGAGTTGTAGTTTTGCAACAGCTGGAGGCACACTGGTTGGGAAACACTGGTTTAGACCATGGATACAGCACTCCTTTCACTCAGTTTATTCATCATATGCTAGAGGTGTGAGTATTTTAATACACCGCGACATAGATATTAAAATAGGGAAAACAGTTATAGATGAAGAGGCCCGATACGTTTTGATCGACTGTTTATTGGAAGGAAGACCATGGATAATAGCAAATGTTTATATTCCGCCACCTTTTAAAATAGATGTCCTATAAAAAATTCATGATTTTGTGTTAAAGGTAGGGGATAAATCACTTTTAGTTATGGGAGACTTCAATAATATCATGGATAGTAAAATAGATAGATGTAGGGTAGGTAACACTTAAAACCTTTGCACGGGATCTAAATTAAAAAATAAAACGGAGGAAATGGGTTGGATAGATATTTGGAGAATAATGCACCCTAAACTAAAAAAATATTCTTGTTTTTCAAAGACGCATAGGAGTTTATCACGGATTGATTTAGTATTTACAAACAATAAAGGTTTATTGGGTATAGAAGGTGTTAAATATGGACAGCGCGGGATCTCGGATCATAAACCAATCATAATAAATATAAAAACACAAAAAAAACAAAAAACAAGAGGGATGCACATAAATATAGGGTGGATAAATATAATGGGGATACACGATAGGATTTGAAAAGAGATCGTGGAATATTTTGATACAAATGAAGACTCAGCGGCAATTAATATAGTATGGGAGGCGGCAAAGGCCTATATAAGAGGGATTTTTATAAAATACACGACAATATTTAAGAAAGGGACAAGAAAAAAAATAACGGATTTACAGCAGGAGACGGATAAACATGAGAAAAAATATATTGAAAACCCTACTGAAAAAAATTATGTGGAGTGGATAGAGAAAGTTTCCAAACTGGAAGATGAGCGACTCCTAATCGCGGAACAACAAAAAGAAAACTATGTAAGGGACAATTATATTTATGCTCATATATCGGGAAAAAAGTTAGCGGCTTTGGTAGCGACCCAGGAAAAAAACAACTATATTCACTGTTTAGTAGATAAATCAGGACATAATATTACTGAACAAGCGGTTAAAATAGAATTGTTCAAAGAATATTTTGAAGATATATTTAATAGCAAGATAAATAAAAATCTGGCGCAAATACAACAGTTTTTGGAGAAAACAACTATCCCTACGCTAACAATAGATCAAAGTAAAATGCTGGAAGCCCCCTTCAATGCCCTGGAGGTGGATAAAATATTATCTATAGTCACAAAAAATAAGACCCCAGGAATAGATGGTATCCCGTTTGAATTCTATGTTCAATATAAATAAATACTAATTCCAAGGTTGTTGACAATGTGGGACGATTCGAGAAAGGTAGGGAAACTTCCAGATTCATTGAGAGAAGCTCTAATTACATTGATACTAAAACTGGGAAAAGACCCAGCCTTTGTGGACTCATATCGTCCCATATCGTTAATAAATACGGATAATAAAATATTGGCTAAGATTCTGGCAACTAGACTTAGAAGTGTGATCTCGGGGCTTGTTCATGAGGATCAGGAGGGCTTCATGTCAGGTAAGACTACAACTGATAATATCATGCGCTATTTTATGAATACCCAGCTTGAACCCGCAAATAGCGGTGAACGATTGATTGTAACCATAGATGCCTCAAAAGCATTTGATACTATAGAATGGCCTTTTCTGATTGCAACACTGAATAAGATGGGATTTGATGATAATTTTATGTCATGGATAAACTTGTTATATACTGAAATTTCAGCAAAGGTGATATTAAATGGGGAATATTCTATATACATATTCGTAGGGGGGTTAGACAGGGATGTCCCCTTTCCCCGTTTCTCTTTGCAGTAGCTATGGAGCCGTTAGCCAACATGATTAGGCAAGATGAAGAAATTGAGGGGTTCAGGTTTGGAGGGCACGAGGGAAAAATCGCTTTGTATGCGGATGATGTTATGCTGTTTGTGGGTTCACATAGATCATTGGTCAAGATTTTTCAGGTTTTTGACCAATATGGCAAGTATTCTGGGCTTAAGATAAATTGGTCTAAATCGGCCTGTGTCCCGATTGATCCTCTGAACAATTTCATCCCGGGAGCACTGGAAATTAAGAAGATCAACGGACCTGTGAAATATCTGGGTATCCAAATAACTCCAAACCCTAAGGACTATGTCCAATTAAATTTGATCCCCAAAATACAGGAAATTAGGAAAAAAATTGATGTATGGAAAAGACTACATGTCTCGATGGCAGGTCGTATCTCCTTGGTGAAAATGTGCTTGTTACCATCTCTTAATTATGTGTTGTGGAACTCACCGATAACAATCCCCCAAAAAATATTTAAAATAATAACTAGCCTCTTAATGGACTTGATATGGCGAGGGAAAAAACCAAGGATAAAAGCACAAATATTGTGTGTCCATGAGAGGGAGGGCGGATTATCAGTCCCAGATGTGGAACTGTATTTTATTTCCGGCCATATAAAAAATATGATAATGTGGAGTAACACGCAAAGATATAGATCTATGATTGTAGGGATAAATGAAAGGCTAGATAATTGCACTATCTTTCAATTAATAGAAGCGGGGATATTGTCACATCAGGGTAGCAGGAAGGTTCCGCTCTTTCAGTTGATGGATACAGTTTGGAAGCAAGCAGGAAAACTATGGAACCAGACTGGACTCCATGCTGACACCATACTGTGGGGAAATACTCACCTTACAGAATTAAATTAAATTGAACAGAAAATTTGGTGGAAACATGGAGTTTACAGACTTGGCCAGGTATGGAGACAGGGGGATATAATAATATACGAAGACCTCAAAAGGGAGTATGGATTGGGCAATATAGGATTGAGGTTCTTTTACCTACAATTAAAGTACGCGTTACGAATGACGTTAGGTAAAGGTACACAAATTGTTAACCTTCCGCAGCCGCTATTTAATATTTCCACACAAACAGCAGGGGGAAAACTAGTCTCTAACATATACGAATGTTTGCTACATCAAAAGACTAAGAAAAGAGCAACTAATAGCTTAAAGCATAAATGGCGAGATGTTATAGAGCCCCAACAAGAAGAGTTTTGGGAATTGGCAATACAGGGAAAAAATAGGGTTTCAAAGAACTTTTACTATAGGATTACCCAATTTAATATATTATACCGTCTCTACTATTCACCTAAGACACTAATGAAGTATTATAAACCTAAAGTGTTTAGGTGTTTAAAATGTAGGGAGGTAGGGGCGGATGATGTCCACATACTCTGGACATGCATAAAAAGTCAAGAGTTCTGGGGGAAGGTTAAGGATAAAATAGAACAATACCATCGGTTTAAAATTCCCAGTAAATTTGAGACTTGTGTACTGGGTGTGATGGATAAAACGGACACCTCTCAACATCAAGAAATAGCATCCAAGCTACTTTTTCAAGCAAGGAAATGTATTATTGGACATTGGGGAGGTAGTGTGGTTCCCACGATTAGGGAATGGGAGAGATTTACTAGAACTCCCCTTGCCAGAGAAAATTTCCATCTGACAAATACTAAGAAAAAAAATAGATTATTAATATATGGCAGAGATTTTGTTGGAGACCTTGGGTAGTGTGGTTTGGGACCGTGGGGGATGTGAGGGAGGGAGAGAGAGCAGGGAAATTATTATTATTATTTTTGTTTTGTTTTGTTGAGAGCAGACAGCGAATAAGGAAATGGGGGGGGGGGGGGGTTATATAATGTATGATATCAAATGTTTGTAATAATAACTTTGTATGATGGAGAAAAAAACAATAAAGATTTATGTAAAAAAAAAAAAGATTGGTTTCAGGGGATCCTGAAGTATTTTTATTATGCATTTGTCACAGTGTGGTTCACTGTGACACGGGTTTCCGTTTTTGCTCACTTTGGTTGCTCTGGCATACTGGCTATGGTGGATGCTATATAGGCTGATTACCATGAGCTGTGTGTAGTTGAGCCAGCCTTTGTGTGAACTGTTCTTTGTGCATGCAGGCTCCCCTCTCTGTTATCTCAGTTCTTGTGGGGTTAATGTCTTGATCTGGGTGTGGTTACTAGGTGCTATACATTGCTGTTTGCTGTGGCTTGGGGGGGGTCTGTCTGTCTCCAGCTTTTGCTGGGTGCAGGATCTATGCGCCTGACCTGGGATTTTGCCATCTGCCCTGTGTGGTCAACTAGTGAAACATCAAAGTCACCCTGTCATAGTCTCCTGTTTGGTCCCTTCTTGATTTTTCCTTCTATTTATGTTTCTGTCTTTGTCTTTATTGAGAGGGCTCCTGGGTTCTCCGGAGGGAGGACATTTAGTCTACGTGTGCAGATCTGACTAGGACCGCTATGTAGCAGGGTTCACATACAGTAGGGTCTAGTCATCTGTCTTTTCTGTCTTGTCTGAGCAGCTCTGTCTCTAGCTGCCCTGTCTATAGCCGCCATGCATCCGTTCCACATGTCGTCCAGGCATCTGCCTGTCTTGACTTAGCAGCTCTGTCTATGTCCACCATGCATCTGTTCTGCATGAGGTCCAGGCATCTGTCTTGCTTTCTGGTTCCTGTAAGTCCTGTATGAACAATGTCATGTGTTTATGTTTGGCTGCCTGTTCATGTGCCTTGGTTCCACTTCGGGTGCATGTTTGTCTGGACCGCTGGTGCTTGTACCAACATCATTCTTGGCATGTAAGTGTCCAAGTGCACCGGCACCATTTTGGAGGTGTGACCAGTTAATCCTTGGCTAAGTTAATTTCCACCATCAGGGGCTCTGTGAAGAATGGGGTTCACTGACTCTCCACCCTCTGGGTTTGACCCTAATTCAAACTGGTGCACTTGGTGTGCTAGTCCAGTTTCCTGCCATGTCTTGTTAGATCTCTGTTAATAAAGTACTTGTTCTTGGTACTTGCCTTATCTGTCTTCTTGCCTTGTGTTTGTTTGCCTTAGATATGTTCTATGGCTCGTTAGGACCCTCGCTAGAACATGACAGCATTATATCAGTGATACTTTTATTGGTTAACCAGAAAAATTGTACACTGCGTGCAGAATTATTAGGCAAATGAGTATTTTGACCACATCATCCTCTTTATGCATGTTGTCTTACTCCAAGCTGTATAGGCTCGAAAGCCTACTACCAATTAAGCATATTAGGTGATGTGCATCTCTGTAATGAGAAGGGGTGTGGTCTAATGACATCAACAACCTATATTAGGTGTGCATAATTATTAGGCAACTTCCTTTCCTTTGGCAAAATGGGTCAAAAGAAGGACTTGACAGGCTCAGAAAAGTCAAAAATAGTGAGATATCTTGCAGAGGGATGCAGCAATCTTAAAATTGCAAAGCTTCTGAAGCGTGATCATCGAACAATCAAGCGTTTCATTCAAAATAGTCAACAGGGTCGCAAGAAGCGTGTGGAAAAACCAAGGCGCAAAATAACTGCCCATGAACTGAGAAAAGTCAAGCGTGCAGCTGCCAAGATGCCACTTGCCACCAGTTTGGCCATATTTCAGAGCTGCAACATCACTGGAGTGCCCAAAAGCACAAGGTGTGCAATACTCAGAGACATGGCCAAGGTAAGAAAGGCTGAAAGACGACCACCACTGAACAAGACACACAAGCTGAAACGTCAAGACTGGGCCAAGAAATATCTCAAGACTGATTTTTCTAAGGTTTTATGGACTGATGAAATGAGAGTGAGTCTTGATGGGCCAGATGGATGGGCCCGTGGCTGCATTGGTAAAGGGCAGAGAGCTCCAGTCCGACTCAGACGCCAGCAAGGTGGAGGTGGAGTACTGGTTTGGGCTGGTATCATCAAAGATGAGCTTGTGGGGACTTTTCGGGTTGAGGATGGAGTCAAGCTCAACTCCCAGTCCTACTGCCAGTTTCTGGAAGACATCTTCTTCAAGCAGTGGTACAGGAAGAAGTCTGCATCCTTCAAGAAAAACATGATTTTCATGCAGGACAATGCTCCATCACACGCGTCCAAGTACTCCACAGCGTGGCTGGCAAGAAATGGTATAAAAAAAGAAAATCTAATGACATGGCCTCCTTGTTCACCTGATCTGAACCCCATTGAGAACCTGTGGTCCATCATCAAATGTGAGATTTACAAGAAGGGAAAACAGTACACCTCTCTGAACAGTGTCTGGGAGGCTGTAGTTGCTGCTGCACGCAATGTTGATGGTGAACAGATCAAAACACTGACAGAATCCATGGATGGCAGGCTTTTGAGTGTCCTTGCAAAGAAAGGTGGCTATATTGGTCACTGATTTTGGAAAAAACTTGGATAGGGGGTCACTCAAAATATCAGGCAAACACTTGGGGATATGTATCCACACTCACTTTATAATACATACATTACACAATAATAAATGCTACATAAAACATGTCATAAAATACAATATAAAATATAAACCGCTATTCCCCAATGTCTATTGGGGTTGTAGCCACAATTGGGGACTGACTGTTCCAAACTGGCTCAAGCTGACTATGGATCCCAAATGTCTATTGATAGTCGCAATGGGGATAAAAGTTCCTCAAGTTGCCGTTTGAAATAAATAGAGAGTCACTCTTCCATTGGTGGATCTAGGTAGTACTATAAATAATCGGTCAATTGTACATTACCATGTCGGACCTTCGGTGAAGTCTCCCGCTTCCAAATTTGACGCTGTATGAAGTTCAGCAGGCTGATGCGGCACTATAGTAGACGCTTCCTGCTATGACCTTCCAGGACCTTACGTGGCGTCCCACGTGGTTCACTGTTTGGTCATGTGCTGATGACGTCTTCTACGCGGAGATTTCAAATCACCTGTGTCCGATTTGATGGTATATTCGTATATTCGTATATGTTCAGATACGAAATACAGCTGCTGCTTGGATAATCCCTCACTGTTTCCCAAACGCGTTTCGGGGATGAGCCCCTTCTTCAGTGGTTGAACAGTGGAGATGAAAATGTCCTCTTTATATAGTGTCCATGTTAAAAACATGTGGGTTGGGACATTAGATTAGCCAGGTGAGGGATATCTCAAAGAGCAGGAATGACCCAGTGTTAGAGGATCAGAGCTTATCATTTGGTGTTATGTACCTTCATATCAAAAAGCACTTCATATTTCATGGCGGACTAATAAAACCGGTCAAAATTGATATATAAATAATATACAGACCCTAAAATGATAAAATCGTAAAAAACGCACCTGCGGTTCTAATGCGTTATCGATGCGTTTTTTCGAAAAAATGTTAAAAATGGATCAAATTGATAATACAGGATACATATATGAATTCTAAAACTTGTACACATGAAATAAGAACAATATATATAATTTACTTGCACCTTCATATTTTCTTCTTTCTTCTTATTTCATGTATATTGTTTTTATATATATTGTACCCATTACATCTCTACTTCTTTGAAGGTGCAAGTAAATTATATATATTGTTCTTATTTCATGTGTACAAGTTTTAGAATTCATATATGTATCCTGTATTATCAATTTGATCCATTTTTAACATTTTTTCGAAAAAACGCATCGATAACGCATTAGAACCGCAGGTGCGTTTTTTACGATTTTATCATTTTAGGGTCTGTATATTATTTATATATCAATTTTGACCGGTTTTATTAGTCCGCCATGAAATATGAAGTGCTTTTTGATATGAAGGTACATAACACCAAATGATAAGCTCTGATCCTCTAACACTGGGTCATTCCTGCTCTTTGAGATATCCCTCACCTGGCTAATCTAATGTCCCAACCCACATGTTTTTAACATGGACACTATATAAAGAGGACATTTTCATCTCCACTGTTCAACCACTGAAGAAGGGGCTCATCCCCGAAACGCGTTTGGGAAACAGTGAGGGATTATCCAAGCAGCAGCTGTATTTCGTATCTGAACATATACGAATATACGAATATACCATCAAATCGGACACAGGTGATTTGAAATCTCCGCGCAGAAGACGTCATCAGCACATGACCAAACAGTGAACCACGTGGGACGCCACGTAAGGTCCTGGAAGGTCATAGCAGGAAGCGTCTACTATAGTGCCGCATCAGCCTGCTGAACTTCATACAGCGTCAAATTTGGAAGCGGGAGACTTCACCGAAGGTCCGACATGGTAATGTACAATTGACCGATTATTTATAGTACTACCTAGATCCACCAATGGAAGAGTGACTCTCTATTTATTTCAAACGGCAACTTGAGGAACTTTTATCCCCATTGCGACTATCAATAGACATTTGGGATCCATAGTCAGCTTGAGCCAGTTTGGAACAGTCAGTCCCCAATTGTGGCTACAACCCCAATAGACATTGGGGAATAGCGGTTTATATTTTATATTGTATTTTATGACATGTTTTATGTAGCATTTATTATTGTGTAATGTATGTATTATAAAGTGAGTGTGGATACATATCCCCAAGTGTTTGCCTGATATTTTGAGTGACCCCCTATCCAAGTTTTTTCCAATTTCTATTCACCAGCAATTGGGAGTGCTGAGGGGTTGTGCACCAATCCAGAAGTGGTACAGTGAGAGAGCCACCATTTGTCTTTTCTTCTATTGGTCACTGATTTGTTTTTGTTTTGTTTTTGAATGTCAGAAATGTATATTTGTGAATGTTGAGATGTTATATTGGTTTCACTGGTAAAAATAAATAATTGAAATGGGTATATATTTGTTTTTTGTTAAGTTGCCTAATAATTATGCACAGTAATAGTCACCTGCACACACAGATATCCCCCTAAAATAGCTAAAACTAAAAACAAACTAAAAACTACTTCCAAAAATATTCAGCTTTGATATTAATGAGTTTTTTGGGTTCATTGAGAACATGGTTGTTGTTCAATAATAAAATTAATCCTCAAAAATACAACTTGCCTAATAATTCTGCACTCCCTGTATTTTCAAAGTTTCAGAGGCTCTTTCATCATGCCAGCCTGAAGAAGGGGCCTCTGTGTCCTAAACAGTTGCAAATATAATTTATAAGGTTAGCCATTAAAAGTATCATTCCTCTATTACTGTTGTCTTTGTTGGCATGTGATGTATTTTACCTCTCACGCACTATAGTTGCTGTACATACTTACAAATACGTCATGCAGCTTATCCACTTGATAAAACCGATTTATATTACCAAATACAAAATGAATTTTTAACACTTGATCATTATCTGCATATGATAGAGAGAGCTATTTGCAGTCATACCTCCCTACTCTAGTTTTGGCTAGTTTCAGAAGCATTGCAATAACATCATCAACTCTCTGTGACGTAAAACCTCAAGCAATAAAAGCAGAGCTTGTATCATTTGGTTGAATAATCCTCCGGCTTATCGGGATGTTTCCTTTTTGTTTGCTGATAGAAGGAAATTCAATAATCTAAATTGTCAATGCAGCTGTTGTTCAGAGATCATTTATTCTGTTTAATGATCAAGCAGAAGTCTTATCTGTAAGTCATTTCTTATCAGATTCTCAGCCATATATTGCTGTTCAAATTAAGCTTTCGATACGCCCTTTTTCTTATTCATCATCCTTTATTAATCCACCATGAGGCAGTTGTGACTTCAAGGGTTAAAGCAGTCTATAAGTGAGCAATTGAAAAACGAACATGGGGGGGTTGGCCGCGCTTTGTTTTGTGGTGGGCGAGGCTGCGATTGCTTGCAATTACTTACTATTTGTTAAAACGTCTGTATACAGCTGCCAAGAAACAGAGATGTCTAACAAACAAAAGCAGCCGATTTAAACAAGGTGCCTTGAAGACTAGAACTGCCAGGGAGGAATTAAGGCAGCGCTTCAACCAAATCCCTATTTTAATGCCACAATAGGATACATCGAATGATTGTCTTCTGCTAAGTCAAAATGGTAGTGCAATTAACAAAGCAGATCTTTCATCTTCCTGCCCAGGGGCTTAAAGCTGGAGCCAAAAGACACAGTGTTTTAACAGGTACACTACGCCTAGGGAGTAAAAACACATCTCCGACCACCTAGCTGGAGACACAAAGGAATAATGGCATTTCTAGGTGAGGACCGGCCAACAACTGACAGTAGATTATAGAACACAGGATAGTGGGTGGCTGTTCAGAAATGTTCCTAGACGTAGGTGCATAAAAGCAACAGCTTTTCATTTGTCAACTGTCGAGAAGCCTGACAGATGACTGACAGCAGGTAACACTTGGGTGCATATAGTCCTTTATAAAGCAGTCAAAGGAAGAAAAGGCTCATCTTCCACCCGTGGAAAAAGTAGTGTAAAGGTATTATTACATTGAATATATCTAACCTAGGTGTTTTTTATTCAACCCTCAGCTACTTACCATTTACGTGTCAGCCAATTTATCCAAGTCAGTTAAGTGACTGCATAAAAGTATATAAAGTAACAAAAGTATTAGCCACAAGCAAATATATAGTATAATATAATGCTTTAAAGGGCTTTTCAGGACTTTTACATTGATGTCCCATCCTTAGGATGGACCATCAATATTTAATTGGTGGGTATCCAACTGACACTGCCAGCATAATGAGGGATTGATTCTGCCATTGAGCGCCGCGTTTTCTTAATTATTTACTCAGGCACAGTGCCACACATACAGTTATGCCTTTTACTACGGCTCAGTCCCATTTAATTAAGTAAATAATGCCATGGCCATTTTTTTATGCTGGCTGGTTAGGGCACCACTCGACTCTGGTTAAGGGTCCATTCACACTTCCGCAATTTCGTTCATTTCTATGGACCCATTCATTTCTATGGGGCAGCACGGGTCCGGGTCCGCAATTTCAATCCCGAAAAAAATAGAACATGTCCTATTCTTGTCCGCATAGGCGGACAAGAAAAGGCATTTTCATTTAAGTGTCGGAGATGTGCGGTTCGCAAAATGCGGAACACACATCGCCGATGTCCGTGTTTTGCGGATCCACGGATCCATGGATCCGGAAAACACACACGGACGTGGGAATGGACCCTTATCCTAAGGAAAATCTCTTTACGGCAGAAAATATCATAACATTTCAAAGTGTATCTTCACACAACCTTATATCACTTAACAGCAAACATGAAAAATAATTTTATTAATTTATTAATAGGACCTCACAGGTATTAGTTTGCCGAATACTAGATTATTGAATAGTAATGCTGGGCCTACACAGTGATATTTTCTTTGGAGCACGGATTATGGTAAAATTGAAGGATTACCAGGACCATAACATTACATCAATATTTTACCTTGGGAAACCAGATCCTGGCCGACCTAGAAACCAACTGTTTCAGATGGTCACAAGGTCACCATCAACCTTATTTCTCATTGGAAATCCCATAATTTGCCCTCACTTAGCTGCAACCGAATGTCAGTTCATCAGCGCAGTCTTATTCATAATTCTATGAAACCTATTTATAGAACTATAAAGGCAACCTAAAATAATAAGCTTCAGTAGAACTCAGATTTTTATTGATTATTATATTGCTTATTATGATTATTTTTATTAGCATTTTGAATGTTTTTAAAGAGTATTTTATATGATATGCTCTAAATACAAAGTACATATAATTATGAGTCCTTGAGATGCCCTCTAGTGTCAAAATTGCTGTTTTACAGAACTTTCATTTAGTGTGTACCTGGTCCAACTAATATGGTTTTCACATATGCCTGCAAATGTCATTTCCCTTTTGTAACATTCATAACAATTTTTCCTTTTATTTAATATATATATAGAAACCAAAAAAGGAGCACAGCAGCACAAGACCAAAAAATTGCAGGTGCAAGTCCTCACAGCCGCAGGCTTAGACGGCTATAGAAAGTATAGTATCCAAAGATAAGGCAGCACTCCAAAGTGCTGCCTTATCTTTGGATACTATATATATATATATATATATATATATATACATATTTAATATACAGTACAGACCAAAAGTTTGGACACACCTTCTCATTCAAAGAGTTTTCTTTATTTTCATTACTATGAAAATTGTAGATTCACACTGAAGGCATCAAAACTATGAATTAACACATGTGGAATTATATACATAACAAACAAGTGTGAAACAACTGAAAATATGTCATATTCTAGGTTCTTCAAAGTAGCCACCTTTTGCTTTGATTACTGCTTTGCACACTCTTGGCATTCTCTTTCATAGTCATGAAAATAAAGAAAACTCTTTGAATGAGAAGGTGTGTCCAAACTTTTGGTCTGTACTGTATATATATATAAATATATAATATATATATATATATTATATATATGAATATATAATATATATATATATATATATATAGCTATGTCTTTTATTTGCACTAAAGCGGAAAATAAAATGAAAAAATGTAATTGCTACAGTATCGCTATAGCCTAATCCGTGATTAATAATGAAGATTTGCCTGCTTCTGTTACAAAAGTTACAAAATTGTTGTTTTGCCATTAAAAGGGGTTATGCCATGATTGATGTAAAAATGAAACTCAGACATCATATAGTACATGACAATCCCTAGAACCAGCCCTGTACCTCACATGGATCCAGAGATCTCCCCATTCATTGCTCAGTTAGATTTATTTCAGGTTGGCAGCTCCGAAGGGATTGTGCTTTCTCATGGGGCATGACCTATCTCCTGCAGATCGGGGGGCATTCCCATTCTCAGGAGGCATGTCATTTTTTCTGCAGCTCTTTTCCTGTAACGTCAACAGCTTCTAACTGAAGATATGATTGATAACTGTTAAAGATTTCAACTGAGCATGTGCGACCACCTCAATGCGGTAGACGGAGAAATAAGGAAAAGAGCAAACAGAAGGTTGGAGCTCTACAAATACATTTTATTGAATAGCTCAGTGGCTATAATAAATTTGTATTTAGATGCAATTGCAAAAGTATTCAGATCCAGGTGCTGGTTTGAAAAAAAAATTGTGGGACGACCCCTTAATTAGTAAAAATATTTAGAGTACAAAAGGTGATAGCTAATATTGCTGCTACAACAATTACTGTTGGTTAGCACAGCATTTTATTCTCCTTTATGGCACTGCCACTGATACATCCTTCCAACATTTATTGCCCCAGTGCTAGATTTTGCGCTATATTGCTCTACCATTGATTTCTATATTGCTTCTTTTGTTTCTAAGCTTCTTTATAAACCCTTGCAATACATATTGTATATGATTTATATTCACTTTGCTGCTAAGTTAGTGCCGGCAGCTACCTATCAACCATTCATTCTGGTCTTAAGAATAAAGTTTAAATAAATCAAAAAGCCTGAAAGAAAAAGCGAAACACATGAAAGAGATGGGAACCTGTTGTTTGTTGTCTATAACAAGATGCTGACGTGCCATAGGACATCTAAGCTTGTATTTCAGTAAGCAGTGAGACATGTTATGGATGTCTCTTTACAATGTGTCTAAATTGACATTTACTGCATGGGAGAAAACCTTCTATCTTCATAGAGCAATAAGAAAAAAATCCACACATTAGCAATCAACACATAAGAGGGAACAGGGAACATAATGGATCACATAAATTCCTTTCCGTGCATGCTACTACAGTGGTGGCTATTACGGAGTAGATTTGGGGGATAACAACTAGGTGTGCCCTTGTGTACGTGAATAGTTAATTTACATTTTACGGTCATTTTAGTTTACTATGGTCATATGTATAATTAATAGTTTGGTTTCAAGACGCCACCTTCTCATGAATCTGCAGTTGTATCTACAATTATGTTCGCACAACGGATTTTGCTATAAAATCTGTGCAGAATCTGCACTCATTTTCTGTCCAGTTGTTTTCAGCTTCAAATTTTTTAATTCATTTTAATGGGAAGATCCCAGGATGACAGGCCGAACTGGATAGACAAATGTCTTTTTTCGGCCTTATATACTATGTTACTATCAGTGCATCTAAGATAGAGCATGCTGCTTCTTTTTTCCACACTGAAGAAAACAAGGAAGTTCTGCCTCTCATTGAAATGAATGGGAGGCTTTTTAGAGGCATTTTTTGCCAGAGAATCTGCATGGAAAATGCATGAGAAACAGTGACAAAACACCTCCATTGAATGGGCTCCTAAGGTTGGAACTGTTGAACTTGGTTTATTAAAATATAGTTATAAATGTATAAATGATAATGCTATTTGTTGAACACAGGAGTGGCCAGAGATCGAGTTAGGCGACTTTCACACCTGCTTTTAGGTGCGGATCCGTCTGGTATCTGCACAGACGGATCCGCACCTATAATGCAAACGCTGGTATCCGTTCAGAACAGATCCATCTGCATTACCATGAACAAAAAAAAAGTGTAAGTCAAACGGATCCGTCCTGACTTACATTGAAAGTCATGGGGGGAAGGATCCGTTTACAATTTCACCATATTGTGTCAATGTAAACGGATCCGTCCCCATTGACTTACATTGTAAGTCAGGACGGATCCATTTGGCTCCGCATCGCCAGGCGACGATTTGGTGTCCGCCTCCAGAGCGGAATGGAGGCGGAACGGAGCCAAACTGATGCATTCTGAACGGATCCTTATCCATTCAGAATGCATTGGGGCTAAACTGATCCGTTTTGGGGCCGCTTGTGAGAGCCTTGAAACGGATCTCACAGGCGGAACCAGAAACGGCAGTGTGAAAGTAGCCTAACAGGTCAGCTCTCTCACAGATTTGCCTGTAAATGGTATTCTGCAGCATGTTATGTACTGTGATACCTAGAAGCTGCAGAAGCCAAACAGTTAAGCATTTTAATACAACTCAATTTCAAAGATAATATATATTTTTTTAAATGCAAGCCTTCCAGTAAAAAGACCCCCAAATGTATCCATAGCATTTAAGTGGTAGCTTGACGACCCAATTTTAGTTCAAATGTATTATCATTCATCATCTAGCACATAACATAGTGCTCAAAAATGCAAATATTGTTTCTTTCTTATTACAATGATATTAACTATGAAACAGTAAAACAGGAGACAGTAAACAATACATTTTAAATACCAGACAATGCAAATATGCCTGACTAATTCACATATTACTACAGTGTCAGTCATCTGGTGTGTAGTGTCGTGGATGCAAAACAAATAAGCCATTATGCAAAAATCAGCTTATTAAAGAAGAACATATGAAAAAAGTCCATACACTAAGTAACCATATGTGGAAGGAAACCAAGATGTTTTTGTATACAACACCGGCCTACAGCAGAGGCTCATTTGCAGAGACAAATTGTAGATTAAGTAACCATTTGTAAGCGTTAAGCACAAATTTCACTACCGTGTCAGCATTCATTTCATACAATAAGGTAAGTACCTAACACCATGAGAGACAGTGTGGGTTTACAGGATTAGTCATGAAAAAGAAACCCATTGACTTATCATGTGAAACCTAAGGCAAGTAACTGTTGCCTAAAAAAAAAAAGATCATAAAATAATGATAAAAATGAAGTTACTGAATAGATCTTGCTTGATATTTGTAAGAGGATTCTTTGCTATCCCTCCCTCCCTTTGCTATCTGGCAGCAGCATCTACTCGGTAGTGATCAACATTCAGCAAGGGTGATGGCACACAGTGTAGGTCTGACATGCATTCAGGATATAGTTTTCAATTAAGCCAGATTTGCAGCCTCATTAACCCCCAGTGTTCTGCATAGTGGGAATGATTTAATTAATTTCATCTAGCTACAATATTAAACTGCATCCTAACTACATGTCAGAACTGCACTGTGTGCCAGCATTCTTAGGCTGAGCTTAAAATGCATGTTATTTAAGAGTAATGGATAATACCTTCTTGTCCATATGCCCTGTCACTCTTTGGCAGTACTACATGGACCACCATTAATCTGAACCACCACTGTATGGAACATGCTGAGGTCACTGCTGCAGGGAACATGAGCAACCATCTACAGTCAGGTCCATAAATATTAGAACATTGACACAATTCTAACATTTTTGGCTCTATACACCACCACAATGGATTTGAAATGAAAAGAACTAGATGTGCTTTAACTGCAGACTGTCAGCTTTAATTTGAGGGTATTTACATCCAAATCAGGTGAACGGTGTAAGAATTACAACAGTTTGCATATGTGCCTCCCCCTTGTTAAGGGGCCAAAAGTAATGGGACAATTAGCTTCTCAGCTGTTCCATGGCCAGGTGTGTGTTATTCCCTCATTATCCCAATTACAATGAGCAGATAAAAGGTCCAGAGTTAATTTCAAGTGTGCTATTTGCATTTGGAATCTGTTGCTGTCAACTCTCAAGATGAGATCCAAAGAGCGGTCACTACTAGTGAAGCAAGCCATCATTAGGCTGAAAAAAACAAAACAAACCCATCAGAGAGATAGCAAAAACATTAGGCGTGGCCAAAACAACTGTTTGGAACATTCTTAAAAAGAAGGAAAACACTGGTGAGCTCAGCAACACTAAAAGACCCGGAAGACCACGGAAAACAACTGTGGTGGATGACCGAAGAATTCTTTCCCTGGTGAAGAAAACACTCTCCAGGAGGTTAGGTGTATGTGTGTCAAAGTTATCAATCAAGAAGAGACTTCACCAGAGTGAATACAGAGGGTTCACCACAAGATGTAAACCATTGGTGAGCCTCAAAAACAGGAAGGCCAGACTAGAGTTTGCCAAACGAAATCTAAAAAAGCCTTTACAGTTCTGGAACAACATCCTATGGACAGATGAGACCAAGATCAACTTGTACCAGAGTGATGGGAAGAGAAGAGTATGGAGAAGGAAAGGAACTGCTCATGATCCTAAGCATACCACCTCATCAGTGAAGCATGGTGGTGGTAGTGTCATGGCGTAGGCATGTATGGCTGCCAATGGAACTGGTTCTCTTGTATTTATTGATGATGTGACTGCTGACAAAAGCAGCAGGATGAATTCTGAAGTGTTTCGGGCAATATTATCTGCTCATATTCAGCCAAATGCTTCAGAACTCATTGGACGACGCTTGACAGTGCAGATGGACAATGACCCAAAGCATACTGCAAAAGCAACCAAAGAGTTTTTTTAAGGGAAAGAAGTGGAATGTTATGCAATGGCCAAGTCAATCACCTGACCTGAATCCAATTGAGCATGCATTTCACTTGCTGAAGACAAAACTGAAGGGAAAATGCCCCAAGAACAAGCAGGAACTGAAGACAGTTGCATTAGAGGCCGGGCAGCAGGGCCGCAACTACCCAGCGCCGGCCCGCAACTACTATCTATAATTCTATTCTGTGTGGGACGGACAGGAGTGTGTGGCGGCGCTGCACTGTCTGCAGACAGTGCTAATAAAAACCCTGCAGGAGTCCCGGGCGGTCCGGTCTGGAGACGGAGTAATGTAATTAAACTGGACTGGAGGGGCCCCCCTGCGCTGCGCTGTTTGTCTCTTTTAGGCCCATTTCACACGGGCGAGTATTCCGCGCGGATGCGATGTGTGAGTTGAACGCATTGCACCCGCACTGAATACCGACCCATTCATTTCTATAGGGCTGTTCACATGAGCGGTGATTTTCACGCATCACTTGTGCATTGCGTGAAAATCGCAGCATGCTCTATATTCTGCGTTTTTCACGCAACGCAGGCCCCATAGAAGTGAATGGGGTTGCGTGAAAATCGCAAGCATCCGCATGCAAGTGCGGATGCGGTGCGATTTTCACACACGGTTGCTAGGAGACGATCGGGATGGAGACCCAATCATTATTATTTTCCCTTATAACATGGTTATAAGGGAAAATAATAGCATTCTGAATACAGAATGCATAGTAAAATAGCGCTGGAGGAGTTAAAAAATAAAATAAAATATTTAACTCACCTTAATCCACTTGCTCGCGCAGCCCGGCATCTCCTTCTGTCTCCTTTGCTGAACAGGACCTGTGGTGACGTCACTCCGGTCATCACATGATCCATCACATGATCTTTTACCATGGTGATGGATCATGTGATGGATCATGTGATGACCGGAGTGACGTCACCACAGGTCCTGTTCAGCAAAGGAGACAGAAGGAGATGCCGGGCTGTGCGATCAAGTGGACTAAGGTGAGTAAATTATAAAAAAAAAAATTAACCCCTCCAGCGCTATTTTACTATGCATTCTGTATTCAGAATGCTATTATTTTCCCTTATAACCATGTTATAAGGGAAAATAATACAATCTATAGAACACCGATCCCAAGCCCGAACTTCTGTGAAGAAGTTCGGGTTTGGGTACCAAACATGCATGATTTTTCTCACGCGAGTGCAAAACACATTACAATGTTTTGCACTCGCGCGGAAAAATCGCGGATGTTCCCGTAACGCACACGCACATTTTTCCGCAACGCCCGTCTGAAAGAGGCCCAAGGCCCCTTTCACACGGGCGAGTATTCCACGCGGATGCGTGAGTTGAACGCATTGCACCTGCACTGAATACCGACCTATTCATTTCTATGGGGCTGTTCACATGAGCGGTGATTTTCACGCATCACTTGTGCGTTGCGTGAAAATTGCAGCATGCTCTATATTCTGCGTTTTTCACGCAACGCAGGCCCCATAGAAGTGAATGGGGTTGCGTGAAAATCGCAAGCATCCGCAAGCAAGTGCGGATGCGGTGCGATTTTCACGCACGGTTGCTAGGAGACGATTGGGATGGAGACCCGATCATTATTATTTTCCCTTATAACATGGTTATAAGGGAAATAATAGCATTCTGAATACAGAATGCATAGTAAAATTGCGCTGGAGGGGTTAAAAAATAATAATTTATCTCACCTTAATCCACTTACTCGCGCTGCCGGCATCTCGTCTGTCTCTTTCTTTGCTGAACAGGACCTGTGGTGACGTCACTCCGGTAATCACATGATCCATCACATGACCCATCACCATGGTAAAAGATCATGTGATAGATCATGTGATAACCAGAGTGACATCACCACAGGTCCTGTTCAGCAAAGAAGGAGACAGACGAGATGCCGGCAGCGCGAGCAAGTGGATTAAGGTGAGTTAAATTATTTTTTATTTTTTTTTAACCCCTCCAGCGCTATTTTACTATGCATTCTGTATCCAGAATGCTATTATTTTCCCTTATAACCATGTTATAAGGGAAAATAATACAATCTACACAACCTCGTTTCCAAGCCCGAACTTCTGTGAAGAAGTTCGGGTTTGGGTACCAAACATGCGCAATTTTTCTCACGCGAGTGCAAAACGCATTACAATGTTTTGCACTCGCGCGGAAAAATCGTGCGTGTTCCCGCGACGCACCCGCACCTTTTCCCGCAACGCTCGTGTGAAAGGGGCCTAAGAGATTCGAGACTGGAGCGGCATGCACGGCACAGGCAGGCACGTCTCGCGTCTAAATGACATTGCCACAGGCTCCGCCCCCCAGAGCAGAGAACTTGGTGTTGAAGAAGGAGCAAGCGCCATTGACAGCCAGCCAGCCACAGCCCAGTCTGACTCTGCCAGCGCCAGGGAAGGCCCGCGGGCCGCGGCCCACAGAAGGCAGCCAGCCAAGTTCCACTGACTTCCAAGTAGTGTACAGTCGTGGCCAAAAGTTTTGAGAATTACATAAATATTGGAAATTGGAAAAGTTGCTGCTTAAGTTTTTATAATAGCAATTTGCATATACTCCAGAATGTTATTAAGAGTGATCAGATGAATTGCATAGTACTTCTTTGCCATGAAAATTAACTTAATCCCAAAAAAAACTTTCCACTGCATTTCATTGCTGTCATTAAAGGACCTGCTGAGATCATTTCAGTAATCGTCTTGTTAACTCAGGTGAGAATGTTGACGAGCACAAGGCTGGAGATCATTATGTCAGGCTGATTGGGTTAAAATGGCAGACTTGACATGTTAAAAGGAGGGTGATGCTTGAAATCATTGTTCTTCCATTGTTAACCATGGTGACCTGCAAAGAAACGCGTGCAGCCATCATTGCGTTGCATAAAATGGCTTCACAGGCAAGGATATTGTGGCTACTAAGATTGCACCTCAATCAACAATTTATAGGATCATCAAGAACTTCAAGGAAAGAGGTTCAATTCTTGTTAAGAAGGCTTCAGGGCGTCCAAGAAAGTCCGGGAAGCGCTAGGATCGTCTCCTAAAGAGGATTCAGCTGCGGGATCGGAGTGCCACCAGTGCAGAGCTTGCTCAGGAATGGCAGCAGGCAGGTGTGAGCGCATCTGCACGCACAGTGAGTGGCGAAGACTTTTGGAAGATGGCCTGGTGTCAAGAAGGGCAGCAAAGAAGCCACTTCTCTCCAAAAAAAACATCAGGGACAGATTGATCTTCTGCAGAAAGTATGGTGAATGGACTGCTGAGGACTGGGGCAAAGTCATATTCTCCAATGAAGCCTCTTTCCGATTGTTTGGGGCATCTGGAAAAAGGCTTGTCCGGAGAAGAAAAGGTGAGCGCTACCATCAGTCCTGTGTCATGCCAACAGTAAAGCATCCTGAGACCATTCATGTGTGGAGTTGCTTCTCATCCAAGGGAGTGGGCTCACTCACAATTTTGCCCAAAAACACAGCCATGAATAAAGAGTGGTACCAAAACACCCTCCAACAGCAACTTCTTCCAACAATCCAACAACAGTTTGGTGAAGAACAATGCATTTTCCAGCACGATGGAGCACCGTGTCATAAGGCAAAAGTGATAACTAAGTGGCTCAGGGACCAAAACTTTGACATTTTGGGTCCATTGCCTGGAAATTCCCCAGATCTTAATCCCATTGAGAACTTGTGGTCAATCCTCAAGAGGCGGGTGGACAAACAAAAACCCACTAATTATGACAAACTCCAAGAAGTGATTATGAAAGTATGGGTTGCTATCAGTCAGGAATTGGCCCAGAAGTTGATTGAAAGCATGCCCAGTCGAATTGCAGAGGTCCTGAAAAAGAAGGGCCAACACTGCAAATACTACATCACTACATCACAGAAACAACTGAAACAAAGATCTAAAAGCAGTTTGGCAGCAAACTTTGTGAAAACTAATATTTGTGTCATTCTCAAAACTTTTGGCCACGACTGTACAGTCTACAGAACACAGTCACAGACCAGTTACAGCTACTGTCTGGTAGGTTGGTTATATTGTTGTTAATTAAACTGGATCAGATCCATGATCCATCCATTCCCAGTTTCCCACTCACTTACTTAGTCCCAGGCACCATCTCACCCGTCCGGGCTGTCCCAGTGTACTACTAGCCCGCCTTGCGGCCCTGGTTCTGTTTGTGTTTGGAGTCAGTTGGACTGGAGAACTGTGCATTTGGGGGGGGGGGGGGGGGCAGTTACTGGTACTACCAGTAAGGCAGTAACTGGCCCTCTCCCCCCCCCCAAATGCACATTTCTCCAGTCCAACTTTCCAAACAGAACCAGGGCGAGCTAGTATACTGCCACTGGGACGGGTGAGATGGTGCCTGGGATGGATCCGATCAAGTTTAATCAACCAACCTACCAGTAATTGCCCCCCCCCCAAATGCACATTTCTCCAGTCCAACTGTCCAAACAGAACCAGGGCAGGCTAGTATACTGGCACTGGGACGGGTGAGATGGTGCCTGGGATGGATCCGATCCAGTTTAATCAACCAACCTACCAGTAACTGGTTGGTTGATTAAACTGGATCGGGATCCATCCCAGTCTGGTAGGTTGGTTGATTAAACTGGATCGGATCCATCCCAGGCACCATCTCACACGTGCCAGTGTACTAGCCCGCCCTGGTTCTGTTTGGACAGTTGGACTGGAAAAATGTGCATTGGGGGGGGGGGGGGGGGGGAGGAGAGATGTGCTGCTGCCAAGTGACGTTAAAGTCAGCAAGTGTCATGTGGGGGGGCCCCTTATTGTTTTCCGCCCCAGGGCCCCATTTCACCTAGAACCGGCCCTGCCGGGCAGAGCATCTCCAGGGATGAAACCCAGTGTCTGGTGATGTCTATGCGTTCCAGACTTCAGGCTGTAATTGACTGCAAAGGATTTGCAACCAAGTATTAAAAAGTGAAAGTTGGATTTATAATTATTATTATGTTCCATTACTATTGGGAGGCACATATGCAAACTGTTGCAATTTCTACACCGTTCACCTGATTTGGATGTAAACACCCTCAAATTAAAGCTGACAGTCTGCAGTTGAAGCACATCTTGCTTGTTTCATTTTAAATCCATTGTGGTGGTGTATAGAGCCAAAAATGTTAGAATTGTGTCGATGTCCCAATATTTATGGACCTGGCTGTATATCATCCCCTAGTACAGTGGTGGGCAACCTTTTTTTTCAACTGAGCCAAATCTCGCCAAAACCACGATTGAAATTTATTTTGAGAGCCACATTTTTAAAACCGAAAATACAGTCAGTGACGCCTCCTTTGGCCTGAGCGCCGCACGGCACACATGTAGGCAGGACAGCCGCAGGCTGCCGCCCCCGAGAGGAGGGAGGGGAGCGGGCGCCCGGCACACAGAACAGTGCTCCAGACAAAAAAAAATTCCTAGTAGCCATTGGCTCCTGAACTGAAAAATTTAGGAGCCAAATCAAAATTTTGGTATCGTGACAACGCTACGCCGATCAGGGTTGTTTTGAAACCAAAATTTTGATTCGCTTTCGTCACCATAAAAAAGTATTGTGATACTCAATACCGTGCAAAAAAAAAAAACACCAAAAAAAGCTGCGTGCATTTCGCATTTTATGAAACATTCGGCCCATAATAGAACAGTCCTATGCTATTTTTTGGGGTGACAAGGTGACTAAAAAGGCTATGTAATATGTTTATTTATTTATTGTTTATATATTTTATATGTAAAATTGGGAAAGGGGGGATTTAAACTTAATATTTTAAAGTACTTTCACATTAGCGTTTTTCATTTCCGGCACTGAGTTCCGTCACAGGGGCTCTATACCGGAAAATAACTGATCAGTTTTATCCCCATGCATTCTGAATGGAGAGTAATCCGTTCAGGATGCATCAGGATGTCTTCAGTTCAGTCATTTTGACTGATCAGGCAAAAGATAAAACCGTAGCATGCTACGGTTTTATCTTCGGCGAAAAAAAATGAAGATTTGCCTGAATGCCGGCTCTGGCATTTTTCCCCATAGGAATGTATTAGTGCTGGATCCGGCATTCAAAATACTGGAATGCACCCGCACTAAATCCGGACCCATTCACTTCTATGGGGCTGTGCACATGAGTGGTGATTTTCACACATCACTTGTGCGTTGCGTGAAAATCGCAGCATGCTCTGTTGTGCGTTTTTCGCGCAACGCAGGCCCCATAGAAGTTAATGGGGCTGTGTGAAAATCGCAAGCAAGTGCGATTTTCACGCATGGTTCCTAGGATGAAAGTCTATTCACTGTATTATTTTCCCTTATAACATGGTTATAAGGGAAAATAATAGCATTCTGAATACAGAATGCATAGTAGAAGGTCAATATAATAAACATTGGTGGCGCAGTGCGCCCCCCCATCACCCCAATATAATAAACATTGGTGGCGCAGTGCGCCCCCCCCATCACCCCAATATAATAAACATTGGTGGCGCAGTGTGCCCCCTCAATATAATAAACATTGGTGGCGCAGTGCGCCCCCCCATCACCCCAATATAATAAACATTGGTGGCGCAGTGCGCCCCCCCATCACCCCAATATAATAAACATTGGTGGCGCAGTGCGCCCCCCCCATCACCCCAATATAATAAACATTGGTGGCGCAGTGCGCCCCCCCTACACCCCAGTATAATAAACATTGGTGGCGCAGTGCGGCCCCCCCTCAATATAATAAACATTGGTGGCGCAGTGGGCAGTGCCAATGAGGGTTAAAAAATAAAAAAATAATTAACTCACCTCCTCCAATTGATCGTCTCCTGTTCTTACTTCTTTCTAGTTTCTTCAGGACGCAGGACCTGTGGTGACAACACTGTGCTCATCACATGATCCATCACCATGGTAATGGGCCATGTGATGAGCTCAGTGACGTCACCACAGGTCCTGAAGAAACTAGAAAGAAGTAAGAACAGGAGACCGGCAGCTACCTGATCAACTGGAAGAGGTGAGTTAATTTTCTTTTATTATTTTTAACCCTCATTGGCACTTCCCACTGTGCCACCAACGTTTATTATACTGGGGGGGGGGGGAACCGCACTGTGCCACCAACGTTTATTATACTGGGGGGGGGGGGGGCGCACTGTGCCACCAACGTTTATCATACTGGGGGGGGGGGGGGCGCACTTATTATACTGGGGGGGGCGCACTGTGCCACCAACGTTTATTATACTGGGGGGGCGCACTTATTATACTGGGGGGGGGGGCGCACTGTGTCACCAACGTTTATTATACTGGGGGGGGGGGGGGGGGGCGCACTGTGCCACCAACGTTTCTTATACAAATACAGGAGGCGGGTGCCGGAATCAAATAGCCGGCACCCGACCTTTGTGACAGGGAGCTGCGATCAGCGGCAGTTAACCCCTCAGGTACCGCACCTGAAGGGTTAACTCAACTGCAGTGGATCGCAGCTCCCTGTCATAGAGGTCGGGTGCCGGCTATTTGATTCCGGCACCCGCCTCCTGTATTTGTATTAACAGGTCAGTTTTCTTCATTGGCGCAGTGGCCACAGCCCCTCCCCTCCTCCTCCCGTCTCTTCTTATTGGCAGCGGCGGGGGCAGCAGCACAGGGGGGAGGGAGAGACTCCTCCTGCGCTGCTGAGAACGATCATCTCCTGTGCCCGCCGCTGTATTGAGCAGAGCTGCGGCGGCGGGTCCAGTCGCAAATGGCATCTGGAGCCCTGCAGAAGAGCCGCATTAAAGTGTGTAAAGAGCCGCATGTGGCTCGCGAGCCGCGGCTTGCCGACCACTGCCCTAGTAGAATAAGTTGCCTCAGAGGTTCTCACATTAAAGGGGTTGTCTATGATGAGACAAGACCGTAACACAACCAAAGTAAATTATGGTTAGTAGGATATAAAGGTCGGGCACCCTATTTTCAAAGGCAATTAACAGAAATGTGGCCCTATCTATAATACTTAACTTTTAATTGTTCAATGAAAAAATAGCCCAACAAAATTATTAATAAACAAAAATTACAGCAAGTAGTGAAAATAAACCAGTGTGCAATTTAAGAAAAGGAACGGTCTTACCGCTTTGTAGATTATCCGTAACAGGGGGTCTCCCAATGTCAAGCCGAATGTCTTGCCCTGAAATGCCCCTAGTAGGTATTTTTGTTTATTAATTATTTTGTTGGGCTATTAGATATAGATAGGGCCACTTTTATGTTAATTGCGTATAAAGAGACAAGCCCTTGAAATTATGTATTTAATGTTCTTTTTCCCCCATTTATTATAATTAATCCAGCAGGTAGAGCAGACTTACTGACCCTGCTATTTAATACAGATCTAATTTTCTAGCAAAACCTATTGATATATGTAGATTGTAAGCCCTCACGGGCACGGCCCTCTCTCCTTCTGTACCAGTTTGTAACTCGTCTTGTTTATGCTTAGTGTAATTGTCTGTATTATGTATGTATACCTCTTCTCATATGTACAGCTCTATGGAATAAATGGCGCTTTAATAATAATAAATAATAATAATATATGATCAATGACCAACCATATAGATAAATGAGTTGTAAAATTAACAAAACACTTTCAATCTTGAACATACAGTACAGACCAAAAGTTTGGACACACCTTCTCATTCAAAGAGTTTTCTTTATTTTCATGACTATGAAAATTGTAGATTCACACTGAAGGCATCAAAACTATGAATTAACACATGTGGAATTATATACATAACAAACAAGTGTGAAACAACTGAAAATATGTCATATTCTAGGTTCTTCAAAGTAGCCACCTTTTGCTTTGATTACTTGCTTTGCACACTCTTGGCATTCTCTTGATGAGCTTCAAGAGGTAGTCCCCTGAAATGGTTTTCACTTCAAGGTGTGCCCTGTCAGGTTTAATAAATGGGATTTCTTGCCTTATAAATGGGGTTGGGACCATCAGTTGCGTTGAGGAGAAGTCAGGTGGATACACAACTGATAGTCCTACTAAATAGACTGTTAGAATTTGTATTATGGCAAGAAAAAAGCAGCTAAGTAAAGAAAAACGAGTGGCCATCATAACTTTAAGAAATGATGGTCAGTCAGTCAGCCGAAAAATTGGGAAAACTTTGAAAGTAAGGGCTATTTGACCATGAAGGAGAGTGATGGGGTGCTGCGCCAGATGACCTGGCCTCCACAGTCACCGGGCCTGAACCCGATCGAGATGGTTTGGGGTGAGCTGGACCGCAGAGTGAAGGCAAAAGGGCCAACAAGTGCTAAGCATCTCTGGGAACTCCTTCAAGACTGTTGGAAGACCATTTCAGGTGACTACCTCTTGAAGCTCATGAAGAGAATGCCAAAAGTGTGCAAAGCAGTAATCAAAGCAAAAGGTGGCTACTTTGAAGAACCTAGAATATGACATATTTTCAGTTGTTTCACTCTTGTTTGTTATGTATATAATTCCACATGTGTTAATTCATAGTTTTGATGCCTTCATAGTCATAAAAATAAAGAAAACTCTTTGAATGAGAAGGTGTGTCCAAACTTTTGGTCTGTACTGTATATAATTTTGCACATTCTGGCCCAAGATTTTCTAATGGGTCTGAGCCAAAAATCTGTCTAAAAAGTGATGCAAATTGGCTCAATTTGGCATATCTAGGGTTTCTACACTTTGGTCTGACATGTTCAACAAGGGGGTGGAGCTTAATAGAACAGGGCATAGCTTTCTGGGAAAGAGGGCAGCCAGAAGATGCACCATTTTGGACCATAAATTGAACCAGAATTCTGGTGTCAAAATCTGTCTCTAAGTAAGTCGGTCAATAGTTGGTATAGAGTCTGTCCCTGCACCAGATTTATCATCCAACCTCTAGACAACCTGGCTAAGCTTATGCTTTCTTTACGATGAGTAAATCTGGGCCAGTGTGTACCCGAATGCACCTTCTGGGGAGATGATCTTGTAAGCTGAGCAATCAAGAAAAGAAAGTGTTAATTTGAAAAATTGTGACAGGAAACATTTCTCTTTCATTGCTGTAGGCTGTGTTGTGCTATAATAGGTTTGCAGTTTTTCACGCTTTTACATTGTCTGCTTGTTCTACTTTACACTTGATATTTTAACAAGCAAACACTAGAGGGCACTGTTGTTAGTAAATTACTAATATCTACTGTGTTGGAGTCAATCTACTTTAATTATCTAAAGAGGAGTGGTGGATATGAGGGTGGAGAAAAGGAATTGGATTCCACTGTTTGATGTTTCATTCTAAAAATACATTTTTAGGGAGTAATCATAATTCCGTTTGGTATCATATGTATGCTTTCTTTAGGTAGAGGGCTTGCTTAAAAAGTTTCATCTGTTGGCATTGCAAACATTCATCTATGAATTGCTTTATGGCATTAGCCACATACCACCCAGTATCATTATTGGGTCTGTTATTTTGGATAAACTTGAAGAACTGATGTAATCTGCATATTAGAATGCAGAAAAGAGCTAAAGACACGGCAAACAGTGAATGCAGGATAAGCCAGAAAACCCCTTTAAGCACAAACATGCTTTAGGTAACTAGTAAAAATACTACATACCTCCTGTGTTCCTCATTTTGGACAACCCCTATTTTTTACCTAAGTCCTTCTGTTCTTTGCTGCTTAAATATCCCACTTTTAAACAGGAAATAGATTTGCATGAATAAACTTTCCATATTGCTCCAAATTCAATCTTATTCCTAACTGAATATTAAATGCTAGCTTGTATATTATTCCTTTGGTACAATTTGGATGCTACAAATTTTAATATTCAGATGATTTTTGTGCCTGTATATAAATGAAAAGCTATTTAAGCATGTATTGTGGATAATAGATATGCATGGAAAACTGTGTCTTTCGCACACATAAAGGGAACCTGTTCACTGAATTTTGGGTATAGAGCTGAGCAGCTCTCTGTTTGAAAAAGGCACCTGTGAGTGCCGAAACGCGCGTCACCTAAACATGAGTGACCAATAAATTCCTTAAAAGCAAAGATTACTGGAGTGCCGGTTCTTTTCTACTTTGTTGATCCCGGGATTACATCCGCATAAACCGAGCACCCACCGACCAGCACGCAGTGCCGCCTGACCTCATCATACAACATTCCTGAGGGAGTCTGTGTGGCACTGGTGCTTCTCTACATTACTGTTGTTGTGTCTATTGTCAGGATCGGTTATCATTACCTGATTGGTGATGGTCTCACTCCCGGCACCCCACTGACCAGCTGTTTGAATAGGCTACAGCACTCCAATGAGTGTTGCAGCCGCTTCCTGGGCCAGTGACGTCAAGTTCATTAGTCCCAAGGCCTAGCGCAGCTCAGCCCCATCCAAGTGAATGTGCCTGGACTGCAATACCAAGGATAGCCACTAAAGAATGTACAACTCTATGCTTGGTAGGCTGCGAGGAGACTGCCACTCTCACCGGAGTGCTGCAACCACTTCAAGCAGCTAATAGGTTGGGGTCCTGGGTGTTGGACCCCCACCGATCAGATACTGATGACCTATCTTGAGGATAGGTTAGCAGTATTAAACACTCAGAAAACCCTTTAAATAGAACTTGTGATGCTGAAAATGCAGTGCAATCTGCAGGCAGCATGTTATAGAGCACTAGAAGCTGAGCAGAATGATATATAGTTTCATGGGAAATGTTTCTGCAAAATTGTTACTTTATTCATTTAATTATCTGTGTTTCTGAGCTCAATTGCCCAAGTAGTTGGTTTTATTAGTGATTGACAGCTAGCTATGTAAGGAAGACCATCAATCTCCAATAGGACTGCCCACTTGGCTACTGAGCTCAGAAAGAACAGAGATTTAAATGAATAAATTACAAGTTTTGCTGAATCTTTTTCCATAAAACTATACATTCCAAAGTGGAGGTGGATCTGCTGTGGCCATTGGGCAGATTTGACTTGGGGCCACTCTTAAGGATTTTATCTAAGTGGCCATCACCCTTTAATCCCTGTACAGGGATCTGGACTCCACTGCAGTGTAACTTCCAGCCACTATATCTTAGAGTACGATCTGTGCAATAGACAGCTAAATAATGGGGGGTCAAGAGACACTGGTGTGGAACACTGAGAATTCAGGCAAAGTCAGGGATAGGTTGAGATCTGGGAAAGGAAAGTTTGCATAATCTAAAGTCAGTCTGAGGGTCAGGGCAGGCAGTGGACTGGAGTGGATGGAGCTGCACAGGTCTTGCCTGCTGGGAAGGTTCAGAAGGAACCTGCAGAACACAAACTGTAGGGATATCAGCAGTGGAAGGTTCACTGTAACGAACATGTCAGCCTAAGAAGGATGGTGGTAGGCATGGAACTCCGTCATAACACTGCACAACAATCTGCTATAACATGCTGCCTGTAGATTGCACTGAATTTTCATGGTGATAGGTTCCTTTAATCATTAGTGTCCCTCTTGGCCCAACATTTTTGGAGGTGTAGAAATAATGCTGCTTAGGATTTAATCTTGTTCTGTGTGAGCAACAAGCGACATAGCTCAGTTGTATGTTGAAACCTATCCATTGAGTCACAGCAGAGATCAAAACAATGTATGCAGAGTCCTAAGGATCCATTGAAATATACCAGAGGTGACCTACAACCTTATTGGAATCATCATATTCTTTGCAGCCTCGCGATTCAGAGCAGCGTACAATGCAGTTGACACTGACCTTGTGTACATAGGTTACTGGGACAACAGCGAGACAGAGCAAGAGAGCCAGCATCCAGAACTACCCACTGAAGATGCACAGGAGCAGCTTTGCCAGATGTCATAGCAAGAACGCAGACAAGAAAGCTGAACTCTAGAACACTGGATTATTGCAAAACAAGATAACATAGGACAAGTGAGAAACCATCCACATAATGAGACATTTTGTTGTACTAAATCTGGTTTAACACCTAATACCAGTTGTTACGCTGGTGACCCATGTTCTATAGTGCTCTGCTATCCCGGGCTGGCGTGGGAGTTGTTCCACTCTGTGTGTATTGGGGCTAGTAATCAGTGAAACTACTCTGTAGTACTGCACTGGTTAACCTTCTCTCTTGCTTTCTGTTTAGCTGCTGAACAACTCTCCAATTTATTCTGGCTGTTTGTTCCACTCCTTTGCCTGAGCTTTAGGTTTATAGTTCTCTGGTTAGACCAGCAAAGTTGTGCTTTTCAGTCTGTCTGCCTGTGCACCAAACTTCTGCCTGTTTATCAACCCATTTCTCTGCAGCCTGCCCTCACCTCAGATTAGTTTATTGGATATTCACAAACTTAGCCTTCCCCAATCTCTGCCCGGTTTCTGACTACGAGTATTACCTGAACCTTTAGTGCTTTGTACCAGTGTCTCTAATCCCATGGATCAGTTGCCAAGTACACTAGCACTATTCCAGGAGGCAGCATTCTGGTTGGTCCCTGCAGCGAAGATCAGATCCCTGTACAGGGGTAAAGGAGGAATACCGGGGGACTGCCAGGTTTAGCCCAAAGCAACTAGTTATTTGGCACAGTGGTTCCACACCCACTGTTCATTACACCAGAAATTTCATTAACTGCTATCCAGCTACTGACAAAATGGACTTTATGTTTCATATTGGATGTAGCTTTTAACACATACAGTGCTGCCCATAATTATTCATACACCTGGCAAATTTTGACTTAAAGTTGCTTTTATTCAACCAGCAAGTAATTGTTTCACGGGAAATGACATAGAAACATAGAAACATAGAATGTGTCGGCAGATAAGAACCATTTGGCCCATCTAGTCTGCCCAATATATCTGAATCCTATGAATAGTCCCTGGTCCTATCTTATATGAAGGATAGCCTTATGCCTATCCCATGCATGCTTAAACCCCTTCACTGTATTTGCAGCTACCACTTCTGCAGGAAGGCTATTCCATGCATCCACTACTCTCTCAGTAAAGTAATACTTCCTTATATTACTTTTAAACCTTTGCCCCTCTAATTTAAAACTGTGTCCTCTTGTGGTAGTTTTTCTTCTTTTAAATATGCTCTCCTCCTTTACCGAGTTGATTCCCTTTATGTATTTAAAAGTTTCTATCATATCCCCTCTGTCTCTTATTTCTTCCAAGCTATACATATTAAGGTCCTTTAACCTTTCCTGGTAAGTTTTATCCTGCAATCCATGTACTAGTTTAGTAGCTCTTCTCTGAACTCTCTCTAGAGTATCTATATCCTTCTGGATATATGGCCTCCAGTACTGCGCACAATACTCCAAGTGAGGTCTCACCAGTGTTCTGTACAGCGGCATAAGCACTTCACTCTTTCTACTGCTTATACCTCTCCCTATACATCCAAGCATTCTGCATACAGTAGGTGTCTTCCAAAAGATAATAAGACGATGTACAAGAGGCATTATTGTGGAAAAAAAAACATTTCTCAGCTTTTATTTACATTTGAGCAAAAAGTGACTAGTCCAAAATTATTCATACCCTTCTCAATAATCAATAGAAAAGCCTTTATTGGCTATTACAGCAATCAAACGCTTCCTATAATCGCAGACCAGCTTTTTGCATGTCTCCACAGGAATTTTTGCCCATTCATCTTTAGCAATGAGCTCCAAATCTTTCAGGTTGGAGGGTCTTCTTGCCATCACCCTGATCTTTAGCTCCCTCCACAGATTCTCAATTGGATTCAAGTCTGGACTCTGGCTGGGCCACTCCAAAACGTTAATGTTGTTGTCTGCTAACCATTTCTTCACCACTTTTGCTGTGTGTTTTGGGTCATTGTCATGCTGAAATGTCCACTGGTGCCCAAGGCCAAGTTTCTCTGCAGACTGCCCGATGTTGTCGTTGAGAATCCTCATGTATTGCTATTTTTTCATGGTGCCGTTTACTGTGATTAGGTTCCCTGGTCCATTGGCTGAAAAACACCCCCAAAGCATTAGGTTCCCACCACCATGTTTGACAGTGGGGATGGTGTTCTTTCGGTTGAAGGATTCTCCTTTTTTACGCCAACTGGACACTTTTTGCTCAAATGTAAATAAAAGCTGAGAAATGTTTTTTTCCACAATAATGCCTCTTGTACATCGTCTTATTATGTTTTGAGAGACACCTACTGTATGTCATTTCCCGTCAAAAAATTACTTGCTGGTTGAATAAAAGTAACTTTAAGTAAAAATTTGCCAGGGGTATGAATAATTATGGGCAGCACTGTACATTTATGTTTAGACATCACTGCATCTAGTGCCTCATTTTTGGTGACATTTATTTTATACCATTTTTTACTGTATATTTCTGTGAATTTTATTTTAATGAGTCTATGAACTGTACATTTTGGAACTTGTATATTATACTGTATAATGTTTAATAAATACAATGTAATCAACTAAACTATATACAAGTCTTGAGTGCTAAAACTCTATAGATTGTTGGGTACGTATTCTCCTGAGGGTAGAGGACCTTTTTTGCACACTGGACTTTGCATTGGTCAACTCTATATACTGGTGTGCCAACTCCTTATCTACACTGCTGGAAAATAAAAAAAAGTTTAACTCACTTAAGGAAATGGCAATTATTGTGTAGATAATACCAGTTAATACCAGGCACCTACTAATATATTGTGATTATCCGTATTGTCCCCATTGCTTGCTAGATTCATTTTTCCATCACATTATACATTGCTTGCATCCAGAGGTTACGGCCACACTGCAATCCAGCAGTTGTGGCCGTGCTTACACTCTATAGAAAAAGGCTCCGGCCTCTCTGGTAGTCGGGCCACGAGAGTGTACATAGGCCGGCTGACGTGGTAATTGTAGTAGGAATAGGTATCTTAATGCAATGATTTCATCTTGGGCTACTGGCATGTAACCTCTTTTAAATATAGGATGGTATATAGCTCATATGAGACAATTAGTGTATCAATGTTATGTATGCCTGTCTGTGAGATAAAATTCACTAGATCTACTATAGTTATTCACTAGTGTTGCACTGCTGGTCCATGCCAATCGCCTTTTCCTTCTTGGACAGCCTTCACCTGGTGGTTGCATGCTCTGCCTCCCTGGCACCGCTTGCTCACTGCCAGGGTAGTGCTACACTGTCCTCCCCTTCACAGGCTGAGGTCTGTTACCTTCCATCTTTGACTAAGTGTTCAAGCCGCTCTAACCACCGACGCCATTGACTGGAAACAACTGTCATAGCATTAAGCTACTTCCTGATACTGTAGTGACTGGAATCAGCTGGGGGACTGCAGACAGGTGAGTGGGGTTTTTTATGTTCGTGGCACAGGTTAAGACCCCAACTCCAAGACTGGAAAACCACTTTAATGGATATAGTCATTTGTGTTTCCTTTTTTAGGTTAGTCTGGAGAAGGCCTCACTGGGCTATAGTTAGTCATCCTGGAGAAGGCCTCACTGGGCTATAGTTAGTCATCTGACCACATTGATACAGAAGCCATGGAGTATTCTGGAAGTAGACGATGTCTACATCAGAGCAGGTGGTATTCATAGCTAGTCTTCTCAAATGATATTTAATATGGTATGCAGTTTATCTGCAAGATGTTCATTTGGAAAAGCCCATCTAGGCAAGATGACCCAATGGGAAAAAAATTGAACTAGCAATGATTTGGGTGATGTTATCTTGCTTTTAAGAATTTCAGTTAATTGAATGAACAAAGGGATGCAAATGTAACCTTCACAAGCTCTGCCTGTAATGCCACCAGATGTAAGGCAGGCTATCCTATAAGTCAGTGTTAATGATATGCTCACTGTCTTATTACAGCTACATTTTTAGTGAGATACATTCATTACTACTCATTCTACACAATGTCCATCACTTGGACTGTTCTCCCCTCCATCTTCTTCTCTGATATCTTCCAATTTTGTCTAGGTTGTTGATAACATGAGCAGTGATTGAGCTACCTAATGAGACATGTCACTAATTGAATCAGTTTTAAACCGAAATCCATCAACACCCCAGATAAAAGTGTTCATCCCTTAATCACATGCAATGTGGATAACAACCCAGTCTGGCTGAGTTATATGGGAACAGAAAAGGAGAGAGATAGGGGAGGTCAAACCCTGGTGGAGAAATGGTCATGTCCAAACTTGTAAATCACTACTATTTAGAGTTTAGTTTGTTGTTCACACTTTCTTTCTTCCCATTTTGCCAGTTAGATCCATGGTTGTAAACCATTTCCGAGCGAGAGTGGATCAAGAACAAATCTGCTATTCCTTCAGTTGAAGAATTATTTCTATCTTTCCAAGGAAGGATGGGATCCCAGACTGCACAGCTGTAAATAAGACTCAGGTTTCCTCAGATCAAAGGTTAGTACATTAATCTGTACTATGCATTTCTTGCTGGGGAAAAAATAGCATAGAAACATTAACCTGTTCATTGCTGGCTTGAACAATTGGTTGTAGCTTTTGTCACTCTAAGGGCTCATGCACACGACTGTATGCTCTCCGAGACATACGGTCTGCGAGTGGGCCATATATCCCGGAGTGGCATACATGGTGCACACGGGAGCGCACAGCATCATAGGTTATCTTATGAGTGCAGGACAATAGTCCAGCGGGTGGCCCGATGCGCACAGTATCATAGTAACCTATGATGCTGTGCGCTCCCGTGCGCACCATGTATGCCACTCCGGGATATATGGCCCAGTCACGGACCGTATGTCTCGGAGGGCATATGGTCATGTGCATGAGCCCTAAAAACTTAAAATCTAGATCAGCTTTATTTCTATCACGTTTGTCTAGCATTTTTTTCTTATCCTAGAAAAGCAATGATTAGAATTAATTTTAAATTTTTACTTCCCCCCCCATACTTATGGCATTTTATTATTATTATACAGTGTAATATTCTAGAAGTCAAATTATATAATTTTTTGGTTATCCCTTAAATAAGCCACCACATATCGGAGGTCACAAGTATCCAAAATGCTGTAACACATGAATAATGAACCCTTCTCTGAAATGATACTTACCAGAACCTTGGAGGAATTTGAACTTGACTATGATAAACTGAGAGTGATAGAAGTATGAGCATCATACATTAGTAACTCAAATCATAAAACTGGTTATTCCTGAATATTATTCTATTGCTTAATTATGTGTTTATCCATTCACCTATAAGTGACCACAGACAGTATATAGGTGCATGTATTTAAAGCACTCACTAAAAGATAGTTTAGCAATGCAAATACACTAAACCATACTAACTAACAAGCAATAAGAGATATTTCACCTAATCCAATGTGAGAGAAACTGATAGTAATGGAGTTAACTTAAGCCACCCATAATGTCAGACGCTGATAATCCCTTGTTGGCATATTTTGGGGAAAACAAGGATTGGGCATATTGAATTCTTTGGAGTGCCTGACAGCAACTTTTCTCCCTCTCTTCATTGAACTGAACACGCAGAGCTGAGCGTGGATGTTCATGGGGAGTTTGGAGAACATTACTTTCAGCTAAAACTAGAGATAAGCGAAGTTATGGAAAATTCGATTCAACTGCTTTGGTGAATTTCGGAAAGAAATTCGCTTTGTGATGAATTACTTAGCATTTCTTTGTATATAGGAGGTGCAATGACGGGTAACGGTGATCATGCCGCCCCTGTCATTGAACTCCTTAGATGCCGCGTTCATTGCTCATCGTGGCATCTGAGGCTAACATTTAGGCCTTTCAGGGGTTAATTAGGGTAAAAAATAAATAAAAAAATACTCACTGTATCCATTTGATCACGTAGAGGCCATCGCGGACATCTTGATAGAAAACACAATTTTGCCCTGTCATACATCACCACGCGTAAGATTTTGTGTGGTATCTTCAATCAAGATGGCTGCGACGGCCTCTTCGCAAGCAAATGGATGAGGTGAGTGTGTATTTTCTTGTTTTTACCGCCATTTCAATGAAAATTGACTCTTACCAGAAAGTGCGCCGAAATTCGGCTTTGTGCCAAATCAAATTTTTCCTGAAATTCGGACCAAAGTCAATCTGTTTGACTTTGATTCGCTCAACACCAGCTAAACTCTTATGTGGGCAGCATTAAAAGAATAATCTGGCCTTAAATTAAATGCACCTCTTTTCTCATAGAAAAGGACAGGATTTGTGTTCTTAGGGTAACGTTCCCTACAGCTTGCCAAATTTGTTTGGTATTGAGTGCTTACAGTTTGAAGAAACAGTTGTTATCCCACTTTCCACTTACCCTTCATTGCGATTGTCTCAGCCACAGCATGAAATTGATTATAAAGGTATTTTGGATTTTTAGGTCTCTGTCCTCTCCTATTTCAAAGCCCAGCCACTACAGGGGTCATTTATCAAACTGGTGTCAAGTAGAACTGGCTTAGTTGTCCATAGCAACTAATCAGATTCCAGCTTTTTTACAGCTCCTTTGGAAAATGAAAGGTTGAATCTGATTGGTTGCTTTGGGCAACTAAGCCAGTTCTACTTTACACCAGGTTGATAAATGAACCCATACTTGTCTACAAATTTTTTTTTTATGCTGGTGGATCCAGCTATAATTGATTAAAACTGATTATCTCTTGATGGCAAATGTAAGGGGAACTGAGAACAGGACGTATTGGATTTTAACATGATTGATTATTTCATGTGACATTAGAAAAAACACTGGGAGGAGTGTCTGGCACCAGCACTTGTCTTCCACTCTCCTAAATAAACATCAGCCCCTGACCACGTTTAGTGCACAGTATGTTTACTGGGGAGGTTGGAGAAATCAGATGCCAGCCAACAGCTATCATAGATGTAAGCCAGCTTAACCCCTTCAAGACCAGGCCTATTTTCATTTTTACATTTTAGATTTTTCCTCCTCATGTTCCAAAAGGCATAACTTTTTTATTTTTCCGTTCACATAGCTATATGAGGGCTTATTTTTTGCAGAACAAGATGCATTTTTTAATGCCACCATTTAATTTACCATGTCTTGTATTAGAAAAAAGGAAAAAATGTATTTGTGTGGCAAAATAAAAAAAAAAAAAAAACTGAATTCCGCCAATTCAGTTTGCGGCGATACCAAACTTGAACAGTTTTTTATTTTTTTGTTTTACTACTTTAAAAAAAATTTAACCTTTAGAAAAATCAAAATTTTCTTTGCATCGCTATATTCTGACAGCCATAACTTTTTATATTGCGGTCTATAGAGCTTTATAAGGGCTTGTTTTTTTTACGTAACAAACTGTAGTTTTCATTGATGCCATTTTTGTAGTATATACAACGTTTTGATCACCGTTATTCAATTTTTTTAGGGGACAAAATGACAAAAAAATGGCAAATCACGTGTTTTTCTTTTTTTTTTCTGTTACTGCGTTCACCACACAAGAATTTAAAAAAAATATTTTAATAGTTCAGACATTTTCGGAAGCGGCGATACCCAATATGTTTATATTTTTATTGTTTATGTATTTTTATATGTAAAATTGGGAAAGGGGGGTGATTTTTTTTACAACAATTAGCCCCCATAGGGGCCTCGTACATGGGATCTTTTGATCCCCTCACCTATTCACCATAATAGAGATCTATTACGGTGAATAGGATTTTTATACTCTCCATTCAGCGCTATGCCTTGTGCATAGTTCAGTATGGAGAAAGCCATGGCAGGCCTGGATCGCTTCAGCAGCATCCAGGCTGCCATGACAACCGATCAGAGCCCCTCCGATCGAAAGGAAGATGGAGCCGCATCACTTCACAGGTGCTGCGATCAGACTTGATTGAGGCACCTGAGGGGTTAAATGGCAGGGGAGGTGCGATCGCCGCTTCCTGTCAGTGCGGCCGGATGCTGGCTGTATTATACAGCCGGCAGATCGCACGCATGGAGTGGGCTCACTGCAGCGGCCTGCTCCATACATCCCCAGGCACGCAATGACGTACCTGTACGTCAAAATTCGTGAAGGGGTTAAAGGGGTATCCCATCTTAAAATTCGAATTGTGGACAATATCCAGCTCACCTGCTGGATTGTGGGTTCGTTTATTCAATATAGTACAGATCCATACAGTGACAGCATCACTTCAGTGTTCCAAGTGATCGTCTATGCGTTTCGAACACTCGTGTTCTTAATCATGACTGATTATCCCATCTTAACAAATATTATGCACAGTATCCACAGGATATTAAAAGGGTTTTCCAAGATGTTGATACTGATGACCTTTCCTCTAGATAGGCCATCAGTATCTGATCGGAGGGGATCCGACACCCGGGACCTCTCCGATCAGCTGTTTGAGAAGGCTTACTAAGCACAGCGCCGTACATTGTATAGTGGCTGTGCATGGTGTCGCAGCTCAGTCCCATTCACTTCTATGGGGCTGAGCTGTGTCTAGGCCAGCTGACCAATGAACATTTCGTCACTTGCCTAGGAAAAGCGGAGAGAAGGTTGCGGCACTCACAGGAGTGCAGGTGCCTTCTCAAACAGCTGATCGGTGGGGTTTTCAGGTGTCAGACGCCCACCGATCACATACATCAGTATAAAACCCCTGGAAAATCCCTTTAAATATCAGAAAATCACAACATTACATACATCTGGGCGGTTCAGGTAGTAAGTTCCCAAACCAGCAAAGCAAAATTCAAACTTCCACACTTCAAGCTCATGTTCAATACAGTTATTGGTTTCTTATCTTTTAAAGGGAAAATCAGATTATAGGTTGTAAAAATTTTATGTCAACGGATCTTCTTCAGGCCATTTGATTGTCTAGACAGCGAGACATGATGAAAGTATAGCAACATAATCACTGTGGTGAGTCTGATTATCTAATTTGATCCTTAAAAGATGAGAAACCAATAAAAGCAAAAGTCCCAACTCTGGGACCCACTCCTATGTCAAGAATGGGGACTGATCTACAGTAGTAGTCTTTATGAATTGAGAGGTGGCTACACTTCTATGTGATTTCTGAAACAAGCCAATCATGCTTACACTGAAGTTTTAGGAACTGCCACAGAAGTGAATGGAGACAGACAAGGATGCATGACCACCTTTCCATTCACAGCAGCTGAGAGATAGGCATTGTTCTCAAGGTAGGTGCTGATCCAAGAGGTGGGACAAACATCTATCTGACATTTATGGCATATGCACAGGATATGTCATATATTTCAAAATGGAAATACACCTTTAAGTATTCATTTCCATTAAAAAGAAATACACATTAAAGGGGTTGTCCGCTTTTTACTATTGATGACCTATTCTCAGGATAGGTCATCAATATCAGATTGGGGGCACCCCCGCCGATCAGCTGTTTGAAGAGAACTCAGCACTCATAGGAGCACTTCCTTCTCTGCTCTGTTTACCTGCGCGCTGCAGCATTTGCAGTGGTGAGCAGGTGTAATTACTAGTATGGCGTCCCCATTCACTTCTATGGGATTGCTCAGTCTGTTCAAGTGAAGACTACAGAACCGGCCCACAGAAGTGAATGGGGACGCCATACTTGTAAACAGAGTAGAGAAGGCAGTGCTTACACAAGCGCCACCTTCTTTTCAGCTGATCGTCAGTGGTGCAGGGAGTCAGATCCTCGCCACTTTGATATTGATGACTTATCCTGAGGATAGGTTATCAATATAAATAAAGTGGACAACTGGGAATGAGAATGATATCAACAACCAACATTCCCAAATATATGCACAACGGAAGTCAATTTGCGCTGCCATGAGACTATGCTCAAAATAAAACGTTTTCATTTTCAGTCGTTTAATTACAACATGGTTTTCCGCTTTGCATAAAACAACACATTTTTAGTATTGTATGACATTGTATAACTCTTAGGGTATGTCCACATGGTCAGGTTTCTGCATGCTGTTTTGGAAGCCAAAATCAGAAGGGATCATAAAAGGACAGAACGTATAAAGGACAGACAGTTCTTTCTACTTTACTATTTTTGAATTCTCTCCTGGTTTTGGCTTCCAAAACTGTATGAAGAAATCTAAAGACTGTGTGGCCGTTCCCTTAAGCTTTGATGAGATTAAATTGATTTATAAAAAATAAAAAAATGTGGGTCATTTATCAAGCCCTGCACGCCAAAAGTCACAAGTAGGAGTATTGCAAATTTTTGGGGTCACAAAAAATGTTGAGCACTGTGTCTTCCACCTACTGTGCCACCTACAGATTTGGACTGAAAATCTGGTCAGGATTTCAGAGTAGATTTGTGAGACATCAATCTTTTTAAAAAGTTGCAAAAAAAGTAATAACTCCACACCATGCATCCCCCAGGGTGTACTTTTACTGAAATAGATGCGCTATAAATTTGGCACAGGTGTGCATAGCAGAATCTACTCCAAAAAGTAACCTTAATAACACCAACAATGATAAGTTCTCCCACATTTTTGTATTTTTTGTCATACAGTAATATCGAATTGGAGCTGAGTTGCAATACCCTGGCACAGCCACTACACAATGGACGGAGCCTTCTGCTTCCTGATTCATCCACTGTTTAATTTCTGGCGGCTGCCGAAAAACAGCTGGTCAGTGGGGGTATTGGGTGTTGGACCACCAGCGATCTGATATTGATGACCTAATCCTCCAAATAGGATACCATTAAAATGCTAGAATACCTTTTCATGGATTCAATGAGAAAATTCAATGTTCATTCATCCACTAATGAATGACTTTCTGAGCTCTATTTGGTTAGAGGTTTATCAACATTGGAAAATTTTAAGTTTAATAGTAGGCAGAATGCTCCCTTACTCAGCTGTAGAGATTGTATTATAAGCAGTACAAGACATTCCAAGTACAATATGGACAATAATGTTTTATGTTATACTTCATCATGGATCTAACATGGACCCCTACCATTCAACTAATCTTTTGATTTTGGTACAGATTTTCATTTTTATGGTAGGTGCCCATATGTTTGGCTTAAAGCATCATATTTTCAATGTTCACATCACGCCAGTAGTCCCGACAGGCCATTAATTCCAACGTTTATTCTCAGCATCAGGTTTCCCCAGTCAATGGCTGCGATATTTATGTCTTTTATTGAGTCCTGCTGGGAAACATTATATAAAACTACGCTTGGAATTACAGCCGCTGAAATGTATACAGACCAATAAAGGGAAAACAGCAATGATACATTTTACGTACTTAAAGTAGAGAATCAAAAAATGATTCTAATCAGCACAGCTGCCATCTAGACACAGCGGGAGACAAAAGACACAGGAGGAAGGAGGAAATATTAAGTCACCCTCTACATTTCCACTTCTAGCCATCTCATTATAAGCTGGAGAGTGCATGTTTACGAGACATTTGGGAAGTTTTGCATTGCTGGTCCTGCATGCCTTACTTATTTACCATGGTGAACAATGAGAGTCAAGTTTGCCGAATATGACGTGATTAAACGGTGATTAGGATCTGTACATTTTGGGGTCATAGACATCTTTGTTTTCCAAAAGGAAAGTTACTTTTACTGCACTTTCCAAGTGTTTTCAACTATACAAAGCAGAAAGGGCATAACACCAAATGTTCATATTTTACACTTGCTTATCACAGTGTATTCCCTACATTACTACCATACATTAGACAACCATATAGAAAAAAGCTGAAAAACTTTATGAAGAACAAACAAGAACTATTTGATGCAACATTAGTCCCTTTCACCTACAGGACCACAGGATTTCTTTTTGTTTTTGTTTTTTTTCTGCGGACATTGCTACAGTTATGGTGATAACAAATTTGCATGTTTATGTAAATAAAAAAAAAGTAAAGTGATGCAGCAATCAGTATTGACTGCGGCATCTAAAGAGAAAATTATGGTTAGCCCATTACAGTGGGAGTGTGGTTTTTGATCACAGGTACTCTACCATAGATGTATGTCATGTGATCATAAAGACTTATGTAATTGGCCATAATATAGTCCCATTTTGTAGAAGGTGGATAACACTTTTACTGTGCGGGAGGCATGTGAAGGTATTTTTTCCTGCTGGGCTGCATAAGAATCCAGCATGAAAATATAAAATTCTCCATCAGACTCCATAGGTCAGAAGGTATTATCTTTAAAGCAGCCAATCATAAACTACTATGGATACTATAGTATACCAAAGGTGTAACAATAAACAATGTGAAAGAATAAAAGTAAAACAGCTGAAAAGTTTTAAAATGTGCCAAGGAATATCAGAAAATCTAAATGAAATGATATAGTTGAATTAATAGAGTATTCATCAGTGTACTAAACATCTTTTAAAGAAACATTCCCAGAAAAATGATTATCCTCTGGCCGGTTAGAAATGTACCTTGTAGTGAAGGTAAATGTTTTATCGGTGGCTCCATTTGTGAGTTATCTACATCCTCATGACCCTTAGCTGTATTATGTGACCGACACTCTGACTATCTAAGGCTCCATTCACACGTCCGCAAATGGGTTCGCATCCGTTCCGCAATTTTGCAGGTTCGGACCCATTCATTTTCTATGGCGACGGAATGGATGCGGACAGCACACAGTGTGCTGTCCGCAACCGCATTTGCGGAGCGCGGCCCCGATCTTCAGGTCCGCAGCTCCGCAAAAGATAGAACATGTCCTATTCTTGTCCGCATTTCTATAGGGGTGCCGGGCGGGTGTGTTGCGGATCCGCAATTTGCGGGTCCACAACACACCACGGACGTGTAAATGGAGCCTAAGCCCTCATTCACACGACCGTTTGAGACTGCATCCAAGCTGCATTTCTTGCGGCTCGGATGCCGACCCATTCACTTCAATGGTGCTGCAAAAGATGTGGACAGCACTCCGCGTGCTGTCCGCATTTGTTTGTCCGCTCCGTGGCCGCACAAAAAATAGAACATGTCCTTATCTTGTCGGTTTTGCGGACAAGAATAGGCATTTCTATTACGGGTGTCCCGTTCCATTCCGCAGATTGCGGAACACACGCGGATGGCATCCGTGTTTTACGGATCCCAAATTTGCTGACCGCAAAACACGGTGCTTTTGTATGCATGTAGCCTAACTGACATACAGTAGAGACTTATGTGTGGACAGGAAGTCAGTGTCTCCACATGGCACAGCTGTGGACCTGAATAACTCACAAATACAGTCATTGGTGAGAATCCTAGCTTAGATACAATTTACATCATGCACATAAGGGACCAGAGAATAAAAAATCGTGTGCGATTGCTTCTTTAATGGTACAGGTAGTGAGTGCACTGGCAGCTTTGAAGCCAACTGAAAATGAACTGTCAGTAATAGTAATGTGTGTTAACACACATATAAATTCATATCAATTTTACTTTTGGAATGTTTGATGATTTCTTTTAAATTTTCTGTTGCTATCTAATAAAAAAAAAAACAACCTAAAATCATGCAGTTTTCACAGTGGCCACTAGGTAAAAAAATGTCAAAACTTCCTGGTGTCTGAGAGCAGCCTCATTGGCTATAAACACAATAGACTAGTGGGGACTCAATGACTTCTATCGGAATAAATTTTAGGCATGTTCTGTGACCTGTGGAGTGGTCAAGACTAAGTAGATAAGCTGTTTTATCACCCATTGTGAATGGTGGATCCTGTGTTATCTGTACAGAGGTGATCCTGCCTATGTTGATAGTGAGATGACTGCTGAAAAGTTATATAGAACAGGAAGTCACAACATATTATTAGACCTAGTGGTCAGTATGAAAACTGCATGATTTTAGAAATGTATTTTTAAAACCGATGGAGACATGGAGTATTTTAAAGAAAATAGCCAAAAATGTAAAAAGAAATATGTTATGGGATTAAAACAATAGGTAATTTTTTCATGACACATTCACTTTATCTAAGGGTGATCACTTTGAACAGAAGAAACCAAAGATAAGGACCCCCATATGGATAGAGGATTCCTTTTTTTATAGATTGGAAGCTTTAATTAACGACCTAATTTGGGGGAGGAAGAGGGTCCGTATAAAGCAGAGGTATCTGTGGCTGGCCGAGTCAGAGGGGGGATTGTCACTTCCTTTCTTTGGCCTCCTGCACACGACCGTTGTGTGCACCCGTGGCCGTTGTGCCGTTTTCCGCTTTTTTTCGCGGACCCATTGACTTTCAATGGGTCCGTGGAAAAATCGGAAAATGCACCGTTTTGCAGCCGCATCCGTGATCCGTGTTTCCTGGCCGTGAAAAAAATATGACCTGTCCTATTTTTTTCACGGCCAACGGTTCACGGACCCATTCAAGTCAATGGGTCCGTGAAAGAACACGGATGCACACAAGATTGGCATCCGTGTCCGTGATCCGTGGCCGTAGGTTAGTTTTTATACAGACGGATCCGAAGATCCGTCTGTATAAAAGCTTTTTCAAAGCTGAGTTTTCACTTCGTGAAAACTCAGAACCGACAGTATATTCTAACACAGAAGCGGTCCCATGGTGATGGGGACGCTTCTAGTTAGAATACACTACAAACTTTGTACAAGACTGCCCCCTGCTGCCTGGCAGCACCCGATCTCTTACAGGGGGCTGTGATCAGCACAATTAACCCCTTCAGGTGCGGCACCTGAAGGGGTTAATTGTGCTGATCACGGCCCCCCTGTAAGAGATCAGGGCTGCCAGGCAGCAGGGGGCAGACCCTCCCCCCCCCTCCCCAGTTTAAATATCATTGGTGGCCAGTGCGGCCCCCCCCCTCCCTCTATTGTAATTATTCGTTGGTGGCACAGTGTGCGCCCCCCCCCCCCCTCCCTCCCTCTATTGTAATAATTCGTTGGTGGCACAGTGTGAGCCCCCCATCGGCCCCCCCTCCCTCTATAGCATTAACAACATTGGTGGCCAGTGTGTGGCCTCCCATCTCCCCCCCCCCCATCATTGGTGGCAGCGGAGTTCCGATCGGAGTCCCAGTTTAATCGCTGGGGCTCCGATCGGTAACCATGGCAACCAGGACGCTGGTTGCCATGGTTACTTAGCAATAGTACAATAGTAGAAGATTCATACTTACCGGCTGCTGCGATGTTCGTGTCCGGCCGGGAGCTCCACCTACTGGTAAGTGTCATTGCTAAATGAACTGTCACTTACCAGTAGGAGGAGCTCCCGGCCGGAAGCAGACATCGCAGCTCCCAGGTAAGTATGAATCTTTTACTATTGTACTATTGCTAGTAACCCGCTGCCACCAATGATGGGGGGGGGGGAGGTAGATGGGAGGCCGCACACTGGCCACCAATGTTGTTAATGCTATAGAGGGAGGGGGGCCAATGGGGGGCGCACACTGTGCCACCAACGATTACAATAGAGGGAGGAAGGGGGGGGGGGCGCACACTGTGCCACCAACGAATTATTACAATAGAGGGAGGAAGGGGGGGGGCGCACACTGTGCCACCAACGATTTATTACAATAGAGGGAGGAAGGGGGGGGGGGGGGGCGGGGGGGCGCACACTGTGCCACCAACGATTTATTACAATAGAGGGAGGAAGGGGGGGGGGCGGGGGGGGGCGCACACTGTGCCACCAAGGAATTATTACAATAGAGGGAGGAAGGGGAGGGGGGGGGCCGCACTGGCCACCAATGATATTCAAACTGGGGAGGGGGGAGGGGAGTTTTCTCCAATCCGATGGTATATTTTAACTTGAAGCGTCCCCATCACCATGGGAACGCCTCTATGTTAGAATATACTGTCGGATATGAGTTAGATCGTGAAACCTCATTTCCGACAGTATATTCTAACACAGAGGCGTTCCCATGGTGATGGGGACGCTTCTAGTTAGAATATACTACAAACTGTGTACATGACTGCCCCCTGCTGCCTAGCAGCCCTGATCTCTTACAGGGGGATATGATAGCACAATTAACCCCTTCAGGTGCAGCACCTGAAGGGTTAATTGTGCTGATCACAGCCCCCTGTAAGAGATCGGATGCTGCTAGGCAGCAGGGGGCAGTCATGTACACAGTTTGTAGTATATTCTAACTAGAAGCGTCCCCATCACCATGGGAACGCCTCTGTGTTAGAATATACTGTCGGAAATGAGGTTTCACGATCTAACTCATATCCGACAGTATATTCTAACATAGAGGCGTTCCCATGGTGATGGGGACGCTTCAAGTTAAAATATACCATCGGATTGGAGAAAACTCCGATCCGATGGTATATTAACTCCAGACTTTACATTGAAAGTCAATGGGGACGGATCTGTTTGAAATGGCACCATATTGTGTCAACGTCAAACGGATCCGTCCCCATTGACTTGCATTGTAATTCAGGACGGATCCGTTTGGCTCCGCACGGCCAGGCGGACACCAAAACGACTTTTTTTTCATGTCCGTGGATCCTCCAAAAATCAAGGAAGACCCACGGACGAAAAAACGGTCACGGATCACGGAAAAACGGGACCCGTTTTTGCGGACCGCAAAAAAATACGTTCGTGTGCAGGAGGCCTTTCAAGGGTATTTTTTCTCTGTGCAGCTACAAAGATGCTGTAATTTTAGAGAGAATGCACTTGGGCAGTATTTAACTAGGGTAATTGGTAGGCCACTCGATAATATTTTTATGCTTTTAGAAACAGCACAATTTGGAAATTTGGACATTAGTTGTTTAATCCTAAGAACTCTGCAGAGGGTTTGGGATACATTGAAAATGACTTTGAAGGTGTTACACGTGTTTTATTTTACCCCGTTATGGGAGAATCAGAACTTACCAGAATTTTTGAAAATGACTGATCACACCTATTGGAGTCGTAGGGGAATCACTAGAGTGGCACATCTGTTTGTCGCAGACCGTTTTAAAGTCTTAGAGGACTTTAACTTCACAAACACCTAGTTTTTAGATCAATTTATGTATGCATGTTTAAAACATGCATACGAAGCTACACTTAATAAAACAAATATGATGTTTCAACAACACTTATTTTTTGATTATTGTTTTTTTCACTTAGGGAAAAAGATTAACCCCTTAAGGACCGGGCTCATTTTCACCTTAAGGACCAGGCCATTTTTTGGAAATCTGACCAGTGTCACTTTAAGTGCTAATAACTTTAAAACGCTTTGACTGATCCAGGCCATTCTGAGATTGTTTTTTCGTCACATATTGTACTTCATGACACTGGTAAAATGAAGTCAAAAAAATTATTTTTTTTCCACAAAAAAATACCTAATTTACCAAAAATTTGGAAAAATTTGCAAATTTCAAAGTTTCAGTTTCTCTACTTCTGTAATACATAGTAATACCCCAAAAAATTGTGATGACTTTACATTCCCCATATGTCTACTTCATGTGTGAATTGTTTTGGGAATGATATTTTATTTTTTGGGGATGTTATAAGGCTTAGAAGTTTAGAAGCAAATCTTGAAATTTTTCAGAAATTTACAAAAACTAAATTTTTAGGGACCAGTTCAGGTCTGAAGTCGATTTGCGAGGCTTACATAATAGAAACCACCCAAAAATGACCCCATCTAAGAAACTACACCCCTCAAGGTATTCAAAACTGATTTTGCATACATTATTAACCCTTTAGGTGTTGCACAAGAGTTATTGGCAAATGGGGAGGAAATTTGAGAATTTAATTTTTTTGTCTAATTTTTCATTTTAACCCATTTTTTTCACTAACAAAGCAAGGGTTAACAGCCAAACAAGACTGTATCTTTATTGCCCTGACTCTGCCGTTTACAGAAACACCCAATATGTGGCCGTAAACTACTGTACGGCCACACAGCGGGGCATAGAGTGAAAGGTGCGCCGTATGGTTTTTGGAAGGCTGATTTTTATGGACTGGTTTTTTGACACCATGTCCCATTTGAAGCCCCCTGATGCACCCCTAGAGGAGAAACTCCCTAAAAGTGACCCCATCTAAGAAACTACACCCCTCAAGGTATTCAAAACTGATTTCACATACGTCGTTAACCCTTTAGGTGTTGCACAAGAGTTATTGGCAAATAGGGATGAAATTTGAGAATTTCATTTTTTTGCCTAATTTTCAATTTTAACCCATTTTTTCCACTAACAAAGCAAGGGTTAACAGCCAAACAAGACTGTATCTTTATTGCCCTGACTCTGCTGTTTACAGAAACACCCCATATGTGGCCGTAAACTACTGTACGGGCACACAGTAGGGCGTAGAGTGAAAGGTGCGCCGTTTGGTTTTTGGAAGGCTGATTTTGCTGGACTGTTTTTTTGACACCATGTCCCATTTGAAGCCCCCCTGATGCACCCCTAGATTATAAACTCCATAAAAGTGACCCCATCTAAGAAACTACACCCCTCAAGGTATTCAAAACTGATTTTACAAACGTTGTTAACCCTTTAGGTGTTGCACAAGATTTAATGGAAAATAGAGACACAATTTCAAAATTTCAAATTTTTGGCAGATTTTCCATTTTAATATTTTTTTTCCAGTTACAAAGCAAGGGTTAACAGCCAAACAAAACTCATTATTTATGGCCCTGATTCTGTAGTTTACAGAAACACCCCATATGTGGTCGTAAACCGCTGTACGGGCACACGGCAGGGCGCAGAAGGAAAGGAATGCCATACGGTTTTTGGAAGGCAGATTTTGCTGGACTGGTTTTTTTGACACCATGTCCCATTTGAAGCCCCCCTGATGCACCCCTAGAGTGGAAACTCCAAAAAAGTGACTCCATTTTAGAAACTACGGGATAGGGTGGCAGTTTTGTTGGTACTAGTTTAGGGTACATATGATTTTTGGTTGCTCTATATTACACTTTTTGTGCAGCAAGGTAACAAGAAATAGCTTTTTTGGCACGTTTTTTTTTTTGTTATTTACAACATTCATCTGACAGGTTAGATCATGGGGTAATTTTATAGAGCAGGTTGTCACGGACGCGGCGATACCTAATATGTATACATTTTTTTTTATTTATGTAAGTTTTATACAATGATTTCATTTTTAAAACCAAAAAAATGTTTTTTGTCTCCATAGTCTAAGAGCCATAGTTTTTTCAGTTTTTGGGCGATTATCTTGAGTAGGGTCTCATTTTTTGCGGGATGAGATGACTGTTTGATTGGCACTATTTTGGGGTGCATATGACTTTTTGATCGCTTGCTATTACACTTTTTGTGACGTAAGATGGCAAAAAATGGCTTTTTTTACACAGTTTTTATTTTTATTTTTTTACGGTGGTCATCTGAGGGGTTAGGTCATGTGATATTTTTATAGAGCCGGTCGATACGGACGCGGCGATACCTAATATGTATACTTTTTTTTTATTTATGTAAGTTTTACACAATGATTTCATTTTTGAAACAAAAAAAAATCATGTTTTAGTGTTTCCATAGTCTAAGAGCCATAGTTTTTTCAGCTTTTGGGCTATTATCTTGAGTAGGGTCTCATTTTTTGCGGGATGAGATGACGGTTTGATTGGTACTATTTTGGCGTACATGCGACTTTTTTGATCACTTTTATTACCTTTTTTGGGAAGTAAGGTGGGCAAAATTTCAATTTTCTCATAGTTTTTATTTTTTTATTTTTATGGCGTTCACCGTGCGGGGAAAGTAACATGACCATTTTATAGATCAGGTCGTTACGGACGCGGCGATACCTAATATGTGTAGTTTATTTTATTTTTTTAATTTTTATTCAGTGATAAATGTTTTTTTTTTATCTTAACTTTTTTCACTTTTTTTTTTACATTTTTTTGACCCAGACCCACTTGGTTCTTGAAGATCCAGTGGGTCTGATGTCTGTATAATACAGTACAGAACAATATATATTGTTCTGTACTGTATTTTACTTACACTGAACAGATCTATGCTTTCAGCATAGATCTGTTCAGCACCATGGACAGCAGGACGCCTGAGCAGGCGTCCTGTTGCCATGGGAACCCTCCCCGTCTGCTCAGAACTTCGCAGACGGGGAAGGGTAAGCACGGGGCTAAGGGGGGCTCTCTGGGGGCTCTCTCCCTCTCCATCGGGGGGCTGCAAAGGCACAGCAGCCCCCCGATGGAGAGGGAGGGAGCTCCCTGACCGATGACAGATAACTTTTTCCATACAGCGGTCCGTACGGACCGCGGTATGGAAAGGGTTAAACGGCTGACATCTTCACAGATGTCAGCCGTTTATACCAGGGTGCCAGCAATGTGCTGGCACCCTGGTACAACCACTAGACACCAACGATCATTCATGGGGAGGCGGGCGGGGGATCGCGATCCCGCCTGCCGCACCGCCCGCCTCCCGCAACGCCCCCACCGCCTGCGACACCCCCCCCGCACCACCCGCCGGCATCAAATCATGCAGGGGTGCAGGGGGGGGTGAAAAATAAAGATTATAGGCACTCAAAAGTTTCTGATCCCCACGGTCAGGGACCGCGGGCATCAGAAACTGCAAAAAGCGCAGCAAACCGCAGGTCTGAATTGACCTGCGGTTTGCTGCGATCGCCGACACGGGGGGGTCACATCACCCCCCCCTGCGTTGTTACGGGATGCCGGCTGAATGATTTCAGCCGGCGTCCCGTTCCGATTAACCCCTGCGGCGCCGGAATGCCGAATTTAAGTCAGGACGTACCTGTACGCCCTTGGTCCTTAAGGACTCGGGAAATAGGGCGTACCGGTACGCCCTGCGTCCTTAAGGGGTTAAAATGGCACAGATTTATTCGAAAATGCGTGCTTCACTGTCCACAGTGATTTCTTTTAAAAGTATACCTAAATGGGAGCGGGAACTGAGAGTTTCCCCCATCCCATGGCCACAGATCTTTCAAAATACGAAAAAGGTAATATCTGCAACCAGTTATAGATTGATCCAGTTTAAAATTCTGCATAGGTTATATTATACACCGCAAATGCAGGCTAAGTTTGCTAATAACAGAGGTCGTGAATTTTATTGCCGAAAGTGTGGCAACCCTAACGTTGGATATATCCATCTGTTATGGGAATGTCGCGTAATAAAGAGGTTTTGGGAGCAGGTATTTACAGCTCTTCAGGGGGATTTCCCCCAATCCTGTGTACCGGATATGATTTCTGTGATCTTGGGATCCTATATACCAAAAAAGCTAAATTCGTCGGTACATCAGCTGATCTGGCTGAAGGGCAGTTTGATAGCAAAGGTTCTGATAGTTAAGAGATGGGGTTCCCCCATATCCCCCGCATTTGAGGAGTGGAGACGGATTATGTCTCAAATAAAGCTGTATGAGGAGATTGAGAGGCGGAGAAGGAAAGGTATGTGATATCCCGCATCCGTAGCAGTGAGGTGGACTGACTGCCGCGTCTTGTTGGGCGCTGTAAGTGCACATGGATGGGCACGGGGGGAGGGGGGGAGTATGGTGTCCGGGTTACCCGCAACAGCAGCCAAGGGTAAGGGGGGGCGGAATACTTGGGTTTAAAGGTATTTGGTTTGAGGGTATAGAGCCTGACTTAATGTTATGGTTTGTGATGATATTAAAATTATATTAACACCTTTTTTTTTTTCTTTTTTTTTTTCATGTCTTTATTTTGTCTGTATTCTTATTTTGTCCGACTTTGTCTAAATGTTTAAATGCTATGTTACTATTTTTGAAGAAAATAAAATATTTATATAAAAAAAAAAAAAGATGAGGACCAAAATGTGACTTATAAGCTTGTCTAATATTTGGTCATAATAACCATGAAAATAGTTTACATCATATACAATAGATGTGAGAGAGCTGATGTAGATAGGTACAGGCTTCTTGGAATAAATGCAAAAAGGTCTTGGGATAGTAAGGAGGAGGGGAGTTATTTAAATACTTCAAGAGTCACTGTACTTTCACACAATTTTATTTAAATTAATAGAGAATGGTGTAACTGGCAAATTTCTAAATCACTTTATTTAAAAAAAATATCTGCCTACATCCACCTGAAAAAAGCTGAAAAGTCATGGCTCTAGGGATCTGACTTCCACCTAATTTGCAGGCCACTGCCTGTTGTCAGGCAAGATCTGTCTCTAGTATGGCTACTTTCACATTCGCGTTAGCAGGGTCCAGCAGGTTGTTCTGGCATGCTGAAGTTTTGGTCCGGCCGCCTCTCAGCATGTTTGCCGTGCTGCGGCCGGCCCTCCAGCCCATCTCCTCTATAGTTAATGGGGCCGGCACGGACTTCCGGGGGCACACATGGGCTAGTACGGATCCGGCAGGCTGTTCCCCTGCCGGAACATGCCAGACTCTGCTAAAGCTAATGTAAAAGTAGCCTTACAGAGTCTTAGAAGACATTGCACAGGTAATGGGGCCATGTCAGAGCTAGCTGAGCTCCTGAGCCTGATATAACTGCATCTACAGACCTTTTGAAGATTATACTAGCCTCCTGTATGTCTGTGAGTGTGATCTGACCTTCCTTATCTGTTCTTTGAGCTCCAGAGCTGAAAAAAAAAACATAGTAGGAAGTAAGGGAAAGGACGTCACAGCAGTATAGTTCTGCCAGATTCCACAGAAGGGAGACGCCCCCTGCTTCTGAGTGAAATGCATCTATCTGTACAGCTGAAACAGGGAATAATATAGCTGAAAGAAACATTAGGCAAACCCAGAAAAAGACCTTTTCCTTCACAGTAATGATTGTACAAAGAAACACAGTCATTATGCAAACTTTGATTTTAAAAACTCAGGTACCTTTTAATAAGTGGAGATTTTTCTTTCTTCTTACTGTCAATAACCATGATGTAATTATATAGCAGCATAATCCAGTGCGTGTATATTTCTGTCAAAGTACTTCCATCTTTTATGATGTCCATTTGAGTACTATGTCTGGCTGCATCATTGGTTATTGCTACAATATAATACAAGTTAAATCCCCAATTATTGAACACAAGGCAGACCGAAAATTACTGTAGACGAAGAAAGCTTTATCTCTTTCTTATTCTTTCTTTCAAAGGGGAATTAAAGTGAATATCCTGAACAGAGACCACTACAGAAAGCAAGACAAGAACAGACATTGTACGGTATTCTTCATATGACTCACTGACAGTGGTGGTTCTGAACTTGAAAGCCTCAAGACCCATCCATTACAGATAAAAACGAAGGGTAGTTTGTCATTTAACATCATGAATAGTGATTTGTAAATATACTGTAGCTCTTTGTTGGACAGCCTTTTAGAATTCATCCCGAACTATTCATCTTCTTTGTGTTGACTAATTCCACATTTCTTTTTCATCTTAGAGAAAGTAGAACCTCTAGAATTTCATGTATCTATTTACAAAGAAAAAAAAAATTCTATCAGGTTTGCATGTGGTTTGGTTTTAGACGTGATCTGTTTTATCAATATGCTAACAATTACTATCCCTGCGAGTTCCAGCTGCCCTGTCGCAACCAGGAATTGAAGGCAATATATTTGGTAAAGGACTTGGCGTAATCCTTCATTAATTAATCTTCCATTAGATGTCTTCCACGGCTCTGTAGTAAACAAGAAGAGGTGTTAGCAACAGAAGGCAGAGTATATCCTGCAGTACATTCTGTAAGCATGTAGCTATGAATTATAGCTATATTGCTTATGATAAAATTGGATACTATGCAAAAAAAAGGGTTTTCTGTTCTTCATCAACATCCTTTAAAATAATCATTTATGAAGGTAGCTGTAACTTCGTAATGTATTTCTTTTACTCTTATTGCTTCTATCTTCCATTCTGGGCTTTGGTCACATGACCATGTCCATGCAGCTCTGTCTTATTTCCTGGGATGTTATATCCATACAGGGGCAGTGATAGGGGAGTGTTTATGTAACTAGCTTGGTGGGAGGAGCTATATCCAACTGGGTGCTGTCCGTTTCCTACTGTATCACTGTACATAATGTCATTGTATAATACTCTTGAGGGACCCATACCGTTCTCCTTCTGTGTGGGCCCTTTCTGAGTTGAGACCCCAAAGCAGCTGTTTCCCCTATAGCTACGCCCCTGCTGTACAATCAATAACTTTCTGCTGAATGACCATTTGGATATCAGCTGTCCCTCCCAACTCCCCCATACACATGCACTCATTCAGCTAAGCATGTATGTGCTGTCAGTGTGGGGAGAGACGAAGAAGCTTCTGGCAGACACTTCTGGAGGTGACTAATCTCCTGGGAGAACAAAACAATTGGGTGAAACAATTCAGTTTTTTAAATTCTTCTCTTAATTTGTTTTGTGAGGGAAGCTCCCCCGATGGCCAGCCGATGTTCAATTAACAATACACTAATATATATGGGGGCATTAACTCTACAAGGTACAATTACACCCACTAAACTGCTCCTGAAAGAGCTGAACAGGATGCTGAAGAGAAACTACTTTCGGTATCTGTGAAGTCACATGGGGTACCACACAATCGCTCAGGTCATCAGCATGAAGAGTATGTCTCATGATCAGAAATGCCAAGTGAGTAAAGCTTGCCATACACATTCAATTAAAGGGGTTATCTCACGGATACCATATAGTACATAACATGATTTCGGAGATATCAACTGGCCATCTAATGTGAATGGGGGATTCCCAAAATTCCCCCGACAGCAGATGTTGTGGGAAACAAGCATTGGGCTGTTGGATTTCTACATGCCTGATCCTTTTGTTCTGAGGAGAAATAAGTAGTGGCTAGAGGTATCTAACAATGGCTTTCTCCTTTCTTCTTGGCCGAGTATGTATGTGCATGGGATGGGAGAGGGGGGTTGTAAGGAACAGGTGTCAGTCGACAGCTTAACAGGGGTGATGTGATATGTCATTTGACAATATATACGAAGTCCAGAAATGCTTTCCTTTTTGCCTCAGTGTTTGCAACTTTACTGACTTTTTAGGGGATGCAATTACATTCACTAATATGACTCTATTAGTGCGATAGATAGATAGATAGATAGATAGATACATACATAGATAGATAGATAGATACATAGATAGATAGATAGATACATAGATAGATAGAGAAGAAAATTCCAAGGCACTCCCGGGGTTATGATTAAAAATAGTGTTCTTTATTCACCAGCGCTGGGAGTGTCGTCGAATTTTCTTCTTTATGCAACTTTTGGATACGGGATTGTCTCCATAGCCGCAGGCACACCATTTACTTTTTTTCTGCTGTGCTGCTTTCATTTGTTTTTGTTAGATAGATAAATAGACATACAGACAGACAGACATATAGACATATATATGTAGATAGATATAGAGATTAGTGTTGCGCGAGCCTCGCTGTTCAGCCGAATACTGTGTATTAAAGGGTTTCTGTCTCCTGAAAAATGGGTATTAATCTGGCTGACATTAGCAATGTGCTAATGTCATCTGAACATAACTATATTAGTGCCATCTCACTGCCTAAAGCCTTTATTGAGAAAAATGAACTTTTATAATATGCTACTTAGCCTCTAGGAGCAGGGGGGGGGAGCGTTGAACCTTCTCCTAGAGGCTCTGTTTGCCCACCTCAATTCACGCCCTTCTTCTCTTGATTGACAGGGCAGCGCTGCTCTCCTCCTGCCGGCTGTGTCTTCAGTGTAAATCTTGTGCCGTTCAGTATTCAGCACAGGTGCAGTGAGGGAAGGACGCTTGGCGGCTGCTGACTTTCTCACTGCGCCTGCATCGAATACTGAACGGCGCGAGATTTACACTGCAGACATGGCCGGTGGGAGGAGAGCAGCGCTGCCCTGTCAATCAAGAGAAGAAGGGCGTGAAAAGAGGTGGACAAACAGAGCCTCTAGGAGCAGGTGCAATGCCTCCGCTGCTCCTAGGGGCTAATTAGCATATTATAAAAGTTTGTTGTAAAAGTATGTGAACCCTTTGGAATGATATGGATTTCTGCACAAATTGGTCATAAAATGTGATCTGATCTTCATCTAAGTCACAAGAATAGACAATCACAGTCTGCTTAAACTAATAACACACAAAGAATTAAATGTTACCATGTTTTTATTGAACACACTTATTGAACATTCACAGTGCAGGTGGAAAAAGTATATGAACCCCTAGACTAATGATATCTCCAAGAGCTAATTGGAGTGAAGTGTAAGCCAACTGGAGTCCAATCAATGAGATGAGATTGGAGGTGTTGGTTACAGCTGCCCTGCCCTATAAAAAACACACACCAGTTCTGGGTTTGCTTTTCACAAGAAGCATTGCCTGATGTGAATGATGCCTCACACAAAAGAGCTCTCAGAAGACCTACGATTAAGAATTGTTGACTTGCATAAAGCTGCAAAGGGTTATAAAAGTATCTCCAAAAGCCTTGCTGTTCATCAGTCCACGGTAAGACCAATTGTCTATAAATGGAGAAAGTTCAGCACTGCTGCTACTCTCCCTAGGAGAGGCCGTCCTGTAAAGATGACTGCAAGAGCACAGCGCAGACTGTTCAATGAGGTGAAGAAGAATCCTAGAGTGTCAGCTAAAGACTTACAAAAGTCTCTGGCATATGCTAACATCCCTGTTAGTGAATCTACAATACGTAAAACACTAAACAAGAATGGATTTCATGGGAGGATACCACAGAGGAAGCCACTGCTGTCCAAAAAAAAACATTGCTGCACGTTTACAGTTTGCACAAAAGCACCTGGATGTTCCACAGCAGTACTGGCAAAATATTCTGTGGACAGATGAAACCAAAGTTGAGTTGTTTGGAAGAAACACACAACACTATGTGTGGAGAAAAAGAGGCACAGCACACCAACATCAAAACCTCATCCCAACTGTGAAGTATGGTGGTGGGGCATCATAATTTGGGGCTGCTTTGCTGCATCAGGGCCTGGACGGATTGCTATCATCGAAGGAAAAATGAACTCCCAAGTTTATCAAGACATTTTGCAGGAGAACTTAAGGCCATCTGTCCACCAGCTGAAGCTCAACAGAAGATGGGTGTTGCAACAGGACAATGACCCAAAGCATAGAAGTAAATCAACAACAGAATGGCTTAAACAGAAGAAAATACGCCTTCTGGAGTGGCCCAGTCAGAGTCCTGACCTCAACCCGATTGAGATGCTGTGGCATGACCTCAAGAAAGCGATTCACACCAGACATCCAAGAATATTGCTGAACTGAAACAGTTCTGTAAAGAGGAATGGTCAAGAATTACTCCTGACCGTTGTGCACGTCTGATCTGCAACTACAGGAAACGTTTGGTTGAAGTTATTGCTGCCAAAGGAGGTTCAACCAGTTATTAAACAAAGGGTTCACATGCTTTTTCCATCTGCACTGTGAATGTTTACATGGTGTGTTCAATAAAAACATGGTAACATTTAATTCTTTGTGTGTTATTAGTTTAAGCAGACTGTGATTGTCTATTGTTGTCAGTTAGATGAAGATCAGATCACATTTTATGACCAATTTGTGCAGAAATCCATATCATTCCAAAGGGTTCACATACTTTTTCTTGCAACTGTAGTTATGTTCAGCTGACATTAATACCCATTTTTCAGGTGACAGAAACCTTTTAAGCACAATTGAACACAATACAAATCAATGGGAGACCCGAGCATTAAACCAGGCACCCCCTACTCTGAAGAAGAGAGGGTGTCTGGTTCATAGAAAAAGGTTAGAAATTGATGGAAACACCACCGAAATGGTTTGAAAACAGCATGGAAAGGATGTCTGGATGCATCTTGGACTCCCATTACCTATGACATACTGTACAATAGACAACCAAACAAAGGCTATATGCCAAAAGCCAGGTGTGTGCAAGCCAACAATCTATCCATGAGACAGATACAGTCAGCATACCTTACAATGGCAGCCTTGTGCATTATGAGACATTCAAAACCAGCTTTTCCCCCCCTCAGATAGGAAAATTTACGATCTATCACTCATAAACAATCCATCCCATCATCATCAGACTTTATTGCATACTTTCTTATCAAATTCTATCACTCCTAAATGTTCCATCCCGTCTGAGGCATTCAAAACCAGCTCTCATCTGACTGAGAGCCAGTAAGCCTCAAAGTTTCTTCTTAATTGTTAGATGGCTTGGGTGGACCTGCGCACCTAGATCATTATAATTAGGGTGACAAAAAGTTTTCTGATTGTCCTAACATAATATTCAATAACCTTTCTATATAGTTTTGTCACGTAAACTCATTTGCATAATCATGGGCTTATGCAAATTAGCTGAATCTGCTTGCTTTTCAGCTGAAACACCATTTGCATGGAAAATTTGCGATTAGAATATTTGCGATCAACACTAGTCATGAACAGCGCCATTTATTGGATTCATAGTCTTATGACAAGATTATGAATCCAATAGATGGCGCTGTTAATGGCTCATGAACAGCGCCATCTATTGGTTTCATAGTCTTATGACAAGGCTATGAATCCAATAGATGGCGCTGTTCATGACTCATACATTTTATTAGGTTTTGTTATAATTTGCACATTTACATTCAAAGGTACATATTGGATAAAATTACAGGTCATATTCCTTTGTTACAGATATGTGCAGTGAAAACAAAGATAAAACACATATAAACAGTGCAATAATCCTTTCCCTAAACATTTCCCTCCCCCCCATCTCTCCCCCCTTCTATACAGGTGATGTGGTTTAAATTTTCTTTTTATTATAGATATTCCTGGAGATGTACAGTGTCTCATTTTGGAGTTCATGTGGATTTATTGTCGTGTAGTCTCATGGTAGTGCGTCTTTATGTAAGGATTGATGATGCTTTATATGTTAATGGTTTCATAGTCTTATGACAAGACTATGAATACAATAGATGGATCGCTGTTCATGAGTCGTGTAGATCGCGAATATTGTAATTTTCCATGCAAATGGTTTTTGAGCTGAAAAACAAGGCAGATTCATGTCTTTCCTATATGCCCATGTTTATACAAATGAGTTTACATGACAAAACTGTATTGAAAGGTTATTGTATATTATGTTAGGACAATCAGAAAACTTTTTGTCACCCTAATGATAATGATCAAGGTGCGTAGGTCCACCCAAGCCATCCAACATATATGAAGCAACTTTGAGGCTTATTGGCTCTCAGTTAGATGAGAGCTGGTTTGGAATGTATCATAGTGCACAAGGCTGCTATTGTAAGGTATGCTGACTGTATCTGGCTTATGGATAGATTGTTGGCTTGCACATACCTGGCACCCGAGCATCCTGATGTGTTCGACTCAATCAACACTAATAGAGATAGATAGATAGATAGATAAATAGATAGATTACACAGCTGAATCAGTAAACCATTTAGCTAATGCAGAAGTGTCTCCCAAACTAGGGCTCTGCACTGTAATATTCCGAATGTTCCAATAAGGCATTTTAGAATGGCATTCTAAACCAGATAATACAGATTTGTTTTTATTTTGGATGGAAATGCTCAACAATTTCTTGTTAATTATATATTGTTGACAAGAAATCTGATGAAGGACTCTCAGTAAAAATCCTGCTTTCTTCTACTCCCTGAAATCTCCCATAAAGCACATCCTCTGTTTTCTCTGATGGACAACCTCTGTCCCATGGTGATGGCTGCTGGAGTGCATGGTAAACCTCCTTTGTATCCTCCCTTTAATACAAGTAATCTTTTCAGAGCGGATATCCCCTGCAGTGTATTTAACATTGGTTTCATTGCACATATGTTGACCTCAGCAGTATGTACCTAAGCAGAGCACACAAAGTCACATTGACTTAGCTCTCCACTAAAAAAAAAACAAGTGGTTGTGCTACATGTGCATTTCTTGTAATGAAATCAGCTTCTCCTGAGACTTGCTGCATGGAAATAGCGGAGGACCACCTTATAGCAGCTTAGTATGATGACATTAATACTGTATCTTCCTGCTGATATAATACACATTAGATAGATGGATCAATGATCATTACAAGATGAACAATCCTTTCACATGGCCATACTCATTTTAGTCTATATTGGTAGTTACAGTTATTCAAACTTGCCATACATGTCCAATGACACCCAGGGTGTACACAGTTCTCATAGGGCCCCAAAGCAAAACCTAGCATGAACCCCTCTGCGTCAGTAATTTCCAGAACATGTGCCTCAATCACTCCCAGGCAACGCAAAGTGGATTTCTACCTCTTGAAGGGTGCCATTTTGCATTTTGTTCTAAAATTCTATCATATTCCGTTATATGAAATTCCTAATGCTGGTGCATGTTTTCTCCTTAGTCTCTGGTTTCCTTATTTAGACTGCAGGCATACGATTGTACTGTATGTGTCTTGCAGTCCCCAAACTGCTGATCTGCAACACATGGATACCGGTCGTGTACGTGCCGTACTTTCCCATACTTTTCCGACATGCGGACAAATAGATGTCTACAGCACACAGATGACATCCTTCTGCATCCTATGCCTTTTTGCAGCCCCAGAGAAATAATTGTGTCCATGTTTGATCCACAGAAAATATGGATTGAATGTGGACAGAATATATAGTCATGTACATGAGGCCTTATTCTAAGCGATTTTTTTTAAATCCACAAATTGTGCCCCCTTGATGGTGTCATAAGCGACTAATTACTTCTCCTCCCCACTGTCCCAACCTTTGCCAAAGTAGAGCTGTACACAAATTGTATTATTTCATATTACCTACCTCATATGTATGCATTTCTTTCTTTCTTTCTTTCTTTCTTTCTTTCTTTCTTTCTTTCTTTCTTTCTTTCTTTCTTTCTTTCTTTCTTTCTTTCTTTCTTCCTTTCTTTCTTTCTCTTTCTTAATTTATTTTCTTTCTTTCTGTCCATTTGTTTGTATATGTATAATCTTATCTAATTATCTGTCAGTCTATCTATCTAATTATCTATCTATCTATCTATCTATCTATCTATCTATCTATCTATCTATCTCATTATCTATCTATCTATCTATCTATCTACACTGCGTGCAGAATTATTAGGCAAATGAGTATTTTGACCACATCATTCTCTTTATGCATGTTGTCTTACTCCAAGCTGTATAGGCTCGAAAGCCTACTACCAATTAAGCATATTAGGTGATGTGCATCTCTGTAATGAGAAGGGGTGTGGTCTAATGACATCAACACCCTATATTAGGTGTGCATAATTATTAGGCAACTTCCTTTCCTTTGGCAAAATGGGTCAAAAGAAGGACTTGACAGGCTCAAAAAAGTCAAAAATAGTGAGATATCTTGCAGAGGGATGCAGCACTCTTAAAATTGCAAAGCTTCTGAAGCGTGATCATCGAACAATCAAGCGTTTCATTCAAAATAGTCAACAGGGTCGCAAGAAGCGTGTGGAAAAACTAAGGCGCAAAATAACTGCCCATGAACTGAGAAAAGTCAAGCGTGCAGCTGCCAAGATGCCACTTGCCACCAGTTTGGCCATATTTCAGAGCTGCAACATCACTGGAGTGCCCAAAAGCACAAGGTGTGCAATACTCAGAGACATGGCCAAGGTAAGAAAGGCTGAAAGACGACCACCACTGAACAAGACACACAAGCTGAAACGTCAAGACTGGGCCAAGAAATATCTCAAGACTGATTTTTCTAAGGTTTTATGGACTGATGAAATGAGAGTGAGTCTTGATGGGCCAGATGGATGGGCCCGTGGCTGGATTGGTAAAGGGCAGAGAGCTCAGTCTGACTCAGACGCCAGCAAGGTGGAGGTGGAGTACTGGTTTGGGCTGGTATCATCAAAGATGAGCTTGTGGGGCCTTTTCGGGTTGAGGATGGAGTCAAGCTCAACTCCCAGTCCTACTGCCAGTTTCTGGAAGACACCTTCTTCTAGCAGTGGTACAGGAAGAAGTCTGCATCCTTCAAGAAAAACATGATTTTCATGCAGGACAATGCTCCATCACACGCGTCCAAGTACTCCACAGCGTGGCTGGCAAGAAAGGGTATAAAAGAAGAAAATCTAATGACATGGCCTCCTTGTTCACCTGATCTGAACCCCATTGAGAACCTGTGGTCCATCATCAAATGTGAGATTTACAAGGAGGGAAAACAGTACACCTCTCTGAACAGTGTCTGGGAGGCTGTGGTTGCTGCTGCACGCAATGTTGATGGTGAACAGATCAAAACACTGACAGAATCCATGGATGGCAGGCTTTTGAGTGTCCTTGCAAAGAAAGGTGGCTATATTGGTCACTGATTTGTTTTTGTTTTGTTTTTGAATGTCAGAAATGTATATTTGTGAATGTTGAGATGTTATATTGGTTTCACTGGTAAAAATAAATAATTGAAATGGGTATATATTTGTTTTTTGTTAAGTTGCCTAATAATTATGCACAGTAATAGTCACCTGCACACACAGATATCCCCCTAAAATAGCTAAAACTAAAAACAAACTAAAAACTACTTCCAAAAATATTCAGCTTGGATATTAATGAGTTTTTTGGGTTCATTGAGAACATGGTTGTTGTTCAATAATAAAATTAATCCTCAAAAATTCAACTTGCCTAATAATTCTGCACTCCCTGTATCTATCTATCTATCTATCTATCTATCTATCTATCTATCTATCTATCTATCTATCTATCTATCTATCTATCTATCTATCTATCTATCTCATTATCTATCTATCTATCTATCTATCTATCTATCTATCTATCTATCTATCTATCTATCTATCTATCTATCTATCTATCTGCTGATTCCATGTCTCTGTCATCTGCATAGATGTCTATAAATGTACTGGCCAATGAAGGAGGAAAAGAAGCTGTCACTTTAGGAACTGACTAAATTAATACAAGCTTTTAGAGATGAGCTGAGGTTTCTCTCCATATTTTAAAGTTCATAGGTTATCTGATGCATTCTACATGTCTTGCACTGCTTTATTTTACTTACTTTGATATTTGTAGAAAAATAGGTTCAGCGACACTGTATGCTTTCATTTACATTCAATAATCATTAATATAATTGAGCGAACCTAACATTTCAAACGCCAGATGCATAATAGGGGGTAGACAGTGAGTGTCTCAGAGATTAACCATCTCCAGAATTTATTTTTCTAAAGCAGCTCTGCTGGGAAGAGTGTACTGAGAATCATTGCTAGAAAGTCACACCAGGGACCAACTACATAAGTCCCAGGTCTTCCTACACTGTCATTTAATTATCATACAATACAATTGATGCAAAACAGCTGCACGATCCCTAATAAAGAAATGTATTTTATCAGTCTGAATGTTCTAGGGGTTATTGTAAAAGACAATAGTATATGACGATCTCTTTATAACAAAGCTGGAACCAGCCCTGTACCTCACATGGATCCAGAGATCTCCCCATTCGATGCTCCATGCCCTTTCTCAGGGGGCATGTATTGTCTGCTGCAGCTGGTGCCAGTTGAAGGATGGAACTGAGTATGTGTGTCCACCTCAGTCAGGTGGACAGAGACATTTGAAGAAGAGCGAACAGCAGGTGGCGCTACACAGATACATTTTATTGAATAACTCAGTGGCTATACTACATTTTTAATTACATGCATTTACAAAAGTATTGAGATCCATGTGCTGGTTTGAAAACTGCAGAATATTTTTTGCGGGACAACCCCCTTTAACAACCAACAGAACGGGATGAAAGTCATAAGGAAGCCACTGAGGAAGGGGTGTAAGACCCTGAAACGCGTCTGGCATTACAGAGTGAGCGTGGATTCAAGCAAAAGATCAAAGAAATTGGATATCTAGCTGTAAGCGCTAAAGATTGACTTCCGAATTTGAAATTGCCGCCGCACAGCAGTGACGTCATCAAAGCGTCCGCCCGGAACCCCAGATCACCAGGTCACGTGGGACGCCACGGTTGGCCAGGCACGGCCACCTGGGTAACTATACGCTGCGGTCTAGCAGCAAGGAGGGGAGAGACCGGGTGAGCACAAGCGGCTGGACACTGTAAGTAATTGGGAAGTTCATCCCAACGTGCTCAACTGATCTTTGAATATTGGACTCTCATGTTCTAGCGCAATTGGACATAGTGTTCTAAATCACCGGTGTGATTTCCGGATATCTTACACCACTATTATCATTGGAACACATTGGGCGGTCATTCTTTCATACCAATTGAGACATTGTTTGTATGGACTACATGTGATTTCACTATACTCACAATTGCACGCCAGTGTATTTACAAATCCATAGACTGGCGAATGTATATCTGAATTGGGAGATTGTCTATATGGACCGTATGTGATACCACGCATAACAGCATTTCACGCCAGCACGTCATACCATTGTGCTACTAGGTTTCACATATATGTAATTTATAGGTTGTTACAGTATATGTTTTATGTATATTTTAGGGGTTTGCTTTTAGAATATTAAATTACATTTACCTAATCGTCCAGTGTTTCCCGTATGTGAGTGCCCCCTCATTTCTTATACATTCCAAAGTCATAATAACGTTGTTTGTGGAAGGAAATTAGCTACTAATCTTGTAACACAAACAGCATGCAACAGAAGAACTATGAAAGAAGTTTTGCTGGACTAAAAAGGGTGACCATTGACCAAGTACTGGAGACCGAGAATGTGACAACCCTAGGAAAACAGCTGATTGGCGAGAGGTCTCGGGAGTCGGACCCCCACTGATCAGATATTCATGAGATAAGTGCCAAGAGTTATGGTAGGTCCAGGTCCCCTACAGCTCCAGGTCAAGCACTATGTTCTTATCTGTGTAAGATTTGAACAAGTGGCCTTCTGATACTGAACCAAGAGGGAATCATTGATTTTTTCATGGAGCTGTGAAGCATTACCGCTTGTTTCTCAGGTTGAAGACGAAAACCTACACAGTCTAATATGGACTTTAGAGACGTAAAACTCAATATAATCCATGATTATGATTTATTAAAACAAGAAACACTGTAAATAATCCCAAGACACAATATAAAATAATTCTCACACTTCTCGAATGCAGCAGAACATCCCCAGTGAAAGTGATGCTTGTCATTCGTGTTTATACTTAATACTTTCCTAAAAATTGGGCCCGATTTTCACCTCTTTGAGCACAGCTGCTTCACTGCTGGAGCTGCACGAAGGTTTTGACAGGTATAGCCCAAAGTATAAATGATATTACATAGCAGAGGACATAAATACAAGCTGTTAAAAGAGGTAAACAGCGTTATGCTGGGATCCATTATGGAGACAGCCTGATTTCTATAGCTCTAATCCCCTCGGCATGACTAACTCTTTCACAGAAATGTGTTCATTCATCACCCCTTCTAGTCATGTAAGATGTGTAGCTGTGTGCATGAAGGAAAAGCAGTTTTAGTAAATATTTTAAATAACACATGAAAATTTATGACCGGGCCTTTGAAATTCTGCGTACAAGATAAAGCTATCATCATTTGTCACAGTGCTACATATGAAAGGGATCTGGCACTCTGTCTCATTTTCCAACCGATTGTTACTACCATAAATGTTGGTATTGGGGTAACTAGATAAGTATCTGCTTGGAATAAGAGGGCTGCGTATTACACTGGGTGCTGCCCAGGACTAGGCTCCACTGACAGATTTATGGCTTTTTCTGGAGCTGCCGTGGTAAGATGGAAATGGCAGGTGTGATATAACACAAAGTGAATTTCTGTCTCGGGGTCCTGTGTGTTGCACAGGTGCAAGAGCAGCTGGGGGTCAGTATGGGCATTTCTTATGCCAAAAGTGATTGAACTTGAGATACAACAGTTTTGCATTTCATTTTGGTTCTTGATATTTTTCATACTGTTATACTTTCATAAGATAGATCCCAGAGAAGTATGTGAATTTTCACATATATATTTGTGAATGTTTTAAATAGCTTCCCGCTGTTAAGAAAATTCATGATGAAAGATTAATGGACTTTCAGATCCATATTGATATAATGCCAGCATTGCTTTATGAGGCAGAGCTGTGACGATTATGATCAAGGTGACGTTGAGCATGGACTACAGATGTACTAGAAGAGCCTTCCTTCCAGAACATGTCTGAAGGGGAAACCTTTTCCTGCAGTAGATTTCTTCATGTTACTTCTACAGGTTTAGGTTGTGCCGGTTTTACTTTTAGGGGTTGGAGCAGTGTTAGGGTGTTAGGGTGCCGCCACAGGCTCAGGTTTCTTGATGCAGTTTTGGAAGCCAAAATCTGGAGTGGATCATAAAAGGAGAGAAAGTATAGAGGACATATAGCACACTCTGTCTCCTATTCGATTGAGCTTTTCCATTGACTTCTAAGAACTGACAGTAAGTGACCTCTGTATACGCACAGTCAGCGGTGATTACTGCAGCCTCACTCCTTTGTAGCCCCAGGACTCTCAGAGATGCACCGGGAAGATAGGGGTGAGTGAGCGCTGCTGCCAGTGATCAGTGCTGGTAAAAGATAAACTGCAGAGTCTCTGGGGCAGGACATAGTAAGTTCTGGGGCAGGACTGGGATAAGGAGGTAGAAGCTAAGGCAGGGAGACTAGAGGCAGGCTGAGAAGCCTCTGTATCATACAGTTATCTGGCGTCTTCAGCGTTCAGTAGAAGACAGATTCTCTTTAGGAATTATCAGTTAGAGCAGGCATTCTCAAACTGCGGCCCTCCAGCTGTTTTAAAACTACAACTCCCACAATGCCCTGCTGTAGGCTGATACCTGTAGGCTGTTCGGGCATGCTGGGAGTTGTAGTTTTGCAACAGCTGGAGGGCCGCAGTTTGAGGATGCCTGAGTTAGAGGGTTGCTAAGCAGCGACTTTATGTGCAGTTTTCTACAAAAAATTACATATTTCTCTAATAAAGTACAAAAATACTATGACAATTACACTTTTAAGCAGTAAATCTTGCTTGTTATCTCTGTCTCCGCACCATTGAGTACTTGGATAGCTGGATAAATAACTCCTTCATACTTGATATATTATAGCATTATAACTTTTTTACAATCACTCCTGCAAAAACTAAACCTGCCGGTCAGCACTTCCACTGTACTCCAAGGAGTCAGACACCTTGCGGATATTGCTAAATTGGCCATTTTCCAACTCTCCCACTTACTGTAATTGCCCACTTAAGGCCTTGGAAAGTAGCTCCATCCCAATCCATGTCAGAAAAAGTTCAACCCATGTTCCATTGTCCTGCAGAAGGAATACGCAGCTGATGAAATTCACGCCTCTTTCATTTAAATGTGTTGTCTTCAACAGGAGAATATTTTAATCCTCAATTTTGCTTCCAGTCCCGGACATAAGTTGATTGCATTTATACTTATGTATTTCTTTACAGAAGGAGGAAGTTGCGAGAAGATGAAGTCAGGAGAAAATGAAAGTGTCAGCTTTTACATTTACGGATTTGCGCTTTATGAGCCTTGATCTGCTAATGTTTCCTATGGGGCTATTGTGGATGAGTGTATTGCACAGGTGTCCCACAGCAATTTATAGGTACAATAATTGGACAAGAAAAAGAAGAGACGCACGCTTCCTAAACACATGGATTGCAGATGGTTCCAACCATTTTAACAGCAGACATAACTTTTCCATGACAGATGATTTGCAAGTCACAGGAAGCACTTTGCATCCTCCTTGCCCCAGTGTGCTCCTCTGTTTCTCCACGTTCCCCCCTTGCACAGACTGTACTAGCACACTTTTTATTGCCACTCTGTCAAAATCCGAAATGAACATTTATATTTCCAGTAATTCATTCATCACCCAAAGTCTCTTCACGGAACATCTGCAGAATATATTAAAAAGCGTTATTTCCAACAGAAATTGAGTAAGATATCTGCATTTCTGATGAAAAGCTCTCAGCAGCATTGTATCTCATGGGTCTGTTACAAAAGAGCCATTATTCAGAAAATCACAGAATAATGGTATGTAAAATATTGTCATGTCCAGTCACTAAACACATCTGTTGTGTCAAAGACAATGAGCATATTTTTCTTAAATACTGGCATACAGTGAATACATGTGATTCATATATGTGTACTGACAGTTATATGAGGAGAGGAAGATCTGAAAGTCCAGGGCTATAAAATGAATTTTACAATGGCATGTATAATTATATTCTGCATTATTCTCTTTAAGGTTATTATGTGTCCCTACTGAGCTTGTTTATGATGTATGTTCCTGCAAAACACACCAATCTATAGAGGAAAGAATTTGTGATGCAGTATAAAATATTAAAAATACCTCTTGGAAAATGTACAAAGCTTTGAAAAATTGAAAACAATAAAAGTTTTCAATATAAAAAAAATTGCTAATGGTCCTAGCAGCTAGAAGGGTAGGGGCACCTTCACTTCCACATGTATAAACGCAATGTACCTGTTGACCAAGGACTCAATTGCTAGTAGCTGAAATGGTCCATCGCAATGTTAAAAGGCGTGAGCGGAAGATATGATCACTGTGTTTCGACCACTAGAAAAGTAAGGAAGAAAGAAAAAGACATAAAATTAAAGGCCATAATGAAGCCAGGAAGGGGGGAAGGGATTTGGTGGTGTTTCACCCAGGGTACCAGCTCTCAGGGGGATGTCGGATGCAATGAGTGCTTCCATCAATACACATGGAAGCAATCATTGCTAGAGCGCCGAGGAGCTGGTGGTCATTTCACTTACTCAGCTCCCGGCCCGTGCTCCTTCCCTCCTCCAGGCCGGCACACTGAATGGTGAAGCAGGAAGCTGTCTGCTCTACACTCCACCATTCAGCCCTGCAGGCACAGATCGCACTGCCGGACTGTGTAGGAGGAGCCCAGGAATCTGCCTGTGCACTTCTCTAACAGAGCGCTGCAGCACGATCTGTGCCTGCAGGGGAGTGCTGCAGGTGATCTGATCACCAGAAATGGGACAAGGTGAGTAGTTAGTTTTTCTTATTTTATTATTACTGAGGGGCACAGAGAGGGCATTACTACTGTGAAGGGGGCACATAGAGGGCATTACGATTGTGAATATGCTGCATATGTTGGTGCTATATAAGTAATAATTTTTAACGAGTTTTGCAGACAAAATGTTGATATAAAGCAGCATACATTCTGATGTAAAGGGAAAGGTGCACTTAACACATTTAACACACATTTTAAAATGACCTTAAAGTAGTTGTTCCACCATTAATCCTTTGGCTACCGGAGTTTTTTAAGTTTTTGCCCTTTCATTTTTCTTTACTATTTTCCGTGAGCCATAACTTTTTTATTTTTCCGGTCACATAGCTGTATGAAGGCTTATTTTTTGCGGGACGAGTTGTACTTTCTAATGCCACCATTAATTATGGCATAAAATGTTGTCGGAAGCGGTAAAAAAATTCCAAATGGGGTGGAATTGGAAAAAAAACGCAATCCCTCCACCGTTTTACGGGTTTTGTTCCCACAGCATTTTGTTTACAGCAAAACTGACCCATGCACTTCATTCTCTGGGTCAGTACGATTACAATTATATGCCATATGTGTAGGTTTTTTATGTCTAAATAGTGTAAAAATAAATAAACTTTGAGAATTTTTTTTTTTTTATATCACCATATTCTGACCCCCATAACTTTTTTATACTTATATCTACTGAGCTGTTAAGGGGCTCATTTTTTGCGGAACAATATGTACTTTTAATTCATACCATTTTGGAGTATGCGTGACTTTTCGATCAAATTTTATAAAATAATTTGGGGTAAGAGAAGCAATGAAATTGCAAATCGGCCATTTTGACCCTTTTTTCTGTTACGCCATTCAACGTATTGGATTTTTTTTTTCTATTTTAATAGTATGGGCATTTTCGGTACCCATGATGTTTATATTTATTGTTATTTAGGTACTTATTTTTTAATTATATGGAAAGGGGTGATTTAAACTTTTATATTTTTTTTATTTTTTATATATTTTTTATTTTTTGTGATCATTATGTGCCTCATATGAGCTTATTACATTTTATATATTTTTTTATTTTGGGTTATCAGGAATTTATCATTAGCTTATTTTGCTCACTTTTGCTCATTTCTTATCCTGGCCTGTCATCTGGTGGCCACAATAAGAATTGCAGTTTGAATACTGTTAGCCTACTCAGTAAGGCTACCAGTATTCAGCGCAACTATCTATGCCTGGATTGGACACACGGGGCATAGGTAGGAAGCCCGGAAGTGCTAGCTTACAGGTTTTTGCGCATTTAGGTGCCGTGATCTCACTTGATCACGGCATCTAAAGCATTTAATTACCGCGATCGGCATTATTTGCCGGTCACGGTAATTAGTCGCAGGTCTCTGCTGTATGAAACAGCAGAGATCTGCTGGCCATGACGCTTGCTGCACGCCGTACATGTACGGCGCTGGTAGCCTAAGGGTTGTCCAGGTTCAGAGCTGAACGCGGACATAAGCTCCCCTTCACACATTTAGCTCATATCAGAGGACCATCAGAGCATTTCTTGCTCCGATGCTCCCCCTTGCCCTGCACCGCATAGCGCAGGACAAGGGCTTTTTCTTAACTACTGGTGACATACCGGGCTTCTCATGGGCATGGGCTTCCACCTACCAGTGAGCCTGGTAATGTCACAGGCACAAAGTCCTTAGCAATGCCCTAGTCTGTTTTACAATAGTGCCGGTGATGTCATCGGGATCACTGCTAGGCAGGGCCGGCTCCACCCATAAGCAGAGTAGGCCACCGCGTAGAGCGAGCTCTTGAGTCCGAATCCCGACTAGCCGCCGCCCGCGCCACGCTCCCTACTTGTGATCCATCTCTGACATCATCTCCTGCGGCTGCTTGACTCCTTCTGTTCATTCCTGTACTTGTCGGCCGGATCATGGATGCGCTGCGATCCTGCGCGCCTGCGCCGGTGTTTTGCCACTTTTCTATACCCGGACAAAAGTCTATACCCAGAAGTGATGTAGCTGCACCGGAAGTCACGCGGACGCATTGGAATCAGCTGGAGGAGGGGGTGTGCGCGCTGCGCAAGCGCATTCTGCTAAAGTATGTTAATCTGGCAGAACGCCCCTGCATTTTCCCAGCCCTCCATTTCTTTACTATCCATCTCTTTCTTTACCATCCATCTCTTTCTTTACCATCAATGGCGGCACAGAGTTGGTTTTAGTAAATGCCAAGCACAGCGAGGCTGAGCCCGATGCGTGGCGAGCGTACAAATTAATGTAGATTACGGGCTCGCAGCGTTCTGCCAGATTACTATACTTTAGCCGAATGCGCTTGCGCAGCGCGCACACCCCCTCCTCCAGCTGATTCCAACGCGTCCACGTGACTTCCGGTGCAGCTACATCACTTCCGGGTATAGACTTTTGTCCGGGTATAGAAAAGTGGCGGAACACCGGCATGAGTTTCTTCAGTCACTTCGGCGCAAAATCCCGCGAGACCGGAGATCACGGGTATCGCGGGATCTCGCGCCGATACACATGATCTTATGCAACGTCATATCCGGGACGTCACAACAGGAAGTGATGTGAAGACTCAGGGTATTGAAGTATTACGGGGTAGGGAAATAACACTGGACACCGGCGGCAAGTACAGACTAGACTACAGGATCATCAGCGTCAGCGAGCGACACAAGTACGTACGTGGGTGGGGGGGTTTTGGCGGCAATTTCAAATTACATAATGGAGCCTGGCCTGGAGGGCAGTGTGACTGTGCACTGTCTGTGGGGGCAGTATTACTTAGTGGAGCACTGGGGGGCAAATTACATAATGGAGGGCGGGTAAAGGGGTGGATAAAGGGGCGTGACCAATGGGCGGAGTCAAGGGGCGGCAAAATTAGCTTTTGCCTAGGGTGGCAAAAATCCTTGCACCAGCCCTGCTGCTAGGCAGGAGCCTCCGCCTAGCATACTGAGAAAAAGCCGGGTACGTCACTGGCAGTAAACAAACAGCCCTTGTCCTGCACTATGCAGCACAGGGCAAGGGGGAACATTGGAGTAAGAAATGCTCTGATGCTCCACTGATACAGGCTAAATGTGTGGAGGGGAGCTATAATTCAGCATGAAAAGCTAGTCACTTTTACTATTTACTTTCTCTTATAAAAAACGATCCAGTTGTAAGATATTCTATTTACTTGATTACGGTATAATTGCATCCCCCTGGTGTTTAATCTGTACATTAATGTGCACATCCACCTTCTGAGGTGTTCGCACATCCTCAGTTCTATCCTTCAACTGCCACCAGCTATACTGTCTCTACTGTTAGAAGCTGTGACAGTTACAGGGAGAGGAATGTATCTGAAAGGACACTACCTCTGAAAAAAGGATATGCCCCTTGAGAAAGCACATGCCCCCTGAGCTGCCAGCTTGAAGAAAATCTAGCAGAGCAACTAGAGCAATGACTGTATCTCTGGATCCATGTGAGGTTTGGGGCTGATTCTAGCTTTGTCAGAAAGAGATTGTCATGTACTCTGTGATGTCTGTTTTTTTTTCAGTTTATAAAAACAGAAGTACTTTTATTTCCTATGAAAAGGTCTTTTTTTCCCCACAGAACAGCCTTGCTTTCCCCCACAAGTTGTGTCTGGTATTGCAGCTCAATTGCAGTCAGTGTGTGTGTCGGGGAGGGGTGGGGGGGTCATAACCCTGTAGATTAATAAATATAGACAGGCTGTCTAGACCTGCACCACTTTTTTCACAGTGGCTCAGGTTGGATGATAAATTTGTAGCTAGACACAATTGTCTAACTTTAACCAACGACTGGTTGGCTTAGTTTGAAACAGAATTTTACGCCAAAACAAAGTGGCACAATTTTGGTGAATAATTTTGAAAGTTAGGCTACCCCTTTTCCATTAAGCCACACAACCACTTGACGGTTTAGGCACACATAATTGCCTTAAATGTCGATGTACCAAAATGCGTCACTTATTGGTGCAATATCTACTTGCATTCACATTGGCAAATGTGTGCCACTGTTTTCAAATCTTGTATAGCCCCTGAAGATTTGATTATACAAGTGGTAGTGAATAATGATTGAGATCCCCACCAGGTAAATTGTATTGGATGGCAATTGCAACTATTAGCCCCAATTTTATATCTACAGTAGCAATTTTATCACTCTTAGACATCTTTATGTTGCACCATACATGTGGCAATGCTTTTTACTAGAGATGAGTGAATCGAAGTTGACAAAGTGGAATTTGATCGGAATTTCAGGAACACTTCGATTCGCACCGAATCCGAATTTCCTCACGCTTCGTGGTAACGAAACACATTTTTTCCTAAAATGGCTGCTGCATGTGTTAGGACATGGAGCAAGGAACTCTGGGAATGAGGGATCACCCACAATGCCATGCATGCAGCTAATCAGCAGACAGCCAGCAGTCACGTTAGGTAAGATAAGGGAAGGAAACAGAACACGACAAGGCAAACAAAACAACTGACTAGGCCCCAAATGCTAGGGAACAAAGGGGTAACCTTCTAGCAATCCCTACAACACTTTCCCTAAGCTGCTATGCCCATGTGCATATCTCAATGGTAGATATGCACATGCCCACGTACCTAAGACTATAACACACTGAACCAAACCCTCAGCTGTAGGGAAGAGGGAAAGAGACACCCAGCTCCTTCAACAACCAATGGAGCTAGCGTCACCCTAGAGGCCTAGTAAAAACAGACACAGAAGGACAAAGGGAAAAGGACTTATCTAGAGATGTGTTGGAGCAGACGATCCACCAAACTTCCAGAGCTCACACAAGGCAGAACTATAACCCGCAAAGGCTATAGGGCTATAGCTTCACCAATTACCTAAAGAACAACACCTGGGAGGAGGTGGGATTCAGTTCTCACCCACAACAAAACAAACTGTCAGATCGAGTCACGTGCAGCAACTCTGACAGATCTCCTCAGAACACCCACAGGGCAGGATGTGACACCAGCCCTGTGATGTCACAGCCCTATATATAGCCTTAGCCATCTTGGATTCAGCCATTTATCAGTGTACTTAGTGCAGGGAGAGACGTAAGCAAGCGGTAGAGACAGTTGTAGAAAAGACTTAAAAACTTTTATTTAGCTGTATAGTAGTTCAGGGAAAGGATAGGGAGGAATCCTTCCACAGTATTGAAGCAGAACAGGGTTCAGTATGGGAAGTTACAGACTGGGTAATAGAAAAATCCTATTACACCTTGCTACATTGACTGTGGATCCAAATTGCCATTATACAGCTCTATAATTCCAGCAAACCATTCTTGTTATTGGGGTTTACAGCCATTAACAGGGTTTATTACAAGGAATTATTTCTGTCTTATTTGCCCTTGTGCGGTGCAGTTATATGTTCTAAAGCATTTCTTGGCTTGTATTAGTGGGAAAAAAGGGCTTATTAGCCGTTGTGTGTTGAAGTGAGAAAATTACAGCCCTTTTTAGCGTGTATTAGTGGTAAAAAAATATATATTATTAGCCGTTCAGTGGTGCAGTTATATGTTCTAAAGCCCTTTTTGGGGTGTATTAGTGGCACAAAAATATATATTATTTGCTGTTCAGAGGTGCAGTTATATGTTCTAAAGCCCTTTTTGGCGTGTATTAGTGGCAAAAAAATATACATTATTTGCCGTTCAGCGGTGCAGTTATATGTTCTAAAGCCTTTTGTGGAGTGTATAAGGCTACTTTTACACTTGCGTTTTTGCCTGATCCGGCATGGATCAGCAAGAACGCTTCAGTTACTGATAATACAACGATCTGCATCTGTTATGAAAGGATCAGGTTGTATTATTTTTAACATAGCCAAGATGGATCCGTCATGAACTCCATTGAAAGTCAAGGGGGAACAGATCCGTCCCCATTGACTTGCATTGTGGGTTATGCCGGATCTGTTTTGCTTCACATCCCATGATGGAAAGAAAACTGCAGCTTGCTGCAGTTTGCTCTCCGGTATGGGAACACAACCAAATGGAACAAAATGCATTTTGGAGCATTCCGTTCTGTTCAGTTACATTTTGTCCCCACTGACAATGAATGGGAACAAAATGGAAGCGTTTTTCTCCGGTATTGAAATGCTCTGCCGGATCTCAATACCGGAAAAGAGAAACGCTAGTGTGAAAGTAGCCTAAGTGTAAAAAAGTAAGGGCCTATTTGCCAATCAGCGGTGCAGTTCTAAATCCCTTTTTGGCGTGTATTAGTGGTAAAAAAATATTATTTGCCATTCAGTGGTGCAGTTCTATGTTCTAAAGCCCTTTTTGCCGTGTATTAGCCGCACAAAAAAATACCGTATTTTTGCCCTATAAGACACACTGTCCCATAAGACGCACCTAGGTTATAGAGGAGGAAAATAAGAAAAAATATTTTAGATATAGAAATGTGAACTAGACTAAGACAAAAATACACTGATATACAAAAGGCGGGGAGACAGGTATCTAGAACGAGTGGAAAAAAGGGGGGCAGGAGGGTACTGTAGAGGGAGATTCTTTGCCTACAGAAGCCCTGTCTAGCCCTCAGCCCGGGGAGTCTCCTAATGGTGGGGACCCTCCGTCCTCGTTCCTGGCCTGTTTTCCCCTACTTCACCCTAAACAGATAAACGGTGTTGGTTTCCCAAGACCCCGATGCGTTTCCCCTCGAAAGGTTCCTCAGGGGGCTGGTGTGGGAGGGCTGAAATATGCCTGATAATGGTAATCATGGGTGAAAATTGATAATAAGATAAATGGACTTAAGTAATTGGCTCAGGGGAAGAAAGATGCACAGGATTCCACCTGGAGTCCCTTAAGGTACATGCAGATAGGTACTCCACCTATAATAAAACATACTTAAATCAGAAATGTGGCAGACAGAGTTCCCATAGATAGCAGGGATACTCCTATCAATGCCTACTTACATGTATTCAAATTAAGTCCAGCCGGCACCCGATTCACCTCATATGTTGCACCGGGAAGGAGTGTGCCCCACATCAATTGTATAGAAGGATCCCAGCAACGATATCACTTTAAAATGCATTCATTTATTTCATCTTCTTGCAATATATATCAAACATTGACGCATTTCGGCAAACAGCCTTTCTCAGTCAATTACACAATGCATCTAAAACACTTACCTATATGGTGCACATGGATCGGACGCAGGTAACTCAAGTCCCACCCAGTTCAGGGCAGTAATCAACACAGCGCGAATCAGTAACATGGTTTCATTATCACATTTTTGTAAACAAATCATTAAACTTCAGTTCTCATAGTTCCGTGAACAAAGGATATCATGGTTCCAAAAAGAGGATCAGCGTGACGTTTGAGTCTGTGGAAAAAATCTAAATATCAGTACTATAACTAAGCAGAGTGGGACCACAATTACAAGCGTGCAATCTCATAATCACGGTTCAGTCCCTTAGGGTGTATCATATTTGAACAATATGTATGAGGGTCTAAGATTCACCATTACTTTTGATAGACAGAGGGTGAATTTCCTGGATACTACTGTGATAAAGGGTGAGCACGGACATTTGTCAACTGATCTATTTAGAAAGGAAACAGACAGAAACAGCATCCTTCATTACACCAGTGCCCATCTCCCCTCGCTCAATAAAGCTATACCTAAATCTCAATTTCAGAAGGTCAAACGTGTGGTCTCTGATCTCATGAAACAGGACCTTAGACTGGATGAGATGACTAAAAGGTTTGTTGAGAGGGGATATCCTGAGTCCATTTTGGAACAAGCAAAGATGGACTCACAATTCCCGCGTATCAGGGATAAACAGAGAATAGCATTTGTACACAAATTCCACCCTTTCAATGCGGGTATTGACAATGTGGTTAGGAGGCATTGGCATATATTGACCAAGGCCTATACTGGAGTGAAGGAGTTTAAAAATCCCCCCTTGATTTGTAACAAAAGGAACCCCAGTTTTAGGGACAAACTAGTGCATGCCGATCTGGGTGGCAAAGGTGAAACACTTAGACAGAGCACATTGAGGACAGTGAAGAAGGGTACATTCCCTTGTCTCCACTGTCTTCAATGTTCACATATTATCAAGGGTCCTGAGTTTCATCATCCCCATACGGGGCAGGCTTTTAAAATAAAAGGTTTTTTCACTTGTGAGTCCACAAATATAATCTTAATAAAATGTCCCTGTGGATTATTATATATGCAGACAGTCCGTGATAGGATTTGCAAACACAAATCCACAATAAGGACCAAGAATCTTCTGTTGCCATTGCCCTACCACTTTGATAAATATAAACATACAGTGTCACAATTACGGTTCCAAGTTTTGGAACAAGTAAGAAGATCAAGGAGGGGTGGTGACATCAAGAAACTCCTATTACGTAGGGAAGCGTATTGGATTCATACCCTGAATACGATACACCCTAAGGGACTGAACCGTGATTATGAGATTGCACGCTTGTAATTGTGGTCCCACTCTCCTTAGTTATAGTACTGATATTTAGATTTTTTCCATAGACACAAACGTCACGCTGATCCTCCTTTTGGAACCATGATATCCTTTGTTCACGTAAGTATGAGAACTGAAGATTAATGATTTGTTTACAACAATGTGATAACAAAACCATGTTACTGATTCGCGCTGTGTTGATTACCGCCCTAAACTGGGCGGGACTTGAGTCACCTGCGTCCGATCCATGTGCACTATATAGGTACGTGTATTAGATGCATTGTGTAATTGACTGAGAAAGGATGCTTGCCGAAACGGGTCAATATTTGATATATATTGCAAAAAGATGAAATAAATGAATGCATTTTGAAGTGATATCGTTGCTGGGATCCTTCTATACTTACATGTATTGTCCCCAAGCCACAGTCTACCAAGGTCCTGATGCGGTGATAGTGCGCATAAATTTTGGTTTACAACTTCGGTTCAAATATGGGCAGACGCGCTCCTCATGTTTGCTAAGCCAACTACTTCCGGTTGGTGGAATGCAGACCGGTGGAACGCAGGCGCCACTTCCGGTCCGAATGATGAAGTGCATAGTAAGTAGCGCTGTAAGGATTTACAGTTAATGGAGCGCAAGCCGGTGGAGCGCAAGAGAGATTTCCGATCGGCTGGTGAGGCTTATCGCAGGAGTCTGACAAAATAAATGTCCAAAGGCGCATGTGACCCGTAGCCCCACAAGAAGTGGGGGTACATAATAAATATAAGCCCTAATAAATACAAAACAGAGGCTGTGAAGAATGATAAAGGCACCATTCTAACATCAAAGTTCATTAGTCCACAAAATAAGATACTTAAAGATATAATTAAGACATATAAATGAGGTTTGATGAACACCATCATCATAGCAAGTATTAGGATACTTCTCGTATCCAAGGCCACTAACAGGTCCATAAATGGATATACAGATAAATGGAAGCAAATCAAAAAGTAAAAAGAGAAAAAAGAAATCACAAGAAACAACTATAGGTCAGTCTTTCATTAAGACCTGAGGGCGACTGGGAACGGAGTCTTAAAATCCACTCAGCCTCTTTCTGTAAGATTTTCCTGTCCCAGTCGCCCTTCCGTTGTGACAGGGGTATCACCTCTAAAACGGAAAAGTGCAAAGTCCGTGAATCCCCTGCGTGATGCTCTATCACATGGTTGGCTACTGGAGTGGCATTTTTCTTAACAACATCGTTGATATGTGCACATTTTCTTCTTTTTAGTTCTCTCTTGGTTTTAGTGGAGACATAGTTTCATGCTTTACAATTACCGCAACGGTACATGCCCAGGGGTTTACGGTCCAGCCAGGTGCCTGGCCTAGACGGGGGTACATAGTGGCTATGAACTAACCGATCTTTCAGGCACCTCCCCCTACGATAGGTGATGCTGGGATAAGTGGTAACTACATCTAATAAATCTGGATCCATAGTATCGCCAGTATTTCTCTAAAATATTTTTGATCATAGCATTTCCCCTATCAAAGGAGACAATAAGACATATGGGAGTCGCCACTTTAATTGGTGGGGTTCTGGGGATAAGGAGATTAGATCTTTCCTGTTTTTGTGCCTGTTTAAAGGCATCCCTAAGAACCCCTTGTGGATAGCCCCTATCAAGTAACCTATTGTAGAGCTTTTTCGCTTCCTTATAAAAATCTTCACTGTCAGAGCAATTCCTCCAGACCCACAGGTATTGGCCTTTTGGAATGCCCCTTTTAAGGGCAGGGGGATGGTGACCCTCCCAGTGTAGAATGGGATTGGTCGCTGTCGGTTTCCTAAATAATGTAGTCATCAATTTGTCTCCTTGTTTATGTATTTTCACATCCAAGAATGCAATGCACTCACTTTGAACCTCGAAGGTGAACCTCAGACCGATTTCATTTACATTCAGGGCATAAATCAGCTTACCAAATTCCTCCCTGTCGCCATTCCAGATTACAAAGATGTCATCAATGTATCTTGTCCAGAAAGTGATTTTGTTACCCAACATTGTGGTTTGATCTGGAAATATCACTGTATTTTCCCACCAGCCCAGGAAGAGGTTTGAATACATGGGGTCACAGGGGCTCCCCATCGCGGTCCCCCTGAGCTGATGGTAGAGAGGAGAGATGAACAAGAAGAAGTTATGGGTGAGAACAAATTTCAGTAATGACAAAATGAAGTAATTGTGAGCTCCAAATTGTGTGTCTCTCATACTTAAATAATATGCCACGGCTGCAAGACCTTAATCATGTAGAATCGAGCTATATAACGATTCAACGTCTATGCTGGCGAGAAGGCATGACGGGTCGATGCTAAGGATTTAGATTTTTTCAAAAAGTCCATCGTATCCTGGGTGTATGATGGGAGGGCTAAGATAAAAAGAGGACTTTATCCAGATATATTCCACAGTTTTGTGTCACTGAATTTATGCCTGAAACAATAGGACAGTCCCTTGTGGATCTTAGGCAGTCCATAAAAGGTTGCCAATTGGGGTGTCCTCGGGAGTATAAAATTAAATTCTGCCTCATTGATGACTTTCTGAGTAAGCCCCATTTTCAAGATGGTTTCTGGTTCCCTAATGAATGAAATTGTGGGATCTGAGGGTAATGTGCAGTATCCTGCCCGATCCCTCAGGATATCCCATGCACATTCTCTGATATTTCTCGGGATCGAGGATTACCAGATTTCCACCTTTATCCGATGGTTTAATGATAATTGACTTGTCTCTCTCCAGTGATTTTAAAGCCTCCCTTTCATCTCTTGTCAGATTGTACTAAGAGAGATACTCAATATTGGGATTCTCTAGTTCCGAGGTAACTAACTGGAGAAATACATCAATGTACTCATAGTTGAATGGTGGAGGCATTCTGGTACTCCCCAAGCGAAGGTTGGTAAATGGACCCTCCCCCGGATCACGGGAGCCTTCTTCGCATAAATCCATAAAGACCTGTAGATCGGCGAAATCGCTCTCATCGATCCCTAGGTCATCACATGCCTGTCTATTAGAGTGTTTAAAAAATGTATGCCACCTAAGCTTCCTGCAGAAGAGGTTTAAGTTCTTCACCCAATGGAAAGGTGAAAAACCCGTAGTTGGCACAAATGAAAGGCCTCTTTTCAAGAGAGTGATCTCTGTCCTGGTCAATATATGTGACGAAAGATTTATGACTTGTAGGTCATTTAAATCAGTTTTTTACCACCCCTGTTCCTGTACCTCAGATAGAAAGGGTTTGATTCTGCCCTAAAAAAGAAGAAGATGAAGGAGTACTGGCTAAGGAGGCCAAGGCAGAAGATGAAGATGAGGAGGAGGGCATGGTGCCCTGAGAATTCCCTCAATGTTGATTGCCTGAATTCCTGCCCTATTTCCGCCATTTTCTATTTTGTTTCTTATGGGCAGTGGGTCCCTTATTACGGCCTCCCTTTGTTGTGGAATGGGGGGTATCCGTATCCGAGAAATCAAGATCACATGACAAGATCTCGGATGCGGATAGGATTCCGCCACGGGGAAAGTTGTACGCCCTGTTCTCTTTAAATTTGCTTAAGTCCCTGACGAACTGCCTATGTTTACGTTCTTTCAACTGATTTTGAAACTTCTCTACTGACATCTGAAGGGAAGATTCCTAATTCAGAGTCAGTCTTAAATTTTAAATCTGTTTCTGTCAGTTCGCGCAATTTCTCAGATGTTTTGTCGAAATGGCTCTTTTCCTCTTCAAGGAGGATTTTCATCAAATTCAGGAAACTCTGTGTAAGTTCCTCTTCCCACCTTTTGACCAATGGGGGAGATGCTATGTGTGCTGCGGGGACTATAGAGATGCGGAGGCCCTTAGGGACTATCCTATGTTCTAGATAGCTCTCTAGTGACCTAGTTTCGCACCACGATTTAATGTTTTCCTTATAGCCCGTAAAAAGTTCTTTAAATGCTAGTTTGCACGTAACCGAGGTGGTGATACCAGGGATCACTTTTTCGGAAAAGATATCTTGCTTCATTATAAGTGCTTCTGTAAAAATGGTACCTGTCAAAAAACTGGCTATATCACACTGGAAAAATCTAACTGAAAATATTTCTCAAAATGTGCGCTTCATCATTCGGACCGGTAGTGGCGCCTGTGTTCCACCGGTCTGCATTCCACCAACCGGAAGTAGGCGGCTTAGCAAACACGAGGAGCGCGTCTGCCCATATTTAAACAGGAGGTTCTAAACCATAATTTATGCGCACCATCACCGCATGAGGACCTTGGTAAACTGTGGCTTGGGGACAATACATGTAAGTAGGCATTGATAGGAGTATCCCTGCTATCTATGGGAACCCTGTCTGCCACATTTCTGATTTAAGTATGTTCTATTATAGGTGGAGTACCTATCTGCATGTACCTTCAGGGACTCCAGATGGAATCTTGTGCATCTTTCTTCCCCTGAGCCAATTACCTAAGTCCATTCATCTTATTATCAATTTTCACCCATGATTACCATTATCAGGCATATTTCAGCCCTCCCACATGAGCCCCCTGAGGAACCTTTTGAGGGGAAAAGCGTCGGGGTCTTGGGAAACCAACACCGTGTATCCGTTTAGGGTGAAGTAGGGGAAAACAGGCCAGGAACGAGGACGGAGGGTCCCCACCATTAGAAGACTCCCCCGGGCTGAGGGCTAGACAGGACTTCTGTAGGCAAAGAATCTCCCTCTACAGTACCCTCCTGGCCCCCCTTTTTTCTGCTCGTACTAGATATCTGTCTCCCCGCCTTTTGTATATCAGTGTATTTTTGTCTTAGTCTAGTTCACATTTCTATATCTATAGACCCTTTTAATGGGCCTTTTTAAATTAAGGAAATAAAATTTAGCATTTTAGGAGTCCTTTATTCAAGTGATTATATACAACAATTAGACCCCCAATATTAATCAAACCTCAGCTCACAGCCCCAATCAGATCCCCAATGTTAATAAGACCTCAGATCAGAGCCCAATATAAAGAAGACCCCCAATCAGACCTCAGATGAGACCCCCATGTCTCATATCAGTCCTTCATGCCTCATATCAGCCATATGTGATCAGCCCTCAGCCATATGTAATCAGCCCCCAGCCATATGTAATCAGCCCCCAGTCATATAATCATCCCCCAGTCATAAAATCAGCCCCTAGTCATATAATCAGCCCCCAGTCATATGTAATCAGCCCCCAGTCATATGTAATAAGCCCCCAGTCATATATATAATCAGCCCCCAGTCATTATTCACCAGTCCCCAGACATTATTTAGCAGCCCCCAGCCATTATTCAGCAGGCCCCAGCCTCAGATCACAAAATAAATAAACCACTTACCTCTCCTGCTCCTGGGCGTCGCCGCTCCTCTCCTCCAGCGCGATCCTCTTCCTCCTGCTGTCGACTGTGCTGGGAACTGGCTCAGAGCGAACTCATGCTGTGCGCAGCCACTTCACAGCCGACAGCCGAGGACCAGGAAGCAGTGAGTACCGAGCCTTCACCGCTTCCATGTCCTCTGGTACTAATGAGCTCTTCAATAATGGAAGCACTCATTAGTATTCGCCCCATAAGACGCAGCAGCATTTTTGCCTTAGTTTGGGGGGGGAAAGGGCATCTTATGGGGCGAAAAATACTGTATATTATTTGCTGTTAAGTGGTGCAGCTATATGTTCTAAAGCCTTTTGTTGCATGTATAAGTGGAAAAAAATAAGGGCCTATTTGCTGTTCAGTCGTGCAGTTATATGTTCTAAAGCCTTTTGTGTCGCGTATAAGTGAAAAAAAATAAAGGCCTATTTGCTGTTCAGCGGTGCAGTTATATGTTCTAAAGCCCTTTAGTGTAAAAAAAAAGGGCTTATTAGCCATTGTGTGGTGAAGTGAGAAAATTAAAGACTTTTTTGGGGTGTTTTAATTTCCTTTTTATTTATTTATTTGATCTAAACAGTATGTCAGACAGAAAAGTGGCAGGCCCTGCACAGGGGAGTGGCAGAAGCCTAAGTGTTTCTGATGCAAGCACGGGTCGCAGCAGAGTAAGGGAGTGTGGCAGCAGGAGTCGCAGCGAGAGGCCTTAGCTCCCGGTGTCATCTAGCGGTCGTGTCTTGAACAGCAACCCAGTGGTTCTTGAATGGTTGTCTCGGTCATCCACTTTGTCCCAAGTGACATCAGACACCCCCAGCCAAGAGTCGGTGGGTTTGACAGACACAACCTTTAGTTGGTATGGCCTGGGAGCAGGCCCTGTACCCTCAACTGTCCTCAATCTGCCTCTGTCCTTTTCTGTTCCCTCAGCCAGAGAAGTATTATATGCTGTGGGCTCAGCTCCACTATACAGCGAGGACGAGCTACTAGAGGACAGTCAGTAGCTACTGGCGTGCCAAGATGTGGAGGAGACATCCGCCGCTTCCTCCGGTAGGCAGGCAAGTAGTGATGAGGAGAGTGGAGTGGGAGATGGTGTTGCAAGCAGTCAGGCTCCTGACCCAGAGACCGTTGACGAGGACATCAGTGACGTGCAGACAGTACTCGATGATGATGATGTAGCCGATCGCACTTGGGAGACGAGTGAATTAGGGGCTTCATCATCATCGGGAGAAGAGGGTGGCAGCTTGCCCGTGAGGCAGTGGCGGAGCCGGCAAGTTGCTACCGTGGCTGGGAGTCACCAGGGTGGCAGCAGTAGGAGGTCGGGAGCCAAACGTGCCCGGAGTAGACCACCCGCTTTTCAGTAGCCTAACTGCCTAAAAAGTAGTGGTGCAGGGGTTCACGAAAGCAGCGGCAGTAGCAGTCAGTCAGTGCGGAATGCTGGGGGTAAAATTACCTACTCGTCGGTGTGGCAGTTTTGTGTTAGGCTGCCAGAGGAGGTGAACATGGCCATTTGTAGAATCTGTGGGCAGAAGATGAAGCGTGGCCAGGGTGCCAATGTTGGCACCACGGCCCTGCATTAACATATGCAGTGTCACCATAAAGGGGCCTGGGAGAACCGTGGCTCCAATGTGGTGGTCCAGCATTCTGCAGCAACCGCTGCATCACCCAGTGACACACACCCGATTTCAGGCAGTCAAGGCTCCACCACCTCAGCCGAAGGGAGCTGTCTGTCCTTCCCATCATCTGCCGGTGCTGATGCTCCTGCTCCTCCTCCTACTCCTCGTCAGTCATTCCGTCAGGAATTGATCACTGAAGCGATTGCCAAGAGACAACAGTATGCATGCACTCATCCAACGGCACAGAAGCTAAATGTGCTCCTGGCCAAATTGCTGGTACTGCAGTCCCTCCCTTTCCAAGTGGTGGACTCTGCAACTTTCAGAGAACTGCTGGCTTGTGCCGAGCCGAGGTGGAGAGTCCCAAGAAGTCATTTCTTTGCCAAAAAGTCAGTATCAGCCCTTCACACGTATGTAGAACAGAAGGTGGGCCAGTCCTTGAGCCTGTCGATGTGTTCCAAAGTGCACGGCAGCGCTGACATGTGGAGCTGTAACTACGGTCAGGGACAATACATGTCCTTTATGGCCCACTGGGTGAATGTGGTTCCTGCACAGCCACACCGGCAACTTGGCCAGGTGACTCCGCTTCCGCCTCCACATTCTCACGACGTTGGTCCTGCGACAATGTCTGCCTCTGCCTCCTCATCCTCCACCGTGTCCTCAGCCTCCACTGCAGGGACAATTCACAGTGCTCCTCCAGCATACCCAATGTGCAGGGCACGGCAGTGTCACGCTGTTCTGCACCTTGTTTGCCTGGGCGAAAGGAGTCACACAGGGGAGGAACTGCTCTGTGTCCTTCATCAAGAAATCAAATCCTGGCTTTCTCTGTGACAGCTCAAAATCGGAACCATGGTGCCTGACAACGGGAAGAACATGGTGTTGGCGCTGCATCAAGGAGGGCTGAGCCATGCGGCCTACATGGCACACGTGTTCAATCTTGTTGTCAAGCAGTTCCTGAAGTCTTCCACCCATCTGCAAGACATCCTAAAACTGGCCAGTAAACTTTGCATGCACTCCAGCCACTCGTACACCGCAAAGCACACCCTCTTTGAGCTGCAGCGGCAGAACGGCATTTCCCAACATTGGCTGATATGCGACGTTTACACCCATTGGAATTCGATCCTCCATATGTTGGATCGACTATACGAACAGAGAAAGGCCATAAACGATTTCTTGATGATCCAAGCAGACAGGAGTACTCCCCTGTGTAACTTCGATGTCAGCCAGTGGCAGCTCATGTGTCAGGACTACGGGACGAACAACGTCATTCCACTGCTTCGTGTCCTGTAACAGATCCTGGTAAATATGGCTGGTCAAGGGACTGGAGACGTGGCGCCTAGATCTTACGGCCACATGAGCCCTGTGGGGGCTGAACTGGAGAAAGAGAAGGACATTGGAGCACAAGCAATGTGTAGCAAAATGGGTGGTTTTTCTAGACAGGCTACAGGAGAGGAGGAGCAGGAGCAGCTACAAAGCGTTGAGGAAGATGAGGCAGAAGACCCAGACACACCGTGGCAGTATGCAGTGAAGATGGAGGCAGGGAGTCCCTCCGAGTCACTTGCACAAATGGCCCGATGCATGCTCACTTGCTTGCGTAGTGACAGCCGAATTGTCACCATTTTGTTGAGGGATGACTTCTGGCTCTCCACCTTGTTGGACCCTCGCTACTAGTCCAAAATGGGGGCCTTCTTTACACCCACTGAGAGGAAGGAGAAACTGAACTACTATAAAGACATCCTATGTAGTCAGTTGGCCGCTGCCTATCTGCACCATCGTCCATCTTCTCGCAGGTCTGACCGGGGGAACCCTCTGCGCTCATGTTCCTCTGCCATGGCTTCTGAGTCTACAGTCACTGATGAGCAGCTTTCTTCATTCGCCTACTGAAGAAACTACTCACCAGCAGCATCAGCAGACCTGGAACAGAACCTGAACCAGCAGGTGGTGGCATACTTGGACGACACCCTGCCACCACACATAGAAGATCCGCTGGACTACTGGGCAACCAAACTGGATTTATGGCCGCAACTGGAGTTTGCCCTGGAAAAGCTGTCCTGCCTGGCCAGTAGTGTGGCATCAAAATGTGGAGAGACTGACCTTTGTCAACATAAATATGGCATGGATCAGCCAGGATTTCCACCGACCAATGCCTGATGCATCAGTGTAGTTCATCCATGGTGCCACACCAACACTTTGACAAAAGAGACCGGTTTCTTCTGGCTACCTGCCTCAGCTACTATTCTGATGCTGCCACCTGCCTGATGCCACACATCTGATGCCAAGTGCTCCTTCTTTCACCCACCATCTTCAGCTGGTACTGGTATTGCCACCCACTTCCCCACTCTGTCACCGGGTCACTATCTGGTCTCCTGATGCTGCTGACACCTCCATACTATGTCACCTTGCCACTCTGTGGTCTCCTGATGCCACCTCCACACTATGTTACTTTGCCACTCTGTGGTCTCCTGATGCTGCTGCCACCTCCACACTATGTCACCTTTCCACTCTGTGGTCTCCTGATGCTGCTACCACATCCAGACTATGTCACCTTGCCACTCTGTGGTCTCCTGATGCTGCTGACACCTCCACACTATGTCATCTTGCCACTCTGTGGTCTCCTGATGCTGCTGCCACCTCCACACTATGTCATCTTGCCACTCTGTGGTCTCCTGATGCTGCTGCCACCTGCACACTGTCATTGTGCCACTCTGTGGCCTCCTCCTGATGCTGCTGCTGCCGTCACCTCCACACTCTGTCATTGTGCAGCGACCGGGCTGCAGGGACAATATGTGTGAGAGTTTGTGGGCCGATGGGGGCAGTAGTAGTTTTACTGACGGTTAGCAGCGCTCCCTGGGCCGGCGTGCAGTGAATGGAAGGATAACACCAGTTCCTTTGGGGCACACTCTGTTGTCCAGGGCTTCCTGCCAGATGGTGGTTGAGGTGCCCTTGGTGGAATGGGTTTTTTGGTACCTTGGAGGCAGGGTCCCCGATGTTCGCGACACCAGCACCGTTAGGTGCAAAAGAAGGTGGTAGAAAGGATGAGGAGTCAATGGTTGAAAACAATGGAATGTTTACATAATCACTTGCCTCCGAGTCATCAGTACAGTTCCTTTATATGGTAAAGATGATAATGCCAATATTATCTCAGCTGTAATCCTAGTAACAGTCTTGACAATGGGTTTCTTAAGATTGTGTTCAGTAGGCATGAAAGGTTCTTTTTGATATCTGTCTACACTAGGTCCACACTCTAGCACTCAGGTATTGGATATAATAACTTTTTACTTGTAATTAGCAATCCACAGGGCGGTCTCCCTAATGGCAGGCAGAAACCTCTGCTACATTCTTTGTACAGGATGATTTCCTAAACTCTGTTCCACAATGTCCATAGAGGAATGTGGTAATAGACAACCACTCGTATAGTCATCCGGTCGTGTCCAGGCGCTTTTAGGCTCCGTCCGGTCACTGGTGCTTATGGAGCCCATAAGCTAATGCTGCTTCTATCTCCACTAGACTAGCTCTATACTCATACATTGACTCTCTGGTCTGTGCTAGGTAACTGTAAGGAATTTGTCCACAGTCCCTCGGCTTGTCCATAGCCAAGGGGCTAAAGTGGCTGCTACATACTGGACTTGTGCTGTTCCACACCTCCATCAACTTCCTCCCTTCTCCTTCTACATCCGCCTTTTCACACCCTAAGATATATACACTTCAATGCATTTAGGGGTGTTGTCCTGGTCAAGACAATCTCCTGAACTCCAAACTGAATGTCAGAATGGGAAAGAAAGGTAATTTAAGCAATTTTGAGCGTGGCATGGTTGTTGGTGCCAGACGGGCCGGTCTGAGTATTTCACAATCTGCTCAGTTACTGGGATTTTCACGCACAACCATTTCTAGGGTTTACAAAGAATGGTGTGAATAGGGAAAAACATCCAGTATGCGGCAGTCCTGTGGGCGAAAATGCCTTGTGGATGCTAGAGGTCAGAGGAGAATGGGCCAACTGTTCAAGCTGATAGAAGAGCAACGTTGACTGAAATAACCACTTGTTACAACCGAGGTATGCAGCAAAGCATTTGTGAAGCCACAACACGCACAACCTTGAGGCGGATGGGCTACAACAGCAGAAGACCCCACTGGGTACCACTCATCTCCACTACAAATAAGAAAAAGAGGCTACAATTTGCACGAGCTCACCAAAATTGGACTGTTGAAGACTGGAAAAATGTTGCCTGATCTGATGAGTCTCGATTTCTGTTGAGACATTCAAATGGTAGAGTCCAAATTTGGCGTAAACAGAATGAGAACATGTATCCATCATGCCTTGTTACCACTGTGCAGGCTGGTGGTGGTGGTGTAATGGTGTGGGGGATGTTTTCTGGGCACACTTTAGGCCCCTTAGTGCCAATTGGGCATCGTTTAAATGCCACGGGCTACCTGAGCATTGTTTCTGACCATGTCCATCCCTTCATGACCACTATGTACCCATCCTCTGATGGCTACTTCCAGCAGGATAATGCACCATGTCACAAAGCTCGAATTATTTCAAATTGGTTTCTTGAACATGACAATGAGTTCACTGTACTAAAATGGCCCCCACAGTGACCAGATCTCAACCCAACAACCCAATAGAGCATCTTTGGGATGTGGTGGAACGGGAGCTTCGTGCCCTGGATGTGCATCCCTCAAATCTCCATCAACTGCAAGATGCTATCCTATCAATATGGGCTAACATTTCTAAAGAATGCTATCAGCACCTTGTGGAATCAATGCCACGTAGAATTAAGGCAGTTCTGAAGGCAAAAAGGGGGTACACTCACCTAAAGAATTATTAGGAACACCATACTAATACGGTGTTGGACCCCCTTTTTGCCTTCAGAACTGCCTTAATTCTACGTGGAGGATGGGTACATGGTGGCCATTGTATACCTTGAATGTTGTATTACTTTTATTGTTTTAGATATTTTATGGGGATATATATAGAGATCAATACATTTTCTGCATACTCCAATCTGGGACCAAGTGTATGAGTGCTCGCCCATTTTTTCTATTTCCACTTTTCTATAGAGGGTTGGGTGATTCCCTCTACTTGAGCTTGTAGCACCATATCATAACTAATAGCGAGTGAGCCACCGCAACCTATTGCAATATATGCTATAGTACAGGAGGCTGGGATGGCTGCCAGGCAGCTACATACAGAACACTGCCCTGCCCTCATGCCCGGAAGCTGTAGGACGCTCCCTCTCTCTGCTATGAGGCAGTGCACATACCTGCAGAAAGCTGCCACACCTTCTTAGCATGTCCTCTTCTGCTTGTGGCCTGGTCCTCCTGTTTCCTGGGCGGGCACTGCATATATCACATATCCGCACAGAAGCGTGTGCAGCACCATATTAAAAGGGCTGATAGGCCCCATGCTGCGCTCCCTACCTTTCATGAATTAAGGCGGCCGTTACCGCATGTTGAGGGGGCCTGGCCTGACAACAAAATCATTTACTACTGCTTCTAGGCCCCTTCTGAGTTTGGGCCCCAAAGCAGCCAGTTCCCCTGCTTATAGCTACACCATTGACTGGAAAAGATCCAGGGCCTAATTTATCATATTATTTTCCAAGTTTTCTGGCATGAAAAAGTCGCAAACTTTTTCAACAACACTTGCGCAAAAATGGTTGTGCAAGTGGCGTTTCTCTACAATAAATCAGGCCTAATGTATTTAGCTGACATTCATTTAAAAATGTAAAGGCCCTTTTATAATGCTCTGTATTTAGGCAGATTATCGCTAACTAGCTTTTGCACATATACTTGCTCTTGTTATAATCGGCCCGTGTAAAGATGCAGCAAAATGCTCATTCATCGGGTAATAGGTTGGTGCGGTCACCTAAATCATTGTTTCCCTGCAGCAGATCGTGCCATCTAAACGGCCTTGGCTGCCCACAAACAACAATTCTGTAAGGGGATGAGCAATGGCATTAGGGAACACTCCTCCCCATAATGTGGAGGAGATGAATGCATGTAAATGTAGCGGTCACCTCCAATAACGAGCAGGCGATTGTCGGGAAGGAACGCTTCCATTTAGCAAGGTAAATTGTCGGGAAGGAACGCTTCCATTTAGCAATGTAAATTGGCCTTAAAGCAATAGTAAATTAGGAAGCTCAGCTCCCCAAGTCAGTACATGTTCCTATCATTCTGAGGAGTTAGGAAATGAAATGGTGAAAGTTTATAGTTCAGTATTTCAGATTTACGGCAATAGGGAATTAAACATCAAAATAATAACTTAATGTCATTATAAATACTAATTGTCTGTTGTGCATGTGGATACTCTTACATGATTTATGAAGTGACTCCTGTCATCCAAGCTGCATTATCCATTATGAAGCAAACAAAGTAGAGTCCACCTTATGAAAAATGAGTATGTTTTTGATAAGAGAAACGTATGCCAAGTCTGTGCTATTATTCTGCCCTGTCTTTTTACAGATGTACACCCCACCTGCCTGATACAAAAGGTAAGATAATACACAGTGCACAAGAATTAAATAAATCTAGCGCATATCATGGAACAATAGAAATGATTAAATAGACTACGACAGTTAAAAATATAACCTAAAAATATTCATTTATTGAATGATCAAGAAAACAGGGATACACTAGGTAATTGATAGCAGAAATGGGATGCTGTGCAAGATACAAAACAATACAGAATGAAGTCAAAGGTTCTGCACAGGTCATCAGGTCAGCAGGGGTCAGGGACATCTTTTTAACATGAAGGAAATATTGCATAGAACATCTAAATTACTTTATATTGATCTTACATATGTTGGACCAGATGTCAAAGAGCTATGTTTGACATATTACAGTGGTAGAGTAAAATAGGGAAGGTCTAAAAGTTGTTCTCCAACATGCCTTTAGATAGAAGATTTTAGTATTTTATACATTTATCAAGATTTTTTTGTAGTTTTTAAGACTACATATCAATGTGGTCTGTTGTCTACAATTTATTACGGTCTGATGATATTTGTCTATATACAGTATTTCTTTTCTCAACATATACAGTATTTCTTTTCTTAACCCATTGAAACGGCACCACGAGCTGTATATTCTACAAGCCTGGGCATAAGGAGCATCACTGTAAATGAATGATTTAATGATGACCCATACCCATGGGAGGATAACTGTAAATGACAGCTGTCTTCCTACTGCAACTTCCAAGACTGGAGATATCTATGATCTCTCCTGTTTAGCACCTTAAAAGCCTTGGGCAGTTGTAACTGCAGCATCTAAGTGATCAAAACAAAAGGATGGGCCTCTCTTTGTCCTCTAAATACAACATAATCATAGAGGTTAAAAGTTTAATTTGGCAGTGAGAGGTCTAATGAAGACAGTAACATATGTAGTAGCCTATTTGGCCATGCCTTTAACATGGCCTAATAGGTGCCTGCCATATTTTCACTGATATGCACCTCTGTTTTCCAACACATTATTTGTTAAATTTGAAATTTATAAGTGAAAGGCACTAGTGTTGATTGAGCATGCTCGGCTGAACACCAGTTCGGCTCGAGCATCTCGATGCTCGGCACATGGTGGTATTCGGCTGAATACCGCATGTGCTCGAGCGCATTGTCTCCTCCCAGCATGTTTGTTGCCTGCTACACAGCCAATAAATGTGCTGGTAAGTACTGCTCTTCACTGTAATACCGTAGCCATGTTGGTTACTGGCATTACAGTGATTGGCTGGCCGAAACGCGTCATCAGGTGCTATATAGCACCCGATGACACGTGTTCGGCTCAGTGTTAGTCAGGGAGAGCTGTGCTGAAGAAGGGAAAGATAGTGTATGGAGTAAAAAAAAAAATGTAAGTTTAAAAACTTCTCAGGGACCCAAATGTCCTTTTTAGGACTATTGTTGTGTGTGGCAGCAGCAATATATATTTTTAGCACAACCTGCGCTAAATTGCTGAAACTTTACAGACCCAAAAGTCCTTTTAAGGACTGTAATTCTATATTAGCCGCTGCTGACATCAGCGACATTATCTGCGGTATTTCTCCTGTGTAACGTTTCCACATCCCAAATACCTTTTTTAATTTTTTTGCGCAAACACTTACAAATCCTACGCTACAGTACGTGTGACATACTTTCAAGCATATATAACATTTAATATGAAGAAGGCGAGCAGTAAGGAACAGGGAAGTGGCCGTGATGCTGATGGTGCACTCAGAGGCCGTGGCCCTGGGCGCGTTGAAACTGTGCCTGCTGCCAGAAAACAAGAAAAACAATCATCCACGATACCTAGCTTCATGTCCCAGTTTGCAGGGCGGCGCAGAACAACACTCTCAAAGTCAGACCAGTGCGACCAGGTGGTCTGTTGGATTGCAGCAGATAATGCCTCCAGTCGGTTAAGCACCACCCTGTCTTCCACCAAGCCCAGTCTCAGTAGCCAAGAGTCGGGTCAACACAATCCTCAACCTGATCCTCCTTCCTCCCACCATGGAGAGTCTTGCCAAACAAGTGATCCCGCACTCGGATATTCCTAGGAGCTTTTTTCAGCGCAATTCCTTCATTTGGGCCTCTCGACAAGCCCTCTTGAACAAGGACAGGAGATCTTATGCCCTGATTCCCAAACTCTTGAGCATCCACAGTCACAAGAGGATGACGGTGGGGAACGGCAATTAATGTTTCACGAGGTGGATGATGATGATGAGACACAGTTTACAATAAGTCAACGGAAATGAGTGTCTCAAGAGGTCGATGATGAGGATGAGACACAGTTGTCAATAACGGAGGTTGTTGTTAGGTCAACAAGTCAGGAGGATGAGCAGAGTGAGGAAGTGAAAGAGGAGGTGGTGAACGATGAAGTCACTGGCCCAACCTGGGAAGGTGGCAAGTGGAGCGAGGACAGCAGTACAGAGAGGGAGGGATCCGCAGCACTGCAAGAGGCTGGAAGAGGCAGTGGGGTGTCAAAAGGGAGAAGGCAGGCCACACCAAACAGGCCCGCAACTGTTGCCCGGAGCACACCCTTGCGGAAATCTCCCTTGCCAAGGGGTAGGTGTTCCACAGTCTGACACTTTTATGAGGAAAGTGCCAACGACAAAAGAATTGTAATTTGCAACCTGTGCCATGCCCGCCTTATACCAGCATGTGTCCCATAACATCACCCGTGCCCTGACCAACGCAGTTACTGGGAAGGTCCACTTAACCACTGACACATGGACAAGTGCTTTCGGTCAGGGACGCTACATTTCCCTGACGGCACACTGGGTAAACGTTGTGGAGGCTGGGGGCAAGTCATACCCTGGGATGGCAAGGGTGCTACCGACGCCAAGGATTGCGGGCCCTAATTCCATCAGGGTTTCCGCCACCACCTACGTTAGTGGCTCCAACCCCTCCTTCTCCGCCTCCTCCTCCACTTCCACGTCAGAATTATCCTCTTGCAGCACCAGTCAGCTATCAGTCGGTATCTGGAAGCAATTTAGCACTGCAGTGGGGAAGCGTCAACAGGCCGTGCTTAAGCTGATCTGCTTAGGTGACAAACAGCACACCGCTGCAGAGTTGTGGCAGGGGATAAGAGACCAGACTGAGCTGTGGCTCTCGCCACTCAACCTAGAACCAAGCATGGTTGTGTCTGATAATGGTCGTAACTTGGTGGCGGCTTTGGAGCTCGGCAAGCTCACACACATCCCATGCCTAGCCCACGTCTTAAACTTAGTGTTTCAGTGGTTTCTCAAAACCTACCCCAATTTGCCTGAGTTACCGGTAAAAGTGCGCCGTGTGTGTGCCCATTTCCGCAAGTCATCGACAGCTTTCACCAGTCTGTCAACGCTGCAGCAGCGCTTACAATTGCCAGCTCACCGACTGTTATGCGACGCGAGCACGCGCTGGAAGGGCAGTAGTGGAATACCAGCTGCAACATGACCGACGCCTTTCCAGTCAGCTTCCGCTCTTCACAAGCGAGAAGTGGGTATGGATGTCTGACCTCTGTGAGGTTTTAAGAAACTTTGAGGAATCAACACAGATGGTGAGCGGTGATATCAGCGTCACCATTCCACTTCTGTGTCTACTTAAACGCTCGCTGTTCACAATTAAGGCCAAAGCTTTGCAGATGGAAGAGGTGGAAATGGGGGAAGACATTGCACAGGGTGATAGCCAGACCACCGTCAGTTTGTCTTCTCAACACAAATTGGATGATGATAAGGAGGAGGAGCATGAGATGGTTGCCTCCGCTACAGAGGGTAGTACCCATGGAAGTTTAATTCCATCTGTTCAGCGTGGATGGGCAGAAGAGGAAGAAGAGTATGAGTAGATTGAGAGTCTTCCTCCTGATGACTGGGTGAATAAAATAATAGACGGTGGAGGTGGAGGTGGACGGTGGAGGTGCAGTAGACATCGCATATCAAGATTTTAGTAAGGCTTTTGACACTGTCCCACATAGAAGACTTATCAATAAACTGCAGTCATTGAGCATGGACTCCCATATTGTTGAGTGGATTAGGCAGTGGCTGAGTGACAGACAACAGAGGGTTGTAGTCAATGGAGAACATTCAAAACAAGGTCATGTTACCAGTGGGGTTCCACAGGGATCTGTACTGGGACCGATTTTGTTTAATATCTTCATAAGTGATATTGCAAAAGGCCTCGATGGTAAGGTTTGTCTTTTTGCTGATGACACAAAGATATGTAATAGGGTTGATGTTCCTGGAGGGAAACGCCAAATGGAAAAGGATTTAGGAAAACTAGAAGAATGGTCAGAACTCTGGAAACTGAAATTTAATGTGGATAAGTGCAAGATAATGCACCTGGGGCGTAAAAACCCAAGGGCAGAATATAGAATATTTGACACAGTCCTGACCTCAGTATCTGAGGAAAGGGATTTAGGAGTAATTATTTCAGAAGACTTAAAGGTGGGAAGACAATGTAATAGAGCAGCACGAAATGCCAGCAGAATGCTTGGATGTATAGGGAGAGGTATAAGCAGTAGAAAGAGTGAAGTGCTTATGCCGCTGTACAGAACACTGGTGAGACCTCACTTGGAGTATTGTGCGCAGTACTGGAGGCCATATCTCCAGAAGGATATAGATACTCTAGAGAGAGTTCAGAGAAGAGCTACTAAACTAGTACATGGATTGCAGGATAAAACTTACCAGGAAAGGTTAAAGGACCTTAATATGTATAGCTTGGAAGAAAGAAGAGACAGAGGGGATATGATAGAAACTTTTAAATACATAAAGGGAATCAACTCGGTAAAGGAGGAGAGCATATTTAAAAGAAGAAAAACTACCACAAGAGGACACAGTTTTAAATTAGAGGGGCAAAGGTTTAAAAGTAATATAAGGAAGTATTACTTTACTGAGAGAGTAGTGGATGCATGGAATAGCCTTCCTGCAGAAGTGGTAGCTGCAAATACAGTGAAGGGGTTTAAGCATGCATGGGATAGGCATAAGGCCATCCTTCATATAAGATAAGGGACGGGGGCTATCCATAGTATTCAGTATATTGGGCAGACTAGATGGGCCAAATGGTTCTTATCTGCCGACACATTCTATGTTTCTATGTTTCTATGACGACAGCGAATTCTTGCCTGTTGGGACTCTGGCACACATGGCTGACTTTATGTTAGGATGCCTTTCCCGTGACCCACGCGTTTTACGCATTTTGACAACACCGATTACTGGTTGCTCACCCTTCTCGACCCCCGCTACAAAGAGAACTTCTCATCTGTCATTCCTGTGGTGGAGAGGACGGGCAAAATAGTGCAATGCCAGAAGGTCCTTGTGGAAAAATTGCTCCAAAAATTTCCAGCTGACAACGCTGGCGGCAGAGTATGTAGTTACGTGGGCAAACGAGGAGGGGAGATGAGGGGAACACACAGCAGTTCCAACAGAGGCAGGGCAACACCCTCCAAAGCCTGGCACAGTTTCATGACACCCTTCCAGCACCCTCACTCTGATGCGCGGCCTAGTGTCACAAGGAGGGAAAAATTTTGGAGGCTGGTGAAGGACTACGTAGCAGACTGTGTCAGCGTCCTCAATGATCCCTCTGTGCCTTACAAGTACTGGGTGTCCAAGCTGGACACGTGGCACAAATTGGCGCTCTACGCCTTGGAGGTGCTGGCCTGCCCTGCCGCCAGCGTTTTGTCAGAGTGGGTATTTAGTGCTGCTGGGGGCATAATAACTGATAAGCGCATTCGCCTTTCAACTGAAAATGCTGGCAGGTTGACTCTTATAAAAATGAACAAGGCCTGGATTGCCCCTGATTTCTCTACTCCGCCAGAGGAAAGCGGCTGAACATAAAGGCACTTTAAATATGTTTTTTATAATGTACTGAATACACTGTATTCCCATGCACCCCTTCCACCACAAAAAAAGGGTAAATGGTTCAATCTTTATTTTCTCGTCCTCCTCCTCTTCCATCATATCAACATGATTATTAGTCTTCCCTCGTTCCTAATGTTGTAGAGGGTCAGCTTACCTGCAGGCCCTCGCATATAATGTTTTAGAGGGTCAGCTCACCAGCAGGCCCTCACCTACAATCTTTTTGAGGGTCAGCTCACCAGCAGGCCCTCAATCATAATGTTTTACAGGCACTTGCCCATAATTTTTTCAATGGTCATCTCAACAGCAGGCCCTCGCCCGTAATGTTTTAGAGGGTCACCAGCAGGCCCTTTCTCCTAATGTTTTTGAGGGTCACTAGCAGGCCATCAATTATAATTTTTCAAGGGTGTATGATGCCCTCCTTTATGTGTAATAAAGTGTGTACTGGAGTGCCGATTCCTTGTGATTTTTGGAAGCCCTTTCCCTTAGTGCATAGGCTTTATGAGTATAGGAGTCCCACTACCTGAACAATTGTACCATACAGGTTGCATCAGAGTGCCTCTTCCTCATAATTTTTGGCAGCACTTGCACTTTATAAACAAGATTTTCCTCTAAAATCGATTTTATCTTTTGTTTTGCGCGTATTATTTTCAGTCTGCAAAAGTGGCATACTCCTCGGACAACATCGTTCCCAGCAGCGATCTGGGAGTCCAAGATGCATTCAGACATCCTCCCCATGCTGATCCCAAACCTCTTCAGAGCAGGGGGTGTCTGTTTAAATGCTCGGGTTCTCCCATTGACTCCCATCGGTAGAGCACCCGAGCATCCTGAGGTGTTTGACCCGAACACCCGAGCACTTTGGTGCTCGATCAACACTAAAAGGCACCTATTGGGACATAATAAAACCTTTTTTAAAAAGCTAAAGAAAATAAAGAATGAATACATTTTTCCCATAAAATACCAGTAAACATAAAAATATACATATTTGGTATCTTCATAAATGTAATGACCCACCAGATAAAAGTATTACGTTATTGTTACTGCACTCTAAATAACATAAAAATAAAAAAGACACAGTGTTGCAACTGCTTTATTTGTATTACCCTTTCTAAAAATGTATAAATAGTAAATGCTAAGATATATGTGCCGCAGAATAGTGCTATTAGATAATACTGTACAATTGTCCTACAAGAACATTTCCTCTATATACCTGTAACTATATAAATGGAAAAATAATAGAAAGCTTTGAGTGGTGAAGTGCACTATAGCAAAATGAAAACATGCCAAAATTGGCTGTGTCCTGAATGGGGCTATCCTGCTTTAGGCCTCATGCACACGACCGTTGTGTGCATCCGTGGCCGTTGTGCCGTTTTCCGTTTTTTTTCGCGGACCCATTGACTTTCAATGGGTCCGTGGAAAAATCGGAAAATGCACCGTTTTGCAGCCGCATCCGTGATCTGTGTTTCCTGTCCGTCAAAAAAATATGACCTGTCTTATTTTTTTGACGGACAATGGTTCACGGACCCATTCAAGTCAATGGGTCTGTGAAAGAACACGGATGCACACAAGATTGGCATCCGCGTCCTTGATCCTTGGCCGTAGGTTACTTTCATACAGATGGATCCAAAGATCCGTCTGTATGAAAGCTTTTTCAGAGCTGAGTTTTCACTTTGTGAAAACTCAAATCCGACAGTATATTCTAACACAGAGGCGTTCCTATAGTGATGGGGAAGCATCTAGTTAGAATATACTGAGAACTGTGTACATGACTGCCCCCTGCTGCCTGGCAGCACCCGATCTCTTACAGGGGGCTGTGATCCGCACAATTAACCCCTCAGGTGCTGCACCTGTAGGGGTTAATTGTGCATATCATAGCCCCCTATAAGAGATCAGGGGCTGCCAGGCAGCAGGGGGCAGACCCGCCCCCCCTCTATTGTATTATTTTCATTGGTGGCACAGTGTGCGGCCCCCCATGCCCCCCCTTCCTCTATTGTATTATTTTCATTGGTGGCACAGTGTGCGGCCCCCCCCCGCCCCCTCCCTCTATTGTATTATTTTCATTGGTGGCACAGTGTGCGCCCCCCCCGGCCCCCCCTCTATTGTATTAATATCATTGGTGGCCAGTGTGTGGCCTCCCCTCTCCCCCGCCCCCCCGATCATTGGTGGCAGCGGAGAGTTAGAAGCATCATACTTACCTGTGAGCTGCGATGTCTGTGACCGGCCGGGAGCTCTTCCTACTGGTAAGTGACAGATCATTAAGCAATGCGCCGCACAGACCTGTCACTTACCAGTAGGAGGAGCTCCCGGCCGGTCACAGACATCGCAGCTCGCAGGTAAGTATAATGCTTCTAACTCTCCGCTGCCACCAATGATGGGGGGGGGCGGGGGAGAGGGGAGGCCGCACACTGGCCACCAATGATATTAATACAATAGAGGGGGGTGCACACTGGCCACCAATGATAATACAATAGAGGGAGGGAGGGGGGGGGGCGGGGGGGGCCGCACTCTGTGCCACCAATGAAAATAATACAATAGAGGGAGGAGGGAGGGGGGAGGGGGGGCGGGGGGGCACATACTGTGCCACCAGTGAAAATAATACAATAGAGGGAGGGAGGGGGGGGGGGGGCGCACTGGCCACCAATGAAATTAAAACTGGGGAGGGAGGGGGGTCTGCCCCCTGCTGCCTGGCAGCCCCTGATCTCTTATAGGGGGCTATGATATGCACAATTAACCCCTTCAGGTGCAGCACCTGAGGGGTTAATTGTGCGGATCACAGCCCCCTGTAAGAGATCGGGTGCTGCCAGGCAGCAGGGGGCAGTCATGTACACAGTTCTCAGTATATTCTAACTTGAAGCGTCCCCATCACCATGGGAACGCCTCTGTGTTAGAATATACTGTCGGATCTGAGTTTCATGATGTAACTCAAATCCGATGGTATATTCTAACATAGAGGCGTTCCCATGGTGATGGGGACGCTTCAAGTTAAAATATACCATCGGATTGGAGAAAACTCCAATCCGATGGTATATTAACTCCTGACTTTACATTGAAAGTCAATAGGGGACGGATCCGTTTGAAATTGCACCATATTGTGTCAACGTCAAACGGATCCGTCCCCATTGACTTGCATTGTAATTCAGGACGGATCCGTTTGGCTCCGCACGGCCAGGCGGACACCAAAACGACTTTTTTTTCATGTCCGTGGATCCTCCAAAAATCAAGGAAGACCTACGCACGAAAAAACGGTCACGGATCACGGAAAAACGGAACCCCGTTTTGCGGACCGTGAAAAAATAGTGTCGTGTGCATGAGGCCTTATGCTCTTTTTTTTACTGTTCTCAGCAGCCTATTGCACCTAGTGAAAAAGTAAATCATACTGACCTGCTTTCTACAACTCTGTTCTGGCTTCCAGACTCCATTATGTGATCTTTTGGTCCATAGTCTGTAAGCTTCTGGACAGGATTATGTGCACCGCTGCAGCCAATGATATGCCTGAGGGATGATGGGGTTGTGCAAGTTTGGGCGGAAGGGGGTTTACAAATTCCCCCTTTGACCAGTCCTGTGAAGGGTGCTTACTTTTCTGCTTCCAGGCACAGGCTCCCTGCTCCTTTTCTTCCAGACCTGACCTGCTCCACTGTGATCCCTTGCTGTAAACATCTGGTTTAACATGTGAACATACGTAGGTGGATGAAGGTACTTCAGATCCACCTTTGTGGTGACAACACTTGGCGCAAAGACACAACCCAAAGTGATAAGTAATACCTTCTTTATTGACAAGTCTAATAGGTAGACTATGTGTTTCGGAGTTCGACAGACTCCTTTTTCAAGTCTAAGATGTTAGAAGATGATGCTCCAGAGAGCTGTGCAGGACTAGCCTGCATGTTGGAGAAACAACTAGTACATTGTAGCATTTTCAAACACATGTCTCCAGTACCCTAGTAGACATTTAGCTATGCATATTTTTGCATTTTGCAATTTTTGCCATGATTTGTGCAAAACTGCAGCAACACCGTTGTAATTGTTCTGCAATTTGTGCAGAACCACTTAGTGTCTGATGCAGTTCTACATGAATTGTATAAGGGTTGGCATGGGACAGAAGTCTATGAGAGGGGACATGGGCAAAGTCTATGAAAGGGCAGATATGGGGAGCAATATATATGAGAGAGGAGGGCTATGAGGGCAGACTATAAGAAAGAGGGGACATAGGGTGAAGTCTATGACAGGGGGCATGGGGAGCAGTCTATGTGAGTGAATGAGCAGACAATGAGACTATGAGAGGGGGCATGCTGAGTAAGACAAAAGAGGGGCACGAGGAGCAGTCCATGGCAGCGGGACATGAAAAGCAATCCATGTAAGAGAGGGGGACTTTGGGGAGCAGGTTATGAGAGGGGCGATGGGGAGACAAGCTATGTGGAAGAGTTTGGCCTTAGGGGGAGGAGTCTGTAAGAGAGGAGGGTCATGCAGTGTGGTCTGTGAGGGGGCATGAGGTGGTATATGGAGAGCTGTCTACGAGAAAGGAAGACCATAGGGAGCAGTTTATAAGAGGGGGGCATGGAAGGAGGTTTGTAAGAGGGGCCATGAGGAGCAGCCTGTGAGAGAGCAAGGACATTAAGAGAAGTATATGGGAGTGGGAGTGGTGTAGAGGGGGGGGGGCAATGAGGAGCAGTCTATGAAAGCAGGGAATGAGGAGCAGTCTATGGGAGCACTATGTGTTGTTAGTGATGTTGGTGTGCACTAAAGACACAAGTGAATTTGTGGGTTGCTTGTTAGAGTATTGTAATTAGTGTGTGAGTGTAGTTTGTATATCTAGGGCTTATATACTGTATCGTCTGAGTGTATGTAGTGTCTATGTGCGTGAGATGTGTGAGTAGCAAACAGCTAGGTCTGAGGTGTCAATTAAGTTAGCTGTCTGAGGTAAGATTTTCTTATTGTTCTTATAGTGGCTGAGGACTACTGCAGAATTGAGGGGCCAATAATTAGTCTTGGGCCCGAATATTCGAAATCGCGAATATCGGCACTTCCAAAATTTGCGAATATTTAGAATATAGTGATATATATTTGTAATTTCGAATATCAGTAACCTCACTTCTTGCTTGTGGGCCAATGAGAAGGCTGCAATGTCTTTGTCTGAGCTTAGCAACCAATAGGAAAGTTGCCTACCCCTTACTATATAAGAACCTCCCCAGCAGCCATTTTCTGCTGTTTTTTAAAGTTCTGAGAGAGACAGCAGTGTCATTGCTGTGCTCTGTGATCTCCACACTACATTAGATAGATAGTTAGATAGCTTATACATATAATACAGATAGTTAGTAGTGATGAGCGGCAGGGGCAATATTCGAATTCAAGATATTTTGTGAATATTTGGTAGAATATTCGTCATATATTCGAGAATTCGCGAATTCAAGATTATTTTCTTGATCGCGAAAAATCGGCAATGTAATATTCGTGTAATGCGCTCGAAATACAGGAGTGGGTCACTATAGCTACATTTTTTAAGCTGCTAGAAGTTTCCTGAGACTGGAGAAAATGGTTGGCCCGGCAGAACATTACAATAGCTTTATATGCAGATAGAGTCATGTGCTACAGTATATTTGCGATTGCGAAATCTGCATCAATGATGTGAATATTTTGGCACAATACGTGCAACTTCACATTTTAACAGGTCTGACTACTTATTAGTGATTGGTGCAGTATTGTCATGAACTTGTGACATCACAGCACTATGTATGTAGTATGCATGTATGGACAGCAGAACCTATCAGCTACACTATATCACTATCTAACCTACACTGATTATCTCCCACTAACTATCTGTATTATATATATAAGCTAACTAACTAACTAACTAACTAACTAACTAACTATCTAATGTAATGACACAGGAAAGCAGAAAGCACAGCAATAACACTGCTGTCTCTCTCAGATCTGCAAAATACTGCATACAAGGGCTGCCGGGGAGGTTCTTATATAGTAAGGGGTAGGCAACTTTCCTATTGGTTGCTAGGGATGTTGCTAAGCTCAGACAAAGACATTGCAGCCTTCTCATTGGCCCACAAGCAAGAAGGGAGGTTACTGATGAAAAAAAAAATCTAGAATATTTGCGATTACGAATATATATCACTATATTCTAAATATTCGCGAATTCTCAAAGTGCCGATATTCGCGATTAATATTCGCTATTCGAATATTTAGGTCCAACACTAATAGTTAGTGGGAGATAGTCAGTGTAGGTTATATCCTGATATAGTGTTGCTGTTGCAGTGCAGGGTGTTAGGTAGTGTGATAGGTTCTGCTGTCCATACATACATGCAGACCTGCCAAAATGTGAAGTTTCATGTATTGCGGCAAAATATTCGCATCATTAGTGCCGATTAGTGCAATCGCGAATATATTGGAGCACTCTATCTGCATATAAAGCTATTGTAATGTTCTGCCGTGCCAACCATTTTATCCAGTCTCAGCTTGCAAAATGTAGCAAAAGTGACCCACGCCTGTATTTTGCGCGCATTATGCGAATATTACATTGAATTCGCGAATATATGACGAATATTCGCCCCAAATATTCATGAGATAACGCAAATTCGAATATAGCCCCTGCCGCTCATCACTACAAATGATGACTTCACTGGAAATTCTGCAGTGGGCAGGAGAAGTAATAATGACAGCCTATGGCGGTACATCTGCAGCACAAAGCCATAAACAGAGTTTCATTCAATTTTGTGGACTACAACTGGCACAAGATCAATCAGTAATGCTGCAGAAAGTGTGTAGTCCTGTATAATTGACAACTGGGTATAGCCATTCCCTTTTTAATAGGATGTGTCCTTAACTTGTCTGATTCTGCCACCAGTGATTGGACATTGGCACTGTGTGCACATACAGATGTAGCAGGTTTAACACACAAACTCTTAACTCAAATTTCTTAACTCATTGCGTTATCTTGAAACAAAAGCCATTAAAAAAAAAATTGAAGGTGTTTGCTTAACGCATTTAGTTTAGATAACACGTCTTATAAAGCGTGTGTTAACTCTACTACATCTGTAGTACTGTGATAAGGGGAACAGTAAAAACCAGTTGCTAATTTGTCCATACTTTCAAGGATGAGTAGGTTAGTTTCATATTACTGTTAAAATTATCTTGCAGGCTGTTCTGGCAGAGTAGAGAATTCATTGTATCACCCAGATATTGCTTTTTCCCGCTGGAGCCCATTGACCTTTAATAGGACCTGACGGGCATCTGGCCAGGATACAGCGGCGGCACTCACGCCAGAAACAGGCTGGCATTATAGTCAATGGAGTCTGGTGGTGCTCTGACCCTATCCGGCTATGCAAAATATGATGAACTCCTCTGCCGAAACAGCCTGCCGGATAGTTTTAACGCTAGTGTGAAACTAGCCTTAACAGGGGAATGGCACGAACAAAAATGCTCAAGAATTATTTTATATAGATTTTTATATATTGTTATTATATATATTTTATATTGCTGATTGTACTCTTGTCCCTGACTGAGTGAGTGTATCCTGTGTGTGTATTTAGATTGTGAGCTCCACTGAGGACAGCGAGTGATGAAAATGTCTGTAAAACACTGCGGAATATGTCAGCACTGTATAAGTGAGTAAAATAAATATACGTGTGATTATGTGTTTCTATTTTCCTTGTAGTTTACATATTAAAGGGAGTGGCAAGGCACTTACTTAGCATTTACAATAAATTAATGGGTGGGTGTGAACCAATAATTTTTAATTTCTGGGCTCTATAAATGATTGAGCTGTTGCTAACAGTCCAGTCCAGTAGTGAGCGCAATGATGCGGAATGGCAATTGCACCGAACCCCTGTCATTGTACCCCTCATAACTAATCGCGATTCACGACATCTGACAGCAAAATTACAGTGTAAAGTAAAAAAAATTATAATAAAATCATCCATGTAATCGCGAAGAGCCAGCCACCGGCATCTTGATTGTAGATCCAGCATGAAATCTCGAGCGGCCCGTGATGGCGTTGTCATGTCGCCCGGCGTGGTGACATCCTATGTCACCACGCATGGGTTTTTGTGCATGATCTTCAATCAAGATGGCGGCGGCCGACTCTTCACACTTAAACACATGAGGTAAGTATGATTTTTTTATTTTTTTTTACTGCCATTCAGGAAAAATCGATTTGTTACCATGAAGCACTTTGTGGAGTTCAATTCGCTCAACACTAGTCCCCACTGATGGATGAGTGCCGTGGTGCTTGCCTAAAATTTGCTTGCCAACCCCTGGTGATTAGTAATGAAGCTGTGGCCATACAGGCTCACCTTGCATGTACGATGTATGTAGCAATGTTCCGGGTGGTTTGACCTGGTGGTATCACCTCAGGTAACCTTTGAGGGTGCCTAAGGTGATACCCGAAATGCCATGTGCTCTATGTCCAATGGGGACTGATGAAACAGATAGGCAGTTTAGCGGAGAGTGATGACACAAACTCCCATCTTCCATGTTCGAGTGGATATTCAGATCTTTCAGTGCAAATCTATTTCTTATGGGTCTTCTTGGGGAGGAACCTGGACAGAGAATAATATACAGTATGTATTATTCCAATCTATTCCGATATCTGGTTGCATAAAGAACCAAACACAGCTCCTTTCCCTTACATCCACTGTCTCATGAATTGTTGGACAGTCCCTGGAATTTAAGGGGAACAGAACCTGTCACCACAAAAATATAGTGTAATCTGCATTCAGCATGTTATAGAGCAGGAGGAGCTAAGCAGATTGATACAGTATATAGTCTGTAGGAAAAGATTTTGTATCTCCATAGCTACATTTGTAAATATTAGAATAATAGTCCATCAATTACTTCAGAACAACACACATATTGTTTTTATATTGTCATTATCATCGTCATCATCATCATCAGCAGCAGCAATAAAGCTCGTCAAGCTTGAATAATATAGATTTCAAATGTCGACCTGGAGCATTTAATGGGATATTATAAAAGCTGGAATCAATATTTCTATTGAGTGTTGCAGGATATTTTTTCCATGTTGAAAGCAACCTTTTTTTTTAATAGGACAATAAAAAGCTGTGAAAAATCATCACCTATTGACACATGGTCAATTTTATATACTCTACATAATAAAACACAATCAATTGAATGCTTATGATAAAAGCCCTAAAAGCTTTACCAGTGGCAGTTGCTAAGCAGTTCTAGACTCAATCGATAACACGTGGAATGCCGGCAATTTGAGTAGGGAACATCCTCGCTATCATGACAAAGGAGGTTAATTATTGCAAAGTTAAAAGTACAATTAAATGGCTGTTTATATGTCTTTTGGGGCAGACCAGGTGGGAGAGGCAATAAGTCACTCAATGGAGCACTCAACAGAAGATCTGATAGCAATGTCCGAGATGCTATTATTTATACATTACACAAATGGCCTAATCAATAGTACTATAGAGACAAGAGGAATTGTGACACATATATTTGCACAAATGATCAGCAAACACTCGGCTTTACAAAGCAAGCTTCCACCCGTTATCCGCTCTTTCTTTCTCTTTGGTTAATATGTTCTTCTGAACACATTAAAAGAAGATGGGTGCTCTGATGAATGACACGTGTTTCATTGCTTGATAAGGCCATAAAAAGTCCTGCCCGGGTCTAAACACCACAGACCAAACAAATTGTGTTGTCAAAGCAAAATCAATGCAATGCAATGAAGATAAAGTCTCCATTATCTGTCGTTGCATGTAGATTAAAAGGGATCAATGTGCCTTTCATATTATTATATTCAGTCGCATATTTTAAACCTGATGATGCTGAATGGTAAAATCTGTGCTGTCAAGTTTAGACGATAATGCTGCCAAATAAATCCTGGAATTTGAAGCTATATAAATGGTTTATACTAAATGCTTCGGTTTAAGTGTGCTCTTCAAAAAGTCAAAAAATACAGTGATTGTCAGTCTAACTAATCTAATGAATTTATCGATAATACTTACTCATTGGTGGTTGAAAGTTTGAACCTTTCAGAATTTTCTATATTTCTCCATAAATTTTTACCTAAAACATAAAAGTCCTAAAAGTAGCTATATAGATTAAGAAAATCAAATCAAACAAATGATTCAAAAATATTGGACTTGGTCATTTATATATTGAGGAAAATGATCCAATTTCACGTCCGTGAGTGGCAAAAGTATGTAAACTTTTGCTTTCAGTATCTTGCTTGATCCCCTTGCGCAGCAATAACTGCAACTAAAATGTTTCTGGTAATATTTAATTAGTCCTACACATTGGTTTGGAGGAATTTAGCCCATTCTTCTGTACAAAACAGCTTCAACTCTGTGGGTGGATTTCCTCTCATGAGCTGCTTTCTTCAGATCCTTCTATGATATTTGCATTGAATTAAGATCAGGGCTTTGACTTGGCCATTACAAAACATTAACTTTATTCTTATTTAAAGAGTTATTTCTGAAACTTTTATACTGATGACCTATCCTCTGGATAGGTTATCAGTATCTGATTGGTTGTGGTCCGACACTTGGGAACCCAGCCGATCAGTGCTGGTACTAGCACTTTTAGTACCACTACGGCCTTCTCTCTGCTCATCAAGCACAGCATTGTACATTGTATAGCGGCTGTGCTTGGCATTGCATCTCAGCCCCATTCACTTCTATGGAGCTGAGCCTATGCTAAACTGTGAAAAGGCTGCATTACTGTGAGTGCCGGTGCTTTCGCAAAAAGCGGATCAGATAACGATGACCTATCCTCTGGATAAAGTCTTAGAAAACCTCTTTAAGCATTCTTTGGTAGAATGGCTTATGTGCTTAGGGTTGTGGTCTTTCTGCATGACTAAGAACTATCTTCAGAGTACAGGAGGACAAGGAGTCCTGAAAGTGATGATATGGCCCCCACAGAGTCCTGATCTAAACGTCATCGCATCTGTCTGGGATTTGGGGGGTACTATCTCTCCTTGGGGAGAGAGCACATTAATTGGCATGAGGAGACTTATAGGCCTCTGGAATTCTGGGAAGAAAGGGATGCAAATGAGCTCTGCCTCTAATGCCACCAGATGTAAGGCAGCTTTCCTATAAGTCAATGTTCAGCTCTTTAAATAAGTCTTGAGACATGACTCGGATATTAAATAAGTCAGCACCTCATCTGCATACAGCTGTTTCGGGGTGATTGACCCTCATCAGTGCAGAGCAAAGAGTACTGGCTTAACTGGGTGAGAGGCCTGTCAGGATTTGGGGGGTAGGGTGTCATGTTCGGGTGTGGGAGGGAAACACCACACCGAACATAGGAGGGAAAGGGGTGAGGGAATAAGGCCTGGAAACTAGGGAAAGGAGATGGACATCTTCTAGTAAAACCCTAATCAAAGTCCTGACTAACTACCAGTATGAACAGCCCCCAGAGGTAGGTGAGTTCATACACAGGAATACCTAATGTCCTAACTCACCCTATAGGACCCTGGTACTAATATCAGGACTGAGGCAACCTGTTTCTCCAAAAGGAAGGACGAACAGGAGTCTCCCTCACGCCTTAATACAAATGACAGGGAAATGCAACACACAAAATAACCCAAACAAAATACAAAAGGGAAAGAAAACACCTAACTTCAAGTGGCTATGGTAGCACCAGGAACTCAGCCAAAATCCACACACCAGCTATCCACAACTCAATCTGAAGCTATAAACCACATAGCATATTGGGAGAAACAACAATAAATAGAGATGGTTAAATGACCACAATAGCCACACCTGTGGAAAGAAGGTGCAGCAAGCACAATAAATAACACAGACATCATTTGATCCAAACGGAAAACATATCAGATCAAACCACGTGTTGCTAGTCTCACCAATCTCCTGCCACCTGTCGCTGGAACGTCCGTGACATAGGGATTACATGAAGGGACAGAAGGATTTGAGCAAGACTACATCCACAGATCCATGGTTAGTTCTCCAAGACAGTTGGCACAACCTCCCTACTGAATTCCTTCAAAAACTGTGTGCAAGTGTACCTAGAAGAATTGATGCTGTCTTGAAGGCAAAGGATGGTCACATCAATTATTAATTTGATTTTTCTTTTCTTCATTCACTTAGCATTTTGTTAATTGATAACAGTACACTATTAACACTTCTATTTTTGAAATGATTCTTTGCAAAAAAAAATTCCACACCTGACAAAAAAAATTTCACAGCACTGTAATTATATATTATATTTATATATGTGTGTTTGGTCATTTTTATTTTTATTTTAATTTGGGGGGCAGGGGCTTTGTTTTTAGGAAGTAAGTAAAGTATTTTACATACCTCATTAACTCAGTGGGAATTTCTTCTCTCCAGCTACTTAAGAGCCTGGCAGTGCAGGGATACTGTAAAACTTCAGTCCTTGAATTCTGCAATGATAAGATAGATTCCTAGGATTAACAAGCCTGTCAAGTGGAACCCTCTGAAGTGCTTATTTGTTTAGAAGGGCAGCCTAATTCGTCATGAGGGAGTGATAGAGGTGGAAGCCCTCCAACACAATAAATGAAGTCTACTGAAATGTATGTTCTGGGCATGATTGTAACAAGAAGATAAAACCAGTTATCTCACCTTAAGAACAGCATTAAAATGAAATATGTTACATGTGCTCATCATGTCACATTTTAGATCCTTTTTATTTTGTCTGGATTAAAATAATACCGCTTTGTCTGACAGAATATTTATTATATTGCCATAGAGGAAATCAAGCGAAAAGTGATTTAGCAGACATTGGCATAGACTTATAACGTATTTCAGACGAGCTGCGGAAAAAAAAATCGCAATATTTAGAGGATATTTGCACTATTAAATTTCTATAAAGCATGTTTAGCCAGCCCATGAGGAGCCGGGGCAGAGGATGGGCAATGTAGTGGCTCTGGCAGTCACAGTCAATCACGGTGACTGTCCTCACACAGTTGTACCCAAGGGCAGTGCAGTGAAAGGAGGGGGCACCCTTTATTCCCTTGGACTACACCCAGATTCTGGGGCTTTTGCTTGATAGTAGTTGGGGTGCCCATGATATTATGTGTCTGCATGGGTTCAAGGAAGGGCATGTAGAGTTCAATGGCCAGCATATGGTGTAGGAGTCAGTACCCAGGCCAGAGGTAAAAGAAAAAATGTCTCTCTTTACTGTACAGCAAAACGGGAGTTGTAGTACATCCAACTACAGTATAGCAAAACATAGTTCCAACTGTACACAGTGCAATTCTTTCCCAGATAAGGATGTATGGATAGGAGTTATGATCCTCCATATTCACTATCTTGCTAAAGTCTCTTTCAGTGGAATCTATGGCTGGCAACAGTACCTTGGCAATAATCCACTTCAGGATACATGGTTTTGAAGGTACATCTGGCCAGGAGGTGTCAAGGTGTTAAGGGTGTCTTAACAATGTCCCGCACAGCAGTAAGGTCTGAATGGCTGTAATCGCCATTACTGTAATTACCTTACTGACTCTTATGCTTGGCCATGCAGATTTCAAGTTCTCTCCTTTTTCTCTCTCTTTTTCTCCTTTTTTTTCTCTCTCTTTATTTCTGTGCATCGTGTAATTCACACAGAGATCTGTCTCTGAATAAGGAGCATAAGGCACAACTTCCTTTCTCTCTGAACTCTTTCTAAGCTCACACTAACTGAGCTGGGGGTAAATCTTAGATCCCCAGCCAACTTCCTGTTGAAGGCTGAACTAGGAGTATTAACCCTGGTTGTGCCATTCGTACATGGCTATACTGGGTATAATACATGGCATAACAGTGCACAACATTAAATAACAAACCATTTGCAGATACCCCATGTTCCGGGGTACTGCATATGTATTCTGTTTAGTGAAGTAACTACGTAAAAAGATATGTAATGAAAAGGTGTAAAAGATGGAATGGAGACAACATAACTGTCAGGAATATGGATTATCGTTCAATGGCAGCCATGATTTTCATTTAATTCCCCTTGGTCAGTGTACATGCAAAATAAGTTCTCACACCAGCCATCAGCTGTCATATAGAGGAGGTAGTGAACTCCACAGGAGGGCCCTGCTTCAAAGCCCCAGGTATATGGCAGGGAACTTCTTGCAGGCCACCTATGTTTACATATATTGCATTAGAAATAGTGACTTTTAAAAATACCTTTAATAGTGATAGTGCGGGTATAGGTATGTATATACCAACAAAGTGTACTACAGTTCAAAAAAGTTTGACTTTTTGACAGGGGAGTAGCGACCCCTACACAGAACATTCAAAGGTGACCGATACTGACTACAGACCTATAGGTTCGAGACACAACGAATCAGGGTCTGAAAGAGGGCAAGGCAGACAAAAACGCTTACCCTAAAGGCCCTAAAAACTGCTCAGCCCAGGGTAACCCCCTGGTGGTGGAGGCTCCCTGTCCCCGAACCTATTTCTGTCCAGTCCCTAGACCGACCCTAACCAGGGAAAGGTATTAGATACAAGAAACGGTTAAAAACGGAGATACAACTAGAGTGGAAGGTGGTCCAAATAAACGGGGTCGCCACCTGCCCTCTCAGATAGCCAGACGCAAATCTCTGAGATATAGGGAGAGTGGAAGGTGGTCCAAGTTACAGGGTCGCCACTACCCTTCTCAAAAAAACAATACGCAAACCTCAACGTGTTTCACCTGGAACTGACCAGGCTCATCAGGAGGTAGGTAAACATTTGGACAAAATCCAACATTAATACATAGACGAAGATACACAGAAAACAATACTTATCTAGGGACGCTTAATACAGGAGGCACAGGTTGTTGGGTTACCGAAATGGGTGGTATATAAGACCCATCAGAAGATACCTAGATAGATGTATGCAGATGGAGACAATTTCAGACAAAAATATTTGTGGCTATCACAGCTGAATCAATAAAAAAGCTCACAGGCTCTGCATAAAAGAACTTAGTGCACACTCACATATTGAAGATGCTGGCCGATTCACCCTCCACTTGCCTGCTCTAAGCCCAGCTACATTACTGGTGGAGATATCGTATATTTATAGTTTGAGGCCAGTGCATCTGGACGCCGGTAATGCGATTCTGGCTTCCGGAACGCACTGTGGAACGCATCGGGCTTCCGACCCATACCACCTCCGGTGCCGTGGAACGCATCGTGAACCGCATAGGGCTCGATGCCGGCACCGGAAGATGACAGAGGAGCGCCGCACTGCCGATGAGTCCTCCTGGATTTACCGTTTTCAATCCCAGTCCCCCCTTGGCCTCAATGAAAGACTCAATTTTGCATGTTTTATTTAATATCCTCCCTGTCTGACTTGATACCTATGGTTCTAAGTAATTTATCCAGTATCGGCGGTATGTGACCCCAGTATTCTGACTGGATCGGTGCGAAAAGCACCATTTTATAAAGGGGTAAACAAGATTGATTCCCCATATTCTAAAAAACGTGACCTAGTACTTCTAAACTTTATCAATTGAATTGTAGAGCCAGGTCCCCATGTTTTTGTCCATCCTTTTGAATATCTATAAACAATAGGCATCATTCGTTCTGTGGTGTATTTAAGCTATTTGGGGACACTGGTCTGGGTTACCTCTGCCCTGTACTGATTCTATTGTGTGGCATACAAATGGAAGATTGATGTGCCTTGCAGTGATACTTGCCACCTTTTAATCCTGCGCTGGCACACTGTTTAATCACCCTCGGCCTCTTGATCGCATCGGCAGTGCGGCGCTCCTCTGTTATCTTCCGGTGCCGGCATCGAGCCCTATGCGGTTCACGATGCGTTCCACGGCACCGGAAGTGACATGGGCCGGAAGCCCGATGCGTTCCACAGTGCGTTCCGGAAGCCGGAATCGCATTACCGGCGTCCGGATGCACTGGCCTCAAACTATAAATATACGATATCTCCACCAGTAATGTAGCTGGGCTTAGAGCAGGCCAGTGGAGGGTGAATCGGCCAGCATCTTCAATATGTGAGTGTGCACTAAGTTCTTTTATGCAGAGCCTGTGAGCTTTTTAATTGATTCAGCTGTGATAGCCACAAATATTTTTGACTGAAATTGTCTCCATCTGCATACATCTATCTAGGTATCTTCTGATGGGCCTTATATACCACCCAATTCGGTAACCCAACAACCTGTGCCTCCTGTATCAAGCGTCCCTAGCTAAGTATCGTTTTCTGTGTATCTTCGTCTATGTATTAATGTTGGATTTTTTCCAAATGTTTACCTACCTCCTGATGAGCCTGGTCAGTTCCAGGTGAAATGCGTTGAGGTTTGCGTATTGTTTTTTTGAGAAGGGTAGGTGGCGACCCTGTAACTTGGACCACCTTCCACTCTCCCTATATCTCTGAGATTTGCTTCTGGCTATCTGAGAGGGCAGGTGGTGACCCCGTTTATTTGGACCACCTTCCACTCTAGTTGTATCTCCGTTTTTAACTGTTTCTTGTATCTAATACCTTTCCCTGGTTAGGGTCGGTCTAGGGACTGAACAGTAATAGGTTCGGGGACAGGGAGCCTCCACCATCAGGGGGTTACCCTGGGCTGAGCAGTTTTTAGGGCCTTTAGGGTAAGAGTTTTTGTCTGCCCTGCCCTCTTTCAGACCCTGATTCGTTGTGTCTCGAACCTATAGGTCTCTAGTCAGTATCGGTCACCTTTGAATGTTCTGTGTAGGGGTTGCTACTCCCCTGTCAAAAAGTCAACTATTTTTTTGAACTGTAGTACACTTTGTTGGTATATACATACCTATACCCGCACTATCACTATTAAAGGTATTTTTAAAAGTCACTATTTCTAATGCAATATATTTAAAACTCGTGTGATAAGGATATCAGAAAAAATCAAATTATTTGGTAATTTTTGTTTAATTTAAGTATGGCCAGTTTCTCGACGGGTACTATATTTACGGAGGACCTTATTAACGAGGTTAAGGATATTTTTTCAGATAGGGAGGTTGCTAGACTGACTTCCTCAGCTAGCTGCAAGGTAGTCTTTAAAGATCTCTATCAGGGATATAAGGATAACATCAAGTCATGGTGGGAAATCAAGTCACTTGAAAATTATTTAGAGCATAAAATCGTACCAAAAGGTCTGCGTATCCCCCTCAGACCAGCAGAACGTACTCAGTTCCCAGAATTTGTGTCCAAATGGGAACAGGATATTACCAGTAGCTCACTGAGGTTGATGTCACTTCTCCTTGATGAGGAAAAACAAATCTTTGAAAATACAGCATCTAAATTAAAGGGACTCATTGATTCAGCGTTAAAACTTAAATCTGATCCCGATTTTGACAAAAGGGAATCTTAGCTGCAATCAGCTGTTGAAAGGTTCCAGAACTTCATCAAGGAGAGGAAACACTGACAGTTTATTAAAGACCTGGGTGAATTTAGAGACAATAGGGCCTATACCTTTGTGAGCACTAAGAACTCATTAACCGAATCAGAGGTATCATCCTCTGACCTGGATTTCTCTGATTCCGAGGGCACTGGTCTCTCCAATACGAGAGGAACCATCAGAGGAGGCCATTATTCAAGAGGAAGAGGGTCGGGTCAGAGATGGAGAGGATCAAGGGGGCAGAGAGGCAATTATTGGGGAGGACGGGGGCCTGGGAACAAAGGACCTGTACCATCAGGACCCCAGAATCGCACACAAGTAGACAATTTTTCCTCAGTATACCCCTTACCAAGGTCTACCTCCCAACACCGCCTTACCTGTTTCGGACCCCAATCCTCCTTCTTCCTCTTCATCTTCTTCTTCTTTTTTAGCCAAGGGCCAGGCTTCATACCAACTAAGGGACCGCAATCGAAACAACTGACAAATCAATTGCAGGTAATTAATCTGTCAGATCATAACTTGACCCCTGGCGAGACAAGTCTGCTTCAAAAGGGTTTGTCTTTCGTGCCAACAACGAAACATGACACTTTCACTTGGGTAAAGGATTTGAATTTATTTACTAGAAAATTGAAATGGCATAAATTCTTTAAAAACTGTAACTAAAAAACATGCTTGGACTTGGGAATCAGCCCAGAGGATTTTCCTGATTTCCAAAATCTAATGGAACTCTGGGAAGAAGGAACTAGAGCACCAGGAAAAGGTCCCTTCACGAAATTATGGTCGCGGAGTACCAGACTGCCACCCCTTGTGAATACCGAACACATCGACATTTTTTTGCGCCTGGTTATTTCAGCTATCGAGAAAATACAGGGTGCTCCTCTTCACTCGAATCTATCAGCATCAGAGTTCCAGGCCTTGAAAAACCTGGAAAAAAACAAGAATCTGATTATTAAACAGTCGGATAAGGGTGGCAACCTGGTACTCCTTGACCATCACAAATATCAACAAATGTGTCTGACTCTACTGAATGATAAAAATAGTTATAAAAAAATTTCTGCAGGCCCCACTGAGAATTTCCGTACAGATCTTTGTAGAATTCTCAGTCAGGGCCTACAACAGGGTATCATCAGTAAAACTGAGTTTGATTTCCTTTTTCCTAAAACCCCACAAACGGCCACTTTTTACTGTTTGCCTAAAATCCATAAAGGGGTACATCCCCTGAGAGGGCGTCCAATTGTATCGGGTATCGATTCCTTGACACATCACAGTGGAATCTACCTAGACAAGGTACTCTGTGATTTTGTCTCAACCCTACCATCCTTTACCCGGGATACAATGGACTTTCTCCGCAAGATAGAAACTCTTACAGTAATTCCTAACAGTATCCTGGCAAGCATTGATGTGGAATCGCTTTACACCTCCATTCTACACGACAAAGGAATTGAAGCTGTGAACTATTTCCTTAATACAAGAGGAACCCAGTTTTCTGCACACAATGTCTTTATCTTGCGATTACTGGAATATACCCTAACTCATAATTTCTTCTTGTTTAATGGCTCCTTCTACCACCAGCTCAGGGGGACGGCAATGGGCAATTCCTGTGCCCCCACCTATGCTAACCTCCTCCTGGGCTGGTGGGAGGATAGTGTCGTCTTCCCTGATCAGCATCCGTGGTGGGACGAGAACATCTCCTTTTGGACTCGTTACATCGACGATGTGTTTCTGATCTGGGAGGGAAGTATTTCAGCCTTTCACAGATTTATCGACACCCTCAATCATAATGACATTGGGCTGAGGTTCACTTGTGAAACCCAATCAGAACAGATTACCTTCTTGGACGTTGTAGTGACTAAAACAGAGGGTACTTTGAATACGTCGGTCTTTCGAAAACCTACGGCCACGAACAGTATCCTCCATTGGGAGAGCCACCATCCCACCGCCGTCAAGAAAGGGATCCCTAGGGGACAATACCTGCGGGTCCGTAGGAACTGTTCGTCGGGAGGGAATTTTTATCATGAATCAGGAAAACTCAGGAAGAGATTGAGAGAGAGGGGTTATCCTCTAAATATCCTTAGGGACTCCTTCCAGTTCGCAGAATCAAAAAGAAGAGAGGAGCTCTTAATACCGAGGCAAAGGGATTCTGACGAGAATCTGATACGTCTGATCTCTACCTTTGATTCTGGGAATGGGGAGCTGGTATCCATCTTAAAAAGACACTGGGCAATTCTAACTATGGACCCTGACCTAACACAGGTAATTAGGGATTATCCTCAGGTGACCTACCGTAAAGGGAGGAGCCTACGAGACCAGCTAGTCCATAGTCACTATGAAGGCCCAAAAAGAGAGGGCACGTGGCTAGACCGGAGGCCCCTCGGTGTCTTTAAGTGCGGTTCCTGCAAGGCTTGTAATTTTATCAATCTGTCAAAATCAATAACTTGCTCTGTGACCCAACGGTCCTTCGCAATTCGTGACTTCGCAAACTGTAGAACAAAAGGCGTAGTCTATATCTGCCAATGTAGTTGTCCGATGGACTACATTGGCAAGACTAAGAGGGAATTGCGGAGAAGGATCTGTGAGCATTTAAACGATATAAAAAAATCCAAGGATACTCCGGTGGCCTATCATTTTAATAGCTGTCACAAGGGTGATGTGAGCTCGGCCCGTTTCTCGGTTTTGGAAGTAGTCCCCTTACCCGAGAGGAGAGGCGACTGGGACAGAAGGATTCTTCAAAAAGAGTCCTCCTGGATTTACCGTTTTCAATCCCAGTCCCCCCTTGGCCTCAATGAAAGACTCAATTTTGCATGTTTTATTTAATATCCTCCCTGTCTGACTTGATACCTATGGTCCTAAGTAATTTATCCAGTATCGGCTGTATGTGACCCCAGTATTCTGACTGGATCGGTGCGAAAAGCACCATTTTATAAAGGGGTAAACAAGATTGATTCCCCATATTCTAAAAAACGTGACCTGGTACTTCTAAACTTTATCAATTGAGTTGTAGAGCCAGGTCCCCATGTTTTTGTCCATCCTTTTGAATATCTATAAACAATAGGCATCATTCGTTCTGTGGTGTATTTAAGCTATTTGGGGACACTGGTCTGGGTTACCTCTGCCCTGTACTGATTCTATTGTGTGGCATACAAATGGAAGATTGATGTGCCTTGCAGTGATACTTGCCACCTTTTAATCCTGCGCTGGCACACTGTTTAATCACCCTTGGCCTCTTGATCGCATCAGCAGTGCGGCGCTCCTCTGTCATCTTCCGGTGCCGGCATCGAGCCCTATGCGGTTCACGATGCGTTCCACAGCACCGGAAGTGACATGGGCCGGAAGCCCGATGCGTTCCACAGTGCGTTCCGGAAGCCGGAATCGCATTACCGGCGTCCGGATGCACTGGCCTCAAACTATAAATATACGATATCTCCACCAGTAATGTAGCTGGGCTTAGAGCAGGCCAGTGGAGGGTGAATCGGCCAGCATCTTCAATATGTGAGTGTGCACTAAGTTCTTTTATGCAGAGCCTGTGAGCTTTTTTATTGATTCAGCTGTGATAGCCACAAATATTTTTGACTGAAATTGTCTCCATCTGCATACATCTATCTAGGTATCTTCTGATGGGTCTTATATACCACCCATTTCGGTAACCCACCAACCTGTGCCTCCTGTATCAAGCGTCCCTAGCTAAGTATCGTTTTCTGTGTATCTTCGTCTATGTATTAATGTTGGATTTTGTCCAAATGTTTACCTACCTCCTAATGAGCCTGGTCAGTTCCAGGTGAAACGCGTTGAGGTTTGCGTATTGTTTTTTTGAGAAGGGTAGGTGGCGACCCTGTAACTTGGACCACCTTCCACTCTCCCTATATCTCTGAGATTTGCGTCTGGCTATCTGAGAGGGCAGGTGGCGACCCCGTTTATTTGGACCACCTTCCACTCTAGTTGTATCTCCGTTTTTAACTGTTTCTTGTATCTAATACCTTTCCCTGGTTAGGGTCGGTCTAGGGACTGGACAGTAATAGGTTCGGGGACAGGGAGCCTCCACCATCAGGGGGTTACCCTGGGCTGAGCAGTTTTTAGGGCCTTTAGGGTAACAGTTTTTGTCTGCCCTGCCCTCTTTCAGACCCTGATTCGTTGTGTCTCGAACCTATAGGTCTCTAGTCAGTATCGGTCACCTTTGAATGTTCTGTGTAGGGGTCGCTACTCCCTTGTCAAAATGTCAAACTTTTTTTAACTGTAGTACACTTTGTTGGTATATACATACCTATACCCGCACTATCACTATTAAAGGTATTTTTAAAAGTCACTATTTCTAATGCAATATATTTAAAACACGTGTGATAAGGATATCAGAAAAAATCTAATTATTTGGTAATTTTCACCTTTGTTTACAATTTCACACCCCATTCAGACAGCATGGATCCTGAAGGAAAACCTCCCTGCATGGGGTCTAAGCCATTCCCCAGTTCAATCAAATCTAGCAGACAGCATGGAAACGGTGATTTATAAGGAATTATGAATCGCCCGGGCATCACAGGCGCAAACCGGATACATATTTGTGTCCCGGTGGCCACAATGAAAATTCCCATTGTCTAAGTTTGGTGGTGGGATGCCAGGGAAGGGAAATATACATATCTCCCCACAGAAACCAAATACCGGTACCATGTTTGGACTCTACTTGTAGCCGGAACCCAGGCGGATCCGTTGGTCCCAGAACCATCTCCCTGTGACCTTCTGGCCTGGAGCTAATAACCTTAAAGAGTTTTGTGGGTAATTTGCTGCCAGCCCAGCAGAGGGGATTGGACCCCTTCCAAAGGCTGGGAGGGGAGGGATCGGCTACAGGTTAAAAGGCTTGTGCCAGCAAGCGGGCGTTTCTTTTTCTGAAGGAGAGTCACATCGTGCCATGTGTTTAGAGGGGCCTGCAACCAGCTGACATCACTGCCCTCCATGTGAATACAGCAAAGGACTAACCATAACCCAAGGGAACATTCACCTACCTGGTAACTGACTTTAACTCTGTGTAATCCTGTTTCTACCATATTACCTGTATTTGTAACCTCAGACCACTGTATATATTCTTAGTGTATATTGTGTTATCTAGTGTGCCCTTAAGGTGATTAAATATATAATTTAATCTTGTGCTGTCTTGTATCTCGATCAAGAATCCCCACGTCCGTGTTTCGGCCTAGTTATAAGCTACCGTGGTTTGGTTTCTCACCCTATATAATCCCGTTAGCGGACTGGGCTTTTATCAAGCAAGAAGCTGGTGGCAGATTACCCGGGCTGAGAACGCACTGTTTCACTATGGCAGTGAAAAGGCTCTCTCAGCTTGTTGCCTCTCTGTGCCAAGCTGACCTTACAGGGACCATACCGCGTCTCGTGAGCTCGACGTAGTCGACGTCAAGCGGGCACGAGGTGTGGTATTCCTCACAATAACCATTAACTCAGCCCTCTACACCACATGCTCCCTGTTATGGAGCTTGTTGCCCCTGTGAATGAGTACTATGGACTGTTCTGTTTGTTTCTATACATTTACAACAATATCATTGAAAGTGGCCATTATGGAGTTTCTGACCCAGTGACCCTTATGAGATCATCTTACACCTACCTGACATATGATCAGCAGTAAATTAAAAATGATTGACCTTGACTCCCGAGATGTAACACCTGTGGTATTAAAGAGGTTGCACCATGCCTCTGATAGCAGCAACCCTTGCTCTCAAGTGCAGCTGCCACTGATGTATGATGTGGTCCTGGGGTCTTCTGACATCACTGCCCATCACACCATCAACTGTGACATCATTAACTGATGTCACCATCTATTCTGCGTCCTTAAAAGGGACGTGTTAGGTAATGTCCTGTTCTATATCCAAATAAACCTCTGTTGTTCACTCCTGTATGGCAAAAACATTGTTAAACATTGTTAATCAGTACATCCTACAAGAAGATATATATGACCTGGTGCTTTGAGGATTTTGGCACATTTTTGAGTCTTTCCATGAGTCTAGGCCTCTAAATTATCTCAGAGAAGTTTCAGCCACAGCATATGTGTAAATGCACATTTGTTTAGGAAGTGTTGACTAAGATTGTTTTGCCTGTACATAGGGTGGTGTGGCTGCCTCCATCTTGGTTGTGAACCTTGGCTTTTGTACCCACCTTTCCATGGCTAATTTTAAATAGAGTAAAACACAGCTGGTTCCTACTTTCCCTGAGTTAATTTTCAGGCCTAGATCAGTTATGTTAATATAGGTTCACATTCTGTCATTAAAATATGAACTAAGAACCTTCATTGTGAATATATATAGTGAATATACAGTAGAATTAGTACAATTTATAATGCATATATTTTCTTCATTATATTCCTTAGAATCCAGTCATTTCTAGGTTTAATGTTTATTTATGTTCTGAAACCCACACCTATTGGTAGAAAGGGGCCCAAAAAGTGAAGGAGATCGGACTGCTCATGCATGGTCACCCTCTGTTCATTTCTATGGGACTGCTAAAAATAGTCGAGCACTGGCTCGGTTATTTCCATTAGCCACATAGAAGTGAATGTAGCGGTAGCTGTGCTTGCGCTTTGCACTTCCCATTCATTTAAAATAAAAAAAATTAAATCCACACCACAGATCAATTCTGCTGCGTATCCAACACAGATTTTTTTTTTTCATATGGCATGTGGATGAGATTTAGTAAAGTATCTATAAATATTTAAAGGGATTGGCCCATCTCACACATTGGTGGCATATCATTAGGATATGCCACCAATATCAGATAGGTGCAGGTCCCTCCTCTGGGACCCACACCTATCTCTAGAATTGGGTCCCAATGAGAACAAGGGCTTCGACCCTCCTCCATCTATGGGTGTGCTGAAAATATTCAAGTGCCGGAACACCCATAGAGGTGAATAGAGAGGTGGCCACGCTTGCACAGAGCACTCTCCATTCACTTTTATGGGAGTGCCGAAAATAGCTGAGCGCAGCCGCACAGCTCTTTAAGTAACTCCCATCTAAGTGGAGAGCATGCCACGCATGGGCGGTGCCCTCTCATTTACTTTGGGGGTCCAGTTCTAAAGATAGTTGCGTACTTATCTGACATTAATGGCATATACTAGTGATGTGCCACCAATGTGTGAGATGGGCCAACACCTTTAATAAGCAAATATCATTGCTTAATGTTGAACTTCTTCTACCGACAAGGCTGAGCAGTCAGTACGTTTTGAGTATCATTGATACTACCCACATAAGAGTATGAAAGGCTTACTGAATGTAAGGTTTACAGTATTAAGTGCACATTCAAGGACCCTATGAAAGGTCCAAAGGACCAAAAAAGGCAGGATGTTGTTACCTTTGGTACAGTTAGGAAAACTAAAAATAATCAAGATAATTGCTTTAAGAGGAAATATGCTGAAAATCTGATGTCTGTGGTAATCGTACACATAAGATTTACTGATATCAGCTGTTTCTATCAATAGTTTGCAAATAAATATTTCATGTCTATAGCCAGCTGTTGACTAGCAACTATTATTCCCAATACCACCACCCATACACATGCATTTTTGGCTCAGCATGTTTCCTCTATGGTCACAGGGAAATAAGACACTGCCAGACGCCTCTGAGAACAAAGGATTGGGCGTGGTGAAATCAAGAATTCCCGGCCCTTCTTCCTCCAGCTTCTGCCGTCAGGGGAAAATTGAGAGACCCCCATCCATACTAGATGTGCTTACATGCACTGTAGCCAGTTTAGCTGACATTAGTCTAATGTGTATGGCTACCTTATCTATCATTTTCTTTATCACCACTTCACAAACAGGTTACCCCAATTCAATATATTGGATTTATAGTTTGTTGGGTCTTATTAGTGCAGTTTAGGAATAATGTTTTGGATCTCAAGGAGAGAATTAATATAATGGAAAACTTCCAAAAAATACTGTTTTACAAATTTTTCTGCGTAGTGCATGAATTTAAGCTCTGCTTGACTTTGAATCTCTGGGTCATTTATGGCCCTTAGGCCCTACACTATGTATTACACAATAGGACACATTTACTAATCCTGTAGAGGGTGTAGGACAGTCCCGGATTTTGGTGTCTGTCCGGTGGTCCTGGAACGGCTGAGGTGTGTCCTGCTCTTAGCTGATTGTAATGGTGAAGCAGAGACCTGTCCGCTCCCCACTTCACCATTCCTCTCAGATGCCGGCGCTCCCCAGCAGCAGCACGATGCAGTCACACAACGCGCTGCTGGTGTGTAGGAGGAACAGAGGAATAAGCCTTGGCTCCTCCTAGACAGAAAGTGCGATGTGTGGCAACATCCTGCTGCTGGAGAGTGCCGGCATCTGAGCTGTGATAATCAGAGGAATCAGGTAAGAAGTATTTACAGTTTTTTTTTTTACTTCCTGTGAAGGGAGCACATGTGGGCATACCTACGCTGAGGGGGCACATTTGGGCATAACTACTATGAAGTGGCACATCTTGGCATAACTACTCTGAGGGGGCACATTTGGACATAACTACTATGAAGTGGGCACATCGGGGCATAACTACTGTGAGGGGGCACATCTTGGCATATCTTCTGTGAGGGGGGCACAAATTTTGGCATAATCACTCTGAGGAGGCACATCTGGGATAACTACTATGAAGGGAGCACATGTGGGCATAACTACCCTGAGGGGGCACATATTGGCATATCTTCTTTGAAGGGGCACATTTTGGCATATCTTCTTTGAAGGGGCACATTTTGGCATATCTACTTTGAGGGGGCACATCTTGGTATTTCTTCTGTGAAGGGAGCACATATCTGGGCATAACTATTGTGAGGGGCACATATCTATGCATAACTACTAAAAGGGCCCATCTTGGCATTACTACTATGAAGTGGCACATCTGGGCATAACTGCTGTGAAAGGGGCACATATTTGGGCATAGCAACTGTGAAGGTGGCACATATCTGGCCATAACTATTGGGAAGGGAGCACATATGGGAATTACTACTGTGAGGGGGCACATATGGGCATAACTACTGTGAGGGGTACAATGTGGGCTTTACTACTGTGAAAGGGCACATATGGGCATAACTATTGTAAGGGGCATAATGTGAGCTTTACTACTGTGAAGGGGGCACAATGTGGGCATAATTATTGTAAAGGGGCGCAATGTGGGCTTTTCAACTGTGAAGGAGGCACAATGTGGGCATACTGTAACTACTGTGAAAGGGCACATATGGGCATAACTACTGTAAGGGGCATAATGTGAGCTTTACTACTGTGAAGGGGGCACAATGTGGGCATAACTATTGTAAAGGGGCATAATGGGGGCTTTACTACTTTGAAAGGGGCACAAAGTAGGCATTGCTACTGTGAGGGGTGCATATGGGCATTACTACTGTGTAGGGGGCACAGTTTGGGCATTACTACTATGTGCTGGCACAAAGGGGGAATAATTACTATGTGGGGGCATTAAGGGGACTGAATGTTTATAGTTATGCTTTGGGCAGTGTTAAAGGGAACCCGTCACCTCCAAAAACCATCCCAAGCCGCCAGCAGTACCTGAGAGTAGCCAGCAGCGTGTTTTCAACGATCATTTTCTTCCTAAAGGCAGATAAAGAAAAAGCTCAGAAAACGTTCCTTTATCCCCTGTTGGCGCGCTTCTCTGCCAAACAACCGCCTGTCAGTAACAGCGAAGGGGCAGGGAAGGGGGCGTGGTTACCATGACCTGAAGCAAGGAGGCCGCTTCCCCCTTGACTTCAAGCTTGTCTAGAGAAGCGCGGCGGCAGGGGATTAAAGAACGTTTTCTGAGCTTTTGCTTCATCTGCCTTCAGGAAGAAAATGATAGTCGGAAACACGCTGCTGTCTATTCTCAGGTACTGCTGGCGGCTTGGGGTGGTTTTTGGAGGTGACAGGTTCCCTTTAAAGGCATAGCCTTGTATGAAAATAATTGCCGTGATGAGCCACACATATTATCCCTCTTTACAGTTTTCTATAGTTGGGAGGTATGGAAAAGGCCCCTTTAATCTACCAAAGCATCGGGCAGATAATCATTAACAAGTGTTCATAGGAAGGTTTATTAGCAATTATCTGCCGCTGTAATGGTGCTGCTGATTACCGATGAATGAGTGAAACACGTGTTCATCAGGTAATAAGATCGTTTGGGAGGTCACCTAAATAATCATGTGCCGGGAGCAGATTGAGCCGCCTAAATAGCCTTTGCCGATGGCAAAAAATTATTCTGTATGGGGACGAGCGATATCATTAGCGATCACTCCTCACCATACTGTGGAGGAGGTTGCTGCTTGTAAATGTCGTGGTTTCCCTCATGTGCAGGAAAGCTTCCTTCCTAACAATCGTCTGCTCAATAGGAGCAGCGTAAAGGGGTGTTAAAGCTGCCATAAACATTGAATAGCTGTCAGACGAATGATCGTTGGGCCGACAGCTATCTCTCCTTCCCAGCTTCCCCATATACATACATGTCTGTCTTGGCTGACTGTGTCTGTGCATGTTATGGGCAGAGCAGATAAAGTCACTGCCAGACAAAATGATTGGGTGAAATATTCCTTTTGCCCGATCCTTGTCTCCCCGACATCATGTGTTAGCCGAACCCGATGTTCTTGGTGGGTTTGGATGACAAACGTATAGAAGTTTAGACATGCACCAAATATACATGTAGCATAGTAGCTTAGGATGGATGATACATTTGGTGCATGGCGAGACCATTGTCTATCTTTATACCACCTATTGGATTGCTTATGTTGCAACAGAATTGTCTTATGTTGTATGACAAAACTAGCTAATAGCTAAGCCAGTACCTAATCTGCAAACTACGGTTTTGGGGTGATTGCCCCTCATCAGTGCAGAACAGAGAATTTTAAGCTGGCCATTCACATAAGTGTCCAACAGCTATTTGTCTCATAAACATGCATGCTCGGTTATTGAACAGGAACTGTTATTGAGCTTTCTCTCCTCTTTCCATTCACTACACATGCTTGTTCATGTATATGGCCATCTTTAGGAAGCCATCATACACGTTAGATTATTACAGTCGTTTTTCATCTAATGTATATGGGCAGATTAAAGGCCCCCTGACACATTCAGTAGCTGTCGGAGAAATGATATTTTGCCTGGCAGCTATCTCTACTGACTTCCTCCTAACATCCCCATAGACGGTTAGTTCGAAAGTGCATGTACGTATATTTAATTGGACAGAGGAGAAAGCAACTGCCAGACACTTCTGGTGGTGTCTTATCTCCTGGAAGAAAAGATGGATAAAGTGAAAATATTAATTTTGTCCGATCCTTCTGTCCCCTGACACCATCCAAATCGGAGCTCCCCATACGCATTATACTATTGGCTGAACCTGCTAGCCTTTAGACTAGTGGATTTTGGTGAAAACTGCACTTTGTGAACAAAGCCTGAATGTGCTGTTTTTATTTCTAAACATAATTTTTTTTTTTTATGACATGAAAATGATAAAAAGAAATCCCACAATCTAAAAGAGTACAAGCAAAAAACAAATTTTTAGAATTCCCATAGTTGTGTCCAGGTCTTAACACTGGTCATGCTTATTACTGACCATCATCATGTCAATACTGAGTTTTATCACTTTCGCCTGTCAGTATCACAAGGCGTCTGCTCTGGTCCTAGAAATCCTTTGCTAATTAAGATAGCTTGATGTGTCTTTCAATGTTTGCACACCCCCTGTGCCATGCTAGTTCATTTTGCTGCATCTGAACACCATTCATAAGGATGGAATTAAAAGGAGTATAGATTGAGCTCTATATAATCCTTCCCTGATTAGTGAGCTCCTCATCAGCTCCTATTCAGGATGCATGTCTTCCCGAGAAATGATAAAACCCTTCACTAACACCGTATGGAGTTCCAAGTACAGCTTTATCCAATCAGAGCCAAATATGCAGGTCACCTGGTTAAGCTGGCTAATCCTAAATCGGCTTTTAGATTGTCACTTAACAACTGTGAGGCACTCCAAGGGGATAGATTCAAATCCTATGGTAAATGAGGCCTAGACACGGTAAAAAATGAACAAACAAAAACCTTTAAAACCAGGCATCAAAATCTTTGTCCAAAGTCGTGTTTAAACACAGTTTTAAAAAGCATTAGATAGAAGACAGAGATGTACTCAATCAGCGAGGATGTCTATGTGTCTTTAAGTTAGCTGCTCCTGAACAGAATGGATATGTCTTCAGTGTAGACCATGCAGTCCTATTGGTCTACCAGTTATAACTAAGGGTTAACAAATGTGAAAGTTGTTTGCTAAGGAAAGGCATTTTTTACTACACTTTTTTCGACAGAATGCACAAAATCTTATTAACAAGGAGTCAGGTGGACCTTCACTTAAGGGCTGTCCTCAGGGTGACAATAGCACAGGGTGGATCTCTTCTGATGCTTTTGTTTTCTTCTGAGTTAAAGAGGACCTATTACCTCTCCTGACTTGTCTGTTGTAGTAACTGCTTGTATTCCCCATGTAATAACAGTTGTGGAACAGCTACTCTTATAACACTATGTTGTATCATCCCCCTATCACCCCTTTTTGAAGTTATGAATCAATTGCTAGCAGTTTACAATAAAGGTCTATCTGTGTTTAACCAGGTTGGGTGTGTCCCTGTATGCTCTGACACTATCTAATCTGGGCTGCCAGTGTCAGACTGTGGAGAGACCCCCCCAACCGGTAACACCCATCTAGACCTACACTACAATCTGCTGGCAATTCATTCAAAACTTCTAGCAGAAATAACAGAACAGTACTAGATGCAGTCATAAAGTGGAGGGTTAACCAATTTTCCCCTCAACTGGTTTTAAGTTATCAGCACATTACAACTAACAGTTATCCTATGTCTATGCCAGTGTGTATAAATGTGTAACTTATTTGTAGAGAGAGTCATTGTCATTTGAGCTAACAAAACACAGCAAAAATGCTCACGATTCCTCAAAAACTATGCTTGGAGGCCAAACTATCATAAAAAGCATACTACAAAATTGCAGGACTTTAGTGCTCTGACACAGACCTATTTGGAACTACAAAACCTTTTAATGTACACTATAGGGACAACTACACATTATACCAATGAGAGCATCTCTTTTGATATCTCATTCTAAGGCATTTATATGTAGTTGATCTCTCCTTTGCAGCTAAAACAGTTTCCACTCTTCCGTGTAAATTTTTGCCCATTCATCCAGAAGATCATTTGTTCAGGTACTGATCAGGGACAATATTACAAGGAACAGAAAATAGCCTTCTCCAAACTGTTCCCATAAGGTTGGAAGCATACAACTGACCAAAATGTCTTGGTATGCTGAGGCATTACAATTTCTCTTCACTCGACCTAAGGGGCCAACCCCAGAAAAACCCCAGAAAAACATCCTATAGCATTATCTCTCCTCCACCAAACTCTATAGTTGAAACAATGCAGTCAGGCAGGTAATGTTCTCCTGGCATTCACCAAACCCTGACTTGTTCATCAGACTGCTGGATAGAGAAGCATGATTTGTCATTCCACACATTTCTTTTGCTATTTCTATGGTCTAGTGGTGGAGTCCTTTACACCACTCCATCAGATGCTTGGCATTCTGCATGGTGATGTAAGGCTTGCAGCTGGTGGGCCGTGAAAACCCATGCCATGAGGCTCCGGGCACACAGTTTTTGTATTGAATGGCAGAGGAGGTTTGGAGCTCTGCAGGTATTGAGTCAGCAGAGGGTTGGCAACTTTTATGTAGTATGCGCCTGTAACTTTATGTTTTAGGCCAATTCATGGCTGTGTTGCTTTGGTTCCTAAACACTTCCACTTTAATATGATAACTAGAGATGAGCGAAGTTTTGTAATATTGGATTTGGCAGAATTTTGCCCAAAAAAATCTGCATTTCTTTGTAAGTAGTGAGTGCAATGACAAAGAGCATCGTTGTACCCCTCAGATGCCGCGTTAATAACTGATAGGAATAATACAGTGTAAAATAAAAAAAATAAAAAAACAACCCAAAAAATACCTGATCCATTTGCTTGTGATGGGCCGCTCGCCACCATCTTGCTTGAAGGTCTGGCGCAAAATCTTGCACAGGCTGAGATGACGTCATCATCCTGTTTATACGTCACAGCACAGGATTTCGGCTGAGATCTTCAGGCAAGATGGGGGCAGCCCGTCAGTTGCAAGCAAATCGATTGGGTAATATTTTCAAATTATTTTTTTTTACACTATTTCACGTTAAATCTATTCTACTACTACGCTACTGCGAAGCACGAGGAAATTCAGCTTCGCTGCGAATCAATTTATCCTAAAATTTGGATCGCTCATCACTAATGATAACAATCACAGGTGATCATGTAATGTCTGGGAGGAAGAAAATTTCACAATCTGACTTGTTGCAACGGTGACATCCGTTCAAGAGGTGTGTCCTAATACTCCGGCTCATATAGTGTATGTTTGAGCTCAGTAGCACACATTACAGGTAAAACTTGAATAGAATAGAATATCGTGCAAAAGTCCATTTATTTCAGTAATGCAAATTAAAAGGAATTGCATTAATGCAGCTTAAAATTAGAATTGTCACACTCTAGTCAGCTAATTAATCCATACCCCCTGAGCAAAGGGTACCTGACATTGTGACTTTGGGGTTTCATAAACTGTAAGCCATAATCATCCAAATTATAACAAATAAAGGCTTGAAATATCTCGCTTTGCATGTAATGAGTCTATCTTATATATTAGTTTCACCATTTAAGTTGCATTACTGAAATAAATGAACTTTGCACAATATTCCAATATTTCTAGTTTCACCTGTATATGGAAACTCAGTTGCGTTGTAGCTAGACCTTCCTTAATCTGAGGCAAATATCCAATCCACCCACCAACTCCATCAACTAGCACCTACGCACACACCCCACCATCCCCCCTAGGTTTTCCCCTGTGGAAACTTTTCCTGTGAACATATTGTAGTGACTCCTATTACCATGCCGACGTGTTCTGTTTGTTGCTTGGCAACCACTGTACATATCAGCCGCAAACGGTGAATGTATACAAATGTAGGCTCAAATGGAGATGATAGCATGTATTTCCAATGTATAATGTGATATTTCTAACTGCTTTTTCACTCTGAGCAAATTGTCTTCTGTCATGTTCAGCAGTCTATTCATCCAGACTTCTGATTCAGAATTTATTCATAATGCCTCATGACTAGGTTTTCCATTCTGAATTCTAGAGAAGCTGGGTGATATCACCTGTAGGAGTTAAAGAGGTTCTCCAGGAATAAAAAAAAAATGAAAATACTTAAATATTATTCTATAATAAATATATTCACAATTACCTTTCATTACTTAGAATGGCTTGTTTTGTCTAGGGAGCAATCGTTAGGAGAAATAAAATGGCCGCACATGGTACAGTGGGGGAAATAATTATTTGACCCCTCACTGATTTTGTAAGTTTGTCCAATGACAAAGAAATGAAAAGTCTCAGAACAGTATCATTTCAATGGTAGGTTTATTGTAACAGTGGCAGATAGCACATCAAAAGGAAAATCGAAAAAATAACTTTAAATAAAAGATAGCAACTGATTTGCATTTCATTGAGTGAAATAAGTATTTGGACCCCTACCAACCATTAAGAGTTCTGGCTCCCACAGAGTGGTTAGACACTTCTACTCAATTAGTCACCCTCATTAAGGACACCTGTCTTAACTAGTCACCTGTATAAAAGACACCTGTCCACAGAATCAATCAATCAAGCAGACCCCAAACTCTCCAACATGGGAAAGACCAAAGAGCTGTCCAAGGATGTCAGAGACAAAATTGTAGACCTGCACAAGGCTGGAATGGGCTACAAAACCATTAGCAAGAAGCTGGGAGAGAAGGTGACAACTGTTGGTGAGATTGTTCGAAAATGGAAGGAGCACAAAATGACCATCAATCGACCTCGCTCTGGGGCTCCACGCAAGATCTCACCTCGTGGGGTGTCAATGGTTCTGAGAAAGGTGAAAAAGCATCCTAGAACTACACGGGAGGAGTTAGTTAATGACCTCAAATTAGCAGGGACCACAGTCACCAAGAAAACCATTGGAAACACATTACACCGCAATGGATTAAAATCCTGCAGGGCTCGCAAGGTCCCCCTGCTCAGGAAGGCACATGTGCAGGCCCGTCTGAAGTTTGCCAATGAACACCTGAATGATTCAGAGAGTGACTGGGAGAAGGTGCTGTGGTCTGATGAGACCAAAATAGAGCTCTTTGGCATTAACTCAACTCGCTGTGTTTGGAGGAAGAAAAATGCTGCCTATGACCCCCAAAACACCGTCCCCACCGTCAAGCATGGGGGTGGAAACATTTTGCTTTGGGGGTGTTTTTCTGCTAAGGGCACAGGACAACTTATTCGCATAAACGGGAAAATGGACGGAGCCATGTATCGTGAAATCCTGAGCGACAACCTCCTTCCCTCTGCCAGGAAACTGAAAATGGGTCGTGGATGGGTGTTCCAGCACGACAATGACCCAAAACATACAGCAAAGGCAACAAAGGAGTGGCTCAAGAAGAAGCACATTAAGGTCATGGAGTGGCCTAGTCAGTCTCCGGACCTTAATCCAATCGAAAACCTATGGAGGGAGCTCAAGCTCAGAGTTGCACAGAGACAGCCTCGAAACCTTAGGGATTTAGAGATGATCTGCAAAGAGGAGTGGACCAACATTCCTCCTAAAATGTGCGCAAACTTGGTCATCAATTACAAGAAACGTTTGACCTCTGTGCTTGCAAACAAGGGTTTTTCCACCAAGTATTAAGTCTTTTTTTGTTAGAGGGTTCAAATACTTATTTCACTCAATGAAATGCAAATCAGTTGCTATCTTTTATTTAAAGTTATTTTTTCGATTTTCCTTTTGATGTGCTATCTGCCACTGTTACAATAAACCTACCATTGAAATGATACTGTTCTGAGACTTTTCATTTCTTTGTCATTGGACAAACTTACAAAATCAGTGAGGGGTCAAATAATTATTTCCCCCACTGTACACACAAAACCTGTCCTAATCACACAGGAGGACAAGTTACTTCACCACAATGAGCCATAGTGCTGCCTCATCCTTCTCTCTGCTCTACTTGTCAGGAATCATGATCCTGAATACAGGTGAATCTCTGTTGGAATGGAGAAGATGAGGAGACATGAGGGGGGGGGGGGGGATGAGATGTGGCTAATGTGCAGCAGTTTACAGTCTCCATTACCAGAGTCTGTCCTGTCCATTAGTGTTGAGCGCGAATATTCGAAAAGCAAATTATTATCGCGAATATCGTCACTTCGAGAATTCACGACTATTTAGAATATAGTGCTATATATTCGCAATGACGAATATATATATATTTTTAAAACAATACACATCAGGTGATCATCCCTCCCTTCTTTTAGCTTGTGGGCCAATGAGAAGGCTTTGTCTGAGCTTAGCATCATCCCTAGCAACCAATAGAGAAGTTGCCTACCCCTTAGTATATAAGAACCTCCCCAGCTGCTATTTTCTAAAGTTTATTGCAGTTATGAAAGAGACAACAGTGTCATTGCTGTGCTCTGTGCTTTGTTGTATTACATCAGACAGTTAACTTATAAATATAATTCAGATAGTTAGGGGGAGATGGTCAGTGTAGGTTAGATAGTGATATAGTCTAGCAGATATTGCAGAAAATATTGGAGCATTCTTTCTGCACATAAAGCTATTCTAATGTTCTGCCGTGCCAACCATTTTCTCCAGTTTCAGAAAACTTATACTAGCTTGAAAAATGTAGCATAAGTGACCCACGCCTGTATCTTGCGCGCATTACGAGAATATTACATTGTCGATTTTCGCAATCAAGAATATAATCTTGACTTCTCGAATTTGCAAATATATGACGAATATTCTACAAAATATTCACGAAATATCGCAAATTCGAATATTGCCCCTGCCGCTCATTACTACTGTCTATCCTCTCTGTACTTCATGTCTCTTCATGAACTAAGTTCCCCAGAGATTCAGCTAAAGTTCTTCTTATCTGTATTCAGGATCATAATCTCTGACAAGTAGAGAGGAGGAGGAGGATGAGGCAGCTCTTTACCTTAGAGTTGTAAAGTAACTTGTCCTCATGTGTGATCAGGACAGGTTTTGTGTGAACTAATGGGACACCGGCATTTTGTTTCCCCTGATGATTGCTCCCCAGACAAAATGAGCCATTATAACTAATGAAAGGTATTTGAGAATATATTTATAATAAAGTAATATTTAAGTATTTTCATTTTCTTAATTCCTAGAGAACCCCTTTAAAAGAATCAGGTTGATGAGGCTATTACACCAAGGCCTGTAGTTAGCATACCAGGGATTTATTTCAATTTAATTGTCATTTCGGGGAATTTAAAATATGATACTACTATACTCTTTAAATATGATGCTACCATACTCTTTAAATAAAATACTCCAATACTATTTAAATATGACACTACTGTACTCTTTAAATATGATACTACTATGCTCTTTAAATATGAAATTACTATACTCTTTAAATATAATACTAATGTACTCTTTAAATATGATACTACTGTATTCTTTAAATATGATACTATACTCTTTAAATATGATACTACAATACTTTTTAAATATGATACAACCATACTCTTTAAATATGATACTACTATGCTCTTTAACCACTTCAGCCCCCCTACCTTAAACACCCTTAACCCCTTCACGCAACATCACGTACATGTACGTGGGGGAATGTGGTGCCTCACCGCATCCCCAGGTGCATGTACGTGATCGGCTTTCTGTGTCAGCGCAGGGAGCGAAGCGCTGAAGCTTCAGTGAAGCCGGCGTGCTGGGGTTGCTAGGCAACCAGAGAAGCCGGCAGGCACTGTATAGGAGCTCTGACCCGCCCGCGATCGCTGTGATTGGTCTATCACTGCAGAGGGACCAATCGCAGCGCATCGGGGCAGGTAAGGGGGGGTTAGGGAGGGACTATGTGCTTCTCCTTCTCTTGCCCCAATTCCTGTCAGGGAAGCGATCAGAGAAAATATTCCCGACCTATGACGAGTATACTCGTCATGGAGCACTGCTACTTAGCGCGCCATGATGAGTATACACGTCATGGCATTTAACTGTCACCATGTCTGCAGACATGGTGACAGCGCTGAGATCCCGGCTGTCACACACAGCCAGGCACCTTGGGTCAATGCCGAGGGGGGTCCTGTGACCCCCCCCCCAATCGGCGATCGCTGCAAACCGCAGGTCAATTCAGACCTGCGGTTTGTAGCGCTTTCTGCAGTTTCTGATCCCCGCGGTCCCTGACCGCGGGGATCAGAAACTTTAGTATGTCCAAAATAAAGCTTTTTCACCCCCCCCCTGCACCCCTGAATGATATTATGTGGGCGGGTGGTGCAGGGGGGGTGTCGCAGGCGGTGCGGGAGGTGCGGTAAGGTGCGTGAGGCGGGCGGTGCGGCAGGCGGGATTGCGATCCCCGCCCGCCTCCCCTTGAATGATCATTGGCGTCTAGTGGGTATACCAGGGTGCCAGCACATTGCTGGCACCCTGGTATAAACGGCTGACATCTGCGATGCGATGTCAGCTGTTTAACCCTTTCCATACAGCGGTCCGTACGGACCGCTGTATGGAAAAGGTTAACAGCGCAGAGAGCTCCCTCCCTCTCCCATCGGGGGGCTGCTGTGCCTTTGCAGCCCCCCGATGGGAGAGGGAGAGAGCCCCCAGAGATCCCCCCTCAGCCCTGTGCTTACCCTTCCCCGTCTGCGCAGTTCTGACCAGTACTGAGCAGACGGGGAAGGTTCCCATGGCAACAGGACGCCTCTCAGGCGTCCTGCTGTCCATGGTGCTGAACAGATCTGTGCTAAAAGGCATAGATCTGTTCAGACAAGTGTAAAATACAGTACAGTACAATATATATTGTTCTGTACTGTATTATACAGACATCAGACCCACTGGATCTTAAAGAACCAAGTGGGTCTGGGTCAAAAAAAAAGTTAAAAAAAGTGAAAAAAGTAAAGTTTCAAAAAAACACATTTATCACTGAATAAAAAAATAAATAAAAAAATACACTACACATATTAGGTATCGCCGCGTCCGTAACGACCTTATCTATAAAACGGTCATGTTACTTTCCACGCACGGTGAACGCCATAAAAATTAAAAAATAAAAACTATGAGGAAATTGAAATTTTGCCCACCTTACTTCCCAAAAAAGGTAATAAAAGTGATCAAAAAAGTCGCATGTACGCCAAAAAAGTACCAATCAAACCGTCACCTCATCCCGCAAAAAATGAGCCCTTACATGAGACAATGGCCCAAAAAATAAAAAAACTATGGGTCTCAGACTATGGAGATACTAAAACATGATATTTTTTTGTTTCAAAAATGATATTATTGTGTAAAACCCTGATAAATTATAAAAAGGTAGACATATTAGGTATTGCCATGTCTGTAAGAACCTGATCTATAAAAATACCACATGACCTAACCCCTCAGGTGAACACTGTAAAAAAAATTAAATAAAAACGGTGTCAAAAAAGCTATTTTTTGTTACCTTACATCACAAAAAGTGTAATAGCAAGCGATCAAAAAGTCATATGCACCCCAAAATAGTACCAATCTAACCGTCATCTCATCCCGCAAAAATTATATCCAACCTGAGATAATCGCCAAAAAACTGAAAAAACTATGGCTCTCAGACTATGGAGACACTAAAACATGTTTTTTTTTTGTGTCAAAAATTATATTATTGTGTAAAACCTAAATAAATAAAAAAGTATACATATTAGGTATCGTCACGTCCGTAAGAACCTGCTCTATAAAAATAGCACATGTTCTAACCTGTCAGATGAACGTTGTAAATAATAAAAAATAAAAACAGTGCCAAAACAGCTATTTTTTGGCAAATTTTCCATTTTAATTAATTTTTTCCCATAACAAAGCAAGGGTTAACAGCCAAACAAAACTCAATATTTATTGCCCTGATTCTTTAGTTTATAGAAATGCCCCATATGTGGTCGTAAACTGCTGTATGGCCACACGGCAGGGCGCAGAAGGAAAGGAGCGCCATATGGTTTTTGGAAGGCAGTTTTTGCTGGACTGGTTTTTTGACACCATGTCCATTTTGAAGCACCCCCGATGCACCCCTAGAGTATAAACTCCAGAAAATGACCCCATTTTGGAAACTACACTCCTCAAGGTATTCAAAACTGATTTTACAAACTTTGTTAACCCTTTAAGTGTTCCACAAGAGTTAATGGCAAATGGAGATGAAATTTCAGAATTTCTATTTTTTTGTTACTTTGCCTCACAAAAAGTGTAATATAGAGCAACCAAAAATCATATGTACCCTAAAATAGTACCAACAAAACTGCCACCTTATCCCGTAGTTTCCAAAATGGGGCCACTTTTTTGGAGTTTCTAACCTAGGGGTGCATCAGGGGGCTTTAAATGGGACATGGTGTCTAAAAACAATCCAGCAAAATCTGCCTTCCAAAAACCGTATGACATTCCTTTCCTTCTGCGCCCTGCCGTGTGCCCGTACAGCGGTTTACGACCACATATGGGATGCTTCTGTAAACTACAGAATCAGGGCCATAAATAATGAGTTTTGTTTGGCTGTTAACCCTTGCTTTGTAACTGGAAAAAAAATATTAAAATGGAAAATCTGCCAAAAATGTGAAATTTTGAAATTGAGTCTCTATTTTCCATTAAATCTTGTGCAACACCTAAAGGGTTAACAAAGTTTGTAAAATCAGTTTTGAATACCTTGAGGGGTGTAGTTTCTTAGATGGGGTCACTTTTATGGAGTTTCTACTCTAGTGGTGCATCAGGGGGGCTTCAAATGGGACATGGTGTAAAAAAAAACAGTCCAGCAAAACCTGCCTTCCAAAAACCGTATGACATTCCTTTCCTTCTGCGCCCTGCCGTGTGCCCGTACAGCGGTTTACGACCACATATGGGATGCTTCTGTAAACTACAGAATCAGGGCCATAAATAATGAGTTTTGTTTGGCTGTTAACCCTTGCTTTGTAACTGGAAAAAAAATATTAAAATGGAAAATCTGCCAAAAATGTGAAATTTTGAAATTGAGTCTCTATTTTCCATTAAATCTTGTGCAACACCTAAAGGGTTAACAAAGTTTGTAAAATCAGTTTTGAATACCTTGAGGGGTGTAGTTTCTTAGATGGGGTCACTTTTATGGAGTTTCTACTCTAGTGGTGCATCAGGGGGGCTTCAAATGGGACATGGTGTAAAAAAAACAGTCCAGCAAAATTAGCCCTCCAAAAACCAAACGGCGCACCTTTCACTCTACGCCCCGCTGTGTGGCCATACAGTAGTTTACGGCCACATATGGGGTGTTACTGTGAACAGCAGAGTCAGGGCAATAAAGATACAGTCTTGTTTGGCTGTTAACCCTTGCTTTGTTAGTGGAAAAAATGGGTTAAAATTGAAAATTAGGCAAAAAAATGAAATTCTCAAATTTCATCTCCATTTGCCAATAACTCTTGTGCAACACCTAAAGGGTTAATGACGTATGTAAAATCAGTTTTGAATACCTTGAGGGGTGTAGTTTCTTAGATGCGGTCACTTTTAGGGAGTTTCTACTCTAGGGGTGCATCAGGGGGCTTCAAATGGGACATGGTGTAAATAAACCAGTCCATAAAAATCAGCCTTCCAAAAACCAAATGGCGCACCTTTCACTCTACGCCCCGCTGTGTGGCCGTACAGTAGTTTACGGCCACATATTGGGTGTTTCTGTAAACGGCAGAGTCAGGGCAATAAAGATACAGTCTTGTTTGGCTGTTAACCCTTGCTTTGTTAGTGGAAAAAATGGGTTAAAATGAAAAATTAGACAAAAAAATTAAATTCTCAAATTTCCTCCCCATTTGCCAATAACCTAAAGGGTTAACAATGTATGCAAAATCAGTTTTGAATACCTTGAGGGGTGTAGTTTCTTAGATGGGGTCATTTTTGCGTGGTTTCTATTATGTAAGCCTTGCAAAGTGACTTCAGACCTGAACTGGTCCCTAAAAATTGAGTTTTTGTAAATTTCGGAAAAATTTCAAGATTTGCTTCTAAACTTCTAAGCCTTATAACATCCCCAAAAAATAAAATATCATTCCCAAAATAATTCAAGCATGAAGTAGACATATGGGGAATGTAAAGTCATCACAATTTTTTGTGGTATTACTATGTATTACAGAAGTAGAGAAACTGAAACTTTGAAATTTGCAAATTTTTCCAAATTTTTGGTAAATTAGGTATTTTTTTGTGCAAAAAAAATAATTTTTTTGACTTCATTTTACCAGTGTCATGAAGTACAATATGTGACGAAAAAACAACTCAGAATGGCCTGGATAAGTCAAAGCGTTTTAAAGTTATTAGCACTTAAAGTGACACTGGTCAGATTTCCAAAAAATGGCCTGGTCCTTAAGGTGAAAATGAGCCCGGTCCTTAAGGGGTTAATGACCAGGCCACTTTTTACACTTCTGCACTACACTACTTTTACCGTTTATTGCTCGGTCATGCAACTTACCACCCAAATGAATTTTACCTCCTTTTCTTCTCACTAATAGAGATTTCATTTGGTGGTATTTCATTGCTGCTGACATTTTTACTTTTTTTTGTTATTAATCGAAATTTAACGATTTTCTTGCAAATAAATGACATTTTTCACTTTCAGTTGTAAAATTTTGCAAAAAAAACGACATCCATATATAAATTTTTCTCTAAATTTATTGTTCTACATGTCTTTGATTAAAAAAAAATGTTTGGGTAAAAAAAAAATGGTTTGGGTAAAAGTTATAGCGTTTACAAACTATGGTACAAAAATTTTAATTTCCGCTTTTTGAAGCAGCTCTGACTTTCTGAGCACCTGTCATGTTTCCTGAGGTTCTACAATGCCCAGACAGTAGAAAAACCCCACAAATGACCCCATTTCGGAAAGTAGACACCCTAAGGTATTCGCTGATGGGCATAGTGAGTTCATAGAACTTTTTATTTTTTGTCACAAGTTAGCGGAAAATGATGTTTTTTATTTTTTTTCTTACAAAGTCTCATATTCCACTAACTTGTGACAAAAAATAAAAACTTCCATGAACTCACTATGCCCATCACGAAATACCTTGTGGTGTCTTCTTTCCAAAAGGGGGTCACTTGTGGGGTAGTTATACTGCCCTGGCATTTTAGGGGCCCAAATGCGTGCGAAGTAGTTTGAAGTCAAAATCTGTAAAAAATGGCTGGTGAAATCCGAAAGGTGCTCTTTGGAATGGGGGCCCCTTTGCCCACCTAGGCTGCAAAAAAGTGTCGCACATCTGCTATTGCCGTACTCAGGAGAAGTTGGGCAATGTGTTTTGGGGTGTCATTTTACATATACCCATGCTGGGTGAGATAAATATCACGGTCAAATGCCAACTTTGTATAAAAAAATGGGAAAAGTTGTCTTTTGCCAAGATATTTCTCTCACCCGGCATGGGTATATGTAAAAAGACACCCCAAAACACATTGCCCAACTTCTCCTGAGTACGGGGATACCAGATGTGTGACACTTTTTTGCAGCCTAGGTGGGCAAAGGGGCCCGCATTCCAAAGAGCACCTTTCGGATTTCACCGGCCATTTTTTACAGATTTTGATTTCAAACCACTTCTCACGCATTTGGGCCCCTAAAATGCCAGGGCAGTATAACTACCCCACAAGTGACCCCATTTTGGAAAGAAGACACCCCAAGGTATTTCGTGATGGGCATAGTGAGTTCATAGAAGTTTTTATTTTTTGTCACAAGTTAGTGGAATATGAGACTTTGTAAGAAAAAAAAAAATAAAAATAAATCATAATTTTCCGTTAACTTGTGACAAAAAATAAAAAATTCTATGAACTCGCCATGCCCTCACGGAATACCTTGGGGTGTCTTCTTTCCAAAATGGGGTCACTTGTGGGGTAGTTATACTGCCCTGGCATTCTAGGGGCCCTAATGTGTGGTAAGTAGGTAAATGACCTGTGAAATCCGAAAGGTGCTCTTTGGAATGTGGGCCCCTTTGCCCACCTAGGCTGCAAAAAAGTGTCACACATGTGGTATCGCCGTACTCAGGAGAAGTTGGGCAATGTGTTTTGGGGTGTCTTTTAACATATACTCATGCTGGGTGAGAGAAATATCTCGGCAAAGACAACTTTTCCCATTTTTTATACAAAGTTGGCATTTGACCAAGATATTTATCTCACCCAGCATGGGTATATGTAAAATGACATCCCAAAACACATTGCCCAGCCTAGATGCGCAAAGGGGCCCACATTACTTTTATGAGGGAATTTTTAGACATTTGGATCCCAGACTTCTTCTCACGCTTTAGGGCCCCTAAAATGCCAGGGCAGTATAAATACCCCACATGTGACCCCATTTTGGAAAGAAGACACCCCAAGGTATTCAATGAGGGACATGGCGAGTTCATAGAATATTTTTTTTTTTTGGCACAAGTTAGCGGAAATTTTTTCTTATTTTTTTTTCTCACAAAGTCTCCCTTTCCGCTAACTTGGGACAAAAATTTCAATCTTTCATGGACTCAATATGCCCCTCAGCGAATACCTTGGGGTGTCTTTGCGAAATGGGGTCACATGTGGGGTATTTATACTGCCCTGGCATTCTAGGGGCCCTAAAGCGTGAGAAGAAGTCTGGAATATAAATGTCAAAAAAATTTTACGCATTTGGATTCCGTGAGGGGTATGGTGAGTTCATGTGAGATTTTATTTTTTGACACAAGTTAGTGGAATATGAGACTTTGTAAGAAAAAAAAAAAATAATTTCCGCTAACTTGGGCCAAAAAAATGTCTGAATGGAGCCTTACAGGGGGGTGATCAATGACAGAGGGGTGATCAATGACAAGCGGGTGATCAGGGAGTCTATATGGGGTGATCACCCCCCTGTCATTGATCACCCCCCCTATAAGGCTCCATTCAGATGTCCGTATGTGTTTTGCGGATCCGATCCATGTATCCGTGGATCCGTAAAAAACATACGGACATCTGAATGCAGCCTTACAGGGGGGTGATCAATGACAGGGGGGTGATCAATGACAGGGGGGTGATCAGGGAGTCTATATGGGGTGATCACCCCCCTGTCATTGATCACCCCCCTGTAAGGCTCCATTCAGACGTCCGTATGTGTTTTGCGGATCTGATCCATGTATCAGTGGATCCGTAAAAATCATACGGACGTCTGAATGGAGCCTTACAAGGGGGTGATCAATGACAGGGGGGTGATCAGGGAGTCTATATGGGGTGATCACCCCCCTGTAAGGCTCCATTCAGATGTCCGTATGTGTTTTGCGGATCTGATCCAAAAATTTTTTACGCATTTGGATTCCGTGAGGGGTATGGTGAGTTCATGTGAGATTTTATTTTTTGACACAAGTTAGTGGAATATGAGACTTTGTAAGAAAAATAATAATAATTTCCGCTAACTTGGGCCAAAAAAATGTCTGAATGGACCCTTACAGGGGGGTGATCAATGACAGAGGGATGATCAATGACAAGGGGGTGATCAGGGAGTCTATATGGGGTGATCACCCCCCTGTCATTGATCACCCCCCTATAAGGCTCCATTCAGATGTCCGTATGTGTTTTGCGGATCCGATCCATGTATCCGTGGATCCGTAAAAAACATACGGACATCTGAATGCAGCCTTACAGGGGGGTGATCAATGACAGGGGGGTGATCAATGACAGGGGGGTGATCAGGGAGTCTATATGGGGTGATCACCCCCCTGTCATTGATCACCCCCCTATAAGGCTCCATTCAGATGTCCGTATGTGTTTTGCGGATCCGATCCATGTATCCGTGGATCCGTAAAAAAACATACGGACATCTGAATGCAGCCTTACAGGGGGGTGATCAATGACAGGGGGGTGATCAATGACAGGGGGGTGATCAGGGAGTCTATATGGGGTGATCACCCCCTGTCATTGATCACCCCCCTGTAAGGCTCCATTCAGACGTCCGTATGTGTTTTGCTGATCTGATCCATGTATCAGTGGATCCGTAAAAATCATACGGACGTCTGAATGGAACCTTACAAGGGGGTGATCAATGACAGGGGGGTGATCAGGGAGTCTATATGGGGTGATCACCCCCCTGTAAGGCTCCATTCAGACGTCCGTATGTGTTTTGCGGATCCGATCCATGTATCAGTGGATCCGTAAAAATCATACGGACGTCTGAATGGAGCTTTACAGGGGGGTGATCAATGACAGGGGGGTGATCAATGACAGGGGGGTGATCAGGGAGTCTATATGGGGTGATCAGGGGTTAATAAGGGGTTAATAAGTGACAGGGGGGGTGTAGTGTAGTGTGGTGCTTGGTGCTACTTATTACTGAGCTACCTGTGTCCTCTGGTGGTCGATCCAAACAAAAGGGACCACCAGAGGACGAGGTAGCAGGTATATTAGATGCTGTTATCAAAACAGCGTCTAATATACCTGTTAGGGGTTAAAAAAATCGCATCTCCAGCCTGCCAGCGAACTATCGCCGCTGGCAGGCTGGAGATCCACTCGCTTACTATCCAATCCTGTGAACGCGCGCGCCTGTGTGCGCGCGTTCACGGGAAATCTCGCGTCTCGCGAGAGGACGCGTATATGCGTCCACCCAGAAGAGCAGGGCCGCCGCCAGGACGCAATCCTGCGTACGGCGGTCCTGAGGCGGTTAAATCTGATACTACTATACTCTTCAAATATAATACTACTGTACTCTTTAAATATGATTCTACTATACTCTTTAAATATGATACTAATGTACTCTTTAAATATGATACTACTATACTCTTTAAATATAATAATACTATTCTTTTCAAATATGATACTAATATACTCTTTAAATATACAACTATGCTCTTTAAATATCATACTACTGTACTCTTTAAATATGATACTACTATACTATTTAACCCGCATAATATAAGCGGCATACCTGTACTTCACTGTGAGACGTGGCTTCAGTCCTGAGAGCCGAGCCCCTGCTGTATATACCAACATTGGTGAATACACTGATGACGGCATTTTAACCCCTTGTATACCGTAGCATACACAGGGCTTGTGGAGGATACGGGCTCTCTCATCGGGTTCCTGCACTGAGATGACGGGAACCCGATGGCTGAGAAGGCACCCGATGTCTTGCACAGGCATGAGGGCTTGCCTTCTACGTAAGCTTATGAGATGCAGCCCCCAGGCTTGGTCTCATAGGCAGTATAAAAGCAATGCATTACAATACAGGATGTATTGTAATGCAGGATGAATTGTAATGCATTGCAGAGGGGATCAGACCCCCAAAAGTTGAAGTCCCACAGTGGGGCAAAAGAAAAAAGAAAAAAGAAAAAAAGGGTTTTTCATAATAAAAAAATAAAAGTATCAAGTAAAAACAAACGCCCCTTTCCCAAAAAAAGACATATAAAAAAAATAGAAAATAGGCAAAAAAATGAAAAACTGTCATATTAGGTATTGCCACGTCCATAACAACCAGCTCTATAAAAATATAACATGATCCACCCTGTCAGCCCCAAAAAGTTTAATATTGAACAATCAAAAAATCATATGTACCCAAAAATGGTACCAATAAAAACATCAACTCTTCCTGCCCAAAAAAAAAGCCCCTACATAAGACAATTGCCCAAATAAAATTCAAAATTATGGCTTTCAGAAAGTGGAGACACAAAAACATGATTTTTTTTCAAAAATGCTTTTATTGTGTAAAACTGAAATACATTTTAAAAGTAGACACAATAGATATCGCTGCGTCCATAGCGAACTGCTCTATAAAATTTAGGCGTATTTCAGTATAATAAATGGCCCCCTAAGTGTCTAATCAGTGGGGGAGGGGGCAATCATTGTGTCCTCTGCTGAATACTAGAATGGCGACCTGTATTCCCTTTTTTGAATGGAGTAGTGGACATGCAAGCACACTGCTGCTGATGCATTCAACTCTATAGTGCTACCGGATTAACTGAGTGCTTGTGCGTGTCGGCCACTCCATTCCAATGGGAATATGGGCCCCCATTCTAGTGATTGACAGAGGCTCCAGTGATCTGACCCCCGCCAATCAGACCCGTATCCTATTGTTGCAATGTAACACCTTTAACAACTAATGCTGTACATGTATGTCATTGGTCACAAGGGGATGTGCAGAGTTCTGAGCCCATGCATTGAAATAGCCCTGATCCAGGCCATTTAATCCCAGGCTCCTCTGACAATGCTGAGTATTTTGGACGCTGGCCTGCCATCTCACTGCTCCTATTACAGTAGCGAAAAATTGTCAAAAAGTTTTCTGCACCAAAAATAGTAATAAAAACTACAGCTCAGTCCTCACACAGCTCTGTCAATGGGAAAAAAGTTATTGGTGTCAGAATGTTGCAACACAAAGAAAGTTCCCGAGGATAGGCTAATAATAGTTAAATCGTAATCGTAATAATAGTAAAATCCTGGACAACAAGTGGTTAATACTTGTTCTGAATATACAGTATACTATATTGGTTCTCATTAACATCTCTATGAATACAAACTCTGATTTTGCAACATCAGATGCTAAACCTGTCTAATGTAAAATGAATTATGAATTATCTTCAGCAGAGAAAACTGTTATGACTGTAAAAGGACCCTGATGAATTTGTGCAGCTTACTGTGTATTAACTGTTAAAGACATATGAGCTATGAGAAACCATAGAAGTCAATAAATAATAGAAATATTTCTTGCATTTCTTTCAAAGACAAAAGAAAGCCAAAAATTGGTCCAACAGCACAAATCTTCATATGGAGCAGGAAAATACACTGAGATTGTCAAATGTTATTATATTGTTTGACATACCCAATATTTGAGATAAAGAAATCATGCATACAAATAGTGTGCGCGGTTGGTTTTGTAGGATTAAATGTCTCTCGTCCTCGTAAAGGACCTGATCTTAACTCTTGTACACAAGGCTTAAAGTCTTAAGGCGGTTAGATATGTCCATCAGTCAGTGTATGTAAAAGTTGGTTGCTGTCCTGACCAGTTCATTTCTCTCAGAAAAATGACAAACCATAAAATAAATCTCTTCGGTATAACACGTCCTGTAGAATTCCATATGAAACATGAGGCTTGGGAATGAAGACTGGGGTCAAACAATGGCTTTAGATGTGCATTATGGAATTACTTTCAAAGGGACCTGACTGATGTGTTACTGTTGTCCCTAACAGGATAATCACATAATTTGACGTTTGCAATACAACTAGAGTATATACAATGGGAGAAATATACAAATGCCAGTCTTGAGGGGGTTATCCAAGAAAAGATAGTTATGACTAGTGTTGGGCAGCAGGGGCAATATTAGATTTCGCGAATATATTGGCGAATATTAGTGATATATTCGTGAATTTGCGAATTCGCTATCTTTCACTTTTTTTTTCATTTCGAAAATCGCAATGTGAAATTTGCTTAACCGCCTCACGTCCGCCCATAGGATATAAACGTCCTATGGGTGGACGTCTATTTCTGACAGCACGTTTTAAAACGTCTTGTCAGAAATAGCAGCTGCACGCTAATCGTGCAGCTGCTGATCGGGTTGCCCGCTGTCAGTGACAGCAGGGCAACCCAGAGATAAGGCAGGGACAGTGCCCAGGTGTCCCTGCCTTCACGATCGCTGCAGACACAGCGCTCACCGAGCGCTGTGTCTGCAGAGCAGGAAGCGCTGTGCGCTTCCTGTTCCGGCCCGGCGGTCATGTGACCGCCGGGACCGGAGAGTGCAGGGGCTGTGTGAGGTCTCTCAGAGACCTCGATCAGCCCTGCTGTGAGGCTGTACAGCGCAGGATTGCTGCTGTACAGCCTCTATAGGGGTGCATTTGTCCTGTAACTGGGGCTACTATCTCAGCCCCAGTTACAGGAGAAATCAACTGTGAAAAAAAAAAAAAAAAGTGAAGTAAATGTCCCCCAGAGGTCTTGTATGACCTTATGGGGGACGAAAAGTGTAAAATAAAATAAAAATAAAATAAAGTGTTGAAAAAATAAAATAAAAAAAAGGTTCACATGTAAAAAAAAAAAAATACCAATAAAACCGTCACCTCATCCCGCAAAAAATGAGCCCCTACATAAGAAAATCTCTCAAAAAATAAAAAAACTATAGCTCTTAGAACATGGAGACACTAAAACATCATTTTTTTGGTTTCAAAAATGCTATTATTGTGTTAAAGTGAAACAAATAAAAAAAAGTATACATATTAGGTATTGCCGCGTCCGTAAAAACCAGCTCTATAAAAATATCACATGACCTAACCCCTCGGGTGAACACCGTAAAAAATAAATAAAAAAAACTGTGTCAAAACAAGCAATTTTTGTCACCTTGCATCACAAAAGGTGCAACACCAAGTGATCAAAAACGCGTATGTCCCACAAAATAGTACCAATAAAACCGTCACCTCATCCCGCAAAAAATGAGCCCCTACATAAGAAATTCTCTCAAAAAATAAAAAAACTATAGCTCTCAGAACATGGACACATTAAAACATAATTTTTTGGTTTCAAAAATGCTATTATTGTGTAAAACTTTAATAAATGAGAAAAAGTATACATATTAGGTATCGCCACGTCCGTAACAATCTGCTCTATAAAAATGTCACTTGACTGAACCCCTCAGGTGAACGCTGTAAAAATAAATAAATAGAAACTGTGCTAAAACAACCAATTTTTTGGTCACCTTGCCCCATAAAGTGTTATAATGAATGATCAAAAAATCATATGTACCCAAAAATAGTACTAATAAAACTGGCACCTTATCCCCTAGTTTCCAAAATGGGGTCACTTCTTGGGAGTTTCTACTGTAAGGGTGCATCAGGGGGCTTCAAATGGGACATGGCATCTAAAAACCATGTGGAGTTCCTTTCCTTCTGCGCCCTGCCGTGTGCCCATACAGCAGTTTACGACCACATGTGGGGTGTTTCTGTAAACCGCAGAATCTGGGTAATAAATATTGAGTTTTGTTTGGCTGTTAACCATCGATGTGTTAAAGAAAAAAATTGATTAAAATGGAAAATCTGCCAAAAAAGTGAAATTTAAAAATTTGATCTCCATTTTCCTTTAATTCTTGTGGAACGCCTAAAGGGTTAACAAAGTTTGTAAAATCGGTTTTGAATACCTTGAGGGGTGTAGTTTCTACAATGGGGTCATTTATGGGGGTATCCACTATGTAGGCCCCACAAAGTGACTTCAGACCTGAACTGGTCCTTATAAAGTGGGTTTTGGCAATTTTCTTACAAATTTGAAGAATTGCTTCTAAACTTCTAAGCCTTCTAACGTCCTAAAAAAATAAAATGACATTTCCAAAATGATGCCAACATAAAGTAGACATATGGGAAATGTTAAATAATAACTATTTTATGAGGTATCACTTTCTGTTTTGAAAGCAGAGAAATTGAAATTTAGAAAATTGCGAATTTTTCAAATTTTTGGGTAAATTTGGGATTTTTTCATAAATAAAGGTGAAATATTTTGACTCAAATTTATGACTATCATGAAGTACAATCTCTGAATGACTTGGATAAATAAAGGCGTTCCAAAGTTATTACCACATAAAGTGAGATATGTCAGTTTTGCAAAATTTGGCCTGGTCAGGAAGGGGGCAAAGGGCCCAGATGGGAAGTGGTTAATGCGCATGGGCGAAAAAGGGCATGGCCTAGCAACTGTTTTCAAATTACCCGAAGTTTGAGGCGATTGGAAAAGATGGTCGGAAGCAATTTGTGAGGAAGAACTCCTGATCACTGTAAGTAATTTCACATTACACCAGTGTATTTGATTACACTTCACATGCATGTCAGACCAATCGCTTTATATGCAGATAGAGTGTTATAAAATATTTGCAATTGCGAAAATCGACACTTACGATCCGAATGTTTTTTTCGCGATACATATAACTTCACTTTTAATCAGGTCTAAGTAGATATTACTGATTGGTGCACTAAGTATTGTTGTAACATCACAGTACTATGTCTGTAGTTGTACGTATGGAAAGCATAGAAATATCTCTCACATGCACATTGCACATCCATTTTCCTGCCGCACACTATATACCCCCACACACACACACAAACACAGTCTATAGATTAAAGTTTGTGTCCTGTTGGTCAGGACTCAGGAGAAGCTTTCTTTGTCTTACCGCCAGTATTTGCTGGTTCATTTAGAGTTACCCAGGGTGCACCACGGGAGGCGAACCAGCTGTACACCCCATACCGTACCGTCACTTCACTAGACAGGTACATCTCTGCTCAGATGGCCAATATCCGATTGCTCAGACCCCACATACAATCGTAATACAATCCCATCTTATAACGGTAACATTAAATCTAATATTTCTCCTTCGAAAACAAAATACTTTTTGATGTTTTGCTGAGGACATTATTTACAATACTTGCATAAAAAAAAAATTGGGATTATATGCTTGCATCTTTATCCTGCAGAGCATGTTGGAGCGGGGCTATGACCGGACCTGGGTCCATGCTGAGAAGTAGGCCATTGTGAGGGAGATCCGTTCTGAGCTCAAGAGGAAGTTTAAGGGCAATCACCCTAGGATGGCGATATTAAGAAAATGGTCAGATTTGAAGAGGAGGAATTCGGAGCGGAGCAGAGAGACAGAATATGCCCAGGTACAATGCTTACATTACTCTTGTATCTCTCGCCAACACTCTATAATGTATATATACAGTTATGAAAATAAGTATTTCATCCCTTTACAAATGATAACTTATTAACTGGTGTGACATGTATCAAATCAGTTGGTTACATCATACATTTCTACCTCACCTGGAGTATATATTGTAGGGTTTTGCTTTGGAAGACAGGCTAGCGGACGCAGTATAGAGGAAATCACAAAGTCTTTAACTTAAACAGTTCGGTGTTTATTCACACATATGGAAAAACAAAATGACCGTTCACAGTCTTGGTGTTTGTTCACACCATGCAATGTCCATAGAACAAAATCTTCACCTAGCATGGCACAAATTCACAGGTCCCAAAACACATAGACTCCCCAGCTTCTCTGTCAGGTGGAGTATAAACCACACATAGCTGAGACTGTGGGCTGGTTTTTATATAGGCCAAAAAAGAGCTAGCCTGGAGAGTGGGGAGCAGCCACCCACCCAGCACTTTGGCTACTCCCAGTAAGAGCCAGCCCGGATCAGCTTTACAGCCATACTAACAACAAAACAGTGTCAGTCAGCACTAGCTAAAAAAAAATTATAGAAAAAAAAAGCGTCCTTTTACAAAAGTTCAATAAAAATTGAAAAAAAAATTGTGAAAAAAAGAAAAGTAGGCATATTATGTATCGCTGCATCCGTATCGACCGACGCTATAAAAATATCACATGACCTAACCCCTCAGGTGAACACCGTTAAAAAAAAAAAATTAACTACCCCAAAATAGTACCAATGTAACAGTCACCTCATCCCGCAAAAAATGAGCCCCTACGTAAGACATGAGCATCGTAAAAAAAAGAAAATAAAAACTGTGTAAAAAAAGCAATTTTTTTGTCACCTTACATCACAAAAAGGCATACTACCAAGTAATCAAATTTTTTATACATTTTTTTTTTTTTGAAAATGAAATGAAATTTTGTGACTGAATTTTTCCACTGACATGAAATACAATATGTGACGAGAAAACAATATCATAATGGCCTGGATAAGTAAAAGTGTTTTAAAATTACTACCACATAAAGTGACACATGTCAGATTTGCTAAAAATAGCCTGGGGAGAAAGGATAAAAAATGGCCAGGTCATTAACCCATTTGGGACACAGCCTTATTTCACCTTAAGGACCAGGCCATTTTTTCCAAATCTGACCAGTGTCACTTTAAGTGGTGATAACTTTAAAACGCTTTGACTTATCCAAGCCATTCTGAGATAGTTTTTTCGTCACATATTATACTTTATGACACTGGTAAAATGAAGTAAAAAAAATGCATTTTTATTTATAAAAAAATACCAAATTTAGCAACAATTTTAAAAAAAATTGCAAATTTCAAAGTTTCAATTTCTCTACTTCTATAATATTTAATTTTTTGGGGATGTTACAAGGCTTAGAAGTTTAGAGGCAAATCTTGAAATTTTTCAGAAATTTTCAAAAGCCCAATTTTTAGGGACCAGTTCAGGTCTGAAGTCACTTTGCGAGGCTTACATAATAGAAACCACCCAAAAATGACCCCATTCTAGAAACTACACCCCTCAAGGTATTCAAAACTGATTTTACAAATGTCGTTAACTCTTTAGGTGTTCCACAAGAGTTAATGGCAAATGGAGATAAAATTGACCCCATTTTGGAAACTACGGGATAAGGTGGCAGTTGTGTTGGGACTATTTTTAGGGTACATATGATTTTTGGTTGCTCTATATTATATTTTTGTGAGGCAAAGTTACCAAAAAATTTTATTCTGAAATGTCATCTCCATTTGCCATTAATTGTTGAGGAACACCTAAAGGGTTAATAAAATTTTTAAAATCAGTTTTGAATACCTTGAGGAGTGTAGTTTCTTAGATGGGGTCCCTTTTACGGAGTTTTTACTCTTGGGGTGCATCAGGGGGGCTTCAAAAGGGACTTGGTGTCAATAAAAAAGGCCCTCAAAATCGGCCTTCCAGAAACCATGTCGGTCCTTTCCTTTTGCGCCCTGCCTTTTAATGATACAGCCGTTTACGACCACAATTTTGGCGTTTCTGTAAACTGCAGTTTCAGGGTAATAAATATAAAGTTTTGTTTGGTTGTTAACCCTTGCTTTGTTACCGGAAAAAAACGGATTGAAATGGAAAAGTGCCAAAAATAGCTGTTTTGGCACCGTTTAAATATATATTTTTTTGACCGTGTTAATCTGGGGGGTTAGGTCATGGGGTATTTTTATAGAGGAAATTCTTACGGACGCGGCGATACCTAATAAGTCTAGGTTTTAGACTATATTATCCTTTTTTGATACAAATTATTTTTTGGGTATCTCTAAAGTCTAAGAGTCATTATTTTTTTGTTTTTTAGCTGATTATCTTATGTAGGGGCTCATTTTTTGCGGGATGAGAGGACGGTTTATTGGCACTATTTTGGGGTCTATTATGACCTTTTGATCGCTTGGTATTAAACTTTTTGTTATGTAAGGTGACATAAAAAGTTCTTTTTTTGCACTGTTAATCTGGGGGGTTAGGTCATGGGGTATTTTTATAGAGGAGATTCTTACGGACGCGGCGATACCTAATAAGTCTACTTTTTTACAATTATTTTAGTTTTTACAATTTTTTACAATTATTTAGGTTTTAGACTATATTATCCTTTTTGCTACAAAAATAAATGCTGAGTCATTATTTTATTTCTTTGCCGATTGTATTAGGCAGGGGCTCATTTTTTGCGGGATGAGGGGACGGTTTTATTGGCTCTATTTTGGGGGCTATATGACTTTTTGATCGCTTGCTATTAAACTTTTTGTTATGTAAGGTGACTTTTTTATTGGACCGTGTTAATCTGGGGGGTTAGGTCATGGGGTATTTTTATAGGGGAGATTATTACCGACGCGTAGATACCTAATTTGTATACTTTTTTAAAATTATTTTAGTTTTTACAATTTTTTTTGGTGTCTCAAGTCTGAGAACCATAGTTTTTTTATCCGATTGTCAGTGGCTACATTGGGATATAAATTTAGTACTCCATGGAAGTGTGGTACTCCCTGAAGCAATTGATAATGCAGAGGCCCGAGTGATCGGGGGAACGTGTCGCATTTAGTAGTCGTGTCCTTCCGTATCCCCCTCCTGTGACACACTCTGCACCTTTTTTGGGTTCATCCCTTCTTTCCAGTATGGGGGACCACACCTGGAAAGTGTTGGCCAGGGACGATCCGGGTGCCTCCAGTTCCCGAGGTACTCCGGCCTGCTCTTTCCCGGTCCGAAAAGAACAGGGCCTTGAGGACTGCCTCACAGAACTGAAGGAATGTCCCTGTGTTGCCAGCGCTCCGGGACATCACAAAAGAGTTGTACATTCAACCTGCACCAAGTAGACTGCAACTTTTTTGTACCATGCCCGGGTTTTGCGCATGGCATTATATGGCTTGAGGACTTGATCAGAGAGATCAACTCCTCCCATATACCGATTGTAGTCGACGATACAATCGGGCTTGAGGACCGTTGCCGCCGTACCTCGCACAGGGACAGGGGTGATGACGTTATCATGAATTGTGGACAGTACAAGGACATCCCTCTTGTCCTTATATCTGACCAGCAACAGGTTTCCAGTGGTAAGGGCACGGGTCTCATCCCTGGGAATAGGAACCTGGAGGGGGTGGGCAGGGAGGCCGCGTTGATTTTTCCACACGGTCCCATAAGCGGACGTGGATCTGGCGGCAAGGGACTGGAACAAGGGGATACTAGTATAAAAGTTATCCACGTAAAGGTGGTAACCCTTATCTAGCAGTGGGTGCATAAGGTCCCACACAAGTTTCCGGCTAACACCCAGAGTGGGGGGACATTCTGGGGGCTAAATACGGGAATCTCGCCCCTCGTACACACAAAACTTGTAAGTGTACCCTGAGGTACTCTCACAAAGTTTGTACATCTTCACGCCATACCTCGCCCGCTTTGAGGGTACATACTGGTGGAAAATGAGTCTCCCCTTGAATGCAATGAGAGACTCATCAACCGCGACCTCCCTTCCAGGTACATAGGCCTGTACAAATTTGGCCCCAAAGTAATCGATGACCGGCCTGATTTTGTACAGGCGGTCATAGGCAGGATCACCTCGGGGGGGGGGGACATGCTGCATTATCTGAATAATGCAGGCATTTCCGGATGGCCTCAAACCGGGAGCGTGTCATGGCCATACTGTAAAGTGGGGTCTGGTAGAGGACGTCCCCACTCCAGTAATGCCTGGCACTAGGTTTCTTGACTAGGCCCATATGCAGCACGAGGCCCCAAAATGTCCTCATCTCGGCTGCACCAACCGGCGTCCAGCCACCGAGCCTAGCCAAAAAGGAGCCCGGGTGTTGAGCAACGAACTGTTGGGCGTACAGGTTCGTCTGCTCCACCATTAGATTTACCAGTTGGTCACTGAAAAAATGACTAAAAAAGTCATATTCAGCAAAGCCCACTGTGGAAATCTGGATTCCTGGCTGGCCTACAAAATCAGGAATCACGGGCTCAAATCGCTCTGGGTTATACCAGACAAGTTCACCGGCAGGATGCTCCGGTAGATTTAACTGGTGGGCCGGAAAACTAGTACAAGCCCCAGAGCTGCTCGTACTAGGGTGGGCCACAGGGTCCCTAACATGGCGGTCCCCTTGCTCCGCCTGGTGGTGTCTCCACTGCCTTGGGGGCTCATCATCATCGCTAGATGATGAGGAGGACGCGGATGACAACAGGAAAGTGGGGTCATCCTCATCCTCACTAGGACTCCCGGACTCGGAGGCAAGCTGGGCGTATGCCTCCTCGGCCGAGAACATCCGGCGGGCCATAGGGGAGTGTGTGTCTGCGTGTGCATGTCCGTGCGTGTAAATCTTTATTTGGTGTGCGTGTGTGTGGGGGCACGGGTGTTCGCGGACTTATCCCTAAAACTAACAGAAAAAAAAAGACTAACTAAAAAAAGGGCAAAAAATGGAAAAAAAAAGTAAAAATTTTTTTCGAAACCGCTGATCAACGTCCAAAGTTGATCAGCGGTGGGGTGTGCGATGCGCTAACAGTGGCCGGACGCTAAGAGTGCCGGCCACAGTCAGCGTACGCACAAAAAAAAAAAAAAAAAAACTGCCTGCGCCCCAAAAAAGTTGGGGGGGAAGGGGCAAGCGACAGCACCCCTGGGGGGTCTAGGATCACACAGCTGTGCTGTGGACCCCAGACACCCTACTTAGGGTGATGCAATAAAACTTTTTTTACCACTAACTTTCCCTTTATTATCCCTGCCTAGCCCAACCTTTCCCTAGAATTTCCCTAATTACCTGCTGATCAGATGGGGGGTGCTGGGGCACAGATCGGGTCCTGGGGGGCAAGGATGGGTGCTGGGGCACAGATGGGTGGCTCAGATCCCACCGACGTGCAGGCAGCGCTGCTCTCTCCTCCACTCCGGGACACAAAAGGAGGAGGAGAGGAGCGCTGGCAACATTTGAATCTCCCGCCACCCGCCCACCTACCAATCAGAAGCGATCCTGAGAGGTCATGTCACCGTCACCTCTCAGGATCGCAGGATGGTGATTAGTGGTGTAAAATCACGCCACCGATCACCATCCTGTTCCGGGTTATCGGGTCCTCAGAGACCCGAATAACCCGGAAACGCAGCAAACCGCAGGTCTGAATTGACCTGCAGTTTGCTGCGATTGCCGACATGGGGGGTCACAGGCCCCCCCGTCGCATCTAGCCAAGATGCCTGCTCAATGATTTGAGCAGGCACCGGGTTCCGATCACTGCCCGCCGGGCGGCGGTGATCGGAACTACAGTATACATGACGTACCGGTACGTCATGTGTCCTTAAGTACCAGGACAACATGCCGTACCGGTACGTCATGTGTCCTGAAGAGGTTAAGGGGTGAATTTGCATTTGTTATGAGTTCTGAGTTGTTTGTCTAAATTCTGAACATTGTGTGATTACAGGGGTTCCAGTTCCCTCTGTACGGCGCAGGCCTTCTACAGAGGATATGGTGGTGGTTGTGGTCTCGGCATTGGAGGAGGAGGAGGAGGCAGAGCATGCTGGACCCTCCCAGCATGCAGATGCTCCACCACTACCTTATGTAGGCGAAATGGTGGAGGCCGAAGAGGCTAATCCCTCCCAGCAGCCGCATCCCCCCCCCAGCTCCTGATGAGGAAGAAGAGGAGGAGGTTGTCACCAACCCCCGCCAGGAGGGTAAATATGTGCACACAGCAATATAATTCTGTATCCATAACAAGTACAGAAACAAAGGGCCAAAAATGAGGGTTCAACACACACTACAGTAATAGAAAACAACACTGGACACTAACTCTGTAATCTACATAAAAACCATTATACCATTATACTCTACATAACTATCACAAACTAACCAACTAAATACAATTATACTCTACTGAACTAGCACTAACTAACCAACTAAATAACATTATACTATACTGAACTATCCCTAACTAACCAACTTTATAATCATCATAAATTTCATTAACAAACGAATTGTAATGTAAATCGTCAGTGCATTAACAAATACTCCAATCAATGCACTAATTGCCTCTTAATCTTAATTGAAAGTCATTTTAATATTTTTTTTTAATCCTAACAGTACTCTGTAAATAAATAAAAAATTATGCAGCTGCAGCAGGACGATCAAAGGGCAATGCTGGAGATCAGGGCCCAGCAAAAGATAATACAGGAGCAGCAAAGGATGTTACATCAGAAGCAGCGGCATCTGGATTATTAAGGTGCATCAGCTGGAGGAGCTGCACCGTAAGGGGATCCAGGAGTTGCTGGACCTCCATAATCAACAAAAAAAGTTGCCTTAAAGGCATATTACAAAGAAAAAATGTGGGGGATTTGTAATATATATTGGAGGCGTGGCGATCTCCTTTGAGTCATGCACACCTAAACAGTCAATCTGTCCAGGAGGCTGGTTTTAAAGTCAGTATAAAACTGAGTCTGCTTATATAGAACCTACCAGTAGCCATTTGGCTCCAGGAGAAGTATATGGTGGGCTCAGCATGCATAATGGTACTTGCATCCCTGGATCCGATGAAAGCTGTAATGGCACCGGACGGGGTTAAAAGCAGAGTGTGCTTGGCTTGCATGCTGACCTGCATTCCCTGGACTTTGTGTGGCTGTCATGGCCCATGAACAGGTAGGAACTAGTGTTAGGGACCACTCAAATGAGACGACCTTGACGCGGTGAGTGGCTTATTACACTTTGGCCAAAATGTACACCAATGTCTCATCCAGCATGGAGGCAGGGCAGAGTGCTGGATGTAGTGTGCGATCACATTTGCATTTTCCGTTAAAGGCATATTTGTTCCTCAACATTGTTTATAAATATTTCTTTACGTTCTAAAGTGTGCTTTCGTTTTTAGATATTGTTATGTTTTTGATTAATTTTAACCTATAAGGTTGCAGGAAGGCCCCTTTAGTCCTGGGGCAAACTCATCTGGATCAGGACAGACAGCAGCAGGTAAGGGTAATGGTGGAGTAAAAGGCCTACACAAAACTCAGCAGGATCAGGAAAGACAGTAGCAGCAGCAGCAGCAGCAGGTAAATGGTAATGGTGTAGTATACGGCCTACACATAGCTTCATCAAACTAATCAGGACAGACAACAGCAGGTAAATGGTAATGGTGTAGTATAAGGCCTACACATAACTGGGCCAAACTCAATCAGAACAGACTGGAAACGGTTCTTTGTTTGTAGTAGGAATATGTTCCCAGGAATGGGCCCTCACCAGACCAGGGCAACCCCAAAAAAAAACTTATACACCTCTGACAGCAGCATGTTCTTTGTTGGCAGCAGGAATGTGTTCCCATGCACACAAATTTCAATATATTCCTTTGACAATTCTTATTTTAAAGGATTTTTAAGATTGTAAAGCCCACAAGAAATTAAAAATGTTATATATATATACACATGACACGGCACAGCCTCAAGAAAATGTGCGTTTATTCAACCAAAAGCAACGTTTCAGTCCACACAATTGGATCTTTCTAAAGCAATGACAAAAGTGAATGGTGCCAATTACAAATACAAACTTAGGTGATTATTTAATTAGGGATGAGCGAACCCGAACTGTATAGTGACACGGACCCGAACCCGAACATTTTCGTAAAAGTCTGGGTTCGGGTTCGGTGTTCGGCGCTTTCTTGGCGCTTTTTGAAAGGCTGCAAAGCAGCCAATCAACAAGCGTCATACTACTTGCCCCAAGAGGCCATCACAGCCATGCCTACTATTGGCATGGCTGTGATTGGCCAGTGCACCATGTGACCCAGCCTCTATTTAAGCTGGAGTCACGTAGCGCCGCACGTCACTCTGCTATGATCAGTATAGGGAGAGGTTGCAGCTGCGACGTTAGGGCGAGATTAGGCAGATTAACTCCTCCAAAAGACTTCATTCTGTGATCGATCTGCAGCTGTGGATCATTGAAGTGCTATTATTGACTTGCTCACTTTTTTGAGGCTGCCCAGAGCGTTTTTAGATCACTTTTTTTCTGGGGTGATCGGCGGCCATTTTGTGACTTGTGGTGCGCCAGCACGAGCTATCACCAAGTGTATTTAACCATCGATAGTGTGGTTATTTTGTGCTATATCCTACATCAGCTGCAGGCTGAGCCTGTGTCACCGAAGTGCATTTAACCATCAACAGTCTGGTTATTTTTTGGCCATATACTACATCAGCTGCAGGCTGAGCCTGTTTCACCCAAGTGCATTTAACCATCAACAGTCTGATTATTTTTTGGCCATATACTACATCAGCTGCAGGCTGAGCCTGTGTCACCGAAGTGCATTTAACCATCAACAGTCTGGTTATTTTTTGGCCATATATTACATCAGGGGCAAGTTGAGCCTGTCACCCAGCGCCTAAAAAATAGACCTGACATTTCTATTCAACCAAATCTGCACAGTTTTAGCTGGTCAAGTTATTTGTAGTGACCGTCAAAGCAGACTTTTTGTTCTGGGTTGAAAAAGCATTCCCAAATTTGCCATTCTGAAAATAACTAGTTTGTGGTATTTCAGGCCTACTTGAAATCTATCCCAAAAAGAAAATCTTACATTGAAGTTATTGATAGTATCATTCAGAAAAACCTAAGACACACGCTAGCGTGCTGATAGAAGTGTCATTCTGTGATTAAACCTATAACTGTCACACAGCGCAAAAAAAAACAGGTCTCACATCTCTATTCAACCAAATCTGCACAGTTTTAGCTGGTCAAGTTATTTGTAGTGACCGTCAAAGCAGATTTTTTGTTCTGGGTTGAAAAAGCATTCCCAAATTTGCCATTCTGAAAATAACTTGTTTGTGGTATTTCAGGCCTACTTGAAATCTATCCCAAAAAGAAAATCTTCCATTGAAGTTATTGATAGTATCATTCAGAAAAACCTAAGACACACGCTAGCGTGCTGATAGAAGTGTCATTCTGTGATTAAACCTATAACTGTCACACAGCGCAAAAAAAAACAGGTCTCACATCTCTATTCAACCAAATCTGCACAGTTTTAGCTGGTCAAGTTATTTGTAGTGACCGTCAAAGCAGACTTTTTGTTCTGGGTTGAAAAAGCATTCCCAAATTTGCCATTCTGAAAATAACTAGTTTGTGGTATTTGAGGCCTACTTGAAATCTATCCCAAAAAGAAAATCTTCCATTGAAGTTATTGATAGTATCATTCAGAAAAACCTAAGACACACGCTAGCGTGCTGATAGAAGTGTCATTCTGTGATAAAACCTATAACTGTCACACAGCGCAAAAAAAAACAGGTCTCACATCTCTATTCAACCAAATCTGCACAGTTTTAGCTGGTCAAGTTATTTGTAGTGACCGTCAAAGCAGACTTTTTGTTCTGGGTTGAAAAAGCATTCCCAAATTTGCCATTCTGAAAATAACTAGTTTGTGGTATTTCAGGCCTACTTGAAATCTATCCCAAAAAGAAAATCTTCCATTGAAGTTATTGATAGTATCATTCAGAAAAACCTAAGACACATGCTAGCGTGCTGATAGAAGTGTCATTCTGTGATTAAACCTATACTGTAACTGTCACACAGCGCAAAAAAAAACAGGTCTCACATCTCTATTCAACCTAATCTGCACAGTTTTAGCTGGTCAAGTTATTTGTAGTGACCGTCAAAGCAGACTTTTTGTTCTGGGTTGAAAAAGCATTCCCAAATTTGCCATTCTGAAAATAACTAGTTTGTGGTATTTCAGGCCTACTTGAAATCTATCCCAAAAAGAAAATCTTCCATTGAAGTTATTGATAGTATCATTCAGAAAAACCTAAGACACACGCTAGCGTGCTGATAGAAGTGTCATTCTGTGATTAAACCTATAACTGTCACACAGCGCAAAAAAAAACAGGTCTCACATCTCTATTCAACCAAATTTGCACAGTTTTAGCTGGTCAAGTTATTTGTAGTGACCGTCAAAGCAGACTTTTTGTTCTGGGTTGAAAAAGCATTCCCAAATTTGCCATTCTGAAAATAACTAGTTTGTGGTATTTCAGGCCTACTTGAAATCTATCCCAAAAAGAAAATCTTCCATTGAAGTTATTGATAGTATCATTCAGAAAAACCTAAGACACACGCTAGCGTGCTGATAGAAGTGTCATTCTGTGATTAAACCTATAACTGTCACACAGCGCAAAAAAAAAAACAGGTCTCACATCTCTATTCAACCAAATCTGCACAGTTTTAGCTGGTCAAGTTATTTGTAGTGACCGTCAAAGCAGACTTTTTGTTCTGGGTTGAAAAAGCATTCCCAAATTTGCCATTCTCAAAATTGTGGTGAACGGGAACAATGAGGAAAACATCTAATAAGGGACGCGGACGTGGACATGGTCGTGGTGGTGTTAGTGGACCCTCTGGTGCTGGGAGAGGACGTGGCCGTTCTGCCACAGCCACACGTCCTAGTGAACCAACTACCTCAGGTCCCAGTAGCCGCCAGAATTTACAGGGATATTTGGTGGGGCCCAATGCCGTTCTAAGGATGGTAAGGCCTGAGCAGGTACAGGCATTAGTCAATTGGGTGGCCGACAGTGCATCCAGCACGTTCACATTATCTCCCACCCAGTCTTCTGCAGAAAGCGCACAGATGGCGCATGAAAACCAAGCCCATCAGTCTGTCACATCACCCCCATGCATATCAGGGAAACTGTCTGAGCCTCAAGTTATGCAGCAGTCTCTTATGCTGTTTGAAGACTCTGCTGCCAGGGTTTTCCAAGGGCATCCACCTAGCCCTTCACCAGGGGTGGAAGAGATAGAATGCACTAACGCACAACCACTTATGTTTCCTGATGATGAGGACATGGGAATACCACCTCAGCACGTCTCTGATGATGACGAAACACAGGTGCCAACTGCTGCGTCTTTCTGCAGTGTGCAGACTGAACAGGAGGTCAGGGGTCAAGACTGGGTGGAAGACGATGCAGGGGACGATGAGGTCCTAGACCCCACATGGAATGAAGGTCGTGCCACTGACTTTCAGAGTTCGGAGGAAGAGGCAGTGGTGAGACCGAGCCAACAGCGTAGCAAAAGAGGGAGCAGTGGGCAAAATCAGAACACCCGTCGCCAAGAGACTCCGCCTGCTACTGACCGCCGCCATCTGGGACCGAGCACCCCAAAGGCAGCTTCAAGGAGTTCCCTGGCATGGCACTTCTTCAAACAATGTGCTGACGACAAGACCCGAGTGGTTTGCACGCTGTGCCATCAGAGCCTGAAGCGAGGCATTAACGTTCTGAACCTTAGCACAACCTGCATGACCAGGCACCTGCATGCAAAGCATGAACTGCAGTGGAGTAAACACCTTAAAAACAAGGAAGTCACTCAGGCTCCCCCTGCTACCTCTTCTGCTGCTGCCGCCTCGGCCTCTTCTGCTGCTGCCGCCGCCTCGGCCTCTTCTGCTGCTGCTGCCGCCGCCTCGGCCTCTTCCTCTGCCTCTGGAGGAACGTTGGCACCTGCCGCCCAGCAAACATGGGATGTACCACTAACACCACCACCTGCGTCACCAAGCATCTCAACCATGTCACACGGCAGCGTTCAGCTCTCCATCTCACAAACATTTGAGAGAAAGCGTAAATTCCCACCTAGCCACCCTCGATCCCTGGCCCTGAATGCCAGCATTTCTAAACTACTGGCCTATGAAATGCTGTCATTTAGGCTGGTGGACACACACAGCTTCAAACAGCTCATGTCACTTGCTGTCCCACAGTATGTTGTTCCCAGCCGCCACTACTTCTCTAAGAGAGCCGTGCCTTCCCTGCACAAACAAGTGTCCGATAAAATCAAGTGTGCACTGCGCAACGCCATCTGTGGCAAGGTCCACCTAACCACAGATACGTGGACCAGTAAGCACGGCCAGGGACGCTATATCTCCCTAACTGCACACTGGGTAAATGTAGTGGCGGCTGGGCCCCAGGCGGAGAGCTATTTGGCGCACGTCCTTCCGCCGCCAAGGATCGCAGGGCAACATTCTTTGCCTCCTGTCTCCTCCTCCTCCTACTCAGCTTCCTCCTCCTCTTCTTCCACCTGCTCATCCAGTCAGCCACACACCTTCACCACCAACTTCAGCACAGCACGGGGTAAACGTCAGCAGGCCATTCTGAAACTCATATGTTTGGGGGACAGGCCCCACACCGCACAGGAGTTGTGGCGGGGTATAGAACAACAGACCGACGAGTGGTTGCTGCCGGTGAGCCTCAAGCCCGGCCTGGTGGTGTGCGATAATGGGCGAAATCTCGTTGCAGCTCTGGGACTAGCCGGTTTGACGCACATCCCTTGCCTGGCGCATGTGCTGAATTTGGTGGTGCAGAAGTTCATTCGCAACTACCCCGACATGTCAGAGCTGCTGCATAAAGTGCGGGCCGTCTGTTCGCGCTTCCGGCGTTCACACCCTGCCGCTGCTCGCCTGTCTGCGCTACAGCGTAACTTCGGCCTTCCCGCTCACCGCCTCATATGCGACGTGCCCACCAGGTGGAACTCCACCTTGCATATGCTGGACAGACTGTGCGAGCAGCAGCAGGCCATAGTGGAGTTTCAGCTGCAGCACGCACGGGTCAGTCGCACTGCGGATCAGACCCACTTCACCACATAGAAACATAGAAACATAGAAACATAGAAACATAGAATGTGTCGGCAGATAAGAACCATTTGGCCCATCCAGTCTGCCCAATATACTAAATACTATGGATAGCCCCTGGCCCTATCTTATATGAAGGATGGCCTTATGCCTATCCCATGCATGCTTAAACTCCTCCACTGTATTTGCAGCTACCACTTCTGCAGGAAGGCTATTCCATGCATCCACTACTCTCTCAGTAAAGTAATACTTCCTGATATTACTTTTAAACCTTTGCCCCTCTAATTTAAAACTATGTCCTCTTGTAGCAGTTTTTCTTCTTTTAAATATTCTCTCCTCTTTTACTTTGTTGATTCCCTTTATGTATTTAAAAGTTTCTATCATATCCCCTCTGTCTCGTCTTTCTTCCAAGCTATACATGTTAAGTTCCTTTAATCTTTCCTGGTAAGTTTTATCCTGCAATCCATGTACCAGTTTAGTAGCTCTTCTCTGAACTCTCTCCAAAGTATCAATATCCTTCTGGAGATATGGTCTCCAGTACTGAGCACAATACTCCAAATGAGGTCTCACTAGTGCTCTGTAGAGCGGCATGAGCACCTCCCTCTTTCTACTAGTAATGCCTCTCCCTATACACCCAAGCATTCTGCTAGCATTTCCTGCTGCTCTATGACATTGTCTGCCTGCCTTTAAGTCTGCCTGCGAGACCTGTGTGCCCTGTTGTGCTGTTTCGAGTACTCCACCAACATGGCCAGTGGCGATGACGCCGTTATCAGCGTTACAATACCACTTCTATGTCTCCTTGAGAAAACACTTAGGGCGATGATGGAAGAGGAGGTGGCCCAGGAGGAAGAGGAGGAAGAGGGGTCATTTTTAGCACTTTCAGGCCAGTCTCTTCAAAGTGACTCAGAGGGAGGTTTTTTGCAACACCAGAGGCCAGGTACAAATGTGGCCAGACAGGGCCCACTACTGGAGGATGAGGAGGACGAGGATGAGGAGGAGGTGGAGGAGGATGAGGATGAAGCATGTTCACAGCGGGGTGGCACCCAAAGCAGCTCGGGCCCATCACTGGTGCGTGGCTGGGGGGAAACACAGGACGATGACGATACGCCTCCCACAGAGGACAGCTTGTCCTTACCTCTGGGCAGCCTGGCACACATGAGCGACTACATGCTGCAGTGCCCGCGCAACGACAGCAGAGTTGCCCACATTTTAACGTGTGCAGACTACTGGGTTGCCACCCTGCTGGATCCCCGGTACAAAGACAATGTGCCCACCTTACTTCCTACACTGGAGCGTGATAGGAAGATGCGCGAGTACAAGCGCACGTTGGTAGACGCGCTACTGAGAGCATTCCCAAATGTCACAGGGGAACCAGTGGAAGCCCAAGGCGAAGGCAGAGGAGGAGCAAGAGGTCGCCAACGCAGCTGTGTCACGGCCAGCTCCTCTGAGGGCAGGGTTAGCATGGCAGAGATGTGGAAAAGTTTTGTCACCACGCCACAGCTAACTGCACCACCTCCTGATACGGAACGTGTTAGCAGGAGGCAACATTTCACTAACATGGTGGAACAGTACCTGTGCACACCCCTCCACGTACTGACTGATGGTTCGGCCCCATTCAACTTCTGGGTCTCCAAATTGTCCACGTGGCCAGAGCTAGCCTTTTATGCCTTGGAGGTGCTGGCCTGCCCGGCGGCCAGCGTTTTGTCTGAACGTGTATTCAGCACGGCAGGGGGCGTCATTACAGACAAACGCAGCCGCCTGTCTACAGCCAATGTGGACAAGCTGACGTTCATAAAAATGAACCAGGCATGGATCCCACAGGACCTGTCCATCCCTTGTGCAGATTAGATATTAACTACCTCCCCTTAACAATATATTATTCTACTCCAGGGCACTTCATCATTCAATACTATTTTTAATTTCATTTTACCATTATATTGTGGGGCAACCCAAAGTTGAATGAACCTCTCCTCTGTCTGGGTGCCGGGGCCTAAATGTGTGACAGTGGCCTGTTCCAGTGGTGGGTGACGTGAAGCCTGATTCTCTGCTATGACATGAATACAGATTCTGCGCTGACATAAGGCCAGATTCTCTGTTACGGGACCTCTCTCCTCTGCCTGGGTGCCTGGGCCTAAATGTGTGACAGTGGCCTGTTCCAGTGGTGGCTGACGTGAAGCCTGATTCTCTGCTATGACATGAAGACAGATTCTGCGCTGACATAAGGCCAGATTCTCTGTTACGGGACCGCTCTCCTCTGTCTGGGTGCCGGGGCCTAAATGTGTGACAGTGGCCTGTTCCAGTGGTGGGTGACGTGAAGCCTGATTCTCTGCTATGACATGAATACAGATTCTGCGCTGACATAAGGCCAGATTCTCTGTTACGGGACCTCTCTCCTCTGCCTGGGTGCCTGGGCCTAAATGTGTGACAGTGGCCTGTTCCAGTGGTGGGTGACGTGAAGCCTGATTCTCTGCTATGACATGAATACAGATTCTGCGCTGACATAAGGCCAGATTCTCTGTTACGGGACCTCTCTCCTCTGCCTGGGTGCCTGGGCCTAAATGTGTGACAGTGGCCTGTTCCAGTGGTGGGTGACGTGAAGCCTGATTCTCTGCTATGACATTAAGACAGATTCTGTGCTGACATAAGGCCAGATTCTCTGTTACGGGACCTCTCTCCTCTTCCTGGGTGCCTGGGCCTAAATGTGTGACAGTGGCCTGTTCCAGTGGTGGGTGACGTGAAGCCTGATTCTCTGCTATGACATTAAGACAGATTCTGTGCTGACATAAGGCCAGATTCTCTGTTACAGGACCTCTCTCCTCTGTCTGGGTGCCGGGGCCTAAATGTGTGACAGTGGCCTGTTCCAGTGGTGGGTGACGTGAAGCTTGATTCTCTGCTATGACATGAAGACTGATTCTGCGCTGACATAAGGCCAGATTCTCTGTTACGGGACCTCTCTCCTCTGCCTGGGTGCCTGGGCCTAAATGTGTGACAGTGGCCTGTTCCAGTGGTGGGTGACGTGAAGCCTGATTCTCTGCTATGACATTAAGACAGATTCTGTGCTGACATAAGGCCAGATTCTCTGTTACGGGACCTCTATCCTCTGCCTGGGTGCCTGGGCCTAAATGTGTGACAGTGGCCTGTTCCAGTGGTGGGTGACGTGATGCCTGATTCTCTGCTATGACATGAAGACAGATTCTGTGCTGACATAAGGCCAGATTCTCTGTTACAGGACCTCTTTCCTCTGTCTGGGTGCCGGGGCCTAAATGTGTGACAGTGGCCTGTTCCAGTGGTGGGTGACGTGAAGCTTGATTCTCTGCTATGACATGAAGACAGATTCTGCGCTGACATAAGGCCAGATTCTCTGTTACGGGACCTCTCTCCTCTGCCTGGGTGCCTGGGCCTAAATGTGTGACAGTGGCCTGTTCCAGTGGTGGGTGACGTGAAGCCTGATTCTCTGCTATGACATTAAGACTGATTCTGCGCTGACATAAGGCCAGATTCTCTGTTACGGGACCTCTCTCCTCTGCCTGGCTGCCTGGGCCTAAATGTGTGACAGTGGCCTGTTCCAGTGGTGGGTGACGTGATGCCTGATTCTCTGCTATGACATGAAGACAGATTCTGTGCTGACATAAGGCCAGATTCTCTGTTACAGGACCTCTCTCCTCTGTCTGGGTGCCGGGGCCTAAATGTGTGACAGTGGCCTGTTCCAGTGGTGGGTGACGTGAAGCTTGATTCTCTGCTATGACATGTAGACTGATTCTGCGCTGACATAAGGCCAGATTCTCTGTTACGGGACCTCTCTCCTCTGCCTGGGTGCCTGGGCCTAAATGTGTGACAGTGGCCTGTTCCAGTGGTGGGTGACGTGAAGCCTGATTCTCTGCTATGACATGAATACAGATTCTGTGCTGACATAAGGCCAGATTCTCTGTTACGGGACCTCTCTCCTCTGCCTGGGTGCCTGGGCCTAAATGTGTGACAGTGGCCTGTTCCAGTGGTGGGTGACGTGATGCCTGATTCTCTGCTATGACATGAAGACAGATTCTGTGCTGACATAAGGCCAGATTCTCTGTTACAGGACCTCTTTCCTCTGTCTGGGTGCCGGGGCCTAAATGTGTGACAGTGGCCTGTTCCAGTGGTGGGTGACGTGAAGCTTGATTCTCTGCTATGACATGAAGACAGATTCTGCGCTGACATAAGGCCAGATTCTCTGTTAGGGGACCGCTCTCCTCTGTCTGGGTGCCGGGGCCTAAATGTGTGACAGTGGCCTGTTCCAGTGGTGGGTGACGTGAAGCCTGATTCTCTGCTATGACATGAAGACTGATTCTGCGCTGACATGAAGCCAGATTCTCTGCTATGGCATGAAGAGACTGATTCTCTGCTGACATGAAGCCAGATTCTTTGCTATGGCATGAAGAGACTGATTCTCTGCTGACGTGAAGCCAGATTCTCTGCTATGGGACCTCTGTCCAATTGATATTGGTTCATTTTTATTTTTTTAATTTTAATTTTAATTCATTTCCCTATCCACATTTGTTTGCAGGGGATTTACCTACATGTTGCTGCCTTTTGCAGCCCTCTAGCTCTTTCCTGGGCTGTTTTACAGCCTTTTTAGTGCCCAAAAGTTCGGGTCCCCATTGACTTCAATGGGGTTCGGGACAAAGTTCGGATCGGGTTCGGATCCCGAACCCGAACATTTCCGGGAAGTTCGGCCGAACTTCTCGAACCCGAACATCCAGGTGTTCGCTCAACTCTATATTTAATGAAAACTATTTATAATTGAATTAGATTTAATGTGTTTGATTGGTATTATCTCCTTAATTCATCACAATTCAAGATTAAAAAAATATGTCAAAAAGCTATTTTGTCATTAAAATATCCGGTGTACCGATTAAAAACATAATGGAGGGGGCCAAGAACTAACCAGCATGGATCCAATATAGCGTTCCGTTTGGATAACAGCTCATGTTGGCGCATTGCTTCCCCATTACATAAATAAAAATGTGATGCAATAATGTGATCGCATCGAAGGAGGAACACACATAGGCCGCTAGTGTCCGTAGACAGGGCGTTCACATGTTCGCACCAGAAACTGAACTCAAGCTGAATCACAAACGCATCTTGTCTATGCGGTCACATGATAGCAAACCTTGGAAATTATAAGATGAACTCCCAAAATGGTGACATGGCTTCAAGAACATTATATATACCACAGTTTATATTGTAGAGTGAAAAGCTTTGATTCTATAAAAATCTAATTTGCACATTATCATTTCATACTTGTCAAGAAGTAACATCAAATAAAAATGTATATATACACTCACCTAAAGAATTATTAGGAACACCATACTAATACGGTGTTTGACCCCCTTTTGCCTTCAGAACTGCCTTAATTCTATGTGGCATTGATTCAACAAGGTGCTGATAGCATTCTTTAGAAATGTTGGCCCATATTGATAGGATAGCATCTTGCAGTTGATGGAGATTTGAGGGATGCACATCCAGGGCACGAAGCTCCCGTTCCACCACATCCCAAAGATGCTCTATTGGGTTATGATCTGGTGACTGTGGGGGCCATTTTAGTACAGTGAACTCATTGTCATGTTCAAGAAACCAATTTAAAATGATTCGAGCTTTGTGACATGGTGCATTATCCTGCTGGAAGTAGCCATCAGAGGATGGGTACATGGTGGTCATGAAGGGATGGACATGGTCAGAAACAATGCACAGGTAGCCCGTGGCATTTAAACGATGCCCAATTGGCACTAAGGGGCCTAAAGTGTGCCCAGAAAACATCCCCCACACCATTACACAACCACCACCAGCCTGCACAGTGGTAACAAGGCATGATGGATACATGTTCTCATTCTGTTTACGCCAAATTCGGACCAGGCAACATTTTTCCAGTCTTCAACAGTCCAATTTTGGTGAGCTCGTGCAAATTGTAGCCTCTTTTTCCTATTTGTAGTGGAGATGAGTGGTACCCGGTGGGGTCTTCTGCTGTTGTAGCCCATCTGCCTCAAGGTTGTGCATGTTGTGGCTTCACAAATGTTTTGCTGCATACCTCGGTTGTAACGAGTGGTTATTTCAGTCAACGTTGCTCTTCTATCAGCTTGAATCAGTCGGCCCATTCTCCTCTGACCTCTAAAATCCACAGGACTGCCACATACTGGATGTTTTTCCCTTTTCACACCATTCTTTGTAAACCCTAGAAATGGTTGTACGTGAAAATCCCAGTAACTGAGCAGATTGTGAAATACTCAGACCGGCCCGTCTGGCACCAACAACCATGCTTAAATCACCTTTCTTTCCCATTCTGACATTCAGTTTGGAGTTCAGGAGATTGTCTTGACCAGGACCACACCCCTAAATGCATTGAAGCAACTGCCATGTGATTGGTTGACTAGATAATTGCATTAATGAGAAATAGAACAGGTGTTCCTAATAATTCTTTAGGTGAGTGTAGATATATACATGTGGCAATAACGCTCCATTTCCAAAACAGGATTACCACACGGATGAGTATAACATCAGTCACACCCAACCATGTGGAGAGGTTAACATAGAAGTCAGCCATCCTGTTCAGGACGACAGATAACACTATGTTCGAACCTAAATCCTGATTAAAACAAACAAGAAAATAATACAATTTAATTAGAGTCCTCAATCAGTCCTGTACAATGTTAACTGCACAAGACCTTTTGACAAGGGAAGCCCACATGCGGTCCCCACTTCTTTTAGTAAGAACCACACCAAGGCCACCCAAAACCCAAGTAAAGCTAAATTCTAACAGATAAAATAAAATAAATAAACAAAGTTTTTGGGTGAATGAAGCGTAACACCGCATGATTGTATTTTATTCAAAAGAATATATATATACAGTACAGACCAAAAGTTTGGACACACCTTCTCATTCAAAGAGTTTTCTTTATTTTCATGACTATGAAAATTGTAGATTCACACTGAATGCATCAAAACTATGAATTAACACATGTGGAATTATATACATAACAAACAAGTGTGAAACAACTGAAAATATGTCATATTCTAGGTTCTTCAAAGTAGCCACCTTTTGCTTTGATTACTGCTTTGCACACTCTTGGCATTCTCTTGATGAGCTTCAAGAGGTAGTCCCCTGAAATGGTTTTCACTTCACAGGTGTGCCCTGTCAGGTTTAATAAGTTGGATTTCTTGCCTTATAAATGGGGTTTGGACCATCAGTTGCGTTGAGGAGAAGTCAGGTGGATACATAGCTGATAGTCCTACTGAATAGACTGTTAGAATTGGTATTATGGCAAGAAAAAAGCAGCTAAGTAAAGAAAAATTAGTGGCCATCATTACTTTAAAAAATGAAGGTCAGTCAGTCAGCCGAAAAATTGGGAAAACTTTGAAAGTAAGGGCTATTTGACCATGAAGGAGAGTGATGGGGTGCTACGCCAGATGACCTGGCCTCCACAGTCACCGGACCTGAACCCAATCGAGATGGTTTGGGGTGAGCTGGACCGCAGAGTGAAGGCAAAAGGGCCAACAAGTGCTAAGCATCTCTGGGAACTCCTTCAAGACTGTTGGAAGACCATTTCAGGGGACTACCTCTTGAAGCTCATCAAGAGAATGCCAAGAGTGTGCAAAGCAGTAATCAAAGCAAAAGGTGGCTACTTTGAAGAACCTAGAATATGACATATTTTCAGTTGTTTCACACTTGTTTGTTATGTATATAATTCCACATGTGTTAATTCATAGTTTTGATGCCTTCATAGTCATGAAAATAAAGAAAACTCTTTGAATGAGAAGGTGTGTCCAAACTTTTGGTCTGTACTGTATATATATTGATTATATATGATGAACAGAGGACATGCGTATAAAATAAAGCATGCACACCAGTTTAAGAGAATTCTAATACTCGATAGTTGATAAAGTCCAAGGGCGAATAAGCGGTCAATGCTGGTAGTCCTCAGCAGGATCAGGATAGATAGCAGCAGCAGGTAATTATTAAGGGTATAGTACAAGCCCTACACCTAGCTAGACCAAACTCAGCAGGAGCAGGACAGACTGCAGCAGTGAAATGGTAACGCTGTAGTGTAAAGCATACACATAGCTGGGTCTAACTCAGCAGGAACAGAACAGACAGCAGCAGGGAAATGGTAACACTGTAGTATAGGGCATACACATAGCTGGGCCTAACTCAGTAATATCAGGACAGACAACAGCAGCTGGTAAATGATAACGCTGTAGTATACGTCATACACATAGCTGGGCCTAACTCAGTAATATCAGGAGAGACAGCAGTAGCTGGAAAATGGTAACACTGTAGTGTCAGGCGTACACATATTTGGGCGTAAATCAGCAGGAGAAGAACAGACGGCAGCAGGGAAATGGTAACGCTGTAGGACAAGGCCGACACATAAATCATCAAGATCTGGACAGACAGCAGCAGCAGATAAAGGTAACGGTGGAGTATAAGGCCTACACATAACTTAACATGGTCAGGACAGACAGCATCAGCAGCAGGTACATGTTAATGGTTGGGTCTAAGGACTACATCTCTGACAGCAGCAGGTTCTTTGTTTGCAGCAAGAATGTGTTCCCAGGAATGGGCCCCCACCAGACCTGGGCAACAACAAAAATAAACTTAGACATCTCTGACAGCAGCAGGTTCTTTGTTTGCAGCAAGAATGTGTTCACAGGAATGGGCCCCCACCAGACCTAGGCAACAACAAAAATAAACTTAGACACCTCTGACAGCAGCAGGTTCGTCGTCTAGAGCAGGAATGTGCTCACATGCATACAAAAAGCTATATTTTCCTTTGACAAATTTGTTTATCGATTGTATTTTAAGGTGTGCAGCCCACAATAAATTAGTACAACATTAGCTCCACACGCTTCCAGCACCAGTCTGCTCTCAGTTTCCATATCGGGCACATCGAGTCTAGAGAAGAACACTGCGGTAACGCAGCCTGCCGCGCTGTGTGCTGATTCCTCCAAGCCAGAGGGCAGCAGGACTGGAGTGGTTTAGCAGCGGCTCTGTCATCCTCCTTTTGTCTATGAAGAGGCATGGTTACCTCAGATCGCATGACCCATACATGATCAGCGCCACACACACGCCGTGCTCCAGCCATCGGCAGCACCCAGCCGTCCTCTGCCCGTCAGAGCACAGAAGCCACTGAGGAACCAGCTTGCCTTGCCCTGGGTGTGGAAGTGTCCCCGGTACTCTGCCACTGGGATCAGTTCCCCTCCCCTCTGTGATGACTCAGTCACGGTCCCTGGCTGCTGGCGGGGTCCTCGGCGGCTGCCTCCAGTGACAGCCCGGATCATCGATCGCAGGTCATGCTGCAGAATAACCCTTTAGCTGCGAGGCTTGGCTACACATGGGGGGTAGTGTCACACAGCCCGGGGCAGACTTCAACAGGAAGGGGCTGACAGGCACAGGGGAGCACCTACACTGTCATCCAGCAGAGCAGAGTTTGGAGTCTATTTTGAAGGCACCATGTGTTCTCGAGTTACATCGAACAGCCGGTAAACTTACCCCACAAAACGAATGCAGCTTTGCTTCATCTTTGTGGACTTGACCTAGAAATTAATATTCCTTTAAGTTCATGAAAAACATACAGTAATCCGGTCCTATACAATGCAGATGTCTGGAGGGGGAGAATAATGCAGGGCTTCCAGGGAGAGATGGGGTAGATAGATATATACATGTTGTCCATCATGCTATAATCTATCTATCTATCTATCTATCTATCTATCTATCTATCTATCTATCTACCCCATCTATCCCTGGAAGCCCTGAAATTTTCTCCCCCTCCAGACATCTGCACTGTAGAGGACCGGATTACTGTACGTTTTTCTGGAACCTACAGGATGTGATTTTCTATGTCAAGTCCACAAAGATGAAGCACAGCTGCATTTGTTTTGTGGGCTAAGTTTGGGGGCAGTTCTATGTAACTCTAGAACACATGTTGCCTTCAAAATAAACTACAAACTCTGCTCTGCTGGATGACAGTGTAGGTGCTCCCCTGTGCCTGTCAGCCCCTTCCTGGTGAAGTCTGCCCCGGGCTGTTCGACACTACCCCCCATGTGTAGCCAAGCCTCGCAGCTAAAGGATTATTCTGCAGCATGACCTGATCGATGATCTAGGCTGCGCAGGGACCGTAACTGAGTCATCACCTAGGGGAGGGGAACTGATCCCAGAGGCAGATCCGGGGACACTTCAACACCTTGGCTGAGGCAAGCTGGTTCCTCACTGGCTTCTGTGCTCTGTGGGCAGAGGACGGCTGGGTGCCACCGATGGTTGGAGCACGGCGTGTGTGTGGCGCTGATCATGTATGGCTCATTCTATCTGCGGTAACCATGCCTCTTCACAGACAAAAGGAGGATGACAAAGCCGCTGCTAAATCATGCCAGTCTTGCTGCCCTCTGGTTTGGAGGAATCAGCAAACGGCATGGCAGGCTGCATTACCCAAGTGTTCTTCTCCAGGCTCGATGTGCCCGATATGGAAACTGAGAGCAGACCGGTGTGGGCAGCGTGTGGAGCACTATGTGCCAATTGGTATCTGAGAGGTCTATTTTACAGTATGGTTTATGAATGGAGGGCGGTGTCCAGAGATCACACAGAGGACTAAGAGTTACACTATACTAGGGCTGAAACGATTAATCAATTTAATTGAGTTATTCGACACAAAAAGCCAATGTGGTCAAGTTCCCTTGACATTTAAGATCTACTGTTCCTACTAATGTTTATGCACTACTACTTATTCTTAACGGCCTTAATGTGTAGTATATATATATTTCAACAATTAGTTAAATGAATTAATAAATCAACAAGAGGTTTAATAAATTAATGAAAAAATATATATAAATAATCTCATCGATTGGGAAAAAAAAATTGTTTGTCAAAAAAATACGTAAAGAAATTCAGCAATAGAGAAATATATAAATAAAGTCATCAATAAATAAATAAATATATAAAAATGCATCCATAAATAAATAAATACATAAATAAATAAATACAGAAATAAATTAATCAATACAGAAATATATAAATACATTTCTAAATAAATAAAAAAATTCATCCATAAATAAATAAATACATAAATAAATAAATTCATAAAAAAAATATATACAGAAGTTAAAAAACAACGAAATTTGGGAGGGAGAGCCAAGGAGAGGGATTACCAAGGGACCCTTTAGCGCCCGGAACTGACAGCGGGGGGCCAAGAAGTCGCTGCTAATCCAGGACTGGTTCATTTTGATAAATGTCAGTCTGTCTACAGAGTCAGTCACTTGTCGGTGACCACCCCACCTGCCGCGCTGAATGTCCGCTCAGACAGTACACTGGCGTGGGGGGGAGGCAAGACAGTACTTCTAGCGCATACTAAGCGAGCTCACGGCAGGTGTCCAGCCTGGCAACCCAGTACTCCAGGGGGTCGTCGGTGCTTATGCTGTCGGAAGCACCAACGGAACCCATGTAGTCTGCCACCATGCGGGCCAGCCGCTGGTGGTGACTGCTGCTGCTGCTGCTACTGGATCGCGCAGACTGGTAGAACAGCCTCATCTCACCCATAAGATCACCTACTCGGCTGGAGCTGCTTGGGCCAGCCACCTGCTGGGTGAGATGGGCGGGGAGAACTGAAGCGTGAGGCTGAGGGTTTGCCTGCTCCAGCTGGAGGATCAGATAGGCCCGTAGGTTATTCATATGGGAATCCCTCCGGCTGGCTGGGATGAACTGCTCCAGTTTCTCCTTGCAGCGAGTGTCAAAAAGGATGGCCAACCAAAAATCATCCCTCTCCTTAATTTTCTTGATCTGGGGGTCCCTCCTGAGGCATCGCAGCATGCGGGCAGCCATGGAGAAGAGGACAGCCCGCTGTGATGGGACCATGACATCTTGGTCCTCCTGCTGCTGCTGCTCCCTGTGGGAGCCGTCCCACCCCCAGACTAATAGTGCCCCCAGCACTGGCTCTCCCTCCTGACCAGGCCCAGACTACTGGATGTCGGCAAACTCCTCTACAAATTCTTCCTCCTCCTCATCCTGGGCCTGGTCTTGGTGGAGCATTGTTGCCTCTTCTTGCTCCACCAAGGCACTCTCCCCAGCATCGAGCAGTCGATCTAGTGTCCTGCTAAGCAGGAACACTATGGGGAGCACTTCATTGAGGCTGAAATGCTCCCTGCTGACCCTCTTGGTTGCCTGCTCGAATGGGGCCAGTACGTGGCAGACCTGGTGTATCTGCCCCCACTCCGCATTGGTGATGTAGGGGAGTGGGTGTGATGGCCCGGAAGTGCCTTGGTCCAGCAGGTATTCTTTCACCGCCCGTCGCTGATCCCACAACCTCTCCAGCATGTGGAGGGTGGAATTCCACCGCGTCACGCTGTCCACAATCAGGCTGTGAGGTGGCAGGCTGTTGTCCTGCTGCAGTTTGGACAAGGACACAGTGGCGGTTTGAAAGGGTCGGAAGTGGTTGGAAATCCTACGTACACGTTGCACGATGTCACTCAACCTTGGGTATGTGTATAGGAACTTCTGTACCACAAGGTGGAGGACATGTGCTATGCAGGGTACGAGTGTTAGACTGCCAGCTTTGAGGGCAGTGAGGAGGTTGCTGCTGTTGTCACAGACAACCATACCTGCCTGGAGCCTTCGGGGTGTCAGCCACTTTTGGACCTGAGCCTGGAGGGTAGCCAGAACATCAGGTCTAGTGTGTCTCTGTTCCCCTAAGCTCACAGGCTGGAGCACGGCCTGGCAGCGAACGTGCCCCTCACTTGTGTAACTACGAGGACGCTTGCTGGGGGGCTCAGTAGCGGTGGAGACAGTGGCTTGAGGGAGAGCAGCAGTTCTCCCCTGGACACCCTGGGGCGGCACCACAAATTGAGATGCCGCCAGATCTGATAATCCCTCCCCGGCACTTCGGAGGGACACCCAATGGGCTGTAAAACTGATGTATCATCCCTGCCCATGTCTGCTGGTACAGGCATCCATTGTCAGATGCACGCTGTAGCCGACAGCGTGATACAGCGACAGGGATACATTCTGCACAATGTGCTGGTGTAGGGCAGGGATGCCGATCCTGGCAAAGAAATAGCTGCTGGGGACACGCCATCTGGGTTGGGCCTACTACAACATATGCCGGAATGGATTGCAGTCTACAATATTGAAGGGCAGCAGATGTTGGGCGATAACCCTTGCCAGGAGCCCATTGAGTGAACGCACGCGTCGGTCCCCAGGGGCGTAGGGTGCGGTGCGTTCAAATGCGTCGGCAACCGACGGCTGGAGCTGGACGGCAGTGGAGGTGATAGAGGAGGGTGCAGAGGAGGCAGAGGTCTGGCTGCTGGTACCAGTTCCTCTAGGAAAGGGAGTGAGAATGCATTGTTGGAAGGGGGTGGGGTCGCTGCAGGACAGTGGCAGGAGCTGCTGTCCCCTGCGCACTGCTGCTGCCACTGTTGCGACCACCCTGCATCTGTTCCCACTCCCGCCAGTGGTTGACTCTCAGGTGCTGGGTAAGGGAAGTGGTACCTTGCCAAGCAACAGACCTCCCTCTTCTCTGACAGATGGCAATTGTCACATCGTCTGCTGCCAGGGTGAAGTAAGCTCAAAAAGGTGACTTACCACTGACCTCCTGTCAGATGGGGTGGTGCTGGCTTGCGCCTGTTCTGGCTCGGTGCGCACAGGTGGAGGCAGCACCTGCTGCTGCTGCCGCCTCATGCTGCCATTACATGTGGAGCCCCTGCCACTGAGCTCCCTGGTGACCTGGTGCACCATTTGCCGCAGGTGCCTAGACTTCCTCATCAGTGCTGCTGTCACCTGACAAGGGAGGTGGCACCAATTCCAAGTCACCCTTCTCTTCATCCCCTGTAATGTCAGACCCAAGGTTGACCAGTGGTTGACTGAGGGGAACAGCAGACGTGGAGCCCCTGACCTGGCTCCGCTGTCCCCTCGCTGACGCCTAGGCCTGACTAGGTGCGGGGGTTCTGTGGCTGAAAACACCCGGACCAGTTGGAAGGGATGTCACTGGGGTACTAACGGGAGGTACCCCCTCCTCCTCCTCCATTCCCTTCCAAAAGGTCCTGAGCATCCGGACCAAGCTCTAGCTCACTCTCCTGCATTACCACCCACTAAGATGTCCCTCTCACTGTCCCTGCCAAACAGCATCAAGGTAGATTCTTGGTGGCGGGGGGCTGGTCCTGCAGGAGGCAGAGAGCTGCTACTGCTCAGAGGCGGGACAGAGGACTCTGTGTCACTAGCTTGTGTCACGAATAACACCACTGCCTCAGTGTTTTGAGATGAAATGGGGTGGCTGCCACGCCCAAAAAAATCACAGATGAGATGAACGCCCCTGCCACTGGGCACACCCCTCCGTGGGTAGAGGAGCGGCCCCGTGCTCGCAGCAGTCCAGCACTGGAAACAACTCCCCTACCACGACCACGGCTGCTGGCACACCCACATGCACTCATGATCTGTTTTTATATACAACAAATATATATAAAGAAAATAATGAGGGAATTTGGGAACTTTATTGGGTTGGGGACAATGGGGCAAAAAAGGAAAAATAAAACATACATGAAACCCTAAAACATAGAAAAAATCACTACCCACACAAAACCCTAAAACACTAACCATAAAACACAGAAAAAATATTTTTGTTTTTATTTTTTATTTTTTTTATTTTACCGACGAAGGACGCTGACACTAATCACTACCCACACGAAACCCTAAAACACTAACTCTAAAACACAGAAAAAGACTTTTATTTTATTTTTTTAGATCACAGCGAAAGGTGCAACTCAATGATATGCAACTGACAACACTGGCTAATCCCTAAAACTGATGTTAAAAACTGAGACTTTAGCCAATGTATTCCAGTCAGGAACACATCAGAGCCCTTTTGCACCACCGTCAAGATATCTCAGTATGGCATGGGTTCCTACCACTAGACTACCTATGGTGTGTGAACACGGTCTGAGAGGTGCTAAGATCTAACTTACATTGGCTAAAGTCTCAGTTTTTAACATCAGCTTGAGGGATTAGCCAGTGTTGTCAGTTGCATATCATTGAGCTGCACCTTTCGCAGTGATTTATGTATTTTTATATTTCCATCCACACTATTTCATCTTGTGTAGGATGCTCTTGTGGTGCATGTGGTCCGCTGCCGACATCCTCCATTGTATGCATCTCCGCTGGGGATTGCCGTTAGCAACGGATCACATGCGGAAGAATTGCTCCCCCGGTTATAAGCACTCTACAGTGTTTGGGATTTGTGAGCATTTCCTCCCATTTAGGCCACTTTATTTCAGTGATTTTTTTTTTTCCAAAGACAAAAGACGCTGACACTAATTACTACCCGCACAAAACCCTAAAACAGTAAAACACAGAAACAAATTTTTTTTCACAACGAAACGAAACAGATAGCAAAAGCCTAGACTATTCTATATCTCTATCTAACCTACACTACACCCTGCACTGGACCCTATCAGCTACACTATTCACTCACTAACCTACACTATCTAACACCATCTGGATTATATATATGAGGTATCAGATGTCAGAGGAATTCAGCACAGCACAAAGATCACACTCCTCTCTCTCTCTCACAACTGCATGAAACAGCACAAAATGGCTGCTGGAGAGGTTCTCTTATATAGTAGGCAACTTTCCTATTGGTTGCTAGGGAAGTTGCTAAGCTCTTGCAGCCTTCTCCTTGGCCCACAAGCTAGAAGCAGGGAGGGATCATGTGTACTGTTGAAAAAAACCACGAATATTAGAATTTTCAAATATATAGCGCTATATTCTAAATATTCGCAAATTCTTGAAGTGCCAATATTCGCGGTTAAAATTCGCGATTCGAATATTCGCACTCAACACTAGTTGACTTATCCTTAGGATAGGTCATCAGTATCAGATCAGCAGGGGTGCGACACCCGGGACCCCCAACTATCAGCTATTAGAAGAGGGTTTGTGCGCTGCAGCCTCTTCCTAGGCCAGTGACATCACTGTACATTGGTCACATGGCATAGTTGCAGCTCAGTCCCATTCAAGTCTATGGGGCCGAGCTGCAATACCAAGCACTGCCACTATATGATATATGGTGTTGTCCGTGAAAAGCTGCCGGGAGCTTGCATCGCTTGCCAGAGCTTTGGTGAGCACAGTAGCTCCCTCAAACAGCTGATCAGCAGGGATGCCGGGAAATGCACCCACGCTGATGTTATAATGATGAACTATCCTGAGGATAAGTTATCATTATCTTGCCCAGGATAAACTCTTTAATATAAAGTCGGTCAGCACAGGCCTCCTAATAAATTTGCTGCATTTCCATGCAGTCCAAGTGCCAGAGTGATGCCAGACTTTCAAATCTAAGAAAACTGTATACTTGAGGAGGTACATGTTCCTGTTTGTGTAAATTTTTTTAAAGTAAAAAATGCTGAAGACATGTTTTCTGTTAGTCTATAGGAGCATATGAATATTTCTGGTTTGTGGGGACCAGAGCAGCACAGAGGACCAAAGCATCCTCTGTTCTCCACTTTACTACACTGAAATACTGCTCTATTGCAATGTATTGGTGTAACGCTGGCAGGCAGCTTATTAAGTTCTGCCTCCGGCAGGGCCTAATAGGCTTGTGAACATAGCAGGCCCAGGGACCATTGTTAAGTCCATGGCTGCCATTGCTTCCCATGGTCTTACAGAGGGAGCCGCCTTTCTTTAAAAAACAACTTAGGTGCAATGATCACTATTAAATAGCCAGAATCACAGTTATCTCTGATCCTGGCTGTTGAAGTTGGTGTCGACTGTGTGATTGCACCATCACTCCAGTATAATAAAATGGTGGATTGATGCACGGCAGTAAGGGGTTTAAAACATATCAAAAGATGAATGCAGAATAATACGTAGGGGGGATTTATCAAAGGTTTTACGCCATAGTAGTGGGGGTAAAAAAGCTGCAAATTATGACACATACCATATTTGCACCATAATTAGTAACTTTGAGAAGGGCGGGGCTTGACAAGAGGGACGGGGATCAGTGGCCCACCGGATTTACTATAACTTATGCCAGAAATTAACATAACTTATAGCTCCATTCTGTGCCAGCCCCTATCTGGTGCAGACGTCAGTTTCTGGCGCACAGATGATGTGTCTTATTTGCTTCTTAAGGAATTAGGCGCATCTTACTCCAGTGCAGGGTGTACTGGTGTATGGGAATGCCAGTCTTGATTAATCTCCCCTATAATATAAAAAATATCAGTGAAAGCCCATAAAAAACAGAACCTTAGAAACTGGAGAGGTTTTCGTAGACAGCTTTGTATGCCATTTAGATGCAATTAAATGACTTCCAGGACCTAAAATCACAATGTCAGTGTAAGGTAACAAAAAGTTGAGAACTTTAATTTGGCAGTTTGGACTCAAGAGCAGATTTCATACATTACAGCCATAGGGACAGCACTTTTGTAAACCAATATGCATACGTAGAGGATGTGTCGAAAAGTTGCATCTGTAGCCCTAGATAACGGTTTGTATTTAAATATCTGTAGCATCACAATTTTTTGATCTGCTAATGACCATACACTAACTCAGTAGGCTTAAAGCAATCCAATCCAATATTTGTAGTGTACTAACTGTAACGGCAACATTTCTTAGGGGAGTAAAGGAATAAACTAAAATAAATAAATCTGAGTTTCTGGTTTAAACTACTTTAACATATAATAAAAGTCACTGTTAGTATAATTTATAAACATTCAGGTTAGCAAGGGGCCATGGAACTAGATCAGGAGAACATCTGCTTAGTAAAAAGGAATTTTGCAATCACTTTTACTTGGTCTCATCATAAAGCCTAGGGGGTTTTGCCATATTAAACATAGCTTAAAAAAAAAAAGACCTATTGTGACAAAGAATATTAGCCCCTTTAATTTCTGAAAATTTCTTTCATCTTAGCTCTTCTGGACATATGGCATTCTAAAAGGTGTTCATTTAGCATGGTTTTAAAATATTTTATATTTCCTATTTCACTTGGACCTGGACTTCATATAAGGCTACATGCACACGACCGTATGTGTTTTGCGGTCCGCAAATTGTAGATCCGCAAAAAAAAAAAACTTAATGGACACGGAAACAAAATACGTTTGTGTGCATGTAGCCTTAAGGAAATGTTTTCTTAGCGAAAATTACTGGAGTTCAATTTTAGAAAATCCAGATGGCTAGGCAAACCATGTGGCTTACAGTTAAAGGGAATGTGTCGTCTAAAAATAACGTATTGTTTAAACCATTCATAATACACCATTAGGCATATTTCAGGCACAGATGGCAGTGTAATGGTTAGTTGTGCCGCTATCTGCGATTTTGCCCCGCTCATGTCAGGTCTAATATTGTGGGTATGGGCCGGCAGACGCATCTCATTCACCATTTTCTACGCTTGTTTTAGGCGTAGAAAATGGTCTAAATGTAAGACAGCTCGGAAGCTGGCTTACATTTAGAACTGGGCCTGGATGTGCCGAAGTTATAGAGAGGCCGGCGCCTCTTCATAACTTTGGTGGAACCACTGCCAGCAATGGTCTTTTATTAAGACCGGCGTCTAAAACACTGGACTTAATAAATGTCCCCCCATGTTTTTATGTTAAATATATTTAAAAAAATATTTTTATGATTTTCCATTTCAGTATCTGTATTTATCACAAATCCTAAAGTTTTGTAGTTTTCATTCTGCCCACTAAGCCTTATAATAAATAGGCTGACACTTCCACTTGTGGAGATCACCCCTCAGCAGTCATCTCACTATCACTACTGACAGGATTACAATAACATGTAACAATATACAGGTGAAACTCGAAAAATTAGAATATCGTGCAAAAGTCCATTTATTTCAGTAATGCAAATTATAAAGAATTGCATTAATGCAGCTTAAAATTTGAATTTTGTGAAAAGGTTCAATATTCTAGGCTCTAAGTCTCACACTCTAGTCAGCTAATTAATCCATACCCCCTGAGCAAAGGGTACCTGAGATTGTGACTTTGGGGTTTCATAAGCTATAAGCCATAATCATCCAAATATAACAAATAAAGGCTTGAAATATCTCGCTTTGCATGTAATAGGTCTATCTCATATGTTAGTTTCACCTTTTAAGTTGCATTACTGAAATAAATGAACTTTGCACGATATTCGAAATTTTCGAGTTTCACCTGTATATAAATAAATACATAACATACCATAAACAAAAGGTGATGTCACAGCTGACCTCCTCCCCCTCCCTGCACAGTGACCTCTGTAAAAGTCACAGATTATGCCTAAAAAACTCTCCCATGGATCCCAATGGACATCTATAGAACATGTGACTGCTGGAAGGTTGTCTTCACACACACACTTTTCTATACAGAAACATATGGAAAATGCTATGCCATGCTTAGGGTATGCTGGGTTTTTTAAAACCATGGACCCAAAAAAATTCACTGAAAAGTGAGGAACAACGCCACAACTCTTTGTAGCACATTTAATATTTCCCCATCACCTGTAAATGCTTTATTTTACTGCACATTACATTAAATGCATGCTCTGGGTATAACTGAATCAATGTGTCACGCCTTGTGCAGAACAAATCACAATTGCACTTGGACCGATACACTGATGTCCAGACGACAAACTAAGCTACAAATACCATATTCCTCTGGTGACAAATTGTCTTTTTTCACTAGGTTAATTAGTTTAAAGCTACACATTTATTACTAATCCTCTAAAAATGTCTTACACTAACAGGGGTGGACTGGCCCTGGAAAAAATACTAAAAGTGGCCCCGTTTTAAAGTTGGGCACAAATTGATGGAAGGCAGGGCCAGGAATACCATATTGCGGCACAAAATACGGCCAACAGCACAACATACATAAAAAACTTCCACTGGCAGGCTGTGAGGAGGGCCCCCTGGGCATCGGCCCACCAGGAAATTCCCCTGTAAGGCCCATGGCCAATCTGCCCCTGTACATTAACAATATTATTAAAATAATGTGGTGGCTGATGGTACTGTTTCTTTAGCAACTGATTGTACCTACAGCAGTCACTGCTATCTAATCACACTATGTGCTAAGGTATAGCTGTGCTTTAATAAGGAGGCTACAGTCCCTTCTTGTCACCAACAGTTTAAAATAAAAAGACAGCCCCCCCCCAAACAACCAACATGTTTTGTGCTGATCCGGCGTCCTCAGGGCTTTAGGGGCTGTAGTATGGGACTGCCTCTCTGTTCTGGTATTGATTACATCACTGGAACCCCCCCATACTAGGCCAATGAGTACAGCCTCTTCTGTAAGGCCTCCTTACTACCATCGGACTGACATCTCAACGTGCCTTTTTTAAAAGCTGGGCTAGGAGGTGTGTGTGATTGACTAGCTGCAAGAAAGCGCTCAAACTTCTTTTCCATCTTCCAGATGCATCTTGTTCACACCTACACTTAGTCTGAGCAGTGATCTCAATGCGCTTGCTCCCATAATTAGTCCCTCAACGTCTCCGGGGGTTAACTGCGCCTGTTATCGCTTACACTAATTCTTATTTTATAACAAAAATAATAGTATTGTTTGCAATAAATAAGGATCATTTTTTTGTCACTTCAAACAATACGTGAGACAAGCAGTAACTCTGACCACTGTCCACAAATCTCATGCGTATCTGAAACATGTTTGTTTATTTTGTCAGAATACATTTTATTTAACATATCTACCCATTAGTATATTTTAGAAAAGTGGTCTGACAGATTGTTCATTCTTATTGCTTCAGAGTAGACCACCTTCATTGTGTACCCTCATCCTGGATGGCACCTGGGATTGAATCGCCAAAGAATGCATCTGTAATAGCATTGTGCCTACCCTATAGCACCATTGGAAGAGGCGAGCTCCTGAACATTTTCTACATTGTTATCCTACGTGTTATTACCCTATGAAGCCTTGTTTTTTTTTTTACTTTAGTCTGTTCTTTAAATTATATTTTCTCGGTGGTATAAATAGTTAATGATTCTAATGTAAAATATAAGTAATTCTTTTCTATCTTAAATGGTTTATAGTAGTTTCATTATGTCATTGTGCCTGTTTGTATTTCATGATCCCGAGTCTTTCAGGGAATTAAATTCTAATTTGTTAAGGGAAGACCAATATCGTTATGCAACAATGATACCTATATTGTCTGATATATCTCTTAAGTTTCTGTATTTTTACTAGCACAGTTTAATATCCAGACAGCTAGGAATATTATTCTATATTTCATGAGCCTGAAGAAGACATGACCCCTCTGCACGTGGACATCCAAACCCATGTCATGACTCACAGAAAGGTTTTACACAAGTGCCACAGCAGCTTCTTCTGCAAAGCTTTAAATGCAGCGATGCATTAAGGATGTCAGATAGCTTTTTTATTAATTCTTGAGAAACAGTTATGTCATCAATGGTTAAAACACAACCTAACACTGTGTTATATTTTCGGAGGTCATTTTGCAGTTTTTGAAGCCGGACAGGGTCTACAGTAGACTATGAGGATTTTGTGCTTGAATAATCCACTCCTTAAAAATGAAGTATTCCACCCCTGCCCCGAAGAATATAGCAGCCTGCTAATGATTCAGTCACATAGTAGCTGATCTGAATACACAATACAGGCTTTCAGAACTCTCTATGTTGATGGCATCTGGAAGGCAGTGAAAGGGAAATTTAAATTTCCTGTAGTCCAGTAGCATTCACAGATCCCTCAATGCCTGCCACAGTATCTTCGTTAACAGTTACAATGCCCCTAGTGTCAACCACAGTGTGCCCCCCTGTTCTTAGTACAGTGCCCCCATTCCAACCACAGTGCCAAGGCAACAGTCGCAGAAGTTATGAATGTGCCACCATGTCCATGTAACTTTCTTATTCTAACCTGCACAGGAAAATGTATGCCTGGCATAAGTGATCTGTGATAGATCAGATCTGCATGGAGGCAGATGGGGTTCCATAATTAAGATCCTTTCCTCGTAATGTTTCACCACCCACATACAGGAGAACCCAGACCATATGTATCACTCTTTCTCATCCTTTTTATTTTTTGTCAGCATAGTGCCTGTGTAGAGAGGATGCCCTGTGTAGGTTCACAATGCCCATTTACAAGGAAAAGAGGGTTAACATTGAACTGGGCTACTGCACCCCTCCATGGCCAAAAATGCAGGGACAGCTGCATACACTATACACATTTTATGGGGGAGTTAGTAGACTTGGTTGCGACTTACATATAGGGCAATACTAGTAAAGTCAATCAATGGCTACCTTTTGATTTTAATGGATTCTGGTGCTCCTCCATAGCAGAGAGTGGTGCTTTTCTCTGACTCTCTTGGACCTCATTTTCAAAAAGCATATTAACAAATATTGTCAGTACTGCCCGTGACTACAAGTAAATCCATACATTTTCAAACATGCCCCTAAAAATAAATAGCTGCAATGTTTATGCCTGCTATGGGCAACACTAACAGAATTTGGACATCTATGAAAAAAATATATGTATAAGCGACAATTACTTCATAATTTGTATAATTGTCTAGTGTCTAATCGCAAAATTAATTAAATGGTTCTCTAAGGCTTTACCTAAACTCTCTTTGTCAGCTGTAAAAGGAAACGAGTTTCAGCACAATGCACCCTTATGTCGCTCCACCGACTCGGCTGTGATCACATGACTGCCGACTGGCTCCAGGCTCTTCTGCTGAAGTCTTGACCTGATGTGCTCCTGTGTCTTCCTGTTCAGCTGCATCTACATTATACAGCTAAGGGTCCATTCACACATCCACAAAATGGGTCCACATTCATTCCAAAATTTTTCGGAACGGGTGCGGACCCATTCATTTTCAATGGGGCCGAAAAAGATGCGGACAGCACACTGTGTGCTGTCTGCATCCGCACTTCCATTCCGCGGTCCCGCAAAAAAATAAAACATGTCCTATTCTTGTCTGAAGCCACGGACAAGGAAAGGCATTTCTATCATAGTTCCGTTCTGACCATGTGCGGACTGCAAAACAGTTGCGGACCTGTGAATGGACCCTAAGGCTGAGTTCACATCAGCATTCAGCCTTTCCGTTCTCTTGCTCCGTTCGGCTCAGTTAGGTGCCGAATCCGTCCTTTCTGTTCTCCTGCTCCTATAATTTCTATGGATATGCAATCTGCAAGATGCAGCAAAAAATAGGACATATTCTAAATTTTATGATGCGGAAGCATGGACCCGGAAGCACACAGAAGCCAGTGTTTACAATATTGAAAAAAGACACAGGTCGATCAAGTTCAATAATCCTATTATGTAGATTCAGAGGAAGTCAAAAACCTCTATAAGACAGAGCCCTACCTCATATTAGTAGAAAAATGTTTTCCCCACTCTAGAAATGCCAATGAATCAGAATACATTCCTGCCTGGGTTAATGCCACTTTTTCATAAATTGCAATATTGCATCTTTCAAGAAAACCTTCAAGAATCCAGACCCCTCTTAAACTTGTTCAAACTCTTCTGGCAGAAGGTTCCACAGTCTCACTGCTTTTACAGTAAAGAATCCCCATCTATGTTGATGACGCATTCTTTCTTCCGGATGTACAGGATGTCCTCTTGTGATGGATACAGGCCTAGGTATAAAAAGGTATTTGGCAAAATCTTTCCATTTATGTATTTGTACATTGTATGTAGATTTCGCCTAAGCCATCTTTTTTCTATCTGATTAACTCCATGTTTGAAAAAATATAAAAAGCCCTAAATTATTACAGTGTAAAGTGGCTTTAGTAGCAGAGTTTGCTTTCCTTACCTACTATATACAAGACCCCCTGATTTGCTTCTATTTTCCAGATAAACTTTCATTGAGATTTTGGAAGCTTTAAAATCCCATGATGAATTCTCTAGATGGCAGCATTTGCCTTCTGAAATATCATTTTACCTTGTGCATGTAATACAGTATGTAACGTCTGGCAATGAACGACTACCTGACATATCACCATTAAAATATAAACTACTTATCTTTTCGTGTTTTTTTCTGCATCCTATTTTTTCCTTTAAATATCCTAGAGGTAATGCTGGGCCTGGCTTAACTGTTTAAATTCAACTTTGTGTTTAGATCAGATTTTTATTGAGTTGTGGAAATAAGGCAGAAATATCTAGTGCCGCTTGTCTTAGGCAACAAAAGATGGTATATTGAAAAATCCAACCTACAAGTTTCCCTAGATGACATTAAGATTTGTTTGTCACAATGGAGTCTATAGCGAGTTTTCAAAAGAGCTTTCAGGTCATTAACGCTTATTCACTGATTAAATGAAAAGTTCTGCAATTTTCTTATATGCTTTGGGCATTCATTTACCATTGTAGGTGTATTTGTGGTTAGTTTTTAGACTGTGGTTGCTACAAGCACAAAATTTATGACAATAGTGCATGGTAATAATAAGTTTGGTGCCAGTGCAATAAAAGTAGAGTTGCGACTTTTTTTGCAGTACAGTGCACAAAAAGTTGCAAAAATTTTGCACAACTGACCCCAAAAAGTCTCAAAGCCTCTATTTGCAACTTTTTGAAGCCTGAATTCTGGCATGCAGTGATTGATGAATTCCCACCTTTGTTGTTTAATTAGACATTTTCAAGAATTAAATCTGCAGTCATCCTTGTTACATTCATAGGCTGTGAACCTGTATATTCCTAGACCTGACCTTACCTTAAGGCCTCTTTCACTTGACCGTTGTGTGCACCCGTGGCCGTTGTGCCGTTTTCCGTTTTTTTTTCGCGGACCCCATGACTTTCAATGGGTCCGTGGAAAAAACGGAAAATGCACCGTTTTGCAGCCGCATCCGAGATCCGTGTTTCCTGGCCGTGAAAAAAATAGGACCTGTCCTATTTTTTTCACGGCCAACGGTTCACGGACCCATTCAAGTCAATGGGTCCGTGAAAGAACACGGATGCACACAAGATTGGCATCCGTGTCCGTGATCCGTGGCCGTAGGTTACTTTTTATACAGACGGATCCGAAGATCCGTCTGCATAAAAGCTTTTTCATACAGTAGCTGAGTTTTCACTTCGTGAAAACTCAGAACCGACAGTATATTCTAACACAGAAGCGTTCCCATGGTGATGGGGACGCTTCTAGTTAGAATACACTACAAACTGTGTACAAGACTGCCCCCTGCTGCCTGGCAGCACCCGATCTCTTACAGGGGGCCGTGATCAGCACAATTAACCCCTTCAGGTGCGGCACCTGAATGGGTTAATTGTACTATCATATCCCCCTGTAAGAGATCAGGGCTGCCAGGCAGCAGGGGGCAGACCCTCCCCCCTCCCCAGTTTGAATATCATTGGTGGCCAGTGCGGCCCCCCCCCTCTATTGTAATAATAGGTTGGTGGCCAGTGCGGCCCCCCCCCCCCTCCCTCTATTGTAATTATTCGTTGGTGGCACAGTGTGCGCCCCCCCCCTCCCTCCCTCTATTGTAATAATTCGTTGGTGGCACAGTGTGCGCCCCCCATCGGCCCCCCCCTCCCTCTATAGCATTAACAACATTGGTGGCCAGTGTGCGGCCTCCCATCTCCCCCCCCCATCATTGGTGGCAGCGGAGTTCCGATCGGAGTCCCAGTTTAATCGCTGGGGCTCCGATCGGTAACCATGGCAACCAGGACGCTACTACAGTCCTGGTTGCCATGGTTACTTAGAAATAGTACAATAGTAGAAGATTCATACTTACCTGCTGGTGGCTGCTGCGATGTTCGTGTCCGGCCGGGAGCTCCACCTACTGGTAAGTGACAGGGTCTGTGCGGCGCATTGCTAAATGAACTGTCACTTACCAGTAGGAGGAGCTCCCGGCCGGACACGAACATCGCAGCTCCCAGGTAAGTATGAATCTTTTACTATTGTACTATTGCTAGTAACCCGCTGCCACCAATGATCGGGGGGGGAGATGGGAGGCCGCACACTGGCCACCAATGTTGTTAATGCTATAGAGGGAGGGGGGGCCGATGGGGGGCGCACACTGTGCCACCAACGATTTATTACAATAGAGGGAGGAAGGGGGGGGGCGCACACTGTGCCACCAACGATTTATTACAATAGAGGGAGGAAGGGGGGGGGGGGGCGCACACTGTGCCACCAACGATTTATTACAATAGAGGGAGGAAGGGGGGGGGGGGCGCACACTGGCCACCAACGAATTATTACAATAGAGGGAGGAAGGGGGGGGCCGCACTGGCCACCAATGATATTCAAACTGGGGAGGGGGGGGGTCTGCCCCCTGCTGCCTGGCAGCCCTGATCTCTTACAGGGGGATATGATAGTACAATTAACCCCTTCAGGTGCGGCACCTGAGGGGTTAATTGTGCTGATCACGGCCCCCTGTAAGAGATCGGATACTGCTAGGCAGCAGGGGGCAGTCATGTACACAGTTTGTAGTATATTCTAACTAGAAGCGTCCCCATCACCATGGGAACGCCTCTGTGTTAGAATATACTGTCGGAAATGAGGTTTCACGATCTAACTCATATCCGACAGTATATTCTAACATAGAGGCGTTCCCATGGTGATGGGGACGCTTCAAGTTAAAATATACCATCGGATTGGAGAAAACTCTGATCCGATGGTATAAAAGGGACTCCAGACTTTACATTGAAAGTCAATGGGGACGGATCCGTTTGAAATGGCACCATATTGTGTCAACGTCAAACGGATCCGTCCCCATTGACTTGCATTGTAATTCAGGACGGATCCGTTTGGCTCCGCACGGCCAGGCGGACACCAAAACGACTTTTTTTTCATGTCCGAGGATCCTCCAAAAATCAAGGAAGACCCACGGACGAAAAAACGGTCACGGATCACGGAAAAACGGGACCCCGTTTTGCGGACCGTGAAAATATACTGTCGTGTGCAATAAGCCTTAGAAGTGGATAGTTTTTTTTCCCCTTGCTACAGTTTTTTTTTGATTGCTACAATGTTTCAGTCTTGTGATTGATTTTCATGTCCAGGTGCTGTCCAAGTTTAGAAAGGACAGTACCCGGACTGAACACTAACTTATTAAAGTCAATGGAATGATTCATAGTAGCAATATTTTTTTATGGACCTTTGGTCCGTGGTGAGAAGATCACAGCTTTCACCCCCAGCTCTGATTTTCTAACTCATTCAATTCAGTGTATATGTGATAAAAACGGACAGAACATAGCGCCACGTTGTCCCTTTACTGGCCGGAAACATGTCAGACTTTTTATATCATTTGTCTAAATAAGCTCTTAATATGTTAAAGCTTCACTAACTTTTTACAAAACTTTTGGCATAGAGACATAAATCGCTAGAAGTAGGGGAGAGAAGTGTGCAGGTATGGCACTCTGTGTCTTCGCTGCTGAGGACAGAATCGAAACGGGCCCCCTAGACTTCTGTGGAGCCCGTCTCGTGCAACGAGCAGAGAGAGCACAATATGTGTGCTCTTCTCTCCCCCCCCCCATCCCTTCTAGTGGCCTAAGAGAAAAAGGAAATAATATAAAAACAGACTTGGAACAGGAGGTCTTTTTTTGTTTTTTCTTTCGCCTTTGTTTTTCTTGTGCCTCCAAAAAAAACTGGTCGGCACAAGAAAAACATGCAAAAGTGTCTGCTACACATATTAATGTACAGAAACACTGCATTATCTTTTCCTAACACAGGAGCAGGTAATACCAGTTTATATAAGCCGCATACTTCAGATAAGTATTTGGTGCAGGAAAAAGGTCATCTTATTGAAATCAGATGTGGCTGTGCTCGTAATTTCTTCCCGCACTTCTGTCCTGTTTTCTGAGGCCTAGAAACACACCTGTTTTTCCTCCTTTTGCTGACATGATTTAGTTAAATTATTTAAGCTTTTGAGATATTTTCACGAAAACATCAATGATTGCTGCACTTCACAGCAAATAAATCTAATCCAAGCCAAAGTAGTATGGAAGAGAGCTGACGCATAGCTACTTCTCAAAGACACCCAATCCAGCCTAAACTGCTGCTTGCAAGATAATGTCGGCTTCTTCAAGGCCTGTTAGTGATAGTCTTATAAGAATTTGGCATGCTCCAAAGGTAAAATATAAAGTGTCAAATAAAAAAGGATTCACCTCTAGGTCCTTTCCTCACGTTGGATATTTTATACATTAATTTCTGTTTCAGGTAATTCTGTGCAAGGACTTATAGATATTTCAGCTTTTAACTCCTTCATACACAGTTGTGGATTCATTACATATCATTTAATTACAAAACTGACACATGTATATTTTTTGCTGGTAATATTATAAGACTCTGTTAAAATCTTGTTTGTCTACAATAGATATATGTTGGTAGCACTCCCTGACATACTGTATACCTCCAATAGGCCCATAGGCCCATAATCACCCAGCATATGAGTGAGTGTTTTTTTTCTGGCAAACATTGGGCCAGCATTAGTTGACAGATTATTTTTTTTTCATTGTATGGGAAAATGTAGTTTCATACTGTTTCCTATACAGAGTAAGACATAATTTTATTTTACAATGGTAACCTAGAGGGTGACATATCACATTATATGCCTATGTATAGAATACATGTATGGAATACTATTTATGGAATACACTGCAGCCTTCCATGAGAAGTATACTGGCAATTTAATCTAAGAGATGTGAACACTGTCCGATTCTTATTATTAGTATCAGTAAAAGTAATAGGAAGAAGTTTTTATTTTTTTGTTTTATCTGTTTCTTGTAAAGCTCAGTGAAAAAAAGGATGGACTCCATTGCAACTCCTATAATAGGTCTACTCAGCAGTCTCTGACTTCTGAATCATAAATCTACCTAATAATAAAAAAAAAAAACATTGCTGATCAATGAGTCGCCTAAGGGTACTTTCACAGTAGCGGCAAGGAACACCGGCAGGCTGTTCCGGCGGGTGACCAGCCTGTCGGATCCGTGCTGCCGCCAGTGAACGCGTGCCCCTGGACTACCGCTCTGGCCCTATTGACTATAATGGGGAAGGCTGGAGTTCCAGCGGTAGCACGGCAAGCATGCCGAGAGGCGGCCGGAATAAAACTATAACATGTCATAGTTTTATTCCGACCGCCTCTCGGCATGTTTGCCGTGCTGCAACTCGGGGCCGGAGCGGTAGTCCAGGGGCACGCATGCACTAGCGGCTGCACGGATCCGACAGTTCACCCGCCGGTACAGCCTGCTGGAGTTCCTTGCCGCTAGTGTGAAACTAGCCTTAGCTCATGAAGATTTCATTGAGAAAATCGAAATCTTGGCTAAAACAAGCACAGTGGCAGACAAAGGTTTGGGCTCCACTGGTCAAAATTACTGTTACTTTGAACAGTTCAACAAGTTGAAGAGGAAAATAGCAAAAAAAGGAAAATCGCCTGAAGCAAAGCTTTGGGTACTCTGTATGGTTAGTACCTAGTATTACCTCCTTCGGCAAGTATCCCAGCTTGTAAATGATTTTTGTAGCCAGCCAATTCTTGTTTGAGGTATTTTCATCCATTCTTTCTTGCAAGTCTTCCAGTTCTGCAAGATTCCTAGTGTGTCTTGCATGCACTGCTCTTTTAGGGCTCTTTCACACTTGCGTTGTTCGGATCCGTCGTGTACTCCATTTGCCGGAATTACACGCCGGATCCGGAAAAACGCGTAAGAACGCATAATTTTTTCTTTCCGGATGCGTCTTTCCGGCTTCTTTGGTAAGATACTGATCCGGAAATCCTGAAGCCAACATCAAGTGCTGTTTCGATGGATCCGTCGTACGGATCCATCGAAACAGCGGATCCGTCGTGTACTGATGAGCGGATCCGGTATGTAAATTATTTCTTATCTGAAAATTTCTAGTTTGTTTTACAAAATAAAATATGCAAGGGACAAACACACACAATACTCACCTCCAGGAGCTTCTTTCACGCCCTGTCTTCTCACGCACGGGCTGTCTAGTGGAAGTTTTAGCACCAGCCAAGCCCTTCCTACTTCCTGGCGCAGGCGCAGACGCAACTTCCGGATCCGTCATTGCGTCGTAACAACTGAAGCTGTTAGGACAGATCCGGACTAATACATTTCAATGGGCTATTATTCCGGATCCGTCGATGCGGAAAGTGTTCAGGATTCATGCTGCGGTATTTTCTCCGGCCAAAAAACGTTCCGGTCCTGAACTGAAGACATCCTGATGCATCCTGAATGGATTTCTCTCCATTCAGAATGCCTGGGGATAATCCTGATCAGGATTTTTCCGGCATAGAGCCCCGACGACGGAACTCTATGCCGGAAAAGAAAAGCGCAAGTGTGAAAGAGCCCTTAAGGTCTATCCATAGATTTTCAATCATGTTCAGATTAGGGGGCTGTGAGTACCATGGTAAAACCTTAAGCGCCTTTTGAGGCTGTCTATTGTGGATTTTGAGGTGTGTTTAGGATTATTATCCATTTGTTGAAGCCTCCTCTTTTCAACGTCAGCTTTTGTACAGTTGGTGTTATGTTTACTTCCAGAATTTGCAGAAATTTCATTGAATCCATTCTTCCCTCTACCTGTGAAATGTTCTCTGTGCACTGACTGATCCACCCCCATGATCTTGAATGATCCCCCCCATGTTCTTTTCATAAAATTCTGTGCCCTTTTTTCTCCAAATATAGCTTATTGTGGCTGAAGAGTTCTATTTTAACCTCACCTTGTTTCCAAAATGCTTTTTTAGATGCTCTTTTGCAAACTTCTGAATTTTGGGGTGAGGACACAGGACAGGTTTTCTTCTGATGACTATTCCATGAAGACTATAAAAAAGAAATATGTAGAAAAGAACTGCGGCACTCCAATGTCTTCCAAAACTGTTATTTTGTTTTATTCCCACCGGACAAGCAACGTTTCGGCTCTGCAAGTCTTTATCAAGCTCAATGTGATACATAAAGTGCAACATATATATACATCCTATCCCAACATTTCATTGGACGCAGACAATTGAGGGGAAGGCTTCAAAGATCAACTACTCCCCTATCACATTTATCATAAATAATTCCACCAATTATATTCCTAAAGTGTAATCACAACATTACATAAAATTAAGTGACTCCCGTTGTGCACATGTCCTCCTCAAAATGAGTACATTCTAACAGCTCTTCCTTTCAGATGGGAGTGGTTTCAACTCAAATCGTACTGCAATCATGTGACCTATTCTGGTCACATGATACCCTCCGCTCACATGACGGTCATGTGACTTGTTATGTGTCACGTAACCAGGATACCCAATTCATTATCATGTAAAAATGTATGGGCAATCGGGAGGAATATCTAATTTGCCTAAATCTATTCTAAAGGGTTAGCTGTTGCTTTATAAATATGTTAAATCAGTATCTTGAACCTGCTGGGGAATAGAAATGTACAATATCATTAATATCTTTAGATATTTCCTATACAACATATAGAGCAGCAAATACTTCCCCATTGGGCCTGCATCCCAGGGTAGAAACCGGTCAGGAGCTTAGGGAGGAATATAACATGTTTTATATATATCATTAACCTATCAGGGAATAATAGGGAATCAACGCCCAAGGATTGCTATGACTCAAAAAGGTTCCGGAATATAGTGTGAGTCTTAATCTGGACACAACATTATTCGACTGCGTTCTGATGTACCCATATCCAATGATTTTAATCCTGGGCATGAGGACTACGTCAGCCATCATTCAACCCTTAAATTCAGGAAAAGGGATCCACTTGTCACTCCAAACCCCATTACTGGGGAGGGTGTGGCCCACAGGTCCCCCCCGTTTTTTTACATTTAATCTTCCAGAAAGACAATCAATCATACACTTCTGAACTCCAGCCACATCAGTTCAATTTATCAGGCTAGATCTGCCAGCTCCCTGTTAATTCAAACAGGTATTGGGCAGTAGCCTGAACCTTAAGTCAAATCCCTGGGCGTGATCTAACCCCAGTCCCTTCTAAGCCCAATAAAGGGCTACTATCCTCCTTTGCACCCACCAGTTTCTAATTCCGTGTGCACGTCATATAAAGAGAGAAAGAGTTCATTGTCATCCCCATAATAGAGTTCCAGCAGTCATTGTTATATCGTTTCCATAGGGGCACCGATATTAGAGCTCCATACGTCCGCCTCTCCATGAATACTCGACTCTCAGCAGGTGTATTTTTCCTATGTGAAAGAAACAATAATAAAGGAATTAAAATCTCAAACAATGTCGGGTAGCAATCTTTCAGTTTCTAAAAAATCACTCATATAGTACAGGGAAATAAATACAGAACAAAGCCTAAAAGAGGGCCCCTATCTTGAATTCACGATTGAGCCCCTTTGGTTCCAAAGTTTCCAATTCAAATATCCATTTTAGTTCCAATCTTTTCAAGATACATTCTCGGTCACCCCCTCTCCCCCTATTCCATGAAGGCCATATTTGTGCAGGCATTGCTGAACAGTAGAACAATGTACCACAACTTCAGAGTATGCTAAATCTTCCTGAAGGTCTTTTGCAGTTAAGCAGAGTTTCTGGTTTGCCTTTCTAGCAATCCTATGTGCAGTTGTCTGAAATTTTTCTTGTTCCTCCAGACCATTTACCTTTCTAGCAATCCTATGTGCAGCTGTCTGAAATTTTTCTTTTTCCTCCAGACCTATTTTATTGACCACCACTGTTCCTGTTAACTCCTGTTGAACTGAGGAAATGGCACTGGAAACGCTTTGCTAACATCTTATACCCTTCTCCTGCTTTGTGGTCCTCAACCTCTTTCATTTTCAGAATGTTAGGCAGCTGCTTAGAAGAACCTGTGTGGCTGCTGTTTTTTGGGACAAGGTTAGAAGAGTCTAGGTATTTATAAAGCTTTGAAATTTGCATCACCTGGCCTTTCCTAACAAGCATTGTGAACAAGTCTTAATTAACCCTAACAGGCTATTTAAGGTCTGAGACCTTGGTCAAAGTTATCTGAGCATTCAAATCTCCTTGCGTTCTCAGACTTTTGCAAGGTATTCTTTTCTTTTTTCACTTTCAAATTGTACAAAACCAAAACAATACACAGATTTTGCTTAAAATGTTGAAAAATGTCTTTCATCTTTAACTTTATGCCTTTTGGGATCTTCAACTTGCTTGACTGTTCACAGGAACTGTAATTTTGACCAGGGGCGCCCAAACGTCTGCGTGCCACAGTATATATATCAATAAGGTGCCACCACCTGCCGCCTCCAACTCAAAAACATCTCCCACATCTGCGCTTTCCTTAACTTTGAATCTGCAAAAATGCTTGTACATCCCCTCATCATCTCCCGCCTAGACTACTGCAACACTCTCCTCTGTGGCCTTCCATCTAGCACTCTCGCACCCCTCCAATCTATCCTCAACTCTGCTGCCCGACTAATCCACCTCTCACCCTATTACTCCTCTGCCTCTCCCCTCTGCCAATGCCTTCACTGGCTCCCCATTGCCCAGCGAATTCACTTCGTAACAAATACACTGCTCAAAAAAATAAAGGGAACACAAAAATAACACATCCTAGATCTGAATTAATTAAATATTCTTCTGAAATACTTTGTTCTTTACATAGTTGAATGTGCTGACAACAAAATCACACAAAATAAAAAAATGGAAATCAAATTGTTTAACCCATGGAGGTCTAGATTTGGAGTCCCCCTCAAAATTAAAGTGGAAAAACACACTACAGGCTGATCCAACTTTGATGTAATGTCCTTAAAACAAGTCAAAATGAGGCTCAGTAGTGTGTGTGGCCTCCACGTGCCTGTATGACCTCCCTACAACGCCTGTGCATGCTCCTCATGAGGTGGCGGACGGTCTCCTGAGGGATCTCCTCCCAGACCTGGACTAAAGCATCTGCCAACTCCTGGACAGTCTGTGGTGCAACGTGACGTTGGTGGATAGAGCGAGACGTGATGTCCCAGATGTGCTCAATTGGATTCAGGTCTGGGGAACGAGCGGGCCAGTCCATAGCATCAATGCCTTCGTCTTGCAGGAACTGCTGACACACTCCAGCCACATGAGGTCTAGCATTGTCTTGCATTAGAAGGAACCCAGGGCCAACCGCACCAGCATATGGTCTCACAAGGGGTCTAAGGATCTCATCTCGGTACCTAATGGCAGTCAGGCTACCTCTGGCGAGCACATGGAGGGCTGTGCGGCCCTCCAAAGAAATGCCACCCCACACCATTACTGACCTAATGCTAAACCGGTCATGCTGGAGGATGTTGCAGGCAGCAGAACGTTCTCCACGGCGTCTCCAGACTCTGTCACGTCTGTCACATGTGCTCAGTGTGAACCTGCTTTCATCTGTGAAGAGCACAGGGCGCCAGTGGCGAATTTACCAATCTTGGTGTTTTCTGGCAAATGCCAAATGTCCTGCACGGTGTTGGACTGTAAGCACAACCCCCACCTGTGGACGTCGGGCCCTCATATCACCCTCATGGTGTCTGCTTCTGACCGTTTGAGCAGACACATGCACATTTGTGGCCTGCTGGAGGTATTTTGCAGGGCTCTGGCAGTGCTCCTCCTGTTCCTCCTTGCACAAAGGCGGAGGTAGCGGTCCTGCTGCTGGGTTGTTGCCCTCCTACGGCCTCCTCCACGTCTCCTGATGTACTGGCCTGTCTCCTGGTAGCACCTCCATGCTCTGGACACTACGCTGACAGACACAGCAAACCTTCTTGCCACAGCTCGCATTGATGTGCCATCCTGGATAAGCTGCACTACCTGAGCCACTTGTGTGGGTTGTAGACTCCGTCTCATGCTACCACTAGAGTGAAAGCACCGCCAGCATTCAAAAGTGACCAAAACATCAGCCAGGAAGCATAGGAACTGAGAAGTGGTCAGGTCACCACCTGCAGAACCACTCCTTTATTGGGGGTGTCTTGCTAATTGCCTATAATTTCCACCTGTTGTCTATCCCATTTGCACAACAGCATGTGAAATTGATTGTCACTCAGTGTTGCTTCCTAAGTGGACAGTTTGATTTCACAGAAGTGTGATTGACTTGGAGTTACATTGTGTTGTTTAAGTGTTCCCTTTATTTTTTTGAGCAGTGTACATACAAGGCCGTCCATAACCTGTCCCCTTCCTATATCTCTGAGCTACTTTTCCGATACATCCCCACACGCACTCTCCGATCCTCACAAGACCACCTTCTCTCCTCTCCTCTTATCGCCTCTTCCCACAATCGACTCCAAGATTTCTCCCGTGCATCCCCTATACTCTGGAACTCGCTACCCCAGCATATCCGACTCTCACCTACAGTGGAATCCTTCAAAAGAAACCTGAAAACCCACCTCTTCAGACAAGCCTACAACCAGTTACCCTGCTGCCTCTATACCGCCATGACCAACTTCACCCGCACCTACTGTGTCCTTCTCCCATACCATGTAGATTGTAAGCCCTCATTGGCAGGGCCCTCTCTCCTTCTGTACCAGTTTGTAACTTGTCTTGTTTATGATTAGTGCAATTGTCTGTATTGTGTATGTATACCTCTTTTAATATGTACAGCGCTATGGAATGAATGGCGCTTTAATAATAAATAATAATAATAAGGTGTTATATCAGATCGAATTTGTGAATTCGAAAGAAAACTGCTAAAATGAGCCAACATATATGTAATTTAGATCCAGTCAAGCTAAATTCAGTCTCTAAGGGGTAAAAAAGACTCCTCCACCCACCTTAATCCATTGGACTATCCTTGTACCTGTATTACTACACAACTATTCAGTTTTGACTAAAGTTGGTGACAACCTTCCTTTAAACATAAATTAAACAGAAAAGTAACAAAGTCAATATTGGCCTGGAGACCAAAGTTTAAGATTGGGAGGTGATTTTTTGAACAATTCATTGAGAAGGATAAATGTTATGATTAACTCAAATGACAGAGTAGATGATAGAACAGCAAATAGAGATAGTGAGGAAGCAATGTCTGGTAGATGGGCAAAGGTACAAAGTATGTATTGAAACTCAGGAAAAATGTATTTACTTATTTCCATTTGGTACATTTGTCATTATTATAATTGTTATGTAAATGTTAAGTATTTTTGGCAGGAGAAGTAGATGGCACTTCTATTTATACTATAGTTTCATTTGTGGGCCAAAAACCTCCTTGTTGGATATAGGTCTGTCTTAGGCTGATACAAAGAGAGGGGGCAGTTTGTAATGAAATTACCTGAAACTGTAAGGGCTCATTCAGACGGCCAGATCCGCATTTTTGCGGACAGTTCAGCATTTTTTGCTGATCCATAGACTTCAATAGGGCCGTGTCTTGATTTTCACTGACAAGTATAGGACATGTTTCATTTTTTTTTGCTGAGCCGTGCAATGGAAGAAAAGGGCCCCATAGAAGTGAATGGGACAGCATCTAATCTGCAAAAAAACAGATCTGCATTTTTGCGGACAGCATACGTTTGTCTGAATGAAATATAGTCAATGTTCATTGACAGTGTGGAGCTCTCACTCTGTTACAAAGTGTTTGTATTACACAGCAGTAGTCGCAAATATTAGCAAGGTATCCTGTTAGTGTTCATTTGTTGGCGATCACATTCACATTTCATTGGCCACGATCTTGTTATGGCTATTTTAAAACTTTGCAAAGTCACCAATTATCATATAAAACATGTAGATTGTTGTGGATTTCAATAGTAATTTATACATACGTGACTTTATTTGTGTGGAAAGCTCTGCAGTTCAGGCCGCTTGTATTCGCGCTGTGTGTACGCGTTGGTGACGACACCCGATAGCTTGCTCTTGCACGCTGGAAGTCTTGGAAGGCTGATCGTGTTTCATTGACACTGGTTTGATTATTGATACAGGACCTTGCGTTCTTTAATCTTTGCTGTGTTTTGCTCTTTTCCAGACGCGTTTCGAAACCGGTACAGGTTTCTTCCTCAGTGCCCACTGATCACAAAAATTGAAGTTTTGAGTCCACCATATGAAGGGAATGGCAGTCAAGCATTGTGCAGTGCACTTCCCCGTCATTCATTCTTTATAGGACTGCCGGAGTACAATACATGTTCAACGACAACTCCATTCACTCATGGAACTCAGGGATGCATGGTAATGATCAATAGAAGTCCCAGCAGCGAAACCCCTGCCAATTAGATGCTGTTCACTATCATATCCTATTATAAACAGTATACATTTATACGCCATACATACAATAATATACTAAAATTACTGATCTGTGGACAGCATGTGCACACAACATTGCAATTTGTTAGCCTCCAGTAGGTTCTGGTATGATAAAGAAGATATTTATACTTCTGATCAATGAGTTCCTGGATGTCAGTGACTTAAACCCTAGAGATATAATAGACCCTTCTAGAAATTGTCAGTGATCATTCATTTATGGATTTAAATGGATGTGTTGTAATGTACAAGAGCAATAACTATACTTGTACTTCTGAAGACCAATAAACTGCAGTCTCAATGTTGACAGTTTTTCATGGGTGTTGGAAAGCTAAATAAGAGAATAAGCTCTTCAGAATTATCTTTTATTGTTACTACTATTGTTGAGGATATTTCACCCCTCATCTCCACATGATTTAATAATCCAGAATTACAATTACAGTGACCAGTGATTGGCTGAATTTTTAGAGAAGGGGTATCAGTGGGAAGACACATCTTAGCTATCCATTTAGTAGTAAAAAATGGACAGTTATGCAAGATAGACAAAACAGGTGCACTTTTGGCATCCGCATTTAATTATTTTTTTACATTTTCTATAGAAGCCTATGTATTAAACAAATTTTTTTGTGGAAAACTGATCAGTTTAACTGACAGAAAAATATGGTGTGAAAGAATCTGGTTTCACACTGCATTTTGCTCTTCACTGGTCTTTCTTTTGCTCTTTCCCACTACTCCATTAAACATGGGAATGCCATCTTACAATCTGTGGTGGGGTCCCAGTGGTCAGAACTCCAGTGAACATAACTTTATCACCTATCCTGTTTGTATAGGTGCTAATAGTTTTTTGTTGGCAGACCCCATTAAAGGGAATGTGCCATCAGAAAATGGCCTATTGTTTAAAAAAATTCAATCCTGCAGTTTTTGCACTGGCCACTAAGCCTAATAACAGGTGCCATTTCTTTATCTGTACAGATCTCTTTACTGCAGTTATCACAGGCAGGATTAAGATGACAGATATTATATATCTTTTTAGAAACACAGGGTCCATCATTCCTGACTTCTGCACAGGTCACAGAGACTGCCTAGAAGACTCTCCCATCAAGTCAATGAGATAAACTCCTGTCCATTGTGTCTGCCACCCATGATGGATGCTGTAAAGAACAGCTCAGACAAGATTGCCGCCCCATAATCATGTTCAGGAAATAGAATAAAAAATCTACAATAAAAACATTAAAACTGATTAGAAGAAAAGTACATGTGTCACTATCTGGTTTTACCTGTGTATTTGCATATCTTCTTTCATATTCCACTTACCTAATCTGAAACAACTTTCCATCATTTATAACATATCTGTAGGAGCATCCAAGCCTGCCATTCCATACTTGCCAACATGCCATACTTGTCTCACTTCAGCAAATGGCATTTATCATGTAGACAAAGTTAATACAAGGCACTTACTAATGTATTGTGATTGTCCACATTGCCTCCTGCTGCCTGGATTCATTTTTCCATCATATTATACACTGCTCGTATCTAGGATTTATGGCCACTGCTGGAGTACAGTTATGAGGTGGCTGGGACGGGAACTGCTGAGCATGTGTGTCTATGGGCGCTCCCACGATCCCAGCCACCAGAGAGACTGGCACTTTTTCCTATAGCGTGCAAGCACTGCCACCACAGCTAGATTGCAGGGTGGTCATAACCATGGAAACAAGCAGTGTATAATGTGATAGAAAAACGAATCCAGCCAGCAAAAGAGGCAATATACAGTCGTGGCCAAAAGTTTTGAGAATGACATAAATATTGGAAATTGGAAAAGTTGCTGCTTAAATTTTTATAATAGCAATTTGCATATACTCCAGAATGTTATGAAGAGTATTCAGATGAATTGCATAGTCCTCCTTTGCCATGAAAATTTACTTAATCCCAAAAAAAACTTTCCACTGCATTTCATTGCTGTCATTAAAGAACCTGCTGAGATCATTTCAGTAATCGTCTTGTTAACTCAGGTGAGAATGTTGACGAGCACAAGGCTGGAGATCATTATGTCAGGCTGATTGGGTTAAAATGGCAGACTTGACATGTTAAAACTAAGGAGGGTGATGCTTGAAATCATTGTTCTTCCATTGTTAACCATGGTGACCTGCAAAGAAACATGTGCAGCCATCATTGCGTTGCATAAAAATGGCTTCACAGGCAAGGATATTGTGGCTACTAAGATTGCACCTCAATCAACAATTTATAGGATCATCAAGAACTTCAAGGAAAGAGGTTCAATTCTTGTTAAGAAGGCTTCAGGGCGTCCAAGAAAGTCCAGCAAGCGCCAGAATCATCTCCTAAAGAGGATTCAGTTGAGGGATCGGAGTTCCACCAGTGCAGAGCTTGCTCAGGAATGGCAGCAGGCAGGTGTGAGCGCATCTGCACGCACAGTGAGGCGAAGACTTTTGGAAGATGGCCTGGTGTCAAGAAGGGCAGCAAAGAAGCCACTTCTCTCCAAAAAAAACATCAGGGACAGATTGATCTTCTGCAGAAAGTATGGTTTATGGACTGCTGAGGACTGGGGCAAAGTCATATTCTCCGATGAAGCCTCTTTCCGATTGTTTGGGGCATCTGGAAAAAGGCTTGTCCGGAGAAGAAAAGGTGAGCGTTACCATCAGTCCTGTGTCATGCCAACAGTAAAGCATCCGGAGACCATTCATGTGTGGGGTTGCTTCTCATCCAAGGGAGTGGGCTCACTCACAATTTTGCCCAAAAACACAGCCATGAATAAAGAATGGTACCAAAACACCCTCCAACAGCAACTTCTTCAAACAATCCAACAACAGTTTGGTGAAGAACAATGCATTTTCCAGCACGATGGAGCACAGTGTCATAAGGCAAAAGTGATAACTAAGTGGCTCGGGGACCAAAACTTTGACATTTTGGGTCCATGGCCTGGAAACTTCCCAGATCTTAATCCCATTGAGAACTTGTGGTCAATCCTCAAGAGGCGGGTGGACAAACAAAAACCTACTAATTCTGACAAACTCCAAGAAGTGATTATGAAAGAATGGGTTGCTATCAGTCAGGAATTGGCCCAGAAGTTGATTGAGAGCATGCCCAGTCGAATTGCAGAGGTCCTGAAAAAGAAGGGCCAACACTGCAAATACTGACTCTTTGCATAAATGTCATGTAAATGTCGATAAAAGCCTTTGAAACGTATGAAGTGCGTGTAATTATATTTTACTACATCACAGAAACAACTGAAACAAAGATCTAAAAGCAGTTTAGCAGCAAACTTTGTGAAAACTAATATTTGTGTCATTCTCAAAACTTTTAGCCACGACTGTAGATAGCACAATACACTAGTCAGTGCCTTGTATTACCTTGTCTACATGATAAATGCCATTTGCTGAAGTGATATAACCCATTTAGTAATGCTTTATCCATGTTTATGTATACTTACATAGCTACATAGGTCGAGTAAAGACACATGTCCATCAAAGGGTTATTTCAACTCACTTTGAATCAAAGGGTTTTCCAAATGTTTTTTACTGAAAAACTATCCGCTGGATAGGTTATCTGTATCTGATCAGTGGGGGTCTGATACACGGGACCCCTCTTGATCAACTGTTTGGGAAAGCACTGGTACTTGCAGTAGCGCCTCGGCCTTCTCCAGCTTTTCCTAGACCACGTGAGGATAGGTCATCAGTAAAAAAAAAATTGGAAAACCTCTTTAAAGCTGATGCAAACCAGAGAAACAGACATCTCCCACACAGTGGTCGCTGCAGGGAAAATGTAGCATTACCTGGTGGCCATTCATTAATGCCCTTTTATACGTTTCTTTTTCTTTCCAGGCTCTTTTAAGGTGCCACAAAGACACTCTTGTTGTGGACATCTAACATAATCATTTACCTTGGGTGCATTTTATTAACTCATGAGCAATTAAATAACTAACTTAATCTCCTACTGAAATGTGATCTGATTATTTCATGAATCTATACCTTACATCTATACATAAAATTAAGCATTCCCACAAAAGACAAATACATTTTCCGTTCGTAAGAACAGGTTGGTCAAAATGTTTTGGTCTGCGAGCAAAGGTCCAAAGTAGTATGTGTGAAAACATTTGCTATAAATTGGTGCACAGATGATTAAATGCCCACTTCAAAGGCATCCTGATGAAACAGCTCTAATCTGATTTTTTTTTTAACAAATGTCTTGGGTGGATAGCAGCAAAAATAAACAATGTTACGATTTTAGCAAATATTCCTGATAACCTATTAACCAGGTGGAACTGATGAGTTCTATCACATAGCATGAATAAACACTGACATACCCTCAGCTAGTCTATCAGTCTATGGGGGCAGATCTTGTCCAATATGGCTGTTTCTGATAAAGACATCATATATTTTAAGGTATGAGGCTGAAACTACAGAAGTAGTGTCCTACAATGGATTGTCTTTCCTTGTGGTAACATTTAATCTTCTATATATAAAGAAGGACGTATATACAGATGAAACTCGAAAAATTAGAATATCGTGCAAAGTTCATTTATTTCAGTAATGAAACTTAAAAGGTGAAACTAACATATGAGATAGACTCATTACATGCAAAGCGAGATATTCCAAGCCTTTATTTGTTATAATTTGGATGATTATGGCTTACAGCTCATTAAACCCCAAAGTCACAATCTCAGGTACCCTTTGCTCAGGGGGTATGGATTAATTAGCTGACTAGAGTGTGACACTTTGAGCCTAGAATATTGAACCTTTTCACAATATCCTAATTTTAATCTGCATTACTGAAATAAATGGACTTTTGCACGATATTCAAATTTTTCGAGTTTCACCTGTATGTGTGTGTGTATGAATGTATGTTCCGCGATCACTCCAAAACGCAACCATCGATTTCAACAAAACTTGGTATACACTAGTGTTGGGCGCGAATATTCGAATAGCGAATTTTAATGGCGAATATCGCCACTTTGAGAATTCGCAAAGATTTTTAATATAGTGCTATATATTCGTATTCGCGAATATTCTCGATTTTTTTTACTTGAACCCGTGATCCCTCTCTGCTTCTTGCTTGTGGGCCAATGAGAAGGCTGCAATATCTTTGTCACAGCTTAGCAGCATCCCTAGCAACCAATAGGAAAGTTGCCTACCCCTTACTACATAAGAAACTCCCCAGCAGCCATTTTCTGCAGTTTTTTTGCATTTATGAGAGAGACAGCAGTGTCATTGCTATGCTCTGTGCCTTGGTGTGTCAAACTCATTACCGTATTTTCCAGCGTATAAGATGACTTTCTAACACTAGAAATTATTTTCAAAAGTCGGGGGTCGTCTTATACGCCGGGTATACTCAGATCCGATGGTATATTCTAACCCCCAGGCGTCCCCATATACAGGGCCCCGCCGCTCACAGGAGTACATTTATAAACTGTAATCGGTAACTTTAATCATCGCTCCTCTGTTTACTAGGATACCTTACTCTCAGCTCCGGTAACAGCAGGCAGTGCGGGCGGCGCTCACTCACTGACGTCACGCACCTGCTTCTCCCACTAGGCGGTGCAGGCGCGTGACGTCAGTGAGTGAGCACCGCCTGCACTGCCTGCTGTTACCGGAGCTGAGAGTAAGGCATCCTAGTAAACAGATGAGCGATGATTAAAGTTAAAGTTACCGATTACAGTTTATAAATGTACTCCTGTGAGCGTCGGGGAGGGGGATCTGTGGATGGCACTGTTTAGGGGAGGGGGATCTGTGGATGGCACTGTTTAGGGGAAGGGAATCTGTGGATGGCACTGTTTAGGGGAAGGGAATCTGTGGATGGCACTGTTTAGGGGAGGGATCTGTGGATGGCACTGTTTAGGGGAGGGGGATCTGTGGATGGCACTGTTTAGGGGAGGGGGAGCTGTGGATGGCACTGTTTAGTTGAGGGGAATCTGTGGATGGCACTGTTTAGGGGAGGGGAATCTGTGGTTGGCACTGTTTAGGGGAGGGGGGGATCTGTGGATGGTGCTGTTTAGGGGAGGGGGATCTATGGATGGCACTGTTTAGGGGAGGGGGATCTGTGGATGGCACTGTCATGGGGTGGATCTGTGGATGACACATATAGCATAAGATGCTATATAGTGTCATCCATAGATCCCCCCCATAGCAGTGTCATCCACTGATCCCCCTCCCAATAACAGTGCCATCCACAGATCCCAGTCAGTTCCCTGGACTGGCGAAGATCGTCTTGAAGACAGGGGGGGCTGGGCATTCAGGGGTAGTCTTATACGGCGAGTATAGCCCAAAATCTTAAATTTGAAATGGAAAAGTTGGGGGTCGTCTTATACGCCCGGTCGTCTTATACGCCGGAAAATACGGTACATTAGAGAGTTAGTTAGTTAGTTTATATATAATACAGATAGTTAGTGGGAGATAATCAGTGTAGGTTAGATAGTGATATAGTGTAGCTGATAGGTTCTGCTGTTCATACATACATGCTACATACATAGTGCTGTACATACTGTATGCTACATACATACATACATACATACATACATAGTGCTGTACATACTGTATGCTACATACATAGATGCTACATACATAGTGCTGTGATGTCACAAGTTCACAACAATACTTAGTGCACCAATCAGTAATATGTAGTCAGACCTGCTAAAATGTGAAGTTGCACGTATTGAGCAAAAATATGTGCATCATTAACCACTTCAGCCCCCTTAGCTTAAACCCCCTTAATGACCAGGCCACTTTTTACACTTCTGACCTGCACTACTATCACCGTTTATTGCTCGGTCATGCAACTTACCACCCAAATGAATTTTACCTCCTTTTCTTCTCACTAATAGAGCTTTCATTTGGTGGTATTTCATTGCTGCTGACATTTTTACTTTTTTTGTTATTAATCGAAATTTAACGATTTTTTGGCAAAAAAATGACATATTTCACTTTCAGTTGTAAAATTTTGCAAAAAAAACGAGATCCATATATAAATTTTTCTCTAAATTTTTCTCTTCTTTTTGAAGCAGCTCTGACTTTCTGAGCACCTGTCATGATTCCTGAGGTTCTACAATGGCCAGACAGTACAAACACCCCACAAATGACCCCATTTCAGAAAGTAGACACCCTAAGGTATTCGCTGATGGGCATAGTGAGTTCATAGAACTTTTTATTTTTTGTCACAAGTTAGCGAAAAATGATGATTTTTTTTTATTTATTTTTTTCTTACAAAGTCTCATATTCCACTAACTTGTGACAAAAAATAAAAACTTCTATGAACTCACTATGCCCATCACGAAATACCTTGGGGGGTCTTCTTTCCAAAATGGGGTCACTTGTGGGGTAGTTATACTGCCCTGGCATTCTAGGGGCCCTAATGTGTGGTAAGTAGTTTGAAATCAAAATCTGTAAAAAATAGCCTGTGAAATCCGAAAGGTGCTCTTTGGAATGTGGGCCCCTTTGCCCACCTAGGCTGCAAAAAAGTGTCACACATGTGGTATCACCGTACTCAGAAGAAGTTGGGCAATGTGTTTTGGGGTGTCATTTTACATATACCCATGCTGGGTGAGAGAAATATCTTGGCAAAAGACAACTTTTCCCATTTTTTTATACAAAGTTGGCATTTGACCAAGATATTTATCTCACCCAGCATGGGTATATGTAAAAAGACACCCCAAAACACATTGCCCAACTTCTCCTGAGTACGGTGATACCAGATGTGTGACACTTTTTTGTAGCCTAGGTGGGCAAAGGGGCCCACATTCCAAAGAGCACCTTTCGGATTTCACCGGCCATTTTTTACAGATTTTGATTTCAAACTACTTACCACACATTAGGGCCCCTAGAATGCCAGGGCAGTATAACTACCCCACAAGTGACCCCATTTTGGAAAGAAGACCCCCCAAGGTATTTCGTGATGGGCATAGTGAGTTCATAGAAGTTTTTATTTTTTGTCACAAGTTAGTGGAATATGAGACTTTGTAAGAAAAAAAAAAATCAAAAAAAAAATCATCATTTTCCGCTAACTTGTGACAAAAAATAAAAAATTCTAGGAACTCGCCATGCCCCTCACGGAATACCTTGGGGTGTCTTCTTTCCAAAATGGGGTCACTTGTGGGGTAGTTATACTGCCCTGGCATTCTAGGGGCCCTAATGTGTGGTAAGTAGGTAAATGACCTGTGAAATCCTAAAGGTGCTCTTTGGAATGTGGGCCCCTTTGCCCACCTAGGCTGCAAAAAAGTGTCACACATGTGGTATCGCCGTATTCAGGAGAAGTTGGGCAATGTGTTTTGGGGTGTCTTTTTACATATACTCATGCTGGGTGAGAGAAATACAGTATCTCGGCAAAAGACAACTTTTCCCATTTTTTTATACAAAGTTGGCATTTGACCAAGATATTTATCTCACCCAGCATGGGTATATGTAAAATGACACCCCAAAACACATTGCCCAACTTCTCCTGAATACGGCGATACCAGATGTGTGACACTTTTTTGCAGCCTAGATGCGCAAAGGGGCCCACATTCCTTTTATGAGGGCATTTTTAGACATTTGGATCCCAGACTTCTTCTCACACTTTAGGGCCCCTAAAATGCCAGGGCAGTATAAATACCCCACATGTCACCCCATTTTGGAAAGAAGACACCCCAAGGTATTCAATGAGGGGCATGGCGAGTTCATAGAATTTTTTTTTTTTGGCACGAGTTAGCGGAAATTGATTTTATTTTTTTTTTTCTCACAAAGTCTCCCTTTCCGCTAACTTGGGACAAAAATTTCAATCTTTCATGGACTCAATATGCCCCTCACGGAATACCTTGGGGTGTCTTCTTTCTGAAATAGGGTCACATGTGGGGTATTTATACTGCCCTGGCATTCTAGGGGCCCTAAAGCGTGAGAAGAAGTCTGGAATATAAATGTCTAAAAAATTTTACGCATTTGGATTCTGTGACGGGTATGGTGAGTTCATGTGAGATTTTATTTTTTGACACAAGTTAGTGGAATATGAGACTTTGTAAGAAAAAAAATAAAAATTTCCGCTAACTTGGGCCAAAAAAATGTCTGAATGGAGCCTTACAGGGGGGTGATCAATGACAGGGGGGTGATCAATGACAGGGGGGTGATCAGGGAGTCTATATGGGGTGATCACCCCCCTGTCATTGATCACCCCCCTGTAAGGCTCCATTCAGATGTCTGTATGTGTTTTGCGGATCCGATCCATGTATCAGTGGATCCGTAAAAATCATACGGACGTCTGAATGGAGCCTTACAGGGGGGTGATCAATGACAGGGGGGTGATCAATGACAGGCGGGTGATCAGGGAGTCTATATGGGGTGATCACCCCCCTGTCATTGATCACCCCCCTATAAGGCTCCATTCAGATGTCCGTATGTGTTTTGCGGATCCGATCCATGTATCCGTGGATCCGTAAAAACACATACGGACATCTGAATGCAGCCTTACAGGGGGGTGATCAATGACAGGGGGGTGATCAGGGAGTCTATATGGGGTGATCAGGGGTTAATAAGGGGTTAATAAGTGACGGGGGGGTGTAGTGTAGTGGTGTTTGGTGCTACTTATTACTGAGCTGCCTGTATCCTCTGGTGGTCGATCCAAACAAAAGGGACCACCAGAGGACCAGGTATCAGGTATATTAGACGCTGTTATCAAAACAGCGTCTAATATACCTGTTAGGGGTTAAAAAAATCACATCTCCAGCCTGCCAGCGAACGATCGCCGCTGGCAGGCTGGAGATCCACTCGCTTACCTTCCGATCCTGTGAACGCGAGCGCCTGTGTGCGCGCGTTCACAGGAAATCTCGCGCCTCGCGAGATGATGCATATATGCGTGACTCTGCTGCCGCCTCCGGAACGCGATCCTGCGTTAGGCGGTCCGAAGGCGGTTAATTGCTGATTTGCGCATTCGCAAATATATAGGAGCACTCTATCTGCATATAAAGCTATTGTAATGTTCTGGCGTGCCAACCATTTTCTCCAGTCTCAGGAAACTTCTTGCAGCTTGAAAAATTTACAAAAGTGACCCACGCCTGTATTACATTGCCGATTTTAGCAATCAAGAAAATAATCGCAAATTCTCAAATTTATTAGGCCCAAATATTTGCGAAATATCATGAATTCGAATATTGCCCCTGCCGCTCGTCACTAGTATACATATCCCTTGCTACCTGGAAAGAAATCTTGTGGGGGTCATACACCCCTACACAGCAGCTGCATGGAGTTTGTATGCTCTTACTGTTTTTGCTACACACATATTGCTCTGTAACTCAAAAACTCTTCGATCAATTTCTACTAAGCTTGGTACACATATCACTAACTATCTGGGAAAGAGTACTGTGGAGGTAACATGCCGCTACACAATGAGTTTCTGTCTGTCCCAACATCTGTCTGTCTGTTCTTTATGCGTGACCAAATGACTGGACTGATCTTCACCAAATTTGGCACACAGGTACATCAGGTGTCCTTGAAGGTGTTTTATCGGGTCTCAGCTCTCTAGGACATACCGATCCTGAGATATTCCCAAAAAATTGCCTGCATTAGCCAATACAAGTCTGCAAGTCTTTCTCTTCATATCCCAACTGCCATACACATGGTCACATTTCCCTTATCAGCTAATAAAATCTCACAGGCCCTTAGTCTCCATATACACACAGTTTTACACCATGTGTCGCACCAATGTCGTGCAACAATTTTTATAATGATAGTCTATGGTGTTGCACTACGACATGCAACATGCTGCGACTGCGACGCGACAGTCACCAAAAAATTGGATTTTTTGCAACTGTCGTGTCGCAGTCGCATCATGTCACATGTTGCAGTGCGACACCATAGCCTATCATTATAAAAATTGAATTAAAGGGGAAGGGCACTGTGGAGGTCACTGTTAAAGGGGCGGGCACTGCGGAGGTCATTGTTAAAGAGGCGTTCACTGTGGATGTTACTGTTAAGGGGGGCAGGTTGCCGTGGAGGTCACTGTTAAAGGGATGGACACTGTGGAGGTCACTGTTAAGGCAGCAGTGTACTGTGAGTTCACTGTTAAGGCAGCGAGGTATTGTGCAGGTCACTGTTAAGGGGGTGGGCACCTGAGGAGGTCACTGTCAAGGAGGTCACTGCTTTATTTCTAAGCACCAAAGTGCTTATCTAAATGAGCTGAAACAAAATCTGGAGGAGGGACATGTAATTGTCCTAAAGGACTTTTCCGAAAACTACTCCTTTGTTGTCCAGGATGCAGTGCAGGGTTTTTACTGGGAAACTAGCCAGGCAACACTTCATCCTTTCGTCGTTTACTGTTGCAACTCTGACTTCCGATGCTTCAGCACTGTCAAGGGAGGTCACTGTCAAGGGAGTGGGGTGCTGTGAAACTCACTGTTAAAGGGGTGGGCTGCTGTGAAGGTTAAAGTTAAGGGGATGGACTGCTGTGGAGGTCCCATTTTAAAGTGGCGGGGCACTGGGGGGGGGGTCAGTGTTAAGGGGTGGGGGACTGTGGAGTTCACTGTTAAAGGCGCGGGGTGCTGTAGAGGTCACTGTTATGGGGATACTGTCGATATCTTTTAACGACACACACAAACATCAAATGAAATTGATGAAATATACCCGTGCAAAGCCGAGTCCTTCTGCTAGTATTTAATATAATTTGGTTGGAGCAGACAAAATACTGTATTTACTAGATATACTCACATAAGTGAGGCATTTCAGTTAACATAAGCTCAGGTTGGCCTCATTGAGATGTCCTCCCACAGTTCTCCTGAACCACAATTATAGCGTCATAGATTCCTGTTCTATGGTAAGTTTGTGTCAGGGGTGTCCTGATTTTGCATTGAATATGAACAGTTTAACAATATGCCTGATTGAATAAGACCTAGCTATTTAGTTGCACAAATATCTAAATATACAATTGATCAAAATGCGCTATTCAGACACCAATACATACTTCTGGTCATACATATATAGACAGAGATTTGCATGCACTGTTTCTCAATGACAAACATTTGGGACTCAAAGCACAGGGATAGTTGTGTGGCTGAGACGACTCCCTGGGAAGTAAGTGACAACCATGTAGGCACTCAAGCCCAATCCACAACACACACTAGGATTAATTTCATAGGAAGCTATTTTGCCTATCTGTAGTCTTTGGAGTATAGGAGGAAGCCGGAGTACCTGTAGGAAACCCATGCAAGCACGGGGAGAACATACAAACTTCATGCACATGGTGTCCCTCGTTGAATCTGAACCGAGGACCCCGGCATCAACCACTTATCCACCGTGCTGCCCACACTCTCATAGGAAGCTGGAGATAATTCACAAGAATATCATGGCATGTAGGCATACCCTTAAGATACAATACACATTAGTTAAATGTTGGCAGAACCAGCTAATTTCAGCAGTGTATGAAAGTGTATGGGGATCATCAGATAGTATAATGATGAAGTCTTTATACTATCACTTTATCATTCCTAGGGGGTATCATTCCTAATAATTTATAATAATACATTTGTGCCTTCGAATGTGGTTGTTTCTGCAGCTTGTGCATTGATTTTTACAAATCTTACTCAGAAAAAATTGACGTGTGAATGCCCTTATGAGACTTTTTACATAGGCCGATTATCAACCAAAACAAGCCTTAGTAAGACCACATCTTTTATGCAGTGGTAAAAATGGCCTTTTGTTGGTAGTAAATCCTGTGCAAACAGGGAATATGCTGCTGAGTGCTGACAAAAATGGTAATGAATGGCCCTAAGAACAGTTGTACATTCTGAACAATGACCAGTGCTGCCAATCACTACCAACAATTGCGCAGTGTAGAAGATATAATATCACTCTGTGATCATTACAGCCAATTTTCTGCCCCTGTGAAAGGATCCTTATTCTAATATTGCTACATCTGAAAATCCCTTGCCAGGCTGTCAAACTTTTTATTTTCATAATTTTGGATTCTATTTTACTCTATAATCTAATGGGGCTAGAAGCCACCCTTCCACTGAGCTACAGTCTTTGAATTTATACTTGTAAGTCATGATGTATTCCCTCATGTCTATGTCTGTCTCATACATGCGACCAAGGCTCCACAAGTGTTCAAAATGATTTCAAAGCCCAACAGTAGTCCCTTTCACTTATATATGATATTACTAGCAGAATGACACGGCTTTTCACGGGTATATTTCATCTATTTCACTTAATGTTTGTGTGTGTCGTTAAAACATATAGACAGTATCCCCATAACAGTGAACTCCACAGCCACCCACCTCTTAACACTGACCCCCCCACAGCTTTCTAAAAATGGGACCTCCACAGCAGCCCATCCACTTAACTTTGACCTTCACAGCCCGCCCCTTTAACAGTGAGTTTCACAGCACCCCACTCCCTTGACAGTGACCTCCCTTGACAGTGCTGAAGCATCGGAAGTCAGGGTTGCAATAGTAAACGACGAAAGGATGAAGTGTTGCCTGGCTAGTTTCCCAGTGAAACCCCTGCACTGCATCCTGGACAACAAAGGAGTAGTTTTCGGAAAAGTCCTTTAGGACAATTACATGTCCCTCCTCCAGATTTTGTTTCAGCTCATTTAGATAAGCACTTTGGTGCTTAGAAATAAAATAGTGTCTGGTCAAGTTTCAAATTTTGTCAATTAGTTCTGAGGTGTAATCCTCTAAGGATAACTGCTGGGTTTCTAAGGTTTCCCGATCTGTGTGAATCCACTTCTTAAATTCAACAGTATCATCAGGGTCACTTTCCTTAAAATAATCAGCAAGATATTCTTCCAGAGCAGTCCTTCCAGGGCACTTTTCATATCGTTGCAACATGCAATCTTTTGATTTAATATCACAAACAGTTTTACTTAAAAGCATTTTGTAGTCATCTGGAAGTTTAGTGGCCAAAAGCATAAGTTTAACATTTTGATGGATTGTACAGACTGAATGAGTTCCTGATCAGCCAACAGTAACACACCATTTTGGCCGAAACTCACAGAATTTGGAGAATCCAATTGCAAGCCCATTCTTGTCCCGATAGATGGTGTACAATTCCTTCAAGTTGCACAAGATCAACCTTTTCTGCTTCAATAGCTTTTCACCATTTATCCTCACAGACACACAATCCTTTCTGCCTGGACATACCGTACTCTAGAAAATTCATCATTTTCCAAAAAATCCAGTACATTCTGCTTTATGTGCTCAGACAGCATTTTCCTACTTGGGTTTAGGAACAGCAAGGATGCCAAATGTGTAGCTTGTAGGTCATTTATTCAAGTACATTGAAGCAATATAGGCCATAGGTGGGAACCAATTAAATTAAAATTCAATTAAATCCAATTTAAAATGGCAACCCAAAATTTATTAGAATATGTGTATGGAAATATATCTAAAAGTTATATTAGGATAACAAGCTCATCAGCACTACAGAATCTCTACATAATCTTATGTCGGACAGGAGGCCACCAAAAATGTCTCCTTGTAGTGAAGTTCATGCACGCATGCAAAATAGGTACATTCTTGTGAGCTTAGTTCTGGCCAACATAAGGCCGGGTCAAAGATAAAACAGGGTGACTTTTGTGGCAAAAAACATGCTCTTTTAGATGAGATTAATTAAAAAAATATATAAAAATTACACATTGGAGATATTTCCACCCTAATAATAGCAAAAATTGGCAAAAATATGAAATGTAATTTCTTTGTCTAATCATATCTTGTCTTCAAGTTAGTTGGAAAGCTTGTGCATGTGACCTTAAGATATATCGCATGGGCCTTAACTCCTGGCTAAATTACAGCCTGATCGGACATGCATGTCAGGAGCAGTGGGCAGTCAAAGTAGGCTCTTAACGGTCATTTGTCAATTTTTTGGCCTATTTTGATGGCATGTAAAAATTGTCAGCATTTTCAGTTGACAGGCAGATACTCTTATCTGTTATAATGCCACCAGCAGCACTAAATACCCGCTCAGACAAAACGCTGGCAGCAGGGCAGGCCAGCACCTCCAAAGGCATAGAGCGCTAGTTTGTGCCATGTGTCCAGCTTGGACACCCAGTAGTTGTAAGGCACTGAGGGATCATTGAGGACGCTGACACGGTCTGCTATGTACTCCTTCACCATCTTCCAAAATTTTTCCCTCCTTGCATCAGTAGGCCACGTATCAGGGTGAGGGTGCTGGGGGGGTGTCATGAAACTTTCCCAGGCTTTGGAGAGTGTTGCCCTGCCTCTGTTGGAACTGCTTTGTGTTCCCCTTGTCTCCCCTCCTTGGTTGACCAAGGAACTACGGACTCTGCCGCCAGCATTGTCAGATGGAAATTTTTTTAACAATTTTTCAACAAGGACCTTCTGGTATTACACTGTTTTGCTCGTCATCTCCACCAGAGGAATGAGAAATGAGAAGTTCTCTTTGTAGCGGGGTCGAGAAGGGTGAACAAACAGTAATCCATGTTGTCTAAAATGCGTATAACGCGCGGGTCGCTGGAAAGGCAGCCAAACATGAAGTCAGCCATGTGTGCCAGAGTACCAACAGGCAAAACTTCGCTGTCATCATCAGGAGGATGACTCTCAATCTCCTCATCCTCTTTCTCCTCTTCTCCCCACCCACGCAGAACAGATGGATAGAGATGGCCTTGCGGTTCGCCCGGCGGTTGTTTTGCCGCGAACTTTGCGTGTTCGCGATTCGCCGAATATGCGAACATATGGAGAAATTCGCGCCCGCCATATTCCTTTACATTATGAAGAACTTTTACCCATGACACATCCATCAGGTGGTACAGGACAGCCAATTGAGACATTTCAGCACATGGACATACCCCCTACCTTATAAATAAACCTGATCTGGCCGCCATTTTACATTCAGTGTTTTGCCAGTGTAGGGAGAGGTTGTTGTGTGGAGCAGGGACAGGCTGTTAGGGACACCAAACGCTAGCTAATAGGGCCACAAAAGTCATTTTAAGGACTAGTATAGGTGTGCTATCTATATGTGTAATACACAGAGGGGTGCGATATAATTATACTTTTATAATGAGTCAAAAACACATAGATCTATATAGTGATCACCTGGAAGTCAGGGGCCTAGGGGCTTACTAGGGCCATTTTTATATAGGGTAAGGTTCCGGACGGGGTCGCTCTTATCAGGGCGGGTGGTCTGTGGTTAGGCTATCAGGGCCAGAATAGCACCCCCCTGTCGGGCAATATCAGGGACAGTTTGCCCACCCTACCCTGTCCTTAAAAACCACATCATCATCCAGCCCAGGAATAGATGGTTTTTGCTTTCCCTCCGGGATTCATGGATGTGCACTGGAACCCCCCGGATTGTGGTAGGACATATGGTTTCTGATTTGGTGCCGCCGAGCACCTGATTTAGTGCCGCCGAGCACTTGTTATTGCCTACCACGTCTATGCTTTTTGCTTAAAGGGGTTCTGCACTTTGTTTAAACTGATGATCTATCCTCTGGATAGATCATCAGCATCCGATCGGCCGGGGTCCGACACCCGGGACCCCCGCCGATCAGCTGTTTGAGAAGTCAGCGGCGCTTCAGCAGCGCCGCAGCCTTCTCGCTGTTTACCGCTGGCCCAGTGACGTCACGACTAGTATCAACTAGCGTGGGCGGGGCTAAGCTCTGTTCACTTGAATGGAGCTTAGCCCCGCCCACGCTAGTTGATACTAGTTGTGACGTCACTGGGCCAGCGGTAAACAGTGAGAAGGCCGCGCCGCTGCCTTCTCAAACAGCTGATCGGCGGGGGTCCTGGGTGTTGGACCCCCGCCGATCAGATGCTAGAGGATAGATCATCAGTTAAAACAAAGTGCAGAACCCCTTTAACTTTAATAATTTAATTTATTTTCATTTTGAGGGATATCTTTTCCATTCACACGTCCGCAAAATGGGTCCGCATCCGTTCCGCAATTTTGCGGAATGGGTGCAGACCCATTCATGTTCAATGGGGCAGGATTGTGCTGTCCGCATCCACATTTGCGGATCCGCATCCGCATTTGCGAATCCGCACTTCCGCATCTGTGCTTCCGTTTCCGCAAAAAAATAGAACATTTCCTATTCTTGTCCGCAATTGCAGACAAGATTAGGCATTTTCTATTATAGTGCCACAAATTGCGGAATGCACATTACCGATGTCCGTGTTTTGCGGATTCGCAAAACACTTACAGACATAGGAATGGACCCTCATAGTAAAATTATTAAAGGTTACGTTTTATGTATATTCTAATGGATTGCCTTCCTTGTACAATGTTATAATATACTTTCTATGTTGGAAAGTATATCATAATGCATTTATATTGTGCGGCAGTTGTGTGCGGTTCTGCTGCGATACTGCAGGTATATAGAGGGACAAGCGTTATTGGAACAAATAATTTCTACTGGTGTGATATACCAGTCCCCCCCCCCAAAAAACCGATTGAAGCGGGGTGTTATATACCAATATACTTTCTTTATAGTGCATTTAGGTACTGTATAGTGCATTTGCGCATGCGCGTACGCAAAAATTATATTGCTGATATTTTGCATTGAAAAAAATTATAAATGGAGATCGCAAATTTGAATAATACATCTGGTATGTCACTGTCCATGTTGTGGGACTATATGTGCACTTCTAGTAATTATTTCTTGGCTGCAAATATGAGCTGAAGGTTTTTCAGGTTCGCCTGCCATTAAACTGAATTGGACCCGCAGCGAACTTGCGGTTTGCGAACATTTGATCGCGTTCGCCCGTTCGCGAACCGTCCCCGGCAGATGTTCATCCATCACTAAAGATGGAATTAAACCATGGGTACTGCCCTCTGTGGTGGAGGCAACCGTCTCATGCTCCTCCTCCTCCTCTTCATCGTCCAATTCGCGCAGAGAAGACGAACTAAGGGTGGTCTGGCTATCACCCTGTGTAATGTCTTCCCCCATTTCCACTTCTTCCACATGCAAAGCATCGTCCTTAATTGTGAGCAGCGAGCATTTGAGTAGACACAGAAGTGGGATGGTTACGATGATAATAGCGTTATCGCCGCTTACATCTTTGTTGATTCCTCAAAGTTTTTTTAAAACCTCACAGAGGTCAGACATATATGCCCACTACTCGCTTGTGAATAGCGGAAGCTGACTGGAAAGGCGACGACCATGTTGCAGCTGGTATTCCTCTACTGCCCTCTGCTGCTCACAAAGCCTGGCTAGCATGTGGAATGTCGAGTTCCAGAGCGTGCTCATGTCGCACAACAGCCGGTGAGCTGGCAATTTCCAGCGCTGCTGCAGTGTTGACAGACTGGCTAAAGCTGTCGATGACTTGCCGAAATGTGCACACATGCGGCACACCTTCACCAGTAGCTCAGACAAATTGGGGTAGTTTTTGAGAAACCGCTTAACCACTAAGTTTAAGACGTGGGCTAGCCGCCGCCAAGATACGCCCATTATCAGACACAACCATGCCTGGTTGTAGGTTGAGTGGTGAGAGCCACAGCTCAGTCTGGTCTCTTATCCCCTGCCACAGCTCTGCTGCTGTGTGCTGTTTGTCCCCTAAGCATATCTGCTTCAGCTTGGCCTGTTGCAGCTTCCCCACTGCAGTGCTACACTGCTTCCAGCTACCAACTGATGGCTGACTGGTGCTGCACGCGGATTATTCAAAGGTGGAAGTAGAGGAGGAAGCTGAGGAGGAGAAGTGGGGGTTGGAGCCACTAATGTAGGTGCTGGCAGAAACCCTGATCGACGTAGAGCCTGCAATCCTTGGCGTCCGTAGCATCTGTGCCATCCCAGGGTACGACTCGACTCACTCCCGGCCTCCATAAGGTTCACCCAGTGTGCCGTCAGGGAAATGTAGCGTCCCTGGCTAAATGCACTTGTCGATGTGTCCATGGTTAAGTGGCCCTTCACAGTAACTGCGTTGGTCAGGGCACGTGTGATGTTACGGGACACATGTTGGTGTAAGGCGGGCACGGCACACTTTGAAAAATAGTGACAGTTGGGGACTGGGTAACACGGGACGGCAGCCAATATCAGGCTGCGGAAGGCCTCAGCGTCCACAAGCCTAGATGACAACATTTCCAGGGCCACTGGTGGTGCTTGCGAAGGTCCAGGTGCAGGGCGGGAGGTATCCGGGCCTGCGCCTTCGACAGGGGATTGGCCAGCACGTAACACAGGGGAAGAGGAGGAGGCAGTGGTGTGACCCGCAGACACAGATTGTGGACCCAGGCATTCGGCCCACTTATTACTGTGCTTTGATGCCACGTGGCGGATCATGCTGGTGGTGGTGAGGTTGCTAGTGTTCACGCCCCTGCTCATTTTGGTACAGCATAGGTTGCAAACTACTATTCTTTTGTCATACGCACTTTCCTCAAAAAAGCGCCATACTGTGGAACACCTAACCCTTGGCAAGGGGGATTTCCGCAAGGAGGTGCTCCATGGAACAGTTGCGGGCCTGTTTGGTGTGGCCCGCCTTCACCCTTTTGCCACCCCACTGCCTCTTCCAGCCTGTTGCGGTGCAGCAGATCCCTCTCCCTCTGTATTGCTGTCCACGCTCGGCTTTCCACCTTCCCAGGTTGGGTTAGTGACTTTATCGTCCACCACATACTCTTCCACTTCCTCACTCTGCTCATCCTCCTGACTTGTTGACCTAACCATAACCTCAGTGATTGCCGTTGAGTTATTGGCAACTGTGTCTTATCATCATCCACCTTATTAAACAGTAATTGCCATTCCCCACCATGATCTGTAACTGTGGATGCTCAAGAGTTTGGGAATCAGGGCACATGATCTGTCCCTCTTCAAGTGTGCTTGGCGAGAGGGCCAAATCAAGGATTGGTGCTGAAAAGAGCTCTTTGGAATATCCGAGTGTGGGATCACTTGGTGGGAGGAAGGAGGATCAGGGTGAGGATTGTGTTGAGCAGACTCTTGGCTACTGAGACTGGACTTGGTTGAAGACAGGGTGGTGCTTAAGCGACTGGAAGCATTATCTGCTGCAATCCAACCGACCACCTGTTCGCACTGGTCTGACTTCAAGAGTGGTATCTTGCGCTGCCCTGCAAACTGGGACATGAATCGTGGATGATTGTTTTTCTTGTGCTCTGGCAGCAGGCAGAGTTTGACCGCGCCCAGGGCCATGGCCTCTGCGTGCACTATCAGCATCACGGCCGTCGGCCACTGCCTCGTCCCTTACTGCTCGCCTTCTTCATATTAAATGTTATATATGCTTAAAAGTTTGTCACACGTACAGTAGCGTAGGATTTGGAAGTGTATGCGCAAAAAAATTTAAAAAGGTATTTGGGATGTGGAAACGTCACACAGGAAATATTGCGCAGATAATGTCAATGCTGTCACCAGCGGCTAATATTAAATTACAGGGAATGTCACAGGTATTTTGGATGAGGAAACATTATACAGGAGAGGTACCACTGGTAATGTTACTGTCCGCAGCGTCTACGAAAAAAGTGCACTGTATGTCACAGATAAATTTTTTCAGCGCACACGTTACACTGCAGATGTGGCACTGGTAATGTCAATGTCAGAAGCGGACACCGTCTATTTAAAAAGTACACTGCATGTCACAGATACATTTTTTCAGCGCACACGTTACACTGAAGATGTGGCACTGGTAATGTCACTGTCAGAAGCGGACACCATCTATTGGAAAAGTACACTGGATGTCATAGATATTTTTGGATGCGCACACTTTACACTGGAGATGTAGCGCAGCTAATGTCAATGTCCACAGTGGACACCGTCTACGGAAAAAGTACACTGGATATCACAGATATTTTTTGGATGCGCATACTTTATACAGGAGATATGGCGCAGCTAATGTCGCTGTCTGCAGCGGCCTAACTATTGCACGCTATTTAGCGCAGAATGCACTAAAAATAGATATTGCTGCCACACACAACAGTCCTTAAAAGGACTTTTGGGTCTGTAAAGATTTAGCTATTTAGCGCAGTTTGTGCTAAAAATATATATTGCTGCTGCCACACAGCAGCAATATATATTGCTGCTTCCAAAGTGTCAGTGGTATCTGGACTTGGGAAGTTGTAGTAAAATAGTGTTTTTAAAGCAGGTACAGCACATATTGGATCCTAATAGCTAACATGGACTGTGTAAGATCTCTTTTTACATTTTTGGATTAAATAACTTAAATGGTTATTGTCCTTTGAACAACTTTGCATAAATAAACAGTACAAGGGAACATTAGAAACTTGTAATATTTCTTATCAAAGAAAAATACTTTTTTCTCCATAATCTTCCTAATTGTACAGTTGCAAGAAAAAGTATGTGAACCCTTTGGAATGATATTGATTTCTGCAAAAATTCGTCATAAAATGTGATCTGATCTTCATCTAGGTCACAACAATAGACAATCACAGTCTACTTAAACTAATAACACACAAAGAATTAAATGTTACCATGTTTTTATTGAACATACCATGTAAACATTCACAGTGCAGGTGGAAAAAGTATGTGAACCCTTGGATTTAATAACTGGTTGAACCTCCTTTGGCAGCAATAACTTCAACCTAACGTTTCCGGTATTTGCAGATCAGACGTGCACAACGGTCAGGACCATCTCACTGAAGGATCAGATTACATGCTGCCTATAGAAGAGTGGGGAGTTTAAAAAAACTATCACACATGCTAGCTACTCCATAGAAGCCTTTTTTCTTTGATAAAATATATTACAACGTTTCTTATATGCACTTCTACTGTTCATTTATGCAAAGTTTGTTGAAATGGCAGTGACCATTTTCGGGTGCTGAATATTCGAGTAGATAAACGAGTAGATTGCCAAATCCCATTGTTATTTGGAAATTCACACATCAAGTATAAAGATCTATACATGGCATCTGACCTGGACCTATGTAGTCCACAATATGTGACAATCTCACAGCCTTTGTCTTTAATGTATCTGAATTTTCATCTGCCTGCCCGCACAGATACATTTTTGTAATCTGCTTCAGGACATGCAGTAACATAAAGAATTTAAGAATTGTTCCTGCAGTTCTCACTTCTGGAAACTGAATGTACCAAATAATTTCTGCAGAGGAAATGCATTAGTGAGCAATGCTGGTGAAAATGTACATTTACAGTATATCAATCTTTAGAACTCGTTTTATGATCTTCTTGCATCCTTATACTAATTCTTCTAATCTAATTTTCCTAAAATTCTGTGTCAAAAAGAAGAATAACATACAGTTTTCGCTGTCAGTTAAAGTTCCTAAGTGATTTTTGCAATCTAGGAGATGTATTTTTTTTTGGTCTATGGTATACAGACTGTAGTTTCCTGGATTGTGAACAACAGGAAACGAATGCGAACAGAGATTTTCAGTAAAGAATTACTTTTCATTCTTGTGTCTGGCAGTATTTTAACAAATGTAAAATACTTTTTTTTTTTTTTTAAGTTAAACTAGTATATTCTTACACTGGGATTACACACTGTGATTGCTGTGGGAGTCTTAATTTTTCAAAGTATAACTGTAATTTATTTATTTATTTTTGTAATGTGTAGGGGCTGCCCTACTTCTTTCCACATATATATATACAGTACAGACCAAAAGTTTGGACACACCTTCTCATTCAAAGAGTTTTCTTTATTTTCATTGTAGATTCACACTGAAGGCATCAAAACTATGAATTAACACATGTGGAATTATATACATAACAAACAAGTGTGAAACAACTGAAAATATGTCATATTCTAGGTTCTTCAAAGTAGCCACCTTTTGCTTTGATTACTACCTTGCACACTCTTGGCATTCTCTTGATGAGCTTCAAGAGGTAGTCCCCTGAAATGGTTTTCACTTTACAGGTGTGCCCTGTCAGGTTTAATAAGTGGGATTTCTTACCTTATAAATGGGGTTGGGACCATCAGTTGCGTTGAGGAGAAGTCAGGTGGATACACAGCTGATAGTCCCACTGAATAGACTGTTAGAATTGGTATTATGGCAAGAAAAAAGCAGCTAAGTAAAGAAAAACGAGTGGCCATCATTACTTTAAGAAATGAAGGTCAGTCAGTCAGCCGAAAAATTGGGAAGACTTTGAAAGTAAGGGCTATTTGACCATGAAGGAGAGTGATGGGGTGCTGCGCCAGATGACCTGGCCTCCACAGTCACCGGACCTAAACCCAATCGAGATGGTTTGGGGTGAGCTGGACCGCAGAGTGAAGGCAAAAGGGCCAACAAGTGCTAAGCATCTCTGGGAACTCCTTCAAGACTGTTGGAAGACCATTTCAGGGGACTACCTCTTGAAGCTCATCAAGAGAATGCCAAGAGTGTGCAAAGCAGTAATCAAAGCAAAAGGTGGCTACTTTGAAGAACCTAGAATATGACATATTTTCAGTTGTTTCACACTTGTTTGTTATGTATATAATTCCACATGTGTTAATTCATAGTTTTGATGCCTTCATAGTCATGAAAATAAAGAAAACTCTTTGAATGAGAAGGTGTGTCCAAACTTTTGGTCTGTACTGTATATATATATATATATACACTGCTCAAAAAAATTAAGGGAACACTTAAACAACACAATGTAACTCCAAGTCAATCACACTTTGTGAAATCAAACTGTCCACTTAGGAAGCAACACTGAGTGACAATCAATTTCACATGCTGTTGTGCAAATGGGATAGACAACAGGTGGAAATTATAGGCAATTAGCAAGACACCCCCAATAAAGGAGTGGTTCTGCAGGTGGTGACTACAGACCACTTCTCAGTTCCTATGCTTCCTGGCTGATGTTTTAGTCACTTTTGAATGCTGGCTGTGCTTTCACTCTAGTGGTAGCATGAGACGGAGTCTACAACCCACACAAGTGGCTCAGGTAGTGCAGCTTATCCAGGATGGCACATCGATGCGAGCTGTGGCAAGAAGGTTTGCTGTGTCTGTCAGCGTAGTGTCCAGAGCATGGAGGCGCTACCAGGAGAAAGGCCAGAACATCAGGAGACGTGGAGGAGGCCGTAGGAGGGCAACAACCCAGCAGCAGGACCGCTACCTCCGCCTTTGTGCAAGGAGGAACCGGAGGAGCACTGCCAGAGCCCTGCAAAATGACCTCCAGCAGGCCACAAATGTGCACCTCCCCAGCAGCCATTTTCTGTAGTTTTATGGAGTTCTGAGAGAGAGAGCAGTGTCATTGCTGTACTCTGTGCTTTACTGTTTAATTACATTATATAGTTAGTTAGTTAGTTAGCTTATATATATAATACAGATAGTTAGTGGGTAGGTTAGATGGTGATATAGTGTAGGGTGTTAGGTAGTGTGACAATACTTAGTGCACCAATCAGTATGTAGTCAGACCTGCTAAAATGTGAAGTTGCACGTATTGCGCAAAAATATGCGCATCATTAATTGCCGATCTGCTCAAACGGTCAGAAACAGACTCCATGAGGGTGATATGAGGGCCCGACGTCCACAGGTGGGGGTTGTGCTTACAGCCGAACACCGTGCAGGACGTTTGGCATTTGCCAGAGAACACCAAGATTGGCTAATTCGCCACTGGCACCCTGTGCTCCTCACAGATGAAAGCAGGTTCACACTGAACACATGTGACAGACGTGACAGAGTCTGGAGACGCCGTGGAGAACGTTCTGCTGCCTGCAACATCCTCCAGCATGACCGGTTTGGCATTGGGTCAGTAATGGTGTGGGGTGGCATTTCTTTGGAGGGCCGCACAGCCCTCCATGTGCTCGCCAGAGGTAGCCTGACTACCATTAGGTACCGAGATGAGATCCTCAGACACCCTTGTGAGACCATATGCTGGTGCGGTTGGCCCTGGGTTCCTCCTAATGCAAGACAATGCTAGACCTCATGTGGCTGGAGTGTGTCAGCAGTTCCTGCAAGACGAAGGCATTGATGCTATGGACTGGCCCGCCCGTTCCCCAGACCTGAATCCAATTGAGCACATCTGGGACATCATGTCTCGCTCTATCCACCAACGTCACGTTGCACCACAGTCTGTCCAGGAGTTGGCAGATGCTTTAGTCCAGGTCTGGGAGGAGATCCCTCAGGAGACCGTCCGCCACCTCATCAGGAGCATGCACAGGCGTTGTAGGGAGGTCATACAGGCACGTGGAGGCCACACACACTACTGAGCCTCATTTTGACTTGTTTTAAGGACATTACATCAAAGTTGGATCAGCCTGTAGTGTATTTTTCCACTTTAATTTTGAGTGTGACTCCAAATCCTGACCTCCATGGGTTGAAAAATTTGATTTCCATTTTTTATTTTTTGTGTGATTTTGTTGTCAGCACATTCAACTATGTAAAGAACAAAGTATTTCAGAAGAATATTTAATTAATTCAGATCTAGGATGTGTTATTTTTGTGCTCCCTTTATTTTTTTGAGCAGTGTATATATATATATAGAGAGAGAGAGAGTGTGTGTGTGAGGGCAACATATAGTTAAAGGGGTTGTCCAGGTTCAGAGCTGAACCCAGACATACCCACATTTTCACCCAGGCAGGCCCTGTGATATGAGAATCGGAGCATTTCATTTGCTTTTTTTGTTTATAGTATTACACTGCTGGGCAGAGGCTTCTGCCCAGCAGTGTTCCCGGTGATGTCACTGGCTCTGATGGGCGGGCTTTAGCGCTGCCCTAGCCAATTCACAGGCTAGGGCAGAGCTAAAGCCAGCCCATTAGTGACATCACCTGGCTCACTGCTGGGCAGAAGCCTACACTTGGCAGTTCCTATGGAGATCCCGGTACGTCACCAGAACTCCATAAAATGCCTTTACCCTGCATGATTCAGTGCAGGGCAAAGGAGAGAATCGGAGCGTGAAATGCTTCATTGCTCATATTAGGGGGCTGCCTGGGTGAAAACGGGTGTATGTCCGTGTTTAGCTTTGATCCCGGACAACCCTTTTAAGTAAACAGAAGACAGGGAGTGTTGCTAAGGCTCAAAATGGGCCATTTGGAGCTATTTTTGTTGTAGAAATATACGATTTCAGTAATTAAAGTATATTACAAAAATGGTCAGTATTTTTTTGTGGTGTAGCGGCCCACTCGCCACTCTTCCAAATAGTAGGAAGATGGTGCAGTGCAGGGATGGCTATAACTGGCTAGAACATTTATTATAATCTACTTCAGGAAATGGGCAGAAATTATAGTAGAAATTTACATTGGCACCTTTGAAGGGAAGATATCCAGTCTGGCACTTGCACAGATGTACCATCGTTATTAAGAGGCGTGCTCCTGATGCCAGATGGGGGATACTAAACCTTTTCCACAGTAAAAGCCTTAGCAGAAAACAACAAAACAAAATGGCATGTATGAACCCTGCATTGTCATATTTGCTTGTATGCAGCGATATCAACATTACAGTAATCCATGTATGTAAAATGCTGAAAAAAACTTTTGTTAACAAATGTAATTTTGACCACAAACATAAATATAGGAACAGCACATAAAGTCTAGTGACCTTTTATGTTTTGTCTTAAAAGGGTGCAGCATTGAAAATCATCTGGCTCTGTACTGCTAGAAATGAAGATCCTATAAAGACATTTCTCAATGCCAAGAAGTCCAAGGGGTGGGAGAGTACCAGGTTATAGAGAAATGATGGATGCAAAAGTTGCAGACGGTGAGATAATCTTCAAATCTCACCTAAAGTATAGGGTATAAGAAACATGGAAACAACAGCATCCTCTGTTGGCAGATTTTTTTTGCTCCCTCACAGGCAACATTTCTGTCTTTTAAAATGCTTGTATGCTGATTGCATGTGAAGGATCTACAGTAGAAGTCACTATTATTTTGAATTTACAGTACATCTTGCAATCACATTGGCTCTCCGAAAATGTTATTTTCTACCACTGCATTTTATTTTAGCATTAGTTTAGCATACACAGTCACTGTTTATTAAAATTTGTATAGCACAGAGTACACAAAGTATCCATAATTACTATGATATCCATTGAAAGGTTATGCTTACATGGCTACTAGGGATAAGTGAATTGACTTCAGATGAAACATCCAAAGTCGATCCGCATAAAACTTCTTTTCAATACTGTACGAAGTGAGTGCTCCATACAGTATTAGAATGTATTGGCTCAGATGAGCCGAAGTTATTACTTTGCAAAGTCTTGCGAGACTTCGCATAAGGCCTCATGCACACGACCGTTGTGTGCAGGGGCGTAGCTAAAGGCTCACGGGTCCTGGTGCAAGAGTTCAGCTTGGTCCCCCATTCTCTTAGTGCTTGTTGGCAAGGGGCAGGGGAGCACATAGCCTTCCTGCTGCCCGAGGCAAACATTGAAAGGGCACCCCCTTATGCCAAATTCTTCACCTAACCCCTTCCCTCCAGCCAGAGGTGTAAATTGACCAGCATGTACTTTCTATAATGCCAGTGTCTTATGTGGCACAAGGGTTTTTGGGCCCCCTCAGGCTCCTGGGCCCGGTAGCGACTGCTACCTCTGCACCCTCTTTAGCTACGCCCCTGGTTGTGTGCATCAGTGGCCGTTGTGCCGTTTTCCGTTTTTTTTCGCGGACCCATTGACTTTCAATGGGTCCGTGGAAAAATCGTAAAATGCACCGTTTTGCAGCCGCATCCGTGATCCGTGTTTCATGTCCGTCAAAAAAATATGACCTGTCCTATTTTTTTGGCGGACAACAGTTCACGGACCCATTCAAGTCAATGGGTCCGTGAAAGAACACGGATGCACACAAGATTGGCATCCGCGATCCGTGGCCATAGGTTACTTTCATACAGACGGATCCGAAGATCCGTCTGCATAAAAGCTTTTTCAGAGATGAGTTTTCACTTTGTGAAAACTCATATCCGACAGTATATTCTAACACAGAGGCATTCCCATAGTGATGGGGACGCTTCTAGTTAGAATATACTACGAACTGTGTACATGACTGCCCCCTGCTGCCTGGCAGCACCCGATATCTTACAGGGGGCTGTGATCCGCACAATTAACCCCTCAGGTGCTGCACCTGAGGGGTTAATTGTGCATATCATAGCCCCCCTATAAGAGATCAGGGGCTGCCAGGCAGCAGGGGGCAGACCCCCCTCCCTCCCCAGTTTTAATTTCATTGGTGGCCAGTGCGGCCCCCCCCCCTCTATTGTAATATCATTGGTGGCCAGTGTGCGGCCTCCCCCGGCCCCCCCTCCCTCCCTTTATTGTATTATCATTGGTGGCCAGTGTGCGGCACCCCCGGCCCCCCCTCCCTCCCTCTATTGTATTATCATTGGTGGCCAGTGTGCGGCCCCCCCCAGGACCCCCTCTATTGTATTAATATCATTGGTGGCCAGTGTGCGGCCTCCCCTCCCCCCCCCCGATCATTGGTGGCAGCGGAGAGTTCCGATCGGAGTCCCAGTTTAATCGCTCTGGGGCTCCGATCGGTAACCATGGCAACCAGGACGCTACTGCAGGCCTGGTTGCCATGGTTACTTAGCAATATTACAATATTAGAAGCATCATACTTACCTTCTGCGCTGTCTGTGACTGGCCGGGAGCTCCTCCTACTGGTAAGTGACAGATCATTAAGCAATGCGCCGCACAGACCTGTCACTTACCAGTAGGAGGAGCTCCCGGCCGGTCACAGACAGCGCAGCAGGTAAGTATGATGCTTCTAATATTGTAATATTGCTAAGTAACCATGGCAACCAGGCCTGCAGTAGCGTCCTGGTTGCCATGGTTACCGATCGGAGCCCCAGCGATGAGGGGGAGGGGGAGGCCGCACACTGGCCACCAATGATATTACAATAGAGGGGGAGGGGGAGGCCGCACACTGGCCACCAATGATATTAAAATAGAGGGGGGCCGGGGGGGCCGCACACTGGCCACCAATGATAATACAATAAAGGGAGGGAGGGGGGGCCGGGGGAGGCCGCACACTGGCCACCAATGATATTACAATAGAGGGAGGGAGGGGGGTCGGGGGAGGCCGCACACTGGCCACCAATGATATTACAATAGAGGGAGGGAGGGGGGGCCGGGGGTGGGGGTCGCACACTGGCCACAAATGATATTCAAACTGGGGAGGGAGGGGGGTCTGCCCCCTGCTGCCTGGCAGCCCCTGATCTCTTACAGGGGCCTATGATATGCACAATTAACCCCTCAGGTGCAGCACCTGAGGGGTTAATTTTGCGGATCACAGCCCCCTGTAAGAGATCGGGTGCTGCCAGACAGCAGGGGGCAGTCATGTACACAGTTCATAGTATATTCTAACTAGAAGCGTCCCCATCACTATGGGAACGCCTCTGTGTTAGAATATACTGTCGGATAGGAGTTTCACGATCTAACTCATATCCGACAGTATATTCTAACATAGAGGCGTTCCCATGGTGATGGGGACGCTTCAAGTTAAAATATACCATCGGATTGGAGAAAACTCCGATCCGATGGTATAATAGGGACTCCTGACTTTACATTGAAAGTCAATGGGGGACGGATCCGTTTGAAATTGCACCATATTGTGCCAAAGTCAAACGGATCCGTCCCCATTGACTTGCATTGTAATTCAGGACGGATCCGTTTGGCTCCGCTGGGCCAGGCGGACACCAAAACGAAAATTTTTTCATGTCCGTGGATCCTCCAAAAATCAAGGAAGACCCACGGACGAAAAAACGGTCACGGATCACGGACCAACGGAACCCCGTTTTGCGGACCGTGAAAAAATACGGTCGTGTGCATGAGGCCTTATAATAACTTCAGAAATTGATTTATACTGTAAAAAAACATTTCCCGAACTCGGGTTTGGTTCCAAGTGGCAAGGAACCACTTAGTCCACCAACAGATTTGACTTTGGGATAATCCTAAAGAAGTTATCCTGGCAAGTCCCTGGTTGTCGCAGACGTTTCCGCAACAGGTGGCAGGAGATCTGTGAAACTGGCAACACGTGGTTTGATCTGCCATGTTTTCCTTTTGGATCAAATGACGTCTGTGTTGTTTCTGGTCCTTGCCACACCTTATTTCCCCAGGTGTGGCTATTATGGCCATTTAACCCTCTCTATTTATTGTTGTTTCTCCCACTATGCTATGCTGTATATAGCTTCTGTTGGACTTGTGGTTAGCTTGTGTTTGGTTCTCGGCCGAGTTCCGGGTGCTACCAAAGCTTCATTAAAAATAAGTTTTTCAGTTTCCTTTTGTATTTTGTTTTGATATATGTATGTGTTGCCTTTCCCTGTTGTTTGTCATTAGGCCTGAGGGAGACTCCTGTTCGTCTTTCTCTTTGGAGTAACAGGTAGACTCAGTCCTGACATTAGTTCCAGGGTCCTATAGGGTGAGATAGGATTTTAGGTATCTGGTGTATGAACTTGCCTACCTTTGGGGCCTGTTCATACTGGTAGTCTGTCAGGACTGGAGTAGGGGTTTGTTCTAGGAGGTGTCCATCTTCTTTCCTAGTTTCCAGGCCATAATCCGGTATCCCCTTTCCCTCCTATGCTCGGTGTGGTGTTTTCCTCCCACACACGAGCGTGACACTGGCATTTACCATTTAACCCCTGTACAGGTATCTACACTTTGCTGCATGGGAACCACCAGGCTGCGCACTGAAGGTTAGGCAAAATCATAGGGATGGGCCAAAGTCAGGAGCAGTGGGGTATACACTATACTGTAAATGGTCTAGGGTTAGGGCAGGCAGCGAAAAGTCAATATGGAGGTCAGGTACAGGTCAGGTCAAGCAGTAGAGGGTCAGAATCAAGTAAATGGGCAGAATTTGGTACACAGGGAGACAAACAAATACAACACACCTTTGCAGTAAACTAGCAAGCTAGACAACCTGTAGCTCAGTGCACCATGAGAAGGTGCCTTAAGAACCCCAGCTGGTGAAGATCAGGGTGCACGCTGGTCATTTAAAAGCTGCACAGTGCACATGCCCTACAGGCACAGGGAGAGAGGCAAAGCAGGTTGCAGTCTGCGACAAGAAACAGAATGACCCACTGCGAAAGGAAGAACAGGAGGCAGGTCCATGCCACTGGGAAGCCCTGGACTAGTGAATGAGACAGCAGCCATCGTTGTAACACCCGCCCATTCTTGGGTCCAACCATTGATAAGGCTTTTTTTGATATATCTAACTACCATATCATAACAATTTCTAATAAACTGACTTTAAAGGGGTTGTCCAGAATTTGAAAAAGAGATTGCTTTTTTCCCCCCCAGATTGGTACTCTAGACCATGGACTGTATCTGCTATTGAAAGTCAGCCCCATCTGTGTGAATAGGCATGAACTAGAATAACAGGCGTTGCCAATAGGCACTCTTTTTAGAGAACAGTGGAATCTTGGGCAACCTTTTTAAATATTGATGTTAAATAAGTATGTCCTCTGCCTAAAATATAAACCAATAATGTACATTTCAGTGTAAGAGGCCATTTACAAAAGAAGAAATGGAAAACACAAGCAAGATAATCACATAAATCAAGAGTAGATTTTAATGGCACATTCACCACTATATAAATGTCTTACTTTCCAGAGTTCGTCACAAAATGTGTAGCATTAAGGCAATAAACGTGGCTGCAGTTTATCTAAGCCGAACATAAAATGTAACAGTTATATTGTAACAGAAGGTACGTTTAGTAAATAATGTAGGCAATGAACTTGTAAAACATGATGGGGACAGCCTGTTTTAGTATACTGCATGTCAAACTTCTAGCTCACGCAAGTTATCTCCTGGGAACTCAGCAACAAATATAAGTTTATGTTTAAAACATTTTTACTGTTTATAGAATATTGAAGCAAAGGTTAAGCACATAGAAGACATGAAAATATACTTGTGAGCAAAAACTGAACATAGGTTAACAGCTGTCTCCAGTACCTGTCAGTATTAGCCTCCAAATTCAGAAAGTGTAAACTCCAGTGACATTCTTTTTTAGGCACTGTTCACACAACATTTAAAGAAGGCCCTTGAATTTTCATGCCATGCCTGTGTTCAATATAATAACAATTCTGGATCTTTTCATATATATCTATGTTGTGCCATTTTTCTATTATTCCTTCTAGAAGTTTTGGAAGGGATTGCCAGTTGTCTATAATAAAGGTCCAGATGGGTGTTACCAGTTGGGGTGTGTCCATTCATAGTTTGACCCTGGCAACACTGATTGGATAGTGTCAGATTAAGCAGGGACCCCCCCCCCCTCCCAACATCCAAACTAAGGGCTCATGCACGCAAACATATTTTCTTTCTGTGCCCGTTCCATATTTTTTTTGCAGACCGCATGCAGAGCCATTCATTTCAATGGGTCTGCAAAAAAACGCAAGTTACTCCATGTGCATTCCGTTTCCGTATGTCTGTATTTTCGTTCCGTAAAAAAATAGAACATGTCCTATTATTGTCCACATTACGGACAAGGATAGTACTGTTCTATTAGGGGCCAGCTGTTCCGTTCCACAAAATACCGAATGCACATGGATGTCATCCATATTTTTTGCGGACATACATACAGTCATGTGCATGAACCTTAAGGGTTGTTTGGTCCACATCCGATCTGTATTTCTTGCAGATTGGATGTGGACCTATTCATTTCAATGGTACTTCTGTTCCGCAGCCCCTGCAAAAAGATAGAGGATGTCCTATTCTTGTCTGTTTTGCGGACATGGATAGGACATTTCTAATGAACTTAAAAAGAAAATGGCAGCATGCACACAGCGAGGATCCATGTTTTGCAAACCGCAATCTGCTGTTTCTCTGAGGGGAAGATGTTATTTGAATGATAATCCTCATTATAATAGTAGGTGTAAAATTGGGATAACAGTATGACAGCTCTATTGTTTTTCTGATATGCCTAGATAAAGATGTTCACAGAAGAACTTTGCATTGATTAGTGTAATGTGGGATGCTGCAATTGGAGGCTTTCTCTACTAATAGGAAGTTAAAGGGGTTGTCCAGGGTTAGAAAAAGATGTCTGCTTCCCTCTACAAATAGCACCACCCATGTCCATGTGTTATGTGTGGTATTGTAGCACAGCTCCATTGGAGGATATAAGGCCTCATGCACACAAACGTATTTTCTTTCTGTGTCCGTTTCGTTTTTTTTGCGGATCGTATGTGGAACCATTCATTTCAATGGGTCCGCAAAAAAAACGGAAAGTACTCCGTGTGCATTCCGTTTCTGTGTGTCCGTATTTCCGTTCCGCAAAAAAATAGAACATGTTCTATTATTGTCCGCATTAGGGACAAGGATAGGACTGTTATTAGTGGCCAGCTGTTCCATTCTGCAGAATCTGTATTTTTTGCGGATTCGTTTTTGCGGATTCGTTTTTTGTGGACCGCAGCATTCATACGGTGGTGTGTATGAGGCCTAAGGCAGAGCTGCAAAACTGCACATGTGGACAGGGGTGGTGCTGTTTTTAAAAGAAAGAAACCATGTGTTAGGAGCCAGGACAGGACGTAGAATATGTAACTAAAATATATATATCCAGAAAACCATCCATCTATTTTTTAACCTTTAAAAAAAAAAATTAAATTTCAGATAGATTAAAAAAGGAGTGCAAATGCATGCAAACAGCCAGTTATTGGAGATCTGTCTACTGAATTTCAATGTAAAAATGGAAGGAACGTACTTTTTTTTTTTGCTGTGCCAATGTCGTATGAATCATGGGACATAGGTTCTTAGAGGAAATGATCACCAGAGGAAATTATTCTAAGGTTCTACCCTCAATCCATACAGAACATATGCACAAGCACCTTTAATTTCATTTTAATAATCAGAATGTCATCTTCGATGTTATGATTGTGCATAGGAGGCACATCATCAAGGTCTTTTATGTTGTTGTTTTTTTGCAAATGAAACCATAAGAAATAGACTCTCGTTTGATTGGCTTCAAAGTCCCCTCCAAATGGGATTGTTTTCTTCTGGAACCTTGATGTCCTGTTGTATAAGGTGCCTAAAAACACACTTTTGACATATGCTGCCCTATAGAAACATTACAGATCGGTTACCGATTGTTTTGGAAACACTTGAATAAAAAAAAAAAAGATGCGTCTGTTATTTTTTTAAGCTGGCAGTTCTTCTGCAGATCCACACACATGCAAAAGTCAAAAGTTCACTTCAAATTATAAAAATCCCATCTTGCTGCATCTGGAAAAGTCCTGGAGAGGCAACTGTTGTATATATAACTCAATCTATTTCTTTGGATTGTGATTAATGCTTGAGAGTTGCAGTTGTCGAGCAGAAATACAGCATGCCCTAAAAACACATGGCTTTTAACCAATTAGCATGTGTGAATTATTTCATGTTGTGACATACTGTTTGCCCAATGCAATTATCGCAAAGTAAAAAACATTTTCTCAGTGTCGATGCATATGAAAGTATTTTTTGGAAACAGAGTCAGAATAATTCCTTGTGAATGCCAAATAATTCGCCAAACTGGAAACACACTAGAAATGTACCCATCCCACAAAGCTAAGGAGCTGAACTTATCAGTGTCTGTGTGTTCTGACTCGCCTAATTAATCTTCATGCTAGATTAACGTGATAAAATGTTGACCTGATATGGGATTAAAAGATTACCAGTAACAGTTTGGAAATGAAAGCTACAACATGCCATGTGTCAACGCTGTAGTGATAACATTAACTCCGCAAGCCCCTTACTAGCAGGGTGATTTGGGTTTACAGCATATTAATGTCATGAATGGCTTCAAATGAAGGTCTTCAAGGTTATAGTGGTAAAAACGTGAGGGTGCAGTTGCTAAGATTCCGGAGGTTTAACTGTAGTAGGTTTCTTAAAATCCTGTCTATGTTTATCCTTACTATAATACAGTGAATACATTGTTATACAGTATTTTAAGCAGATACTCTGGTTATTTAACTCATTGTTGGCATCTCAGTAGTATTATACAGCCATAACTGCCAGCAGTGTCCATGATTGGAGATAACTCTGATTATAGACGCCATGGTCAATCTGAGGGGTTATTTACAGGGAGCAGCCTATTTCCAAAGTGACTAAAGGCCAGAACCCACAAGACAATTGTGGAAGCCATTTTGTTGATAGGGCAGCCGGGGGCCTTCTTAAAGAGGACCTTTCACTACTATAAAAAATCTAAACTAAGCATACAGACATGGAGAGCGGCGCCCAGGGATCTCCCTGCACTTACTATTATCCCTGGGCGCCGCTCCATTCTCCCGGTATAGGCTCCGGTGTCTTCAGATTTTCGGCTCAACTGGGAGGAGCCTGCCGGCATCTCCATCTCCCAGGCTGGAGTGCTGGCCAATCGCAGTGCTCAGCTCATAGCCTTTTTTCTCCCAGGCTATGAGCTGAGTGCTGCGATTGGCCAGCACTCCAGGAGATGGACACACCGGCAGGCTCCTCCCAGTTGAGCCGAAAATCTGAAGATACCGGAGCCTATACTGGGAGAGCGGAGCAGCGCCCAGGGATAATAGTAAGTGCAGGGAGATCCCTGGGCACCGCTCTCCATGTCTGTATGCTTAGTTTAGATTTTTTATTGTAGTGAAAGGTCCTCTTTTAAGGCTCTTAGGCCTGCTATAGCAAAGTTCCTATTTTGCTGTGCCTGTGGCAAGGCTTAATAGAAATGCATCTATTTTACTTAAATTGCAATTGTAAACCATTTCGGTCTATAGTAGAAGCAATCTAGTGATCACATTTTCAAGTCCCCTGGAGGTACTAAAATAAATTTATGAAAAGGGAAAAAAAAGTTTAAAACATAAAAAGAATAAAAATTCAAATCACCTTGTATATGCATTTTACAAAAAAAATTTAACAAACAAATAATCCAAACATCCTTGGTATCACTGCATCTAAAAATGTCTGAACTATCAAAATATAAAAGTATTTATCCCAACAGAAAAAAAAATCTAAATGGCTGAACTGCTATTTTTGGTTGCTTTGAATAAATACTGGCAAAAAGTGATACATAACCAAAAATCTATGAAAACTAAAGACCACCTCACAAAAGATGAGCCTTTACATAGCCTTGTAGGCTGAAGGATAAAAAAAAGTTAAGGGTGTACATTTTTTTAAAGTTTTTTCATAAAGCGGTTATCCCATTAATACATGTGAAAAAAAAAAATCTGATATCATATAGAACATGACAATCTCTTTCTAGCAAAGATGGAACCAGCCCAGAGAATCTCCTCATTCATTGCTCTAATTGCTGTGCTAGATTTATATCAAGCTGACAGCTCAGGGGACATGTCCTTTCTGCTGCAACTCATGGGGCATGTCCTTTCTGTGGCAGCACTCTCACTATCACAGCTCAGGAGGCAGTTGAAGGATGGAACCGAGCATGTGTCCAACTCAGTGAGGTGGACGTAGAAATAAGAAAAAGAACAAACAGCGCTATAAAGATACATTTTATTGTATTTGGCTATACCAAAATTTTCATTACATGTAATTACAAAAGTATCCTGGTGATGGTTTAAAAACTGTTGAATATTTTTTGTGGGAAAACCATTTAAAACATAACAAAAACTACATAATGCAGAATGAAGGTAATGTATAATGTTTACCACCCAGTAAATGCCGAAGATTTGGAATCTGTTAATAGCGAAATTGCCAGAAAGTACAACTTATTCTTCAAAAAACAAGCCCTCATATGGCTCTGTGAGCGGAAATGTCAAGCAGGGATAGAAAAAAGAAAACATAAAAATGAAAAGTGGCTAAGAGGTTAATACTTTTAATGGGGAACAAGCATGGCCATTATACCTTGTATGTGTTACAATGGCGTTTCACTTGTTGCCATTGTACTGTGCGTGCCAGCGTTGGCTATTTGAGGTTTGAATTGGTGCCATTGTGTTAAATGGCGGTTCTTGTTGCCATTGCAATGGCATTGGTTCTTGTGGTGTGAATTGAGCCTATGTGCATGTATCTTCTCAGTTTTGTATTGCGAGGGTTAATAATTCCCTGAATGTGTGTGTGCTAGAGTGAAGTTTTGTAAAATTTGATTTGACTGCTTCGGCCAATTTTTTTATAAAATAATCACGAAGAGTATTTCTTTGTAAGTAGTGGGTGCGATGAAAGCGAGCTACAAAAACAAAAAAATGCTTGACCCATTTGCTCCCAACGGGGCAGCTGCCGCCATCTTGCTTGAAGGTGTCCCAAGATGACGTCACAGGATTTCGGCCAAGATCTTCAAGCAAGGTGGCGGCAGGCAGGCTGTTGCAAGCAAATGGAGGTATTATATATATATTTTTACACTATTTCAGGTTAAATCGATTCGCTACTGCAAAGCACGAGGAATTCAGCTTTGCAGCTAATCGAATTTATCCTGAAATTCAGATCGAAGTCCATTTTATGTCAGTAGATACAGGTATATGTTTCTTGAATTCTGTGACCTGCCCTTGTTACAACAGGCTTTGCTTGAATCTGCTTGGATTCTATCTGTGTCCTGTGTATATACTTAATCTGCCTGGTCTTTAAATTTTGTGTTTGGATCGTCCTGGTTCTGTCTGTGTCTGAATTCTAACCTAGTACCATATGCCTTTATCTTTTCCGTGCTATGCATTGCTATGTTCCGTGTTTGCTTGACCTTGTCTTGGAGTTGAATTTAGAGTCTGTCTGTGTGTGTTGGCTTCAGTCCGTATTCCTGTCACTGCTGTGTCTGTATCATATCCTGTAGTGACAGTGTGAGCGCCTTGTGCTTCCTTCCACCTAGATGTCTTGACCACTGCCATCCAGTATCCGCTATGTCTCTACGAGTTCCTGTAGTCCATATGTCTGGTTCTTGAAGTCTGTTTGGGTTCCTGATCGTTCTGTCTGCCAGTGCGCAGTGCTTTGTCTCTTGTCTGTATCTGTGTTTGCCTTGGATTTGCCTTTGTTCAGCCTGCTTCAGAATTAGTGCCTAGTTGGTGCCTCTGGCACTTTGCACTAGTGTCTCTGATCTGCGTGGGTCAGCTGTATTTCAAGAGATAGTGGCCTGGTTGAGTCCAGATCCCTGTATAGGGGTAAGAGGGTGAAAACCAGGAGACCACCAGTATAACACCCTCGGGTGTAGCCCAACACCAAACCAGTTAGTTGGCACAATGTTTCCATAACCATTGTCCGTATGCATGTCCGTAACAGTATGTATGAATAGAAAATTTCAATGGAGCGCCTATGGGCGATGCGACACATAGGGCAAGAGTTATCAAAACTGTGTGTAAAGCAAAACTGCCTCTCCACGATCAAGTGGATGAGGTGAGTATAATTTTTTTTAACTTTTATCAACCATTTTAGGAAAAATTGATTCGTTACCATGAAGCACGATGAAATTCGGCTTTGTAGCAAATTTAATTTTCCTAAAGTTTGGATCAAAGTCAACTTCGGACACTTCGATTCATTCAACACTAGTACATACCCCATATTTTTTTCATCCTAGGTAGGAAGTTATCATCCAAGTTAAAGGTTGCCCTGCTATTATCCATGCTTTAAGGCTTTCTTCTCTGTAAATATCTGGTGATAAGAAATATGAATATGGAATATGGCACCAAGGGAAGCATGGGACCATGAGGTGCAAGTGAGCTGAAGCTGTTTGGTGCATAATAACTACATTGCTTGATTTTAGGAAAGGGGTTTTCAGGTATTGAGAGCCCATAGAAAATAGCATTACAGGAGTAAAAAAAAAAAATTTTTTTTTTTAATGTACAGTACATTACGTGTACATTTTCTTTACTATTGTATTTATGTATTGAGGTATTATTGCAAGCTGCTCAGTTCTAATGACCAGAAGTCCCCCCCCCCCCCATATGATTCACATCAAGTATAGTGCTGTGATAGAGACCTTGTGTGGAGGCAAATGGCCATATACACAGATATACCCACAATTACATTCATATCACTGCTCCATTTGTCAGGAAGTACATACATACTGTAGCTGTTGTTGGATTGGATGATTTAAAACCATACAAGGTCTGTATGATGAGTTCAACTTTTTATTTTTTAACTTCCCTCTAGTATGGTAGGTCTCCTTTAAGATAAGAACAATAACAAGTATTCATACAGACAATTAATAATGGTTAAAATGCAGAACATGCCTGTTTTATATGCCGGAGCTGCATTCACGGTTCCGCTGGTTAACATGAGAAACCATAATCAAGCTGATTGTCAGGCATCTAACATCTTGACTAAAGGTACCTTTATCGTGTAATTTATTGCTAAACCAAGTGAAACCGCACGATTATCGAACAGTGTAAAAGCAATAAATGATAGAGCGACCGGTAGATTCCTCGTTGGTTCGATCATTTGTGTGGACACAAAAATCATCATTGGACATTAACACTTTCATACGTGTAAACAAGAATCCTTCACTGCACGCACGATTACAGACAATTGCACCATGGGTGTGTTTAAGCACGCCACTCAAGTTATCACTTTGTGTAAATGCAACTGATGGAATATGCGCTAGAAATTACCATTTTGCGAATGATAATCAGCGCGTCTAAAGGGTCATTGTTGAAATATTCACTACACCAAGAAACGACTCGTTTAGGCTCCATTCACACGTCCGCAATTTCGTTACGCATTTTGCGGAACGGAATTGCGGACCCATTCATTCCTATGGGGCAGCACGATTTGTTGCCTGGACACGGAATTGTGGATCCGCACTTCCGGGTCCGCACTTCCGTTCCGGAAAAAAATAGAACATGTCCTATTCTTGTCCGCAATTGCGGACAAGAACAGGCATATTCTATTAGTGCTGGCAATGTGCGGTCTGCAAAATGCGGAACGCACATTGCCTCTTTCCGTGTTTTGTGGATCCGCGGCTCCGTGGAGCCGTGCCGATCATCGCCTCGTATAAAGGTACATACCTTAAGTTTTTGCAATGTAGTGAGGCAGTTTTCCATCACATTATTGTATACTGTCTGCTGTAAAGACAGGTAACAGAATGAAAGTATCCAGATCAATCTATGTGCAGAATTTATTTAGGCTGCAGCGCTCGTGCAAATGTTGTGTCCTTTTCAATGTTTGCCAACACACTTGTATAGGCAAAGCAGTGCAAACACTCTCACACTTGAGACGAACAGTTGTAACTACATTGAGAACAACATATGAGAACGCAACGCTCGCACGAGTGCTGCAGTCCTCTTTAATTTCACGCAAACAGTAAAAAAAAAAAAAATTAAATGGTTACTGTTTTAGCAGCCTGTGTAAATCAAGATGAATATAAGAAACTTAATTTTTTTATTTTTACTTTCTACATTGTAGATTCATAATGAAGACATGAAAACAATGAAGGAACTAAGTAGCAAACAAGAAAAAATGTTTTATATTTTAGATTCCTCAAAGTAGCCCCGTTTAGCTTTGATGACAGCTTTGCACATTCTTGGCATTCTCTCAGTTCGCATCATGAATTAACAGGTATGCCTTGTCAAGAGTTAATTTGTGGAATTTCTGCCATAATGTGCTTGAAACCATTAATTGTATTGTGCAGAGGTAGGATTTGTACACAGCATCACAGAGCTTAGGGTACTTTCACAATAGCGTTTGGTGCGGATCCGTCATGGATCTGCTCAGACGGATACGTTCAGATAATACAAACGTCTGCAGCCGTTCAGAACGGATCCGTTTGTATTATCTTTAACATAGCCAAGACGGATCTGTCTTGAACACCATTGAAAGTCAATGGAGGACGGATCCGTTTTCTATTGTGCCAGATTGTGTCAGAGAAAACGGATCCGTCCCCATTTACTTACATTGTGTGTCAGAATGGATCCGTTTGGCTCAGTTTCGTCAGACGAACTGATGCAAACTGATGCATTCTGAGCGGATCCTTTTCCATTCAGAATGCATTAGGGCAAAACTGATCCATTTTGGACCGCTTGTTAGAGCCCTGAACGGATCTCACAAACGGAAAGCCAAAACGCCAGTGTGAAAGTAGCCTTAGTCCTATTCTACTATTGTTCTAATCCACATTATGGCAAGAACCACTCGACTAAAGGGTACTTTACAATTGAGCAGATCATTGCTAACCAACGTTACTAGTAACGCTCATTAGAGATCATCTGGCAGTGTAAATGCACCTCCGATTACCCAATAAATGAGCAAAACTCTCGTTCATTGGCTAATTGTGTCTTTTGTGCAGCACAAAAGATCATTTGTTTCCCAGTGGCAGATTGTGCTGTGTAAACACGATCTGCTGCCTGGAAACAACAAGTCTGTATGGGGAAGAGCGATGGCATTAGCAATCTCTCCTAACCATACTTTGCAGGAGCTGGAGGAGATTTCTGCATGTAAATTCACTGGTCTCCTCTGCTCCTGATAAGCAGATTGCTGGGAAGGAACGCTTCCTTCCCAACAATCTGCTAAATCGTCAATGTCAAGTGACCTTAAGTAAAGAGAAACAACAGCCATTCGTTACTTTAAGACATGAGGTCAGTCCAGAAACTTTCCAAAATTTTTAAGATGTCCTCAAGTGCAGTCATGAAAATGATCAAACAATATTATGAAACTGGTTGTCATGATGACCGCCCTAGGAAGGGAACACCAAGAGTTAAATCTGCTTCAAAGGACAAGTTGATTAGGGTTACCAGCCTCAGAAAGTGGTAATTAACAACACCTTAGATTAGAGTCTCCATAACTGCTTTACAGAGAACCAGTACCATACACATCTCAACATCAACTGTTCAGAGGAGACTGCAAGAATCAGGCACTTATGGTTGAACTGCAGCAAAGAAGCCACTACTGAGGAACAACAAAGAAGAGAATATATTAGGAATATAAACACAAAGAAAAGGACATTAGACCAGTGGAAATCTGTACTTTGGTCTGATTGGTCAAAATTGAGCAACTGCCACCTCTTTGTGAGACACAGAAAAGGTAAGTGGATGTTTTTTACACGCGTGGTTCCCAACATGAAGCATGGAGGAAGTGTGATGGTGCTTTGTAGGTGAAACTGGTGATTTATTTAAAATTCAAGGCACACTATGTAAGGGCTATATGACCAAGAAGGAGTGCTGTGTCAGATGACATGGTCTCCACAATCACCTGACCTAAACCCAATTGAGATAGTTTGGGATGAGTTGGAGCACAGAGTGAAGGAAAAGCAGCCAACAAGTGCTCAACACCTCTGGGAACTCCTTCAAGACTGTTGGAAAACCATTCCAGGTTACTACCTCATGAAGCTGATTGAGAGAATGCAAATGTGTGCGCAGCTGTCGTCAAAGCAAAAAGGACTGCTTTGAGAAATCTAAAATATAAATAATTTTTTGTTTACTATTTAATTTCATATTTGGTCCTTCATCATTTTCATGTCTTCAACATGAATAAAAAATAAAAATAAAAATAAAACCATGGAAGTCAAAATGTTTGACTGGAATTGAATTACGTTTCTTATATTCACTTTGATTTATACAAAGTTTGTTGAAACAGTAGTAACTAGTGTTTTAAGTTCGGCGTCTAAAGTTCTGGTTCGGGTTATCAAAGAATCGCGTTATGGATTCTAAATTCCGTTATGGTCCGTGGTAGCGGAATCCATAACGCGATTTTTCAATAACCCGAACCCGAACTTTAGACGCCGAACTTAAAACACAAGTTTGCTCAACACTAGTATATGAATGAAATTAAAGAGGACCTGACACCACTTCTGATATGTCTGCTCACAAAATAATCTTGTTCTCTTTGCAATAATGATTATGAAGCATTCTAATAACTCCATGCTCATGTTACTGCTCCTTGAAGCTTATGAATGTACAGTATATGCAAGAGAGTTTTTCCAGTTGTGGGTGTGTACCTGAACTGTGGAACAATGGCAGGCTGTGCAGAAACACAACCCCAAATAGTAGTATCATTAATAGTATTCTAATCGAAATAAAAGAGGAATTGCACAGAGTCATAAGAATAGATGTTCCATTGTTATTACATGGGGGATGCAAATAGTTACTAAAACAGGCATGTCAGGAGAGGTGACAGGAACTCTTTACAATTTGGGAATTCTATCCCTAGCCACTGGTAACACACTGAATTGTTTCCATTCGAGCCATTATAGCTTGCTGATTTATTACAATGATTCCGTTTTATAGCCATCTAGTTTAACTTGTCGTCCATAATAAATATATGTTATTTGAGAGTACAGGTTAATGCACTCAAAAACTTGCTTTCCTTCCCAATGTCCCATTTCACAGACATTATATTTATTTTTGGGTAAAATACGACATATCAAGGATTGCAGATGCATTGTTGAGATCATCCACTAGTTTAGAAGGTCCATGAAGTAGACATTGGTGGTCTGATTTATGCAGTATATTGAATCATCTGCAGTGGGGCAATACTGAAAGGGAAATAACCTCATTGCCAGGCGTTTGTAAATCATGCTCACAGCTGAACGACTGACATTTTCTATATTTTTCTCACTATCTGTGTGGGCTTCAGTTTGTGAGCAAAGAAGCACAGAAATGCAGCATCACCCCGGGAGCGCGAACAGGTATACAACTATTGCATATTTCTATTTGTGTCCATATTTTATCAGCTCTTTTTTAGATTTTGTAATATTATCCCACTCACTTATTAAACTACGGTAGTTGTTGTGGATCTTGAGGTTTTGCGCTATTTTACATCTAGTTTTCTAATCATTGTAACAACCTGTATATCACAAAAAAAATGACCGTTCAGCTCTGTTGTGTATGTGGATATTTTGTTGAATTGAATTTCTCAAAAGATTCTAATTTCGGTGAATACGAATCTTTTCTGATTTTACAGGCACAAATCAGTCAAAATGGCAGCCACCATTTTAAAGCTCAGAAGACACAGAAGGGATCTACCACCAAAAATGGATCATCATTTTTTTAAATAAAGAACATTCCAGCAGTGCAATGTGTCTTCAAACAGGCTGCTTTTTACCACCCGCTTCCATTTATTAACCCCTCAGCCATTTATGTTGCTGTCACTTTGACATTATGCTAATGCTGTCTTTGCATTAAAGAGCTTAAAAAGTGGTTGGATACCTCAGGAGACCTCAGAGTGCTATACATGACTTTTCAGGGCAATTGTGGCACTTTTAACTCAGACCAAATTCTGGGGCTGCAATTGGGCAGAAAACAAATATTGGGACATTTTCTCATCACTAGACATGACTAGAGAGGAGCAAGTACAAGCTAGGCATCTCTTATTTGGAACAATATCACATCATTCAGACAATTGCATTAAAAAAAATGCAATAACCTCCAATACTCAACAATCAAAGTAGGTGTAACCATCCCTGTAGTAAGAAACTCAATATGAATACATGAGTTTTTACATTCCCCCACATCAGAAGAGCTCTGCATTCCCCCGCATCTGACGTGGTGAATCATAGCATGTCAAATGCAGGCCAAAAATATTCGCTTTTCTTCTGTCTCTCAGAAGGCAACATTCAATCAAGTTTCTCCTTGTGGAGACCGCCAAAGTAGTGCAGTGTTGGAGTCCTATCCATCAGGCAATGCCCCACTTGGAGAAACTTAATTCCTCCAGGCCCACATCAGAGCCTTCTCACCCAACCAAAGCAGTACCTTGCTCAACACTGATGAGGGGTAAAAACCCTGGAACAGCTGCCTGTGGATGTGTCTCTTTTTCTTATGGAAAATATTCTACTTTTGACTTGTATGTTATGTTTCAAGGCCTGTATAAAGGGCCAGACATTGATTTATAGGGTAGCCATAGAACACGTGGCACTAAAGAGTCAGTTTATTGTCCTCCTGGATAAGAGCTGGTTTGCACGATAAATAGGAAGCATGTACAGTACACAAATGCAAAAGCGTTGCTGTTGAAAATCTCCCAATATGAACATGTTTCAAAAATTATTCAAAATGCTGCATGTGATAACCAGTATGTGCCTGCGCTTTATAGTATAACCCAGTTCAAAAAAGGTATATCATAGAGGTCCACAACGAGAAATCTTAGCCCTTTTGGGACACATCATGCTGGTCAAGCTGCTCACCACTCCACAAGGACACCTCTGTAGCATGCCATTCATAGTAACATGGATCAGGTATCACCATCTGTAACAAGATTTGATTACAACTTGCTTTAATTCATTTTGCTACACATTTTGGGATTAAAATAACTGCATATACAGGTTTATGATCTCCTCAAATTTCCCATGAAGGGGGTTAGTTCGACCCTGAATCACACAGGAGGGATTTACTAAGCCTTTTATACCATAAAAGTGTCATATAAGAGTCACAAATTATGGCATATTCCATATTTGCACCATAAGTATCAACTTTTTGTGTCACTTTTTTAAAGTGGTGAGAAGGGGGCACTTCAGAATCGCACAGTAAATCAAGGCTGGCATAGGAAACACAAGTCTTGATAAATCTCTGCAATAGAAGCATTTTATGAATTTTTAACTAGCAGCACTTGTGATACATGGTCCTCTTTTGGATTGTCTGCTATGGGAGATGACATTTAGATCATGGGTCTCCAGACAGACAGCTCGGTGCTACATGCAAATATACACTATTCACAATGGTTAAACATCTCTCTATGGTAATGTATGCAGCTATTAGTATACAGTAGTATACAGAATTATGTAACTCAGACGTAAGCCTTCTCGGTCTTTACTTGTTCCATACATGCAAGGTTCTGTAGTTAGCTAACGTTTGTTTTGCATTGCAATGGCTCTCAGTGCTAAGTGCCCCCCTATGTCTGACCAAATTAGCGGAGAAATGATCAAATATGGAACAAAACAATAAAATCACACTAGGGGATAAACATAAGAAGGGCTGTATTTACAGAAATTGCATCTACTGTAAATTCATTTAGGATCCTATCATGTAAAGGGACAGCTTCTACATGCATACTCATAAATAAGAAATGGTATGTTTCACTCCATTAGGAATCTGACCCCCCTCTTTTTGGGGTTATGTCCCATATTCTCATCCCTCTTTAATAGACTTTTGTGGGCACAACTAGTTTTAGCTCCTAAAGCATTGACCCCCCCTATATTGGAGGAACACTACTGCTCCAACTATCGCCCACTGGATACAAAAAGTTGCCCAAATATCTCTAAGGCTGGGTTCACACTTAAGTGTTTTACAGCGCGTTCCTACGCGCTGTAAAACGCTCAACATGCAAAAACCAATGATTCCCTATGGGCATGGTTCTCACCTGAGCGTTTTACAGCGCGTACAAACGCGCTGTAAAACGCCCTACGCCCCAAGAAGTACAGGAGCTTCTTTAGGGCATATTGTCGCGCGTTCGCGCACATAGACTTAGCGGGCGTTTGCTTGTTTGTTTGCGCGTATGTAAACGCTCGATAAAAGCGCCAGTAAAAAGCGCATAGAGAGTACGCTCAGGTGTGAACCCAGCGCAATGGAGGAGATGCTTCTTAGATTCAGATTTGGACCCCTCGGCGCTATTTTATGCACAACCCTGATATCACTTCACTAGTGCAGTAGTACCTGCAACATCCTTAGGACAGCGATGTCTGATATCACATGTGTCTTCAGCCCACTTTTACTATAACTTATGCGTCCATGGCTTAATCTGTCCTATGCGACACTGGACTGATATGCCTTGGGATTCCATCTACAATGTTTACCCACCGTTACCCATTGCTCCTTTGGTGTTTTTAACTGTTTCTGCTGTTTACTATTAATGGAACTTATATGATGGCAATAGACATGCATGCATCATTCCTTAAACACGAATAAACAGAAATTTGCAAGGAATCTAACAAACTACTACAGAAAAAAATTTTTTTTTCCAAAATGTTGCAGATGCAGCAGTGCTAAGTTTGCTAATGCCAGAAAGTGGCATACATACAATACATAATGCAAAATGCACATTCTACAGGACTGAAGATAAAATCCTGTCTTAATTTGATGAGTTATGGATTAGAAAAGGAGCATTCAAGAGATGAAATCTTTCTAGTTTACTATACAATACCACCTTATGCATGTCATCACGGTATACGCGCCCCTTGTGGCTTAGACTGCCTGGTGATGCATTCTTCTAATGACATTAGAATAATATTAACCTATGTCTGCTGGCATGAAGCGCAGAAGCTATGCGATGTCAACGTAAAGCCACCGCTCTCTGAACAGATGCCACGAGGCAATATAGCCATAGAACAGTGATATATTCATGCTGACAAAAAGTGTATTGAGCTATAAAATGGGGAAAGGGCGAATTAACGAAGATGGATTTGCAAATTATTAATGATTTTTTGGGGGCAGCTTGTTAAGAAATAAGAGCTACGCTCAGTGAAACTCTCCCCAAACAGAATGCATTTGATTCCTCTGCAGTTTGTCCATCAGGTTTTTCTCTGACAGTATAATCCCAAACTAATCCCCAGCATTCAGCTTTCCTTGTTGGCTCTCATGCAGGCTGCTTAGACAAATCCTGCTACCTGTCAGCTCTACTGAATGTGCCAAACAGGCAGCCAGGTTAACCCCAAGGGAAGCCAGGAGACCTTCTGACTTAACCCCTGCTTCCCTCCCTAAATAATCCACTGTAAATATACGTTCAAACTAGGGATGGTCCACTTCAAATTTGTTTCATAGACAGCTCTTAAGAAGTGAGGATCTGGGGATCATTGCAGCTACTGTGGAGATATTTCAAAGTCCAGCTTCAAACAGAAGTAAGCAATAGATGGATAGGACATATTGATAGGGCTAAATCCCTTGATGCTCTTTGTCACCTTGATGAGCCCTTTTTTCTGCAGATAACTGGCAATACAGTCCCAGGTCAATCAGCGTGTCAGATGAAGCTAATCCAACGTATTTCTGTGTTTACATGCAACAAACACCAAGTAAAACATCAGTAAATGTGAAGAAGAAAAAAACTATATAGTAGTAATGCAGTGATAGGAAAACATAAAACAAAGCGCAAAAACAAATCTCTTTCCAAAATACTCACTCACTTTTCCTAAGCCACCTCCTCATTGGAATTCAAGTCACATCTTACTATGGGTTGGTAAAGCATCCTGAAATCCACAGCAGAAAATAACTTGCAAAAGCACGGTATACCAAAGAACACTTGAAAGCTCTGCTAAGCTACCCACAAGAGAAATGCAATACAACATCACTCATCTCCTTTGATGTGTTCAAGACATATTGTCCAGGTTAATATCCAAAAAGCAGGACACAGAAGTTAATGTAAAAGCAGTGAATCCTGATTTTGCCACTGGCCATGTCCATTGTGTCTTGAGATAAGAACATTTATTTTACTTCAATTAAATGTCAGACATTCTCTTAAAGGAAAGCATTGGTGCCCTCCCCCCTTCTCCACTCACTTTCTTCCCCCCCCCCTTCTCAGTTTCACACATTCAGAAAGGCAGCACATCCTTAAGAATATCACTTGCCAAAGCCACTTATCAGATCTGCATCTTTGATTGTAGAAACCTTATTACTTGCAATTAGATAGACATGATAGGATTTTACAGTCAGCATTCTCTTATTTCTCTCTGCGTTTTAACCGTTTTAACATCCCATACATTTTCAATATGAACAGTAACATACAAGATGCATTTTAGATCTGGTGCCATGTTAAAAGCTAAACGAGGAGAAACAGGCAACTTTTCTTATCTGACCAGGATTTAATTATAGTATTTGCCTATATGGTGACTATCCTATGGATTAGACAAAAATAAAATCTATAAGTAGTAATCACAAGATTTTTCAGAATTATTTGGGGCCAGCAAGCTCAAAATCAGCCACCAGGGAAACATTAATTGGACAGATCCTATTTCAATCCGTCTGATTATATAGTTCATTGACTTATTTTACACCTCTTATATAGCACTGACATATTCCGCAGCGCTTCACAGACCTTATCATCACTCACTGTCTTCGGTGGAGCTCACAATCTAAGTTCCCTATCAGTATGTCTTAAGAATGTGGGAGGAAACCGGAGTACCCAGAGGAAACACACACAATGCAGGTGTGGTCCTTGGTCGGGGGTTAGAACCTAGGACCCCAGTGCTGCACCAATGCTAACCACTGAGCCACCATGCTGCCCAAGAAAAGTAGCTACAGAGTTGTTTGGCAGCTGATTATCTTACCTTAACTGTAGAAAAGGCGTCATTTTGGCAAATCTAAGACAGGGAGATAGCTGGTGGCTAAATTATTTTTGTCTATGGCAGTTGTAGACCTGGAAAAAGTTTTGAAAATACTTAACTGGGTTGTCTCACTGCAGGAAATGGCATTTATCATGTAAAATAATAAAAAAGTCGACAGACTTTGATGCTGGATCCACAAAGAGGAATAGGTCCGTATTCCCACTGTCAGCACAAATAATAGTAATACCGGATCCGCGCTAGATCTCTGGAACAGCCGAAGTGTCTTGCCTTGCCTGGTAGAATTGGCACTTTGTTTCACACCATCCATCACTTTCCTCTCCGAAACAACAAGCCACCAGAAATGCTGATCTTCTGTGTCGTGGTCCTAATACAAAATCGTAGCAACAATAATGAAGGTTCACTAACACGAATTGCGCCAAATATACATTTACTTATTAGATAGCAGTTTTTAAATCGCATATAAAACTCCACTTTTCAGCAGTACGATAGCAGCTTTCACAGCACCATAAAACTTCACTTAAAATGGCCCAACCCGGGACTTTAAAGCAATCTTTCAATGTTGTGCAAACGTAGACACAACACCAGTGTTGTGAGAGAGATGGTCGGCGCTGCCAGTGTCGTCCAATTGCCAACCCTCTAGGGGGGTAGAAGTCAATGGAAAAAGGGGGATGCAGGCGGAAAATGGCCCATGTTATTCTGACACATCTTTGGCGCAATATCACGAACATAGCAACGTGTAATACAGGTCTTTCATTTCAAGAAGGATGACAACGCGTTTCAGAGTAACAAGACTGCTTTTTCAAGTCTGTAAACTGAAGCTGCCAATCCGACAGAAGAAGGAGCAGTTTGAACCAGGAGTCCTTGCTCCTTCTTCAGTCGGATCGACCGCTTCAGTTTACAGATTTGAAAAAGGAGTCTTGTTACTCCGAAACGCGTTGTCATTAGTGTGGGACGAGCATGCTCGGCCGAACACCAGTTCGGCTCGACCATCGCGGTATTCAGCCAAACACAGCACATTTGTTTGCTGCTACGCATTCAATAAACGTGCAGGTAAGTACTGCCATCACTGTAATGCCGTAGCCATGTTGGCTACTGACATTACAGTGATTGGCTGGCCGGAACGCGTCATCGGGTGCTATATAGCACCCGATGACAAGTATTCGGCTCAGTCTTAGTCAGGGAGAGCTGTGCTGAAGGAGGGACAGATAGTGTAGGGAGTGAAATACTAATATTTTTATTGAAAAAACTTGTTAGAGACCCAAAAGTCCTTTTAAGGACTATTGTTGTATCTGGCAGCAATATAATTATTAGCGCAACTTGTGCTAAATTGCATGGAATTGTTTGGCCGCAGTAGACAGCGACATTATCTGCGCTACATCTCTACGTCTGTGCAGTCTAAAAATATCTGTGACATCCAGTGTACTTTTTCCGTAGACGGTGTCCGCTACAGACAGTTACATTACCTGCGCTACATCTTCTGCATAACGTTTGTGTATCCGAAATCTCAGTGACATTCAGTCTAACTTTTTTGCTGCTAGTGACAGCGACATTAACTGCGCTACATCTCCAGTATAACGTTAGCGAATTTGAAATATCAGTGACATTCAGTGTCATTTTTTTCGCCGCTGGTGACAGCAACATTATCTGCACTACATATCCGCTGTAACGTGTGCGCAGCCTAAAAATATCTTCGACATACAGTGTACTTTTTCTGTAGATGGTGTCCGCTGCGGACAGTTACATTACCTGCGCTACATCTCCTGTATAACGTTTGCGTATCCGAAATATCAGTGACATTCAGTCAAATTTTTTTGCTGCTGGTGGCAGCGACATTACCTGCGCTACAGCTCCTGTATAACGTGTGCGCATCCTAAATATCAGTGACATTCATTCAGTGTAATTTTTTATTAGCCGGTGGTGATGGCGACATTACTTGAGCTATACCTCCTGTATAACATTTGTGCAACCTAAATATCAGTGACATTCATTCAGTGTAATTTTTTATTAGCCGCTGGTGACAGCGACATTACTTGCGCTATACCTCCTGTATAACGTTTGTGCAACCTTACCTAAATATCAGTGACATTCATTCAGTGTAATTTTTTATTAGCCAGTGGTGACAGCAACATTACTTGCGCTATACCTCCTGTATAACGTTTGTGCATCCTAAATATCAGTGACATTCATTCAGTGTAATTTTTTATTTTATCAGTGACATTCATTCAGTGTAATTTTTTATTAGGTGGTGGTGATAGTGACATTACTTGCGCTATTCCTGCTGTATAACGTTTGCGCATCATAAAATTATCTGTGACATTCAGTGTACTTTTTTCATAGATGCTGCGGACAGCGAGATTATCTGTGCTACATCTCCTGTTTAACGTGTGCGCATCCTAAAAATATCTGTGACATTCTGTGTACTTTATTTGAGCATACACTTACAAAACCTGCACTACTGTACGTGTGACATACTTGCAAGCATATATACCATTTAATATGCGCAAGGCAAGCAGTAAGGAAAGGGGAAGTTGCCGTGCTGCTGATGCACGCAGAGGCCGTGGCCCCCGGGCGCTATGAAACTGTGCCTGCTGCAAGAGCACAAGAAACACACTCATCCACGATACCTAGCTTCATGTCCCAGTTTGCAGGGCGGCGCAGGACACCACTCTCGAAGTCAGACCAGCGCGACCAGGTGGTCGGTTGGATTGCAGCAGATAATGCTTCCAGTCGGTTAAGCACCACCCTGTCTTCCACAAAGTCCAGTCTCAGTAGCCAAGAGTCTGGTCAACAGAATCCTCACCCTGATACTCCTTCCACCCACCATAGAGAGTCTTGGCAAGCAAGTGATCCCACACTCTGATATTCCGAGGAGCTATTTTCATCGCGATTCCTTGATTTGGGCCTCTCGACAAGCCCGCCTGGACATCTTGTGCCCTGATTCCCAAACTCTTGAGCATCCACAGTCACAAGAAGATGACGGTGAGGTACGGCAATTAGTGTTTCACGAGGTGGATGATGTTAATGAGACACAGTTGCCAATAAGTCAACCGCAATTAGTGTCTCAAGAGGTTGATGATGAGGATGAGACACAGTTTTCAATAACTGAGGTTGTTGTTAGGTCAACAAGTCAGGAGGATGAGCAGAGTGAGGAAGTGAAAGAGGAGGTGGTAGACGTTTAGTCACTGGCCCAACCTGGGAAGGTGGCAAGCCGAGCGAGGACAGAATAGAGGGGGAGGGATCCGCAGCACCGCAACAAGCTGGAAGAGGCAGTGGGGTGGAAGAAGCAGTGGGATAGCACAACGGAGAAGGCGGGCCACACCAAACAGGCCTGAAACTGTTCCCCGGAGCACCCCCTTGCGGCAATCTCCCTTGCCAAGGGGTAGATGTTCCGCAGTCTGGCTCTTTTTTGAGGAAAGCGCGGACGATAAAAGAATTGTCATTTGCAACCTGTGCCGTACCAAAATGAGCAGGGGCGGGAACACTAGCAACCTCACCACCACCAGCATGATCCGCCACATGGCATCAAAGTACCCTAATAGGTGGGCCGAACGCCTGGGTCCACAATCAGTGTCTGCGGGTCACACCACTGCCTCCTCTTCCCCTGTTTTATGTGCTGGCCAATCACCTGTCCAAGATGCAGGTCGGCCTCCCGCCATTCACCTGGACCTTTGAAATCACCATCAGCTAGCAAATCCACTTCTGTGTCTCAGCACAGCGTACAGATGTCTATACCCCAGGCCTTTGAACGAAACCGCAAATACACAGTCACCCACCCACAGGCTATAGCACTAAATGCGCACCTTTTCAAATGACTGGCCCTGGAAATGTTACCATTTAGGCTTGTGGACACTGAGGATTTCCGCAGCCTGATGGCAGTGCCGCGTTACGCTTTTCCCAGTCGCCAATATTTTTCACGATGTGCAGTCTCAGCCTTACACCAGCATGTGTCCTGTAACATCACCCGTGCTCTGACCAACGCAGTTATTGGGAAGGTCCACTTAATGACTGACACATGGACAAGTGCTTTTGGCCAGGGACGCTACATTTTCCTCACGGCACACTGGGTGAATGTTGTGGAGGCCGGGAGCGAGTCGTACCCTGGGATGGCATAGGTGCTACCGACGCCAAGGATTGCAGGCCCTACTTCCATCAGGGTTTCCACCACCACCTAAGTTAGTGGCTGCAACCCCCCTTCTCCTCCTCCGCCTCCTCCTCCACTTACACCTCTGAATTTTCATCTTGCAGCACCAGTTAGACATCAGTCAGTAGCTGGAAGCAGTGTAGCACTGCAGTGGGGAAGCGGTAACCGGCTGTGCTTAAACTGATCTGCTTAGGTGACAAACAGCACACCGCTGCAGAGCTGTGGCAGGGGATAAGGGACCAGACTGAGATGTGGATCTCGTCACTCAACCTACAACCAGGCATGGTTGTGTCTGATAATGGCCGTAACTTGGTGTCGGCTTTGGAGTTCGGCAAGCTCACACACATACCATGCCTAGCCCACATGTTCAATCTAGTGGTTCAGCGGTTTCTCAAAACCTACCCCAATTTGCCCGAGCTACTGGTGAAGGTGCGCCGCGTGTGTGCCCATTTCTAAAAGTCATCTACAGCTTCCACCGGTCTGTCAGCGCTGCAGCATCGCTTGCAATTGCCAGCTCACCGACTGTTGTGTAACGTGAGTACACGCTGAAACTTCACGTTCTACATGTTGGCCAGGCTTTGTGAGCAGCAGAGGGCAGTAGTAGACTGCCAGCTGCAACATTGTTGTCGCCTTTCCAGTCAGCTTCCGCTATTCACAAGCGAGGAGTGGGCATGGATGTCTGACCTCTGTGAGGTTTTAAGAAACTTTGAGAAATCAACACAGATCGTGAGCGGCGATAACGCTATTATCAGCAAAACTATCCCACTTCTGTGTCTACTCAAACGCTCGCTGCTCACAATTAAGGCAGACGCTTTGCATGTGGAAGAGGTGGAAATGGGGAAAGACAGTACACAGGGTGATAGCCAGACCACCCTCAGTTTGTCTTCTCAGCGCGAATTGGATGATAAGGAGGAGAAGGAGCAGGAGACGGTTGCCTCCGCTACAGAGGGCTATACCAATGGAAGTCTTATTCCATCTGTTCAGCGTGGATGGGTAGAAAAGGAGGAAGAGGATGAGGAGATTGAGAGTGATCCTCCTGATGAGGACAGCAAAGTCTTGTCTGTTGGGACTCTGGCACACATGGCTGACTTTATGTTATGCTGCCTCTCACGTTGTACGCATTTTTTGGCCAACACTGATTACTGGTTGTTCACCCTTCTGGACCCCTGCTACAAAGAGAACTTCTCATCTCTCATTGCTGTGGAGGACGAGCAAAATGGTGCAATACCAGAAGGTCCTTGTGGAAAAATTGCTCCAAAAATTGCTAGCTGATAACGCTGGCTGCAGAGTACCCTCAACCTGATGCGTGGCCTAGTGTTACAAGGAGGGAAACATTTTGGAAGATGGTGAAGGAGTACGTAGAAGACCGTGTCAGCGTCCCCAGTGATCCATCTGTGCCTTACAACTATTTGGTGTCCAAACTGGACACGTGGCACGAACTGGCCCCGTTCCATGGCCCCGCAAAAATTATAGATCATGTCCTATTCTTGTCCGTTTTGTGGACAAGAATAGGAATTTCTATAATGGGCCGCCTGTTACGTTCCGCAAATTGCGGAAGGCGCACGGGCGGTATCCGCATTTTGCGGATCCGCAATTTGCGGACCGCAAAACACGCCACCTTCGCGTGCAAGTGGCCTAACACTTTCTGTTTCGGCCATCTGTAAAGGGAAGGGTTGCTAGTGAACAGAAGCCAGTAATTAAAAGCATACATTCCCAATGTCAGACCTTTAGCCCTTTCACCTAATAACTGCTGATGGAATGAACAACAATGGGTGAACTCCACTACGCCTGCAACAATTTTCCATGATATTAAATATATATGAAAGCCTCATGTGGACTTCTAATTAAAGAGATAAAAGGAAATTGAAATCAGATATGTTTTGTCAAGTTAATATCAAATCTGGCCTCTGGCCTAAATTGAAGAAAAGAAGCTGAAATATTCTCTGAAGAATACCATCTGCCAGCACTGTAAACCCAATATCTGCAGTCTTATAAAATATATTAAAGTACACTTGTACACACTTTTCTGCTTTCAGCAAAGGAAAATTGATGAAAAAGTCTGTTTTACTTTAGCTGCCCAAATACTGAATATAACCACTGAATAGAGATCCAGGGATTAGGAGAATCTGTAAAGTTCTCTGCTTGTTGCATAGTCTTAATGGTTAACTCATGGCCAGCCCCGAGAGTTCAATTTAAAGGGGCTCTCTGTAGAGAGGGAAAACTACACATAGGCCCCAAGTTGATTTCCAAGACCATATGGACTGTACATGTTCTGTCTGACTTCCATAACTACAGTAGCTTTAAACTGCCTATAAGTTGTTAAAAGGGCCAGATCAAAGAAATCAAAAATTCCTCTACTAAAAACTTGTAATGTACCTCATTGCCTTTACACTTTGCCACCAGAAAATACCTTAAAAAGAGTTTTTTTCTTACTTTTCTTACTAGTGTAAGGTAGTTCTTGGAGCCTAGATTGGCCTCTGTTTGGAATATATACATGGAAATGCTCCTGACATAAACCTCTATCACTAGCTAAATGTATTCCAATACATGTGCATCGGTATACCCTTATCTCAGCGGTATTAAAAAGTGTAGCTGACTACACTTGTTAGTACAACTATAATGGCAGGCTTTGTGACTCGATAGGCATACAGCTGCATACATCTGGGACATATCATACTAAACATAATGTGCAAACATGATGTGAACCTAAATTAAAGTAATGTGTGGGGGGCACTCAAATATCCGGGCCACATGGACCATCAGCCATCAATCAGGTAAAACATATATATTTAATGTAATATAAACATAAAAAGCGCCACACAATAAAATTAGAATAAAAATTAAATTAAAAATAAAACCACCAATAAATACGAATCAGCAGCAATATTCCAGCAGCAATGAAAATAATAAATATGAGTCAGCAGCAATATATCAGCAGCAGTGGAAATATTAGCAGCAATATAGATAGCAATAGATCAGTAGCAATCCTATAAAAGTGAATGTCCAGCAGTGGCTAAGATGAAATGTCCACCTGTGTTGCGACCGTGCTCATCTGCTCTTATAATAAAAAAATACTGTTCTTCATCACGTATGTCTCTATTCAATATTTTCTTACAGAGATATTCTCTCTATTATATATTGCGCAATTACACATAGAGTATCAATGTGTGTGAATGTACACTGCTCAAAAAAATAAAGGGAACACAAAAATAACACATCCTAGATCTGAATTAATTAAATATTCTTCTGAAATACTTTGTTCTTTACATAGTTGAATGTGCTGACAACAAAATCACACAAAAATAAAAAAATGGAAATCAAATTTTTCAACCCATGGAGGTCTGGATTTGGAGTCACACTCAAAATTAAAGTGGAAAAACACACTACAGGCTGATCCAACTTTGATGTAATGTCCTTAAAACAAGTCAAAATGAGGCTCAGTAGTGTGTGTGGCCTCCACGTGCCTGTATGACCTCCCTACAATGCCTGTGCATGCTCCTGATGAGGTGGCGGACGGTCTCCTGAGGGATCTCCTCCCAGACCTGGACTAAAGCATCTGCCAACTGCTGGACAGTCTGTGGTGCAACGTGACGTTGGTGGATAGAGCGAGACATGATGTTCCAGATGTGCTCAATTGGATTCAGGTCTGGGGAACGGGCGGGCCAGTCCATAGCATCAATGCCTTCGTCTTGCAGGAACTGCTGACACACTCCAGCCACATGAGGTCTAGCATTGTCTTGCATTAGGAGGAAACCCAGGGCCAACCGCACCAGCATATGGTCTCACAAGGGGTCTGAGGATCTCATCTCGGTACCTAATGGCAATCAGGCTACCTCTGGCGAGCACATGGAGGGCTGTGCGGCCCTCCAAAGAAATGCCACCCCACACCATTACTGGAGGATGTTGCAGGCAGCAGAACAATCTCCACGGCGTCTCAAGACTCTGTCACGTCTGTCACATGTGCTCAGTGTGAACCTGCTTTCATCTGTGAAGAGCACAGGGCGCCAGTGGCGAATTTGCCAATCTTGGTGTTCTCTGACAAATGCAAAACGTCCTGCACGGTGTTGGGCTGTAAGCACAACCCCCACCTGTGGACGTCGGGCCCTCATATCACCCTCATGGAGTCTGTTTCTGACCGTTTGAGCAGGCACATGCACATTTGTGGCCTGCTGGAGGTCATTTTGCAGGGCTCTGGCAGTGCTCCTCCTGTTCCTCCTTGCACAAAGGCGGAGGTAGCGGTCCTGCTGCTGGGTTGTTTCCCTCCTACGGCCTCCTCCACGTCTCCTGATGTACTGGCCTGTCTCCTGGTAGCGCCTCCATGCTCTGGACACTATGCTGACAGACACAGCAAACCTTCTTGCCACAGCTCGCATTGATGTGCCATCCTGGATAAGCTGCACTACCTGAGCCACTTGTGTGGGTTGCAGACTCCGTCTCATGCTACCACTAGAGTGAAAGCACCGCCAGCATTCAAAAGTGACCAAAACATCAGCCAGGAAGCATAGGAACTGAGAAGTTGTCTGTTGTCACCACCTGCAGAACCACTCCTTTATTGGGGGTGTCTTGCTAATTGCCTATAATTTCCACCTGTTGTCTATCCCATTTGCACAACAGCATGTGAAATTGATTGTCCCTCAGTGTTGCTTCCTAAGTGGACAGTTTGATTTCACAGAAGTGTGATTGACTTGGAGTTACATTGTGTTGTTTAAGTGTTCCCTTTATTTTTTTGAGCAGTGTACTTTACCACTCCACGCCGTATGCGGCTTCTCCGGGGTATCTCTTCCTCTTTGACCTGCTAGGACCTACGCGACGTTCCACGTGATCCAGCCGTCCGCTCGTGACGTCCCACGTGACGGCAGCAGGAAGCAGGGCGTGTTTTCTAGGTCCTAAAACTCCTCCGCTCCGCTGTATCGGAAGTATAATAGTTTGATCGATAGTTCAACATTCGAATAATTCTTAATCGCCCCTATATTCGAGCCGCATAAGTGGAGTGTAAATTAGTTTGCTATCCTTTTTACCAAACGCGTTTCGGGGCCAACAGATCGCCCCTTCCTCAGTGGTAGGCAGCAAATGCAATAATGTTCTTTTTATAGGATCAGTGTTCTTTTCCCACAGGTGATTTGGAGAATGGGTGATCCTCAAAATCTGGGTTTGCGATCCAGCTGCTGGCCTTCTGCTCACAATATCAACCTCATTTATTTCTGTCTTTCACTTATATATCATTTGTATTGCTACTTTTTTATTTTACATACAGTATCATGATTACATTGAAAAAACGCACCTGCGTTATTGGTGCGTTTTTCATGCGTTAGTCAGAAAGACTAATGTGACACCCCATTTTATCTCTACTTCGGTGGGTGAGCCGCTTGCAGCTTTTTTTATGATGTGAACCTAGCCTTAAAACTGATTTAACCATTTGATGACAGGGCAAAGCGTGCTTCTCCTCTCCTGCAGACAGTTATTAGTATTACCATACTCATCCTGCCAATCTCACGGGCACAGTAAGAGTGCCTGCATTATCAGGAATGATACAGACTCATAGCCCCAACAAAAATGTCCCAACAAAAAATGTTCCAAATGGCCAAAATTGTCCTAGTATCAATGGGTTAAAGGGATGATCCAGGTTTTTAAAATTGATGACATCAATTAGACCCTCCCTCAAGCTGTTTGAAGCTGCATGATATACATGTAGTGGTGGCATCTCTGGGTTTGTCACATTTGTCTTATTCTTATTGTTTTATATTATTATATTATTATTATAATGGATGGGACAAAGGAGCAACACCAAGCACATCCACTACTACAAGTATAGCATTGTGCACTAATCCAGTGTTTCCCAACCAATGTGCCTCCAGCTGTTGCAAAACTACAACTCCCAGCATGCCCGGACAGCCTTTGGCTGTGCAGGCATGCTGGGAGTTGTAGTTTTGCAACAGCTGGAGGCACACTGGTTGGGAAACACTGCACTAATCAATACTCCGATGACTGCCTAACCTCTCATGAGCGTCTCCAAGTTGTCTCTTGAACTGCACCACTTCTCTGGAATGCTCTACCCTGGGCAATTATGCTTAGCTTCAGGTTCTACAGTTTCTATAGGCGCTCACTAAAAACATGGGGGGGGGGGGTCATTTTTTAAGACTGGCGATTTATACGCCGGTCTTAATTCCCATGCGCTGGCGGTGGATGGTTCCACCGGCCATACGACATGGTTTAAACTACGCCAGCTCCCTTGCTGGGGTAGTTTAAGAACATTTTCCACGCCATTTTCAATGCTGTGGTGTGAACGGGGAAAAGGTGCAGATTTTGCGGGAAAGCTTCTTTGCGACAAAATCTGCGCCTAAAATATGCCAAAAAGTGGCGTATATTTCTTCATAAATTACCCCTAATATTTTTAGGGTGGCCTATCACATCCCCCAATAAAAGGAAACACTATTTACCTTTTGTGTCACCTCTATCTCCTCATAGATTGTAAGCTCTTGTGAGCAGGGCCCTCTTGTACAAATTGTTGACTTGTCTGTTGCTGTGTAATAATTGGTTTTCTCTGTACATGTTCCCTCTGATTAGAAAGTGCTGTGGAACATGTTGGTGCTACATAAATAAAGATCAGTATAATTATTACTATGGAACAAAGTATGAAATGATGCTGCAGTCCCTTCAAACAGCTGATTGGTGGGGTCCTGTGTCACCCCCCCACTTATTAAATATTGAAGGCCTATCCTAAGAATAGATGATCAATATAATAACCTAACCCAACATCCTATAAGCTTGCTGGCCGCTGTGTAAGATACAAAATCTGCATAGTTGTAAGCTCACTGTCCTAAAAGGAGAATAAAAGCATTTACCATTAACAACATGAAACATCCAAAATAATTAGAGATGAGCGAATCGAAGTTGACGAAGTGGAATTCGATCCGAATTTCAGGAAAAATTTGATTCGCATCGAATCTGAATTTCCTCACGCATCGTGGCAAAAAAAATCAAATTCTTTCCTAAAATGGCTGCTGCCCGTGTGAGGACATGGCGCAAGGAACTCTGGGAACGAGTGATCACCCACAATGCCATGCATGCAGCCAATCAGCAGCCAGCCAGCCAGCCCTATGATGTCACAGCCCTATAAATAGCCTCAGCCTTCTTGGTTTCAGCCATTTTCCAGTGTACTTAGTGCAGGGAAAGACGGCAGCAGGCACTAGGGACAGTTCTAGAAAAGACTTTAAAACTTTTATTTTGTTGTATAGAAGTTCAGGGAAAGGATAGGGAGGAATCATTCCACAGTATTGAAGCAGAAGAGGGTTCAGTATGTGAGGTTACAGGTATTAGAAACAAACCTATTACACCTTGCTGCACTGTCTTTGGATCCAAATTGCCATTAGGCTACTTTCACACTAGCGTCGGGGCTCCGCTTGTGAGCTCCATTTGAAGGGTCTCACAAGCGGCCCCGAACGCATCCGTCCAGCCCCCAATGCATTCTGAGTGGATGCGGATCCGCTCAGAATGCATCAGTCTGGCAGCGTTCAGGCTCCGCTCAGCAGGTGTCCACCTGGCCGTGCGGAGGCAAATGGATCCATCCAGACTTACAATGTAAGTCAATGGGGACGGATCCGTTAGAAGTTGACACAATATGGCTCAATTTTCAAACAGATCCGTCCCCCATTGACTTTCAATGTAAAGTCTGGACGGATCCGTCTGAACTACTTTCACACTTAGAATTTTTTCTAAACTATAATGCAGACGGATCCGTTCTGAACGGATCCAAACGTCTGCATTATAGGAGAGGATCCGTCTGTGCAGACACCAGACGGATCCTCTCTGAACGCTAGTGTGAAAGTAGCCTTATACAGCTCTGTAATTCCAGCAAACCGTTCTTGTTATTGGGGTGCAAGTGCTGTTTGATACAGCTATCAACAGGGTTTATTACAAGGAAATATTTTAATGTCTTATTTGCCCTTGTGCAGTGCAGTTATAAGTTCTAAAGCATTTTTTGGCTTGTATTAGTGGGAAAAAGGGGCTTATTAGCTGTTGTGTGGTGAAGTGAGAAAATTACAGCCCTTTTTTGCGTGTATTAGTGGCAAAAAAAAATATAATATTTGATGTTCAGTGGTGCAGTTATATGTTCTAAAGCCTTTTGTGGCATGTATAAGTGGAAACAAATAAGGGCCAATTTGCCTTTCAGTGGTGCAGTTATATGTTCTAAAGCCCTTTATTGCGTGTATTAGTGGCACAAAAAATAAGTATTCGCCGTTGTGTGGTGAAATGAGAAAATTACAGCCCTTTTTGGCGTGTATTAGTGGCAAATAATACATATTTGCCATTTAGCAGTGCAGTTATATATTCTAAAGCCCTTTTTGGCATGTATTAGTGGCAAAAATATATATATTTTCGGTTCAGCGGTGCAGTTATATGTTCTAAAGCCCTTTTTGGAGTGTATTAGTGGCAAAAAAGATATATACAGGGTATTTGCCTTTCAGCGATGCAGTTATATGTTCTAAGGCCCTTTTTGGCGTGTATTATTGCCATTAAAATATATTTGCCATTCAGCGGTGCAGCTATATGTTCTAAAGTCCTTATTGGTGTGTATTAGTGGCAAAAAAAATACATTTGGCAATCAGCGGTGCAGTTATATGTTCTAAAGTCCTTATTGGTGTGTATTAGTGGCAAAAAAAAAAAATTGGCGTTCAGCGGTGCAGTTATACGTTCTAAAGCCCTTTTTGGCGTGTATTAGTGGGGGGAAAAAAATGGCTGATTAGCCGTTGTGTGGTGAAGTGAGAAAATTACAGACTTTTTTGGGGTGTTTTAATTTCCTTTTTATTTATTTATTTGATCTAACATTATTTCAGACAAAGAAGTGCCAGGCCCTGCACAGGGGAGTGACAGAGTCCTAAATGTTTCTGGCGCAGGCACAGGTCGCAGAAAAGAAAAGGGTGTGGCAGCAGCAGTCGCAGCGAGAGGCCTGAGCTCCAAGTGTCATCTAGCTGTCGTGTCTTCACCAGCAACCCAGCGGTTCTTGAATAGTTGACTCGGTCATCCACTTCATCCCAAGTGACATTAGACACCCCCAGCAAGGAGTCGGTGGGTTCGTTAGACACAATCCTTAGTGGGCATGGCCCGGGAGCAGGCCCTGTGCCCTCACCTGTGCTCAACCTGCCTCTGTCCTTTTCTGTTCCCTCAGCCAGAGAAGTATTATATGCTGTGGGCTCAGCTCCACTATACAGCGAGGAGGAGCTACTAGAGGACTGTCAGCAACAACTGGCCAACCAAAATGTGGAGGAGACATCCGCCGCTTCCTCAAGTAGGCGGGCAATTTGTGATGAGGAGAGTAGCGTGGGAGCTGGTTTTGCACGCGGTCAGGCTCCTGACCCAGAGACCATTGAGGAGGACATCAGTGACGTGTAGACAGTATTCGATGATGATGATGTAGCGGATCGCACTTGGGAGTCGGGTGACGAAGGGGCTTTATCATCATCGGGAGAAAAGGGTGGCAACTTTCCCGTGAGGCAGCGGCAGAGCCAGCAAGTCGCTAGCGTGGCCGGGAGTCAGCAGGGTGGCAGCAGTGGCAGGTCGAGAGCCAAATGTGCCTGGGGTAGACCACCCGCTTCGCAGGAGCCTACCTGCCCAGAAAATAGTGGTGCAGGGGTTCATGGAAGCAGCGGCTGTAGCAGTCAGTCAGTGCAGAGTGTTGGGGGTAAAATCACCTACTCAGCGGTGTGGTAGTTTTTTGTTAAGCCACCGGAGGAGGTGAACATTTGTAGAATCTGTGGGCAGAAGGTGAAGCGTGGCCAGGGTGCCAATGTTGCTTCTGCTCCTACTTCTCGTCAGTCATTCTGTCAGAAATCGATCACCAAGCGATTGTCAAGAGACAACAGTATGCATGTACTCATCCAATGGCGCAGAAGCTGAATGTGCTCCTGGCCAAGTTGCTGGTGCTGCAGTCCCTCTGTTTCCAAGTGGTGGACTCTGCACCTTTCAGAGAACTGATGGCTTGTGCCGAGCAGAGGTGAAGAGTCCCAAGCCGCCATTTCTTTGCCAAAAAGGCAGTACCAGCCCTGCACACGTATGTAGAACAGAAGGTGGGCCAGTCCTTGAGCATGTCGGTGTCAGACAAAATGCACAGCAGCACCGACGCGTGGAGCTTTAACTACGGTCAGGGACAATACATGTCCTTTATGGCCCACTGGTTGAATGTGGTTCCTGCACAGCCACACCAGCAACTTGGCCAGGTGACGCCGCTTCCACCTCCACGTTCTCATGCCATTGGTCCTGCGACAATATCCGCCTCTGCCTCCTCATCTTCCACTGTGTCCTCAGCCTCCACTGCAAGAACAATTCACAGTGCCCCTCCAGCATACCACATGTGCAGGGCAAGGCGGTGTCACGCTGTTCTGCACCTGGTTTGCCTTAGCGAACGGAGTCACACAGGGGAGGAACTGCTCTGAGTCCTTCAGCAAGAAATTGAATCCTGGCTTTCTCCGTGACAACTCAAAATCAGAACCATGGTGACCGACAATGGTAAGAACATGGTGTCGGCGCAGCGTCAAGCAGGACTGAGCCATGCGCCCTGCATGGCACACATGTTCAGTCTGGTTGTCAAGCGGTTCCTGAAGTCTTTCACCCATCTGCAAGACATCTCAAAAATGGGCAAAAAACTTTGAATGCACTTCAGCCACTCGTACACCGCTAAGCACACCCTCCTAGAGCTGCAGCAACAGCACGGCATCCCCCATTGTAGGCTGATATGCGACGTTTCCACCCATTGGAATTCCACCCTCCATATGTTGGACCGACTATAAGAACAGAGAAAGGCCAAAAAACTATTTATTGATGATCCAAGCATACAGCAGTACTCCCCTGTGTAACTTCGATGTCAGCCAGTGGCAGCTTATGCATGACACCTGCCGTTTGCTCAGGCCCTTTGAGGAGGCCACGTTATTTGTCAGTCGGCAGGACTATGGGATGAACAACGTCATTCCACTGCTTCATAGGAAAGGAGGTTCTGGTCAGGCGTGAAATCACTGGTGAAGCAGGTCTTTGAAGATCAAATCTTCTTTATTTTCATAGATACCATATGTACATAAAACTGTCCCCTTCTTCAGGTTTTTAGGTAATAATCTAAACTAGCAATAGCCAGGTGTATATATATGTATAAAAAAAACGCCAAAAAACGAAGTACCTGTGGGCTGCCCACAAATGGTGAGTGTGTATTAAAACAGCTTTATTACAACACTAATTTGGGTTCTTCTGCGTTAAAAAGTTAATCTTCCAGTTTATTCTTTAAAACGATGCTGAAAAGTATATTAAACTAATGAGAAAAATCACAGGCCGAGGTAAGAGGGTCACATGACCGCCTCTCTCCGATCACATGGTAGGGGCGGGCCGGCAGAGAATTTGCCTCCCGTTGGAGCGCTAGCGCATGCGCTCTACTGCCCTACTGTGCTGGGAGGTAGAAAAGTCATGTGATCGCAAACCTTGCGATCACATGGCTAGTAGCCATGGAAAACAGGGACGCTTATGTGCGTCTTTGAGCAGCGCAATGTATTCATATGAATATTAGGAGCTTATCATGATCGCATTACTTGCGATCACCCGATCGGTAACCAGGGGGGTCAGACACTTGGGTCAGAAGCACATCGCCCTTGTTAAAGATTCCGATGTGTTAGGATGGCCGCTGGGGGGATATATAAATAAGATAAAAAAATAGGATGAGAAATAGAATTAAAAAGTAGGATTGAAAGATAGCGATTAATGACGATTCAAATAGAGAGATTCATAATTAAACTATTTTTAGCACAACCCTAAAAGGTGAGCACCTTTGTCCTTCAATCAATTGATATTTGTGCTGAACGTACTATCCTATTGTACGCCCCCCATCAATCTTGTTTTCTCTATTCCCCTCGTGACCGAGTGGAATCTAGATTCGCCCGTGGTTTCAGGATTCCACTGCTTCATGTCCTGGAACAGATGCTGGTAAATCTGGCTGGTCAGGGGACTGGAGACGTGGCGCCTAGATCTCACGGCCACATGAGCCCTGTGGGGGCAGAACTGGAGGAGGAGGAGCACATTGGAGCACAAGCAATGGGTAGCAAAATGGGTGGTCTTTCTACACAGGTGACAGGAGAGGAGGAGCAGCCAGAGGAGCTACAGGGCGATGAGGAAGACGAGGCAGAGGACCCAGACACAGTGTGGCAGTATGCAGTAGAGATGTAGGCAGGGAGTCCATCCGAGTAACTTACCCAAATGGCACGATGCATGCTCACTTGCTTGCGTAGTGACAGCCGAATTGTCACCATTTAGAAGAGTGATGACTTCTGTCTCTCCACCTTGTTGGACCCTCGCTACTAGTCCAAAATTTGGGCCTTTTTTACACCCGTTGAGAGAGAGGACAAACTGAACTACTAAAGAGACATCCTATGTAGTCAGTTGGCCACTGCCTATCTGCACCATCGTCCATCCTTTCGCAGATCTGACCGGGAAGCCCTCTGTGCTCACATTCCTCTGCCATGCCCGCTGTGGCAGGGTGGGGGTGTAGGAGCAGTTCCAGCTCCATCAGCAGCAACTTGAGTCTATAGTCGCTGATGAGCAGCTTTCTTTACCCGCCTAGTGAAGAAACTACTTACCAGCAGCAGCAGCTAGACCTGAACCAGCAGGTGGTGGCATACTTGCACCCTGCCACCTTACATTGAAGATCCGCTGGACAACTGGGCAGCCAAACAAGATTTATGGCCGCAACTGGCAGAGTTTACCCTGGAAAAGCTGTCCTGCCCGGCCAGTAGTGTGGCATCAGAGCGGGTGTTTAGTGCTGCGGGGGGGGGGGGCATAGTTACCCCAAGAAGAACTCGCCTGTCCACCAAAACGTGGAGAGACTGACTTTTGTCAAGATGAATCAGGCATGGATCAGCCAGGATTTCCACCCACCAATGCCTGATGCATCATACTAGATCATCCATGGTGCCATACCAACACTTTGACAATAGAGACCGGTTTCTTCTGGCTACCTGCCTCTGCTACTATTCTGCCTGATGCCACACATCTGATGCCAAGTGCTCCTTCTTTCACCCACCATCTTCAGCTGGTAGTGATATTGCCACCCACCTCCCCACTCTGTCACTGGGTCACTCTGTGGTTTTCTGATGCTGCTGCCACCTCCACACTATGTCACCTTGCCACTCTGTAGTCTCCTGATGCTGCTGCCACCTACACACTATGTCACCTTGCTACTATGCGGTCTCCTGATGCTGCTGCCACCTCCACACTATGTCAACTTGCCACTCTGTGGTCTCCTGATGCTGCTGCCACCTCCACACTATGTCACCTTGCCATTTTGTGGTCTCCTGATGCTGATGCTACTTGAACACGATGTCACCTTGCCACTCTGTGGCTTCCTGATGATGCTGCTGCCACCTCTACACTGTCATTGTGCCACCCGGCGGCCTCCTCCTGATGCTGCTGCCGCCACCTCCACACTCAGTTATTGTGCCACTCTGTGGCCTCCTGATGCTGCTGCCACCTCCACACTCTGTCATTGTGCCACCATGTGGCCTCCTCCTGATGCTGCTTCTGCCACATCAACACTCTGTCATTGTGCGACTCTGTGGCCTCCTCCTTATGCTGCTGCCACCTCCACATTCTGTCATTGTGCCTCCCTGTGGCCTCCTCCTGATGCTGCTGCTACCACCTCCACACTCTGTCATTGTGCCACTCTGTGGTCTCTTGATGATGCTGCTGCCACCTCCACACTGTCATTGTGCCAACCTGCGGCCTCCACCTGATGCTGCTTCTGCTTTTACCTCCACACTCTGTCATTGTGGCACTCTGTGGTCTCCTCATGCTGCTGCTGCCACCTCCACACTGTCATTGTGCCACCCTCCAGATGCAGCTGCTGCTGCTACCTCCACACTCTGTCATTGTGCCACTCTGTGGCCTCCTGATGATGATGCTGCTTCCACCTCCACACTCAGTCACTGTGCCACCCTGCAGCCTCCTCCTGATGCTGCTGCCACCTCCACACTCAGTCATTGTGCCACTATGTGGCCTCCTGATGCTGCTGTCACCTCCACACTATGTCATTGTGCCACCCTGTGGCCTCCTCCTGATGCTGCTGCCACCTCCACACTATGTCATTATGCCACCCTGTGGCCTCCTCCTGATGCTGCTGCCACCTGCACACTATGTCATTGTGCCACCCTGTGGCCTCCTCCTGATGCTGCTGCCACCTCCACAATATGTCATTGTGCCACCCTGTGGCCTCCTCCTGATACTGCTGCCACCTCCACACTCTGTCATTGTGCCACCCTGTGGCCTCCTCCTTATGTTGCTGCCGCCTCCACACTGTCATTGTGCCTCCCTGTAACCTCCTCCTGATGCTGCTGCTACCACCTCCACACTCTTTTATTGTGCCACTCTGTGGTCTCTTGATGATGCTGCTGCCACCTCCACACTGTCATTGTGCCAACCTGCGGCCTCCACCCGATGCTGCTGCTGCTTTTACCTCCACACTCTGTCATTTTGGCACTCTGTGGTCTCCTCCTAATGCTGCTGCCACCTCCACACTATGTCATTGTGCCACCCTGTGGCCTCCTCCTGATACTGCTGCCACCTCCACACTGTCATTGTGCCACCCTGTGGCCTCCTCCTTATGCTGCTACCACCTCCACACTATGTCATTGTGCCACCCTGTGGTCTCTTGATGATGCTGCTGCCACCTCCACACTGTCATTGTGCCAACCTGCGGTCTCCACCTGATGCTGCTGCTGCTTCTACCTCCACACTCTGTCATTGTAGCACTCTGTAGTCTCCTCATGCTGCTTCTGCCACCTCCACACTGTCATTGTGCTACCCTGTGGCCTCCTCCAGATGCAGCTGCTGCCGCCACCTCCACACTCTGTCATTGTGCCACTCTGTGGCCTCCTCCTGATGCTGCTGCCACCTCCACACTATGTCATTGTGCCACCCTGTGGCCTCCTCCTGATGCTGCTGCCACCTGCACACTATGTCATTGTGCCACCCTGTGGCCTCTTCCTTATGCTGCTGCCGCCTCCACACTGTCATTGTGCCTCCCTGTGGCCTCCTCCTGATGCTGCTGCTACCACCTCCACACTCTGTCATTGTGCCACTCTGTGGTCTCTTGATGATGATGCTGCCACCTCCACACTGTCATTGTGCCAACCTGCGGCCTCCACCTGATGCTGCTGCTGCTTTTACCTCCACACTCTGTCATTGTGGCACCCTGTGGCCTCCTTCTAATGCTGCTGCCACCTCCACACTCTGTCATTGTGCCACCCTGTGGCCTCCTCCTTATGCTGCTGCCACCTCCACACTCTGTCATTGTGCTACTCTGTGGCCTTCTGATTCTGCTGCCACCTCCACACTGTCATTGTTCCACTCTGTGGTCTCTTAATGATGCTGCTGCCACCTCCACACTGTCATTGTGCCAACCTGCGGCCTCCACCTGATGCTGATGCTTTTACCTCCACACTTTGTCATTGTGGCACTCTGTGGTCTCCTCATGCTGCTGCTGCCACCTCCACACTGTCATTGTGCCACCCTCCAGATGCAGCTGCTGATGCTACCTCCACACTCTGTCATTGTGCCACTCTGTGGCCTCCTGATGATGATGCTGCTTCCACCTCCACACTCTGTCACTGTGCCACTCTGTGGCCTCCTGTTGCTGCTGTTACCTCCACACTATGTCATTGTGCCACCTTGTGGCCTCCTTCTAATGCTGCTTCCACCACCTCCAAACTCTGTCATTGTGCCACTCAGTGGCCTCCTGATGCTGTTGCCACCTCCACACTCTGTCATTGTGCCTCCCTGTGGCCTCCTCCTGATGCTGCTGCTACCACCTCCACACTATGTCATTGTGCCACTCTGTGGTCTCTTGATGATGCTGCTGCCACCTCCACACTGTCATTGTGCCAACCTGCGGTCTCCACCTGATGCTGCTGCTGCTTCTACCTCCACACTCTGTCATTGTGGCACTCTGTGGTCTCCTCATGCTGCTTCTGCCACCTCCACACTGTCATTGTGCCACCCTGTGGCCTCCTCCAGATGCAGCTGCTGCCGCCACCTCCACACTCTGTCATTGTGCCACTCTGTGGCATCCTCCTGATGCTGGTGCTGCCGCCACCTCCACACTCAGTCATTGTGCCACTCTGTGGCCTCCTGATGCTGCTACCACCTCCACACTATGTCATTGTGCCACCCTGTGGCCTCCTCCTGATGCTGCTGCCACCTCCACACTATGTCATTGTGCCACCCTGTGGCCTCCTCTTGATACTGCTGCCACCTCCACACTCTGTCATTGTGCCACCCTGTGGCCTCCTCCTTATGCTGCTGCCGCCTCCACACTGTCATTGTGCCTCCCTGTAACCTCCTTCTGATGCTGCTGCTACCACCTCCACACTCTGTCATTGTGCCACCCAGTGGTCTCTTGATGATGCTGCTGCCACCTCCACACTGTCATTGTGCCAACCTGCGGCCTCCACCTGATGCTGCTGCTGCTTTTACCTCCACACTCTGTCATTTTGGCACTCTGTGGTCTTCTCCTGATGCTGCTGTCACCTCCACACTATGTCATTGTGCCACCCTGTGGCCTCCTTCTAATGCTGCTTCCGCCACCTCCACACTCTGTCATTGTGCCACTCTGTGGCCTCCTGATGCTGCTGCCACCTCCACACTATGTCATTGTGCCACCCTGTGGCCTCCTCCTGATGCTGCTGCCACCTCCACACTCTGTCATTGTGCCACCCTGTGGCCTTCTCCTTATGCTGCTGCCACCTCCACATTCTGTCATTGTGCCACTCTGTGGCCTTCTGAATCTGTTGCCACCTCCACACTGTCATTGTGCCACTCTGTGGTCTCTTGATGATGCTGCTGCCACCTCCACACTGTCATTGTGCCAACCTGCGGCCTCCACCTGCTGCTGCTGCTGCTTTTACCTCCACACTCTGTCATTTTGGCACTCTGTGGTCTCCTCCTGATGCTGCTGTCACCTCCACACTATGTCATTGTGCCACCCTGTGGCCTCCTTCTAATGCTGCTTCCGCCACCTCCACACTTTGTCATTGTGCCACTCAGTGGCCTCCTCATGCTGTTGCCACCTCCACACTCTGTCATTGTGCCTCCCTGTGGCCTCCTCCTGATGCTGCTGCTACCACCTCCACACTATGTCATTGTGCCACTCTGTGGTCTCTTGATGATGCTGCTGCCAGCTGCACACTGTCATTGTGCCAACCTGCGGTATCCACCTGATGCTGCTGCTGCTTCTACCTCCACACTCTGTCATTGTGGCACTCTGTGGTGTCCTCATGCTGCTTCTGCCACCTCCACACTGTCATTGTGCTACTCTGTGGCCTCCTCCTGATGCTGGTGCTGCCGCCACCTCCACACTATGTCATTGTGCCACTCTGTAGCCTCCTGATGCTGCTGCCACCTCCACACTATGTCATTGTGCCAACCCTTCGGCCTCCACCTGATGCTGCTGCTTTTACCTCAACACTTTGTCATTGTGGCACTCTGTGGTCTCCTCATGCTGCTGCTGCCACCTCCACACTGTCATTGTGCCACCCTCCAGATGCTGCTGCTACCTCCACACTCTGTCATTGTGCCACTCTGTGGCCTCCTGATGTTGATGCTGCTTCCACCTCCACACTCTGTCACTGTGCCACCCTGCAGCCTCCTCCTGATGCTGCTGCTGCCACCTCCACACTCAGTCATTGTGCCACTCTGTGGCCTCCTGATGCTGCTGTCACCTCCACACTATGTCATTGTGCCACCCTGTGGCCTCCTTCTAATGCTGCCTCCACCACCTCCACACTCTGTCATTGTGTCACTCAGTGGCCTCCTGATGCTGTTTCCACCTCCACACTCTGTCATTGTGCCTCCCTGTGGCCTCATTCTGATGCTGCTGCTACCACCTCCACACTATGTCATTGTGCCACTCTGTGGTCTCTTGATGATGCTGCTGCCACCTCCACACTGTCATTGTGCCAACCTGCGGTCTCCACCTGATGCTGCTGCTGCTTCTACCTCCACACTCTGTCATTGTGGCACTCTGTGGTGTCCTCATGCTGCTTTTGCCACCTCCACACTGTCATTGTGCCACCCTGTGGCCTCCTCCAGATGCAGCTGCTACCGCCACCTCCACACTCTGTCATTGTGCCACCCTGTGGCCTCCTCCAGATGCAGCTGCTGCCGCCACCTCCACACTCAGTCATTGTGCCACTCTGTGGCCTCCTGATGCTGCTACCACCTCCACACTCTGTCATTGTGCCACCCTGTGGCCTCCTCCTGATGCTGCTGCCACCTCCACACTGTCATTGTGCCACCCTGTGGCCTCCTCCTTATGCTGCTGCCACCTCCACACTCTGTCATTGTGCCACTCTGTGGTCTCCTGATGCTGCTGCCACCTCCACACTGTCATTGTGCCACCCTGTTGCCCCCTTTTGATGCTGCTGCTGCCACCTCCACACTCTGTTATTGTGCCACTCTGTGGCCTCCTGATGATGCTGCTGCCACCTCCGCACTGTCATTGTGCCACCCTCTGGCCTCCCTTTGATGCTGCTGCTACCTCCACAATCTGTCATTGTGGCACTCTGTGGTCTCCTCATGCTGCTGCTTCTGCCACCTCCACACTTTCATTGTGCCACCCTGTGGCCTCCTCCAGATGCAGCTGCTGCCATCACCTCCACACTCTGTCATTGTGCCACTCTGTGGCCGCCTGATGCTGCTGCTACCACCTCCACACTCTGTCATTGTGCCACTCTGTGGTTTCTTGATGATGCTGCTGCCACCTCCACATTGTCATTGTGCCACCCTGCGGCCTCCACCTGATGCTACTGCTTCTACCTCCACACTCTGTCATTGTGGCACTCTGCGGTCTCCTCATGCTGGTGATGCAACCTCCACACTGTCATTGTGCCACCCTGTGGCCTCCTCCAGATGCAGCTGCTGTCGCCACCTTCACACACTGTCATTGTGCCACCCTGCAGCCTCCACCTGATGCTGCTGCTTCTACCTCCATACTCTGTCATTGTGGCACTCTGTGGTCTCCTCATGCTGCTTCGGCCAAGTCCAAACACTCTGTAACTGTGCCACCCTGCAGCCTCCTCCTGATGCTGCTGCTGCCGCCCCTTCCACTCTCAGTCATTGTGCCACTCTGTGGCGTTCTGATGCTGCTGCCACCTCCACACTGTCATTGTGCCACCCTGTGGCCTCCTCCTGATGCTGCTGCCACCTTCACACTGTCATTGTGCCACCCTGTGGCCCCCTCTTGCTGCTGCTACCTCCACACTCTGTCCCTGTGCCACTCTGTGGCCTCCTGATGATGCTGCTGCCACCACCTCCATACTGTCATTGTGCTACCCTGTGGCCTCCTTTTCCTGCTGCTGCTGCCACCTCCACACTTTGTCATTGTGCCACTCTGTGGCCTCCTGATGCTTCTGCCACCTACACACTGTCATTGTTCCACCCTGTGGTCTCCTCATAATGCTGTTGCTGCTGCCACCTCAGCACTCTGTCATTGTGCCACTCTGTGGCCTCCTGGTGCTTCTGCTGCCACCTCCACCCTGTCATTTTGCCACTCTGTGGCCTTCTCCTGATGCTGCTGCCACCTCTAGACTCTGTCATTAAGCAACTCTGTGGTCTCCTCATGCTGTTCCCACCCTCCCCACTTCATGACTGGGCCACTATTTTGCCTTTCAGCCTGGCTAACATCATTATTTATTTCACCCTTCTTCTGATCTGTCAGAAGGAAGGAAAAATGAGACGCACAATGGATCCTGTCTATGTAACAGCTGTAAGGCCTGCATGACATGGTCCCTATTTTGCATCAGAATTGGCTAATAATTTTGTAGCCAAAAGCAGGAGTGGGTACAAAACACAGGAGACATGCAAATATTCCATTCACGTGTCATCTCTGTTTTGGATCCACTCCTGTTTTTTTTGGGCTTTAGCAATACTGATGGATTACTGACCAAATGCTGACGGAGTGAAGGCAGATGCTCCACAGACAGAATCCATTTTTTGTGGGTTATTGTTCTGGCGGATCAGAGGAAGGACAAAATAATCTGTGACGTCAACACAAACTTACTGCTGACACCCTCTCCACTCTGTCATTGTGGCACTCTGCGGTCTCCTCATGCTGGTGATGCAACCTCCACACTTTCATTGTGCCACCCTGTGGCCTCCTCCAGATGCAGCTGCTGCCGCCACCTCCACACTCTGTCATTGTGCCACTCTGTGGCCTCCTGATGATGATGCTGCTACCACCTCCACACTGTCATTGTGCCACCATGCAGCCTCCACCTGATGCTGCTGCTTCTACCTCCATACTCTGTCATTGTGGCACTCTGTGGTCTCCTCATGCTGCTTCGGCCAAGTCCAAACACTCTGTAACTGTGCCACCCTGCAGCCTCCTCTTGATGCTGCTGCTGCCGCCACCTCCACACTCTGTCATTGTGCCACTCTCTGGCCTCCTCCGATTGCTGCTGCCACCTCCACACTGTCATTGTGCCACCCTGTGGCCTCCCTTTCATGCTGCTGCTGCCACCTCCACACTTTGTCATTGTGGCACTCTGTGGTCTCCTCATGCTGCTGCTTCTGCCACCTCCACACTGTCATTGTGCCACCTTCAGATGCAGCTGCTGCCGCCACCTCCACACTCTGTCATTGTGCCACTCTGTGGCCTCCTGAAGCTTCTGCCACCTACACACTGTCATTGTTCCACCCTGTGGTCTCCTCATAATGCTGTTGCTGCCGCCACCTCAACACTCTGTCATTGTGCCACTCTGTGGCCTCCTGGTGCTTCTGCTGCCACCTGCACCCTGTCATTTTGCCACTCTGTGGCCTTCTCCTGATGCTGCTGCCACCTCTAGACTCTGTCATTAAGCCACTCTGTAGTCTCCTCATGCTGTTCCCACCCTCCCCACTTCATGACTGGGCCACTATTTTGCCTTTCAGCCTGGCTGACATCATTATTTATTTCACCCTTCTTCTGATCTGTCAGAAGGAAGGAAAAATGAGACGCACAATGGATCCTGTCTATGTAACAGCTGTAAGGCCTGCATGACATGGTCCCTATTTTGCATCAGAATTGGCTAATAATTTTGTAGCCAAAAGCAGGAGTGGGTACAAAACACAGGAGACATGCAAATATTCCATTCACGTGTCATCTCTGTTTTGGATCCACTCCTGTTTTTTTTTTGGGCTTTAGCAATACTGATGGATTACTGACCAAATGCTGATGGAGTGAAGGCAGATGCTCCACAGACAGGATCCATTTTTTGTGGGTTATTGTTCTGGCGGATCAGAGGAAGGACAAAATAATCCGTGACGTCAACACAAACTTACTGCTGACACCCTCTCCACTCTGTCGGGGGGGGGGGGGGGGGGGGGCGAGCTCTACTTGTATAAGCATTTAATAGAACAGGTTCTGTTGACATCTATGTGGAATAAGCTGCCGACAGTGTACAAGGAGTGCGCTTTTTCTTGACGCTAACATTGACCTGTGAGGCTGAGTTCACACTTGAGTTATTTGGTCAGTTTTGGCCCCGTAACTGCTCAAATAAGTGTGCAGTGATTCTAAGAGCGACGCCTGTCATCTGCATGTCATACTGACTCACAATATTGTTTCACTACCACAGCAGACTCCCTATGTGTGTTACTGAAAGGCACAGTGTTCTATACCACTATAAAGGCTCTCTGCAGCCAGGAAATAGCTGTTTTTAAATGCAATTCGCCACGAATAAATTCGGATCGAATTTAACTTTTTCGAAAAATTCTGTGAACCGGCTGAATTGAATTTTTAAGAAACTCTCTCATCTCTCAAAATAATGACTAGTGTTCCAACCAGTGACGCAGTCTTTCAGTCCAGAGCTAAGACTTCACAATTATATTTATCAATCGTAGGATCAATTTGTTTATTAAATGTACAGTAATCCTTCATGGCCAGCCTTAGTTTTGAAAAACACTCAAAAAAAACCTGATAAAAGTAAGGTCTAAAAGAAAAAAGTATGGACTAAGAGAAGACATAGTATTAGGATGACACACTAGATGAATACAATCCAATCATAGTTGGCACTCACATAAAGAACAAATGCATCTCCAGTACTTCAGGTCCTAGCCCTGGATGCTTCATTGTTAGCCAAGTATATATTTTTAGCATACCATTTCCAGGGACTGACAGAAGACCTTGTGTTAGGGCTCTTTTATATGGCTGATACACAGGATAATGATCAGAAAGGAATCATTTGCTCCCGATCATTGCCAGCTTGCTCGGCTGCATCTTTCAGTCTCTCTATATGGGGATGAATGATCGCTATGGCGATTGTTTATCCCCATACAGATTCACTGTTTGTGGGCAGCACATCATTGTTTATACAGGAAGATGTGATGCCCACAAATTATAATTTGAGGTGAAGCATGGAAGATGCAGTCATCTAATGAACATCTTTATAAAACAATTATCAGGAATGAGCATTAGCACAAATGTTCATCTCTGACAACTGTCCTGTTCCTTGGCCAATGTCATCAGAAAATGACCTATTGTTTCAATCATGTTTTTATGTATAACATATTTCTAAATAATTTTTGGTGATGTTATTTTGAATTTTCCATGTCAATATCTATATTTAAACAAACAACATAAAACCCTGCAGTTTTTGCACTGGTCACTAATAATAGGCGCCACTTCTTGGTCTGTACAGATCACTTTACTGCAGTTATCTGCTTGTCTATACACAGAGGTGATATCATTACAGGCAGGATTAGACAGGATCCACCATTCACAATAGGTTATTGTCGAAGCTCATTTATTCTTTCCTTGTACAATGACCTCTGCACAGAGCATGCCTAGAAAACTCTCCCATAGAAGTCAATGAGGCCAGCTCCTGTCCCTTGTGTCTATGGCCCATGGGGCTACTGTAAAGCAATTTTCTTAATGATTTCTAAATGCTTTTAAGAACAGCTCAGGCAAGATGGCTGCCCCCATAATCATGTTCAGGAAATAAAATAAATAAATCTACAATCAGAAAATAAAAAGAGATTAGAAGAAAATGATATGTGCTGCTATCTGGTTTTGACTGGCAGAACAAAAATTTGACATTTCCTTTAACTTTCCTGTTTTTTTCTTTATATTCTTTTATTTTTAATTATCTTTCAATGATACCAAGTTTCCTCTTTAAAAAGTACAATGGGAGGTTCAATATGACAGGTAAACATGTGTATACAAAAACTGCCACTGCAGAACTTTTGATCCTTAGATGTTAATTAGGGCAGAGGGCTTTCATCTGTAGCTGTAATTATGCACAAATCCTAAATGCTAAATCTGCAGTTTGTAATATGGGTGCAAAAATAATTTAATCCTTGGTTATGATGACCAATATACCAATATAGCACAAATAAACATTTATTGTTTGTAACGCCGTATCTATGATGCAGTCACCTGTGCTCTATGCCTGATACTCATGGCTTTTAGCGCATCATTAAAAGACAACTGTTTACGCTAGCCATGTCTTATAAGGTTCTACCTTGATTACACTTTGATGAGTTTCATATGTCTATTTTTTGGAATTTGTGTTGGGCTCTTCGTAGCTTTGCACAATAATGGCTACAGAGCAGACACAATGATGAGTAGAATGATTAGCCATAAATACCAAACAGGTTTTGATTTGAGGGTCCCTTCCATGCAAAACTGAGTTGCCTCTTTGTAACCACTAACCCTGTAATAATGAATTCATTGTAAAGAAAAGCCTCCTGGGCCAGATTTTTATAGTGTATATTTTGGGGAGTTTTGAGCTGCAGTAGTGTTTTAAGGCAACATCAGATGTCATGTTAGCAATAATAAATGAATCTTTAAAAATTCATTACTCAACTTTTTCTCCAAAATCTCTTAAAACTGGTTGATCAGTTCTATAGTTTTTTTTTTTAGTGAAGCTAGCCATAAACATAAGTGTTTGAGTATGCAAGCTCAATGGTGAGAATAAGATGAGGTGGCTTATTTGTGGTTGAATAATAGGATTTTACGTATTTATGGATCTTGCGGAAATCACAAAAATGTATAGAAATTATAAAGTATTGTATATGTACTAAAACAGCACAGAAATGCAATTTCTCACACATAAAATTTGTCCTTGAAAGAATAAAAAAGTTATGGCAGCTTATGCATGGAGAGGCAAAAACTGAAAAGATAGTTGATAATTAAATAGGCTATTATTTTAGGTAGAGGGAAGAAAAAAATAGAAAAATAAAATTATATGGTTGCATAAGTGTGAACACCCTTAAACTAATACTTTGTTGAAGCACCTTTTGATTTTATTACAGCACTCAGTCTTTTTGGGTATGAGTCTATCAGCATGGCACATTTTGACTTCGCAAGATTTGCCCACTCTTTTTTGCAAAAACACTCCAAATCTGTCAGATTGTGCACAGCCCTCTTCAAATCACCCCACAGATTTTCAATCGGATTCAGGTCTGGGCTCTGGCTGGGCCATTCCAAAACTTTAATCTTCTTCTTGTGAAGCCATTCCTTTGTTGATTTGGATGTATGCTTTGAGTCGTTGTCATGCTGAAAGATGAAGTTTCTCTTCATGTTCAGCTTCCTAGCAGAAGCCTGAAGGTTTTGTGGCAATATTGACTGGTATTTTGAACTGTTCATAATTCCCTCTAGCTTAACTAAGGCCCCAGTTCCAGCTGAAGAAAAACAGCCCCAAAGCATGATGCTGCAACCACTATGCTTCACTGTGGGTATGGTGTTCTTTTGGTGATGTGCAGTGTTGTCTTTGCGCAAAACATATATTTTGGAATTATGGCCAAAAAGTTCAACCTTGGTCTTATCAGACCATAACACCTTTTCCCACATGCTTTTGGGAGACTTCAGATGTGTTTTTGCAAAATGTAGCCTGTCTTGGATGTTTTTTTTCGTAAGAAAAGGCTTTCGTCTTGTCACTCTACCCCATAGCCCAGACATATGAAGAATATGGGAGATTGTTGTCACATGTACCACACAGCCAGTACTTGCCAGATATTCCTGCAGCTTACATTCTTATATATTACAGTAATATATGTAGAGGCGTAAGCGGCGATGATCTACTGCAGGGATTTTCTCTTACTTATGTTCATGTTCTCATGTACGTATGTGCTTGATTCCTCTGGCTGACATGGCGCGCGCAGCGCTGCGGGGTTGCGCTCTGTGTCCTGCCCCGGGGCGTCTCTACACCGGCTTGGTGTGTCACGTGACTTGGTCATGTGGCCCGCCGCGTCATGGCGTGACGCCCATGGGTGCACTCGTTTCGGCTCTATGGATGAGCCTTTCTCAAACTGGAGTTTGAGAAAGGCTCATCCATAGAGCTGAAACGCGTCACTATTGTATTATTATGTGACAAATAAAGACAAAAGAAATTGCAACTTGCCAGTGAGTGCCGGTCTTATCTTCACATTTCTTCTACATTTTGTTCCGGAGATACTGACTCGAGACACGTGCACCACGCCATTGGAACACGGAGTGCTGACTGTTTTCTTTTAGTTCTTTGGTAATGTCACTGTTGTGCCATATTTTCTCCACTTGATGATGACTGTCTTAACTGTGTTCCATGGTATATCTAATGCCTTGGAAATTCTTTTGTACCCTTCTCCTGACTGATACCTTTTAACAATGAGATCCCTCTGATGCTTTGGAAGCTCTCTGTGCACCATGGCTTTTGCTGTGGGATGCGACTCAGAAAATTTCAGGATAGACCAACTAGAGCAGCTGAACTGTATTTGGGGTTAATCAGAGGCACTTTAAATGATGGCAGGTCTATGCTGACTCCTATTTAACATGATTTTGAATGTGATTGCTTTATTCTGAACACAGCTACATCCCCAGTTATAAGAGGGTGTGCACACTTATGCAACCACATTATTTAAGTTTTTTTGTTCTCTTCCCTCCACCTAAAAGATTTCAGTTTGTTTTTCAATTGATTGGTTAAGTTTATAGGTCACATTATGGTTCAATCATAATGGTTAGGTTTATAGGTCACATTAAAGGTGGAAAAAGTACTGAAATGATTTATCTTTGTCTCATTTTTTTACATCACAGAAACCTGATATTTTAACAGGGGTGTGTAGACTATTTATATCCACTGTGTGTATATATATATATATATATATATATATATATTTATTATATTATTATATTTACATTATATTTAGATGTGTGTGTGGTGCTGTTAGTAGAATGTTGTAGTGCTGTAGCAGTTGTGTGCAATACATCAGGTCTCCTGGCTCTTGCAGGTTAATCAGCTCTCATCGATAAACACACATCACTCTTTATCAGGCTGTTTACCATAAACGCCACTTGACATTTACTAGGAGGGGTTTAACCCTGGAAACATGACTTTTGCTTATATTAGAGGCGTGATTGATGGTGAGATTGATGCACTGATAGGTAGCATCAGCAGCACTGTGTTTACTCTTTTAGCCATTGCTCCAACTGGACAATGTTATTTTAATGATTGGTTTCATGTGAATCAGCTCTGTTGTCCGGCATGTTCAGCGATGTGTAACATTTCTTCAATTTAGTATATTGCTAAAGGTTTTAAGGAAAATAATATAATAAAATGTTAATTGGATTTAATGTTTAGACCATTTTTGACCATTTTTTATTTAATTCAACTCAATTCATTTTTCTTTAATATTAATGCTGCTTTTGTATTAGCATTTAATAAACATATAGGGGCAGATTTATTAATCCTGTAGTTGCCATAAACTTAGACTGGTTGTCTAGACCTGCAGCAGATTTATCACAGTGGCTCAAGCTGGATAATATGTGAGGTGCATGGGTAGGCACTTATGTCTAATTTTATACCAACTATTGGCTGGCTTATTTTGAGATGGAATTTGTTTGCCAGAATTGTGATGCAATTTTGGTGCTAAATGTTGCATATTAAGCCATGCTCCTTTCCATTAAGCCACACACTCAGTTATGAATTTCTCAGATGCGACAAATTTTTCAACATTTTGGTGCAATTTAGGCCAAAAACTAGGTGCATTCACACAGTAAATTTGAACCATTTATTATAGTTAATACAGTTGAAAAAAGACACAAGTCCATCAAATTCAACCAAGGGATAGGTGAGGACGCGAATCCCAGAAGGAAGTGAGACTCAGATTTCTACACATTTTGATAAGCATTAATGCCATTTACTTTGAAGAATTCATCTAAACCCTTTTTAAAACTGTCCACTGTTCCTGCTGTGACCATGTCCTGAGGAAGTCTATTCCACAGATTCAAAATTCTTACAGTAAAGAAGCTTTGACGCTTCTGGAGACTGAACTTTTTCTTCTCCAGTTGGAGACAGCGCCCCCTTGTCTTTTGAAAGCATTTTACACCATATATTTTGTATGGCCCATTTATATATTTGCATAGGTTAATCATGCCCCCCCCCCCCCCTTCCTTAGATGTCTCTTTTCAAGGCAAAATAAATGTAATTATTTTAATCTTTCTTCATAACTAAGACCCTCCATGCCTTTATCAGTTTAGTTGCTCTCCTCTGTACATGTTATAATGAACCGCTATCGGGGAGATTTATCAAAACTGAAGTACCCCATTACCCCCTCAATTTTATTGGGCTTTGACTTTTCTGGCTGCTGTTTATTCCACAAAAAGCTGTGTACTTTTTGCTTTTGCTGCAGAGAGAAAGAAAGCAAAGCACATACTGTATGTAATAAATTGTTAAGGCAAAATATTACACTTTTACATATTTATGATAAAATACTATATGCCAACCATTTGTGCCATTTTTATCGTCTTAGCATGTATAGAACTTACCTATTAGTAGTAATATTTCTTGGGACTGCCATCAGGGGGGGGGGGATTGGCCATAGACCCAACAGGGAAATTTCCTGGTGGGGCGATGCCCCAGGGCGCCACCCAAATCCTCCTCTCTGCCACTGACCGGGTACATAATGAGCTCTCTACAGTAATTAGCGCTGTGAGAATCAGGTACTCATGTACCCAACCAGTTACCGCACATGCCCTTCTGAATTCAACTGCTACGGTGCGCACCTCACCTCCTAAGTCCCATGCTCCATAGACAACTGGAGGAGGAGGACAGAAGATAGTAGCTATTGATGGCCACCACGGAGGGCCAGCCATTGGAGCAGTATATTGTGCTACACTGTGTTATCTGGTTCTGCTGGGATGGTATTTTGCACTATGGTATTGTTGACCCTACCTACTTGTGTTGCCCCGCCTTATGTTAATTTGGACCTGCCTACAAAATGGGGCCACGTTTAGTTTTTTTTCCCAAGGGCCACTTTAAGTTCCCAGTCAGCCCCTGACTGCCAGTAAATACTTCCATATACCATGCTATAACAACTCTATTCTTTCTTATAACATTTTCTGAATGTATTGCCAGCAGTCTGCAATAAAAGTTCATCTGGGTGTTTCCAGTTGGGGTATATATCCTTGCACAATATGATGCTATACAATTAGTGCTGTTCAGTGTCAGCACTGAAGACTGTTGGCAATTCATACATAAACCCGTAATATAGGAATGGCACAACATGGAGTTGACAGGTCCTCTTTAACATAAAGGGGAACTAAACCCTTAAAAAAACACTAATTCATTTAATCCATAGAGCACACTCAGCTATGTCTGCAAGGTGCTCCCCAAATTGCTGTCATAGGCAGTTTAGGAGAGATCTTGCAAAGAACTTTTTCTTTTCCCCACTCTTCTTCCATCTTTCTGACTGACGTCACACATGCACACAGAACAGGAAGTTCAGGAGAGGAGCGGGGCTTAACCAGCCACCCTGAAAAACCATTATATCGCCTGCACTGCTACAGAGTCCCTACCCTTGGTCATCACAGCCACTTTCTCTTTCACTCCTCTGAAATTTACCATCTTCCTCCCAGCCTTTTCAACTAGCTCATTCTACTCCAGCCAATTTCATTTCACGCAATTTACCCACTGAGTTTAGCAATACAGAGAAGTGGTGAAGGACCTGTAAGGACCTGTGTGAAGTCACAATGTGTGAGAAGTTAGAGCTTACCCTCTATAAGTTGTCGAATACTAGAAGTTGTTCTTTCATTATACTCACTACCTGTAATGTTCTATAATAGCCCATAATAACATCTAAAAATGTTGAGAGTTGTAGTTCTCTCCACATAATGGCCACCAATGCCATTGTTGTTGTTCTCTCCTCTTATACCGCTCTCTATGTAATGTTCATTGATCAGCCATAATAATACTCTGAACATGCTGAGAGTTGTGATTCTCTCCCAGGATACCCCTCTCCCTATAATGTCTACCGATGTCCCATCATATTAGTCTGAACACACTGTGAGATGTAGTTCTCTCCTGTTATACCCCTTTCCCTGTAATGTCCATTAATTCCCACACACTTGAGTAATAATGACTAACAGTAGGGAGGAAGATCTAATAGGTTTCTGACAGTTTGGAAAGAACAGGCATTTCCTCTCACTGACTGTCACTACAAACCAATGTCTGGGTTATATTTTTATTTATATTTCAGTGGGGAAGGGGATTTATGTTGTTAAATTTAGTATTCAGTAGTCGATTACAGTTCCACGTGGTGGTAACCCAGCTTTCCCAGAAACCTTAAAGGCAAAACTGCCTAGCTGTGGCATTATTCAAGAATGGGTAGTGGGATTTATCTTGCTAGATTTAGTATTCTGTAGTCTATCACAGTTCTACATAGTTATAAACAAATCTATTATGCATTTACTAAGTAATTCATTCCTGCAAAATGGCCACTCTCCCTGTGTAGACAAAAAGTTATCCAACTATACCTTGCCCCTTCTTCCTATACTTCCTGGCACATGTGCACTAGCATAAGAGGGAGGCGAAGATGACATGACTGCAGCCTGAGAGAGCAATGGACTGCTAGTATTTTTCATGGTCTGCAATTGTGATTTCTAAAAAAATAAGAGCAAATAACAAAGACACATAAGGAGATTATATTTGGTTACTGTATTTTTTTTTTTTTTTTTTGTATTTGGATTCTATTTTTGTTGCCCTTTAAATAGAGTCCCTTCAATAATTTTTTGTATTTTTGGGGAGGGGATAGTTTTGGGGAGGGGACCTGTCTTGTGTTTAGGAAACAGGAATAACCCATGTGAGTGCATGAGAAAGATTGAATTTCTGTTATCTACAGGCTTTGAGTGTTTAGAAAATTCTTGAACAGGGTCCTCTGTGTCATCTTATCGCTTTTTATCCAGTGATAACAATAAGGTGTGATAGCAGCACATTTAAAACCGTTGTAGCTGATTCTAAATAAATCTATGTATGTACAATTATACACATGTCATCAGCTGCGCATCTTGTATTTTGGCCCAAATGTAGAAAGAGAAAGGATGGAAGGGAGAAAGAAAGAAAGATACAGAGAAAGAAAGATACAGAAAAAAAATAAAGTAACTAAGAAAGATAGAGAAAGGAAGAATAAAGAAGCTAAGAAAGATACTGTACAGAGAAAGAAAGAGGAAGGAAGGAATTAAGGAGGGAAGGATAGAGAAAGATGCAGAAAAACAAAGATACAGATAAAATAAAATAAAGAAACTAAGAAAGATAGAGAGAAAGAAAAAAAAAAAAACTAAGAAAGATACTGTACAGAAAAAGAAAGGGGAGGGGAAGAAGGGAGGGATGAAGATGCCTGTCTATCTACAGGTAGCATAATATAAAGTAAGGTAGGCTTTATACATAAATAGATATAAGTAGTGTTGAGTAGTGATGGACGAACATCGGCCAGGCTGGTTCGCAAACGCGATCAAATGTTCGCGAACCGCAAGTTCGCGGCGGGCCCCATTCACTTTAATGGCAGGCGAACCTGAAAAACCTTCAGCTCATATTTGCAGCCACCAAATAATTACAAGAAGTGCACAAATCGTCCCACAACATGGACAGTGACATGCCAGATGTATTATTCGAATTTGCGATCTCCATTCATTATTTTTTTCAATGCGAAATATCGGCAATGTAATTTTCGCCTATGCGCATGCGTAAAATATGCACAGCCTACTACAGCAACTGGATTTCCAACAGACCGAAGTTGGATGCGATCAGAAAAGATGGTTGGCAACAATTTTCGCGACGTTGAGGAAGAATTTCTGATCACTGTAAGTAATTTGACATTAAAGCAGTGTATTTGATTACATTTCACATGCATGTTATAACAATCGCTGTATATGCAGATCGAGTGTTTAAAAAAAGCGCCATTGCGAAAATCCCTAATGATGCGATTTATTTTTTCGCGGTACACAGAACTTCACATTTTATAAGGTCTCATGAGATATTAGTGATTGGTGCACTAAGTATTGTTGTGAGAACTTGCCACTCCAGTACAGGCCCCAAAAATTAGCATTCACCTGACAGCACACAACTTTGTAGGATTCTGCGGCTGGAGGTACATTTGGCGGTCACAGGATAAATATGTAACTGTAGGCCAGTACAGGCCCCAAAAATTAGCCAATAGGCATTTACCTGACAGCAAATAATTTGGGATTCTGTGGCTGGAGGTATATTAGGCGGTCACAGGATAAATATGTAACTGTCGGCCAGTACAGGACCCAAAAATTAGCCAATAGGCGTTCACCTGACAGCAAAGAACTTTGGGTTCTGTGGCTGGAGGTACATTAGGCGGTCACAGGATAAAAATGTAACTGTCGGCCAGTGCAGGCCCCAAAAATTAGCCAATAGGCATTCACCTGACAGCAAAGAACTTTGGATTCTGTGGCTGGAGGTACATTAGGCGGTCACAGGATAAATATGTAACTGTCGGCCAGTACAGGCCTCAAAAATTAGGCATTCAACAGACATAAAAGGCCTTTTATGCCGCTGTATTTACCTAAGACAGGGACCATGATTTGTTCTGTGTGATGGCGGATATTTGTGGGCTGTCATGAGGAATTTCAATCAAACATGGTTGACTCGTCACATGTGTTGAATTCCTCCGAGATCCATGTCTCACGAATTTTTAGAAATGTGAGGTAGTCCACACTGTCGTGAGCTAGGCGAGTGCACTTATCAGTCATGATCCCCCCTGCTGCGCTGAACGTCCTTTCGGACAGGACACTGGACGAAGGGCAAGCCAACAGTTCCATGGCAAATTTTGCCAGCTCTGGCCACAGGTCAAGCCTGCACACCCAGTAGTCCAGGGGTTCATCGCTTCTCAGAGCGTCCACATCGGCTGTTAACCCGATGTAGTCGGACACCTGTCGGTCTAGGCGTTCCCTGATGCTGGATCCGGAGGACGGCTGTCGATGGGTTGGCTGCAAGAATGATCTCATATACGAAGTGACCAACACATCTTCAAACCGCCCTCTTCTTCCATGCGCTGTTGGATTGGTACCCGCAATTGTTTCTCTGTGAGTGGAAATTCCTCTGCCAGCGCCTGCAAAAGCAGAATGCAGCATTTCTCGAAGCAAGGCCTGGAAGTGCTGCATTCTGACAGCCTTCTGTGATGGTGGTAACATTTCCGCCATTTTGTGTTTGTACCGGGGGTCTAAGTACGTTGCCACCCAGTACTGGTCCTTCCCCTTTATGCTTTTTATACGGGGGTCCCTCTTCAAACACTGGAGCATAAAGGCCCCTATTTGCACTAAACTGGAAGCGGTGGAGTGGCGTGGCTCCTGCTCATCATCCAGGATAATGTCGTCCTCGTTCTCCTCCCCCATCCACGGACAACACCAGGGATCCCAGAAACGTTTAAAGCATGCTCTTCTTGCTCCTCTTCCGCCCCGGCACCATCCTCCTCTGACTCCTCTTCAGACTCCTGTTGTTGACTTGTCTCAGATGGAGTAGCCCCCCTGGGAATTCATCCAGCATTGCGACTTCCTCATCTTCCTGCTCCTCGATGGCTTGATCAATGACACGACGCAATGCAGGCTCCAGAAAGAAGGCGTAAGATGTCACTGATGGCGCCCTGGCTGCGATGGACCAGTTTGGTGATCTTATCAAATGGCCGCAGAAGTCTGCATGCGTCGCGCATGAGCAGCCACTGGCGCGGTGAAAAAAACCAAGCTACCCAGAACCTGTCCTACTGCAGAGTTCGTACAGGTAGTCATTAACTGCACGTTTCTGCTGGAGCAGCCTATCAAGCATGTACAAGGTGGAGTTCCATCGCGTCGGGCTGTCACAAATCAGACGTCTGACGGGCAGGTGGTGTCGCCACTGAATGCCAGAAAGGCGAGCCATGGCCGTGTAAGATCTTCTGAAATGGCCAGAGATTTTCCTGGCCAGCCGCAAGACGTCCTGGACCCCGAGGTATTTGGCAACGAATCGCTGCATGACTGACTTCAGGACGTGTGCCATGCACGGCACGGGTGTCATTTTGCCCTGTTTCAGTGCGCTCAGCAGATTAGCACCGTTGTCGCACACCACTTTACCAACTGTCAAATTGATTGGGGTTATCCACTGATCTGCCTGTGACCGCAAAGCTGAAAGGAGTGCAGGACCGGTGTGGCTCTTGGCTTCCAGGCACAACAGACGCAGCACAGCATGGCAACGTCTCACCTGGCACATCGAATAGGTTCTGGGGATCTTGGGGGGCGCAGCGGAAGTGACGGTATTAGCAAAAAAGGAGGAGTCAGCTGAGGAGGAGAGGGAGGATGGAGTAGGAGGAGGAGAAGAAGAGGCAGGGCTGCATGCAATCCGTGGCAGTAACACCAAATCTACACGGGTGCCACGGGTTGAATGCTTGACGGCCGTCAGAAGGTTCACCCAGTGGGCAGTAAAAGTTATGTACTTTCCCTGCCCGTGTTTGCTAGACTACGTGTCTGTGTGCCAGATATACATTCACTTGCCGCTGAACGTGGCCATATAGCTCTGGGATGCCCTTCTGGGAGAAATATTTCCTTCCGGGGACCTTCCATTGCGGTGTTCCAATGGCCACAAATCTTCTAAAGGCCTCTGAGTCCATCAGTTTATATGGCAGTAGTTGGTGGGCTAGCAGTTTTGACAAGCCAGCGGTAAGCCGTTGGGCAAGAGGGTTATCCGGCGTCATCATCTTTTTTCGCTCGAACATTTGGGGCAAGGAAACCTGCCTTTTGCCAGATGAACGCGACGATGGCACGGTGGAATGTGGAGTGGAGGATAACTGGGAGGAGAGAGGAGAAGGAGAAGAGGCAGGACGGTGAGTGCCGGGGGTGTGTCGTTTGTGGGTTCTGATGGTGTTGCTCCCACTGGGCTCGGTGATGGGAGGCCAGGTGCCTTCTTAAGGCGGTCGTCCCTAGGTGAGTGTTGGGCTTACCGCGACTTATGCATTGACAGCACAGGCTGCAGATGGCAACACTATTGTCAGCAGCGGACACATTAAAAAAAGCCCACACTGCAGAGCCATGTGCTGGCGTCCTGGGAGCGCCAGATGTGACCGTGCATGGTGGATGTTTCATTCCAGATACGTTAGCAGTCTTCTTTTTGCCTCCTGTGCACCTTAAGTTCTGCCTGCTTCTTCTCCCTATATGCTGCTCCGTCTCTCCCTCTGAACTCCCCTCCTCTTCATCTCTTGTGGGCACCCACATGACGACCATCGAAACGTCATCATCGGATTCGTCAGCTTCACCACCACTGACATTAGAGATCTCGGAGTAGGCAGCATCAGCAGGGACCACCCTCCTTGGGCTGATCTGGGTACTGTCGTCAGACTGCTGGGTGGCGACCATTGATACCTCCTCTTCCTGATCCGATGCCAAGAATGGCTGTGCATTAGTAAGGTCTTGGAATGTATTTGAAAATAATTCCTCTGACTCGAGCGGAGGGGATATGGTGGTGGTGTCTTTGGGGGTGAACACAATAGAGAGTGAAGAGGGTGCAGATAGAGAGGATGAGGAGGGTGCAGAAGAGGAAGGCTAAGTGAGCAACTCAACCAAGTCTGGTGCGTCCTTTCACGTAATCGCATGCACCTTCTGCTACTTCCCACTTAGGCTCTGGCCTGGTGCACCTGCCAGACCTCTACCACTCCTGCGGAATAGCCTGCCTCTTCCTCTGCCTGTCATTTGAAAAACGACCCTGTGACAAAAGTCCCTATAAAAGAGCAGTATTTGTAGAAGAAGGTATATCACACACCTGCCTCAATCAGTTTTTGGGGCAACTGGTAAATCACACCAGTAGAAATTATTGGTTCAATAGTGTTTTTCACTCTGTGTAGATGCGGTAATGCAGCAAAACCGCAGACAAATGCTGCACTACCTAAATGCACTATATAGAACGTATATTATTGGTATATAACACCCCTGCTTATCAGTTTTTTGGGGGGGCAACTGGTTAATCACACCAGTAAAAAATTATTTCTTCAAATAGTCTTTGTCACTCTGTAGATGCCGTAACGCAGCAAAATCGCAGACAAATGCTCCACTACCTAAATGCACTATATAGAACGTATATTATTGGTATATAAAATCCCTGCTTCAATCAGTTTTTTGGGGGGGCAACTGGTTAATCACACCAGTAGAAATTATTTCTTCAAATAGTGTTTGTCCCCCTGTAGATGCCGTTACGCAGCAAAACCGCAGACAAATCCTGCACTACCCAAATGCACTATATAGAACGTATATTATTGGTATATAAAATCCCTGCTTCAATCTGTTTTTTTGGGGGGCAACTGGTTAATCACACCAATAGAAATTATTTCTTCAAATAGTGTTTGTCACTCTGTATAGATGCCGTAACGCAGCAAAACCGCAGACAAATGCTGCACTACCCAAATGCACTATATAGAACGTATATTTTTGGTATATAAAATCCCTGCTTCAATCAGTTTTTTTGGGGGGCAACTGGTAATTCACACTAGTAAAAAAAAAAATCTTCAAAGAGTGTTTTTCACTCTGTGTAGATGCGGTAGCGCAGCAAAACCACTGACAAATGCTACACTACCTAAATGTACTATATAGAAAGTATATTATTGGTATATAACACCCCTGCTTATCAGTTTTTTTGGGGGGCAACTGGTTAATCACACCAATATAAATTAGTTCTTTAAATAGTGTTTGTCACTCTGTAGATGCCGTAACGCAGGAAAACCGCAGACAAATGCTGCACTACCTATATGCACTATATAGAACGTATATTATTGGTATATAAAATCCCTGCTTCAATCAGTTTTTTGAGGGGGCAACTGGTAAATCACACCAGTAGAAATTATTTCTTCAAATAGTGTTTTTCACTCTGTGTAGATGCGGTAGCGCAGCAAAACCTCAGACAAATCCTGCACTACCTAAATGCACTATATAGAACGTATATTATTGGTATATAAAATCCCTGCTTCAATCAGTTTTTTTGGGGGGCAACTGGTAAATCACACCAGTAGAAATTATTTCTTTAAATAGTGTTTTTCACTCTGTGTAGATGCGGTAGCACAGCAAAACCGCAGACAAATGCTGCACTACCTAAATGCACTATATAGAACGTATATTATTGGTATATAACACCCCTGCTTCAATCAGTTTTTTTGGGGGGCAACTGGTTAATCACACCAGTAGAAATTATTTCTTCAAATAGTGTTTTTCAATCTGTGTAGATGCGGTAACGTAGCAAAACCGCTGACAAATGCTGCACTACTTAAATTAACTATATAGAACGAATATTATTGGTATATAACACGCCTGCTTCAATCAGTTTTTTTGGGGGGCAACTGGTTAATCACACTACTAGAAATTATTTTTTCCAATAGCGTTTGTCACTCTGTGTAGCTGCAGTATCGCACAATACAAACGCACCCCTCAGTATGTCACCCCTATCGATAGCAAACCTATACCAGTCCTTAAAAGGACTTTTGTGGCCCTATTAGCTAGCGATTTGTGTCATTAACAGTCTGTCCCTGCTCCGCACAGCAACCTCTCTCTACACTGACAAAAGACTGAATGTAAAATGGCGCCCAGGTCAGGTTTATTTATAAGGTAGGGGGTATGTCCATGTGCTGAAACATCTAAATTGGCTGTCCTGTACCACCTGATGGATGTGTCATGGGTTAAAGTTCTTCACAATGTAAAAGAATATGACGGGCGCGAATATCGCCATTTGTTCGCATGTTCGGCGAATCGCGAACATGCAAGTTCGCTGCAAAACGACCGCCGGGCAAACCGCAAGGCCATCTCTAGTGTTGAGCGAATCGAAGTTAACAAAGTGGAATTCGATCAGAATTTGGGGGAAAAATTGATTTGCCAGGAATCCAAATTTTTGGGCGCTTCATGGTGACGAATAATTTTTTTCTGAAATGGCGGTAAATAAAAGTACATACTCATCTCATCCATTTGATCGTGGAGAGCCCGTCGCGACCATCTTAATTGAAAAAACATTGTGGTCTATTGTATCTGACAACTTCCTTAGTTTTTTCTCTGGACAACTAAGCCAAAATATCAGACAACCCAAATTTTTACATACACATTGGAAAACATACAAATATATTTTCTTTATATTATTTATTAGCAGCAGTAATTGTGAGCTGTGATAACAGTCATGATGACCTGCAAAACGTCCCAGTTAAAAAAAAATCATGAAATTACCTATTTTTGTTTTTATTACAGGCACTGTAATAAAAAAATAAACTCTTTTTACAGACCATCTGCGAATTTATGGATGAGTCCTTCAGTCACACATAATAAGTGGAAAAGGTCTCTCTCAAACTCTAAAATAAGTTAAACTAGGAAGATGCATCCACCATTAAAGACAGCCACAAGAATGTGCTACTTCTTTAAGATGATCAATCAGCAATCATTTCAATGGCTGCCAGTTACCAGGAACATTCTTACTGTCTGGAGCCACAGGGCTCTCAACTCTCGGTCAAACAGTGGAGTGAACTAATGGCTCTTTCATATCAACACAATCAAGAATAGTACAGAAGAACTTTGGAGGCCATAAAAGGTTAAATGGTCTGTACAGATCCAGCTAGGAAGCTATTCCGGTCTTACCTTCTAATATTCTGAACCTGTGAGACAAATTTAAAAAAACACCCTAAGACATCATATTCTCCTCTAGAAGCAATACATCTAAGGGTACGCCCACATGGCGCGTTCGTGATTTGTTCATGATGCAGTTAGGAACCGCAGCATCTCATTTTCCAATAAAAGTGAATGGGAAAATAGGTTTCTGAGATAGACCTGGCACTTTCAGAATTGTGATGACTGCACCTGATTGACAACACATAAAACAGTTGAGTTGAGTAGCTGCTTTCGGTATTTGCTTTACCACAGGTGTTATTATTTGAAGTTAATCAGAAAGCTAAAGAACCAGGAAAATTCACAATTTAAACAAAAATAATGCACCCCAAATGCATAATTATGCATGAGGTAACCGATCATGTGCGTTTCCTAGCATCAGAACCGTGCCATGTGGCCGTATAATCACAAAGAATACCTCTGTCATGTTGTGTATAGTAGAACATACAAACATGATATTGTTCTTGTCTCTTCTCACGGAAACCATGAGGAGAAAACTCATTTGCCCCTGGTTTTACATGCACAGTTTTAATGATCAGTAGTCATGGACGAATATTGGCTGGAACGATTCGCGAACGCGATCAAATGTTCGCAAACCACAAGTTTGTGGCAGGCCCCATTCACTTTAATGGCAAGCGAACCTGAAAAACCTTCAGGTCATACTGCAGGCCAGTGGAGTACAGGCCCCAAACATTAGGCATTCTACCGACAGAACAGATCAAGTAATTATGTGGCTGGAGGTATATTAGACGGTCATTGGATATCAATTTTACTGCAGGCCAGTACAAATACATGTCAAATACATATGTTTAAAAAAACCAAAAAATATAAAATTGGATTAAAAACATGGCTAACGAAATCCCCCCTCTTGAATAAACCCCAAATGATAATAGGTAAAATTCGATAACACGTGGTCGTCACACGTGTTGAATTCCTCCAAGGCCCTAACACGAAAACTCATTTGCCCCTGGTTTTACATGCACAGTTTTAATGATCAGTAGTGATGGACGAATATCGGCTGGAACGATTCGCGAACGCGATCAAATGTTCGCAAACCACAAGTTTGTGGCAGGCCCCATTCACTTTAATGGCAAGCGAACCTGAAAAACCTTCAGGTCATACTGCAGGCCAGTGGAGTACAGGCCCCAAACATTAGGCATTCTACCGACAGAAAAGATCAAGTGATTATGTGGCTGGAGGTATATTAGACGGTCATTGGATATCAATTTTACTGCAGGCCAGTACAAATACATGTCAAATACATATGTTTAAAAAAAACAAAAAAATATAAAATTGGATTAAAAACATGGCTAACGAAATCCCCCCTCTTGAATAAACCCCAAATGATAATAGGTAAAATTTGATAACACGTGGTCGTCACACGTGTTGAATTCCTCCAAGGCCCCAACAATTAGGCATTCACAGTACAGAAAAGATCAAGTGATTATGTGGCTGGAGGTATATTAGACGGTCATTGGATATCAATTTTACTCCAGTCCAGTGAAGTACAGGGCCTAAACATTAGGCATTCACCGGACAGAAAACATCAAGTGATTATGAGGCTGGAGGTATATTAGATGGTCATTGGATATAAATTTTACTGCAGGTCAGTGGAGTACAGGCCCCAAACATTAGGCATTCACCGGACAGAAAAGATCAAGTGATTATGTGGCTGGAGGTATATTAGACGGTCATTGGATAAGAATTTTACTGCAGGCCAGTAGAATACAGGGCCCAAACATTAGGCATTCACCGGACAGAAAAGAACAAGTGATTATGTGGCTGGAGGTACATTAGGCGGTCACCGTATAACAATTTTACTGTTTTCAATTTAGATTACAGGCCCCAAAAATTATGCATTCATTGTACAGAAAAGATCAAGTGATTATGTGGCTGGAGGTATATTAGACGGTCATTGGATAACAATTTTACTGCAGGCCAGTGGAGTACAGGCCCCAAACATTATGCATTCACCGGACAGAAAACATCAAGTGATTATGTGGCTGGAGGTATATTAGGCAGTCATTGGATAACAATTTTACTGCAGGCCAGTGGAGTACAGGACCCAAACATTAGGCATTCACCAGACAGAAAACATCAAGTGATTATGTTTTAAAGAACTAAAAATATAAAATTAGATTAAAAACATGGCTAACGAAATCCCCCTCTTGAATGAACCCAAATGATAATAGGTGAAATTCGATAACACGTGGTCGTCACAGGTGTTGAATTCCTCCGAGGCCCCAACAATTAGGCATTCAACGTACAGAAAAGATGAAGTGATTATGTGGCTGGAGGTATATTAGACGGTCATTGGATATCAATTTTACTGCAGGCCACTGGAGTACAGACCCCAAACATTAGACATTCACCAGACAGAAAAGGCCTTTTATGCCGCTGTATTTATATAAGATAGGGACCATTCTTTGTTCTGGGTCGTGGCGGATATGTGTGGGCTGGCATGAAGAAATTCAATTAAACGTGGTCGTCACAGGTGTTGAATTCCTCCGAGATCCATGCCTCATTCATTTTTAGAAATTTGAGGTAGTCCACACTGTCGTGAGCTAGGCAAGCTCTCTCAACGGTCACGATCCCCCCTGCTGCGTTGAACGTCCTTTCGGACAGGACACTTGACGAGGGGCAAGCCAAGAGTTCCATGGCAAATTGTGCCAGCTCTGGCCACAGGTCAAGCTTGCACATCCAGTAGTCAAGGGGTTCCTCGCTTCTCTGAGTGTCCACATCGGCTGTTAACCTGATGTAGTCGGACACCTGCTGGTCTAGGCGTACCCTGAGGCTGGATCCAGAGGGCAGTTGTCGATGGGTTAAATGCAAGAATGATCTCATATCCGAAGAGACCAACACATCTTCAAGCCGCCCTCTTCTTGCATGCGCGGTAGGATTGGTACCCGCAACTGTTTCTCTGTGGGTGGAAATTCCTCTGCCAGAGCCCACAACAGCAGAATGCAGCATCTCTCACAGCAAGGCTTAGAAATGCTGCATTCTGACAGCCCTCTGTGATGCTGGTAACATGTCCGCCATTTTGTGTTTGTACTGGGGGTCTAAGTACGTTGCCACCCAGTACTGGTCCTTGCCCTTTATGCTTTTTATACGGGGGTCAATCTTCAAACACTGGAGCATGAAGGCCCACATTTGCACTAAATTGGAAGCCGGTATATCAATCCCCTCTATCAGTATTTTGTGGAAACAGGTATATTAAACCCCTTAATGAGTATTTGCTGGAAGCCGTTATATCAAACCCCTTAATATTTGGTGAAAGCTGGTGTATAGCAGGCCTCAATCAATATTTGATGGAAGCTGGTATATCAATCCCCTCTATCAGTATTTTGTGGAAACAGGTATATAGAACCCCTTATTGAGTATTTGCTGGAAGCTGGTATATCAAACCGCTTAATCAATATTTGGTGGAAGCTGGTGTATCGCAGGCCTCAATCAATATTTGGTGGTAACTGGTATATCAATCCCCTCTATCAGTATTTTGTGGAAACAGGTATATCGAACCACTTATTGAGTATTTGCTGGAAGCTGGTATATCAAACCCCTTATTCAATATTTGGTGGATGCCAATGTATCACAGGCCTCAATCAATATTTGGTGGAAGCCGGTATATCAATTCCCTCTATCAGTATTTTGTGGAAACAGGTATATCGAACCACTTATTGAGTATTTGCTGGAAGCTGGTATATCAAACCCCTTATTCAATATTTGGTGGATGCCAATGTATCACAGGCCTCAATCAATATTTGGTGGAAGCCGGTATATCAATTCCCTCTATCAGTATTTTGTGGAAACAGGTATATAGAACCCCTTAATGAGTAATTGCTGGAAGCCGTTATATCAAACCCCTTAATCAATATTTGGTGGAAGCTGGTGTATCGCAGGCCTCAATCAATATTTGGTGGAAGCTGGTATATTAATCCCCTCTATCAGTATTTTGTGGAAAAAGATATTTAGAACCCCTTAATGAGTATTTGCTGAAAGCTGGTAAATCAAACGCCTTAATCAATATTTTGTGGAAGCTGGTGTATCGCAAGCCTCAATCAATATTTGATGGAAGACGGTATATCAATTCCCTCTATCAGTATTTTGTGGAAACAGGTATGTAGAACCCCTTAATGAGTATTTGCTAGAAGCTGGTAAATCAAACGCCTTTATCAATATTTTGTGGAAACTGGTGTATCGCAGGCCTCAATCAATATTTGGTGGAAGCCGGTATATCAATTTTCTCTATCAGTATTTTGTGGAAACAGGTATGTAGAACCCCTTAATGAGTATTTGCTGGAAGCTGGTATATCAAACCCCTTAATCAATATTTGGTGGAAGCTGGTGTATCGCAGGCCTCAAACTATATTTGGTGGAAGCCGGTATATCAATCCCCTCTATAAGTATTTTGTGGAAACAGGTATATAGAACCCCTTAATGAATATTTGCTGGAAGTTGGTATATGAAACCCCTTAATATTTGGTGGAAGCTGGTGTATCGCAGGCCTCAATCAATATTTGGTGAAAGCCGCTATATCTATCCCCTCTATCAGTATTTTTCGGAAACAGGTATATAGAACCCCTTAATGAGTATTTGCTGGAAGCCAGTATATCAAACCCCTTAATGAATATTTGGTGGAAGCCGGTGTATCGCAGGCCTCAATCAATATTTGGTGGAAGCCGGTATATCAATCCCCTCTCTCAGTATTTTGTGGAAACAGGTATATTGAACCCCTTATTGAGTATTTGATGGATGCCGGTATATCAAACCCCTTTATCAATATATGATGGAAGCTGGTGTATCGCAGGCCTCAATCAATATTTGGTGGAAGATGGTATATCAAACCCTATAATCAATATTTGGTGGAAGCTGTCATAATAATCCCCTCTATCAGTATTTTGAGGAAACAGGTATTATAAACCCCTTATTGAGTATTTGATGGAAGCTGGTATATCAAACCCTTTAATCAATATTTGGTGGAAGCCGGTGTATTGCAGGTCTCAATCAATATTTGTTGGAAGCCGGTATATCAATCCTCTCTATCAGTATTTTGTGGAAACAGGTATATAGAACCCCTTATTGAGTATTTGCTGGAAGCTGGTACATTAAACCCCTTAATTAATATTTGGTGGAAGCTGGTGTATCACAGGCCTCAATCAATATTTAGTGGAAGCCGGTATATTAATCCCTTCTATCAGTATTTTGTGGAAACAGGTATATAGAACCCCTTAATGAGTATTTACAGGAAGACGGTATATCAAGCCTCTTAATATTTGGTGGAAGCTGGTGTATCGCAGGCCTCAATCAATATTTGGTGGAAGCCGGTATATCAATTTCCTCTATCAGTATTTTGTGGAAACAGGTATATATAACCAGTATATCAAACCCCTTAATCATATTTGGTGGATGCCGGTGTATCGCAGGCCTCAATCAATATTTTGTGGAAGCTGGTGTATCACACCCCTTAATCAATATTTTGTGGAAGCTGGTGTATCACACCCCTCAATCAGTATTTTGTGGAAGCTGGTATTTTAAACCCCTTAATCAGTATTTTGTGGAAGCAGGTATATCGCACCCCGTAATAATTTTTTTTGGGGGCAACAAGTATATCACACCAGTTGCAATTTGTTATTCCAATAGCGTTTGTCCCTCTATCTAGCTGCGGTATCCCAGCAGAACAGCACACAACTGCTGCACAATACAAATGCACTATAATATACTTCTTATGTTAGAAGGTATATTATAGGTATATCACACCTCTCAATCAGTTTTTTTTTTGGGCAACAGGTATATCACACCAGTTGCAATTAGTTATTCCAATACCGTTTGTCCCTCTATCTAGCTGCGGTATCTCAGCAAAACCGAACACAACTGCTGCACAATACAAATGCACTATAATATACAGTCAGGTCCATAAATATTGGGACATCGACACAATTCTAACATTTTTGGCTCTATACATCACCACAATGGATTTGAAATGAAACGAACAAGATGTGCTTTAACTGCAGACTGTCAGCATTAATTTGAGGGTATTTATCCAAAATCAGGTGAACGGTGTAGGAATTACAACAGTTTGCATATGTGCCTCCCACTTGTTAAGGGACCAAAAGTAATGGGACAGAATAATAATCATAAATCAAACCTCACTTTTTAATACTTGGTTGCAAATCCTTTGCAGTCAATTACAGCCTGAAATCTGGAACGAATAGACATCACCAGACGCTGGGTTTCATCCCTGGTGATTCTCTGCCAGGCCTCTACTGCAACTGTCTTCAGTTCCTGCTTGTTCTTGGGGCATTTTCCCTTCAGTTTTGTCTTCAGCAAGTGAAATTCATGCTCAATCGGATTCAGGTCAGGTGATTTACTTGTCTATTGCATAACACTCCACTTCTTTCCCTTAAAAAACTCTTTGGTTGCTTTTGCAGTATGCGTTTGGTCATTGTCCATCTGCACTGTGAAGCGCCGTCCAATGAGTTCTGAAGCATTTGGCTGAATATGGGCAGATTATATTGCCCGAAACACTTCAGAATTCATCCTGCTGCTTTTGTCAGCAGTCACATCATCAATAAATACAAGAGAACCAGTTTCATTGGCAACCATATATGCCCACGCCATGACATTACCACCACCATGCTTCACTGATGAGGTGGTTTGCTTCGGATCATGAGCAGTTCCTTTCCGTCTCCATACTCTTCTCTTCCCATCACTCTGGTACAAGTTCATCTTGGTCTCATCTGTCCATAGAATGTTGTTCCAGAACTGTGAAGGCTTTTTTAGATGTCGTTTGGCAAACTCTAATCTGGCCTTCCTGTTTTTGAGGCTCACCAATGGTTTACATCTTGTGGTGAACCCTTTGTATTCACTCTGGTGAAGTCTTCTCTTGATTGTTGACTTTGACACACATACACCTACCTCCTGGAGAGTGTTCTTGATCTGGCCAACTGTTGTGAAGGGTGTTTTATTCACCAGGGAAATAATTCTTCGGTCATCCACCACAGTTGTTTTCCGTGGTCTTCCGGGTCTATTGGTGTTGCTGAGCTCACCGTTGCGTTCACTCTTTTTAAGAATGTTCCAAACAGTTGTTTTGGCCACGCCTAATGTTTTTGCTATCTCTCTGTTTGGTTTTTTCAGCCTAATGATGGCTTGCTTCACTGATAGTGACAGATCTTTGGATCTCATCTTGAGAGTTGACAGCAACAGATTCCAAATACAAATAGCACACTTGAAATGAACTCTGGACCATTTATCTGCTTATTGTAATTGGGATAATGAGGAAATAATACACACCTGGCCATGGAACAGCTGAGAAGCCAAATGTCCCATTACTTTTGGCCCTTAACAAGTGGGAGGCACATATGAAAACTGTTGTAATTCCTACACTGTTCACCTGATTTGGATGTAAATACCCTCAAATTAAATCTGACAGTCTGCAGTTAAAGCACATCTTGTTAGTTTCATTTCAAATCCATTGTGGTGGTGTATAGAGCCAAAAATATTAGAATTGTGTCGATGTCCCAATATTTATGGACCTTACTGTACTTTCAATGTTAGAAGGTATATTATAGGTATATCACACCCCTCAATAGTGTTTAGCACGAATATTCGAATAGCGAATTTGTATTGTGAATATCACTACTTCGAGAATTCGCGGCATTTCTTTCCATCTGAACACATGATTCCTCTCTGCTTCTTGCTTGTGGTCCAATGAGAAGGAAGCAATGTCAAGTTCACAATAATACTTAGTGCATCAATCAGTAATCTGTAGTCAGACCTGCTAAAATGTGAAGTTGCACGTAGTGCGAAAAAATATTCTAATCACTGCCGATTAGTGGAATTGCCAATATATTGGAGCACTTGACTCTATCTGCATATAAAGCTATTCTATTGTTCTGCCATGCCAACCATTTTCTCCAGTCTCAGGAAACTTATACCAGTTTGAAAAATGTAGCCAAAGTGACCCACGCCTGTATTTCGTGTTACAAATTTGCATTACGTGATTTTTACATTGCCGATTTTTAGCATTCAATAATAATCTTGAATTCTCGAAATTCGCGAATATATGATGAATATTCTACAAAATATTCGTGAAATATAGCGAATTCGAATATAGCCCCTGCCGCTCATCACTACCCCTCAATCAGTTTTTTTTTGGGGGGGCAACAGGTATATCACACCAGTTGCAATTAGTTACTTCAAATAGCATTTGTCCCTCTATCTAGCTGCGGTATCTCAGCAGAACCTCACACAACTGCTGCATAATACAAATGCACTATAATATACACTCACCTAAAGAATTATTAGGAACACCTGTTCTATTTCTCATTAATGCAATTATCTAGTCAACCAATCACATGGCAGTTGCTTCAATGCATTTAGGGGTGTGGTCCTGGTCAAGACAATCTCCTGAACTCCAAAATAATTGTCAGAATGGGAAAGAAAGGTGATTTAAGCAATTTTGAGCGTGGCATCGTTGTTGGTGCCAGACGGGCCGGTCTGAGTATTTCACAATCTGCTCAGTTACTGGGATTTTCACGCACAACCATTTCTAGGATTTACAAAGAATGGTGTGAAAAGGGAAAAACATCCAGTATGCGGCAGTCCTGTGGGCAAAAATGCCTTGTGGATGCTAGAGGTCAGAGGAGAATGGGCCGACTGATTCAAGCTGATAGAAGAGCAACGTTGACTGAAATAACCACTCGTTACAACCGAGGTATGCAGCAAAGCATTTGTGAAGCCACAACACGCACAACCTTGAGGCGGATGGGCTACAACAGCAGAAGACCCCACCGGGTACCACTCATCTCCACTACAAATAGGAAAAAGAGGCTACAATTTGCACCAGCTCACCAAAATTGGACTGTTGAAGACTGGAAAAATGTTGCCTGGTCTGATGAGTCTCGATTTCTGTTGAGACATTCAAATGGTAGAGTCTGAATTTGGCGTAAACAGAATGAGAACATGTTGTCACGAGGGTATCAAGAGCCACGTCTGACTCCGTTATACCCGGGGTCAGGAGGTCGCAGCGGGTGGCTGCGCGCTCTATATCTAAAGATCACGTTGTTTCTTAGTGATTGTTTTCTGTGTTTGCCTTGCTATCCTTTTTGTCTCAATCAGGGATCCGTAGCTTCTCCTCCTCAGCTGTTTCTTGTCTGCCACTCCCAACCTCCTTATATTCTCCCCTCACTCTTCTCTAGTTGCCAGTTATAGAGCTTCCTGCCTGGACATCTATACTGACCCACTGGAGTTGTGAATCCTGGTTGTCGTTCCAGAGTGCTACCCTCCGGATCCCTGTTGGGCTTCTTGTTGTCTCCTGTTGTCGCCCACCTGGGATTATATGTTGAGTTTGTATTGTCTGTCCTTCCCTTGGTGTTTTCCTTTAGAGCTAGTGGTGCGGACTAGTGTTCCCACCGCCCTGTTCACTATCTAGGGCTCAGCTTAGGGAAAGCCAGGGCTTTAGGCACGTGATCGGCGTACGGGTGAGGAACCCTTCTAGGGACGTCAGGGCAGCCAGGTGCCAGCCGCTAGGTGAGTCAGGGGTCACCACCTTCCCTCTCACTTGGGCAGGGCCTTCCTTGTTCCCTCCCTCTGTGTCACGTATGTGATAGTCACGCCGACCGTGATATTATAACTGGCCTTTACTTTTTGAGAAAAATAAAAAATAAAAAATTTTTCTTTTTGTTGTTTTTTTTCTCTACTTAGAATCCAAAATGGATCCTATTGCTGCCTTGGCAAAACAGCTTCAAGGCCTGTCTTTGGAGGTGGCAGGATTGAAGGCGTCTGTCCTCCAACAACAGCAGCAAATGCAGCAGACCGCACCCCCAGCGGTTGCTATGGGTAACCAGGTTGTTACAGAACCCAAGGTTGTTCTTCCTGACAGATTTTCTGGGGGAAGGGACAAATTTGCGACGTTCCGTGAGGCCTGCAAATTATACTTTAAGTTGCGCCCTTACTCCTCAGGTAATGAAGAACAGCGGGTTGGGATTGTCATTTCCCTGCTTCAGGGGGACCCACAATCCTGGGCGTTCTCGTTACCCCCTGGTTCCCAGGCTCTCCGGTCAGTGGAGGGATTTTTTGGGGCTTTGGGTCTCATATATGATGACCCTGACCGAGTCGCCCTGGCTGAGTCGAAGTTACGGAGACTCCTACAGGGAGATCGGTCAGCAGAGGAATATTGCTCAGAGTTCCGTAGGTGGGCTACGGATACTCAGTGGAACGACCCGGCTCTCAGGAGTCAGTTCTGCTCTGGGTTATCTGAAAGGGTTAAGGATGCACTGGCGCTGTATGAGACCCCCCTTTCCCTTGATGCTGTTATGTCCCTCTCTATCAGAATAGATAGGCGTCTTAGGGAGAGATCGAAAATTCCTGAGCAATTGGTTACCTCTCCCAAGCAACAATTAGTCTGTACTGACTTAGATGAGCCTATGCAGCTAGGCGGAACTTCTCGTCAGGTCCGTCCTCCTGAGGTTCGCCGTAGGGGGGGGGGCTTGTTTTTTCTGTGGGGGGAAGGGTCATTTCATTAATGTCTGTCCCTCCTTTCTCAAAAACAAAAGACCGTCGGAAAACTACTAACCCCAGGCTGTGCGGAGGATGTCAGCCGGGGGGTATACGTTTCCTCCATACGAACATCTCAATTTGTGTTACCAGCGGTTATTGTTTTTGGTGTTAAGACGGAGTCTATTTCTTTTTTTCTAGACAGTGGAGCAGGGGTAAATTTGATAGATGCCCATTTTGCCCGCACTATGGGTTTGTCTCTCTGTACGCTGCAGAGACCTATTCCCGTATTCGCTATAGATTCGGCTCCTCTGTCTCAGAGAAACCTCACCCACATTGTTCATAATTTACACCTTCGGGTAGGGGACCACCATAATGAGTGTCTTTCATGTTACGTTCTGGAGGGCCTTCCCTCTCCTGTGGTATTGGGTCTTCCCTGGTTGGTAGCGCACAATCCAGTGGTGGATTGGCAGGCCAGGGAGATATTGGAGTGGAGTGAGCATTGCAGAGAGAATTGCTTAAATAACAATTGCTTAATCGCCTCCATAGCTTCCCTACCTACATTTATTTCGGACTTTGAGGACGTTTTTTCTGAAAAGGGTTGTCAGAAGCTACCACCTCATCGTCCTTATGATTGCCCGGTTAACCTGATTCCCGGTGCAAAATTACCCAAGTCCAGGTTGTATAATCTTTCGGGTCCCGAGAGACAAGCCATGAAAGATTATATCTCCGAGAGTCTGGCTAAGGGACACATCAGACCCTCTTCTTCACCCGTGGCTGCAGGGTTTTTCTTTGTTAAAAAGAAAGATGGGGGCCTGCGTCCTTGCCTAGATTTCCGTGAGCTAAACCAGATAACCATCCGAGACCCATACCCTCTTCCTCTCATTCCTGACCTTTTTAATCAGATTGCGGGTGCTAGGTGGTTTTCCAAACTTGATCTTAGGGGGGCCTACAATCTGATTCGTATCAGGGAAGGGGATGAGTGGAAGACAGCTTTTAACACCCCTGAGGGGCATTATGAAAATCTAGTTATGCCTTTCGGTCTGACCAATGCCCCCGCTGTCTTCCAACATTTCGTTAATGATATTTTTAGTCATCTCATCGGCAGGTTTGTAGTCATATACCTAGATGATATCTTAATTTATTCGGCTGATCTGAAAACACATGAGGTGCATGTCAGGCAAGTACTGCAGGTCCTACGGACGAATAAATTATATGCGAAAATTGAAAAATGTGTCTTCGCCGTTCAGGAAATACAGTTCCTGGGATATCTATTATCTGCTTCAGGTTTCCGTATGGATCCTGGGAAGGTCCAGGCAATTTTAGATTGGGATCTTCCTGAGAACCTTAAAGCCCTACAACGGTTTTTTGGGTTTCCCAAATTTCTATAGAAAGTTCATTAAAAATTATTCAGTGATCGTTAAACCCCTTACCGATATGACTAGGAAGGAGACTGATTTTTCTAAATGATCTGACGCCGCTAAAAATGCATTTTCCTCTCTAAAAGAGAGGTTTACCTCGGCACCTGTTCTAATTCAACCTGATGTCTCCCAGCCTTTTATTGTTGAGGTAGATGCGTCAGAGGTGGGAGTGGGGGCTGTATTGTCTCAGGGTCCATCTCCTGGCAAATGGCGCCCTTGCGCTTTCTTTTCCAAAAAATTATCTTCTGCAGAGAAGAACTATGATGTTGGAAATAGGGAACTGTTGGCGATTAAGCTGGCGCTTGAAGAGTGGCGTCACTTCTTAGAGGGAGCAATCCACCCCGTCACGGTGATTACGGATCACAAAAACCTTCTGTACCTAGAATCGGCTAAGCGTCTCACCCCTAGACAAGCTAGGTGGTCGCTATTCTTTACCAGATTTAACTTTGTAATCACCTATCGTCCTGGGGCAAAAAATACCAAGGCAGACGCGTTATCTCGTAGTTTCCCTCGAGGGGGTAATGCTAGTGATCCGGTACCTATTTTACAAAGAGGAGTGGTTGTCTCTGCTGTACACTCTGTTCTAGAGGGAAAGGTGTTAGAGGCCCAGGGGGACGCCCCGGCCTCTTGCCCCTCAGAGAAATTGTTTGTACCGTTAAACCTGCGTCTTGAATTATTAAAAGAACATCATAATTCGGCACTTGCTGGGCACCCGGGTAGTAAAGCAACCTTGGAGCTATTATCTCGTCGTTTTTGGTGGCCAAGGTTGCGTCAGGATGTAATGGATTTCGTGTCTACTTGCTCTACTTGTGCACGCGCGAAAGTCTCTCATACACGTCCAGCAGGGTCTTTATTGCCTCTTTTTATCCCCAATAGGCCATGGACACATCTGTCGATGGATTTCATCACTGACTTACCGTTGTCTGCGGGTAAAACAGTTATTTTGGTAGTAGTAGACAGGTTTAGCAAAATGGTACACTTTATTGCGCTACCCGCACTTCCTAATGCTAAAACTCTTGCTCAGGTGTTTATCAGTGAAATCGTGAAGCTTCACGGGGTCCCTTCCGATGTGGTTTCGGATCGGGGAACCCAGTTTATTTTTAAGTTTTGGAAAGCTTTTTGTTCCCGTTTGGGGGTACACTTGTCCTTTTCCTCAGCTTTCCATCCTCAGTCGAATGGACAGACTGAGCGTACCAACCAAAACCTAGAAACATATTTAAGGTGTTTTGTGTCTGAAAACCAAGAGTTGTGGTCATCATATTTACCGTTAGCTGAGTTTGCCATAAATAATCATTATCAGGAGTCCACTGGCAAGTCACCATTCCTTGGTGCATACGGTTTTCATCCCCAATTTTGTACTTTCAAAGAGGGGGGGTCTTCTGGGGTTCCCGAAGAGGAAAGGTTTTCTTCATCTCTTTCTTCGGTATGGCAGAAGGTGCAAGTTAACTTGAAAAAGATGAGTGGTAAATATAAATGCATGGCCGATAAGAAACGGTCGCCAGGTCCGGACCTAGGGGTGAATGACTATGTGTGGTTGTCTACTAGGAATATTAAGTTGAAGGTTCCCTCTTGGAAACTGGGCCCTAGGTTCATTGGTCCTTATAAAATAGTAGCCGTCATTAACCCTGTGGCTTTTCGCCTGGAGCTACCTCAGACTTTTAAGATCCATAACGTCTTCCATAAATCGTTACTCAAGAAGTATGTTCCACCTCTAGAACCATCACCGCTGCCACCTCCTCCTGTTATTGTGGATGGTGATCTAGAGTTTCAAATAGCCAGAATTGTTGATTCTCGTCGGGTCCGCCGCTCTCTTCAGTATCTGGTGCATTGGAGGGGTTACGGTCCCGAGGAAAGAATGTGGGTTCCAGCGTCAGAGGTAAACGCCAACAGGTTAATTCAGGCTTTCCATGCCTCTCATCCGGAGAGACCTGGTCCTGAGTGTCCGGAGGCCCCTCGTGAAAGGGGGGGTACTGTCACGAGGGTATCAAGAGCCACGTCTGACTCCGTTATACCCGGGGTCAGGAGGTCGCAGCGGGTGGCTGCGCGCTCTATATCTAACGATCACGTTGTTTCTTAGTGATTGTTTTCTGTGTTTGCCTTGCTATCCTTTTTGTCTCAATCAGGGATCCGTAGCTTCTCCTCCTCAGCTGTTTCTTGTCTGCCACTCCCAACCTCCTTATATTCTCCCCTCACTCTTCTCTAGTTGCCAGTTATAGAGCTTCCTGCCTGGACATCTATACTGACCCACTGGAGTTGTGAATCCTGGTTGTCGTTCCAGAGTGCTACCCTCCGGATCCCTGTTGGGCTTCTTGTTGTCTCCTGTTGTCGCCCACCTGGGATTATATGTTGAGTTTGTATTGTCTGTCCTTCCCTTGGTGTTTTCCTTTAGAGCTAGTGGTGCGGACTAGTGTTCCCACCGCCCTGTTCACTATCTAGGGCTCAGCTTAGGGAAAGCCAGGGCTTTAGGCACGTGATCGGCGTACGGGTGAGGAACCCGTCTAGGGACGTCAGGGCAGCCAGGTGCCAGCCGCTAGGTGAGTCAGGGGTCACCACCTTCCCTCTCACTTGGGCAGGGCCTTCCTTGTTCCCTCCCTCTGTGTCACGTATGTGATAGTCACGCCGACCGTGATACATGTATCCATCCTCTGATGGCTACTTCCAGCAGGATAATGCACCATGTCACAAAGCTCGAATTATTTCAAATTGGTTTCTTGAACATGACAATGAGTTCACTGTACTAAAATGGCCCCCACAGTCACCAGATCTCAACCCAATAGAGCATCTTTGGGATGTGGTGGAACGGGAGCTTCAAGCCCTGGATGTGCATCCCTCAAATCTCCATCAACTGCAAGATGCTATCCTATCAATATGGGCCAACATTTCTAAAGAATGCTATCAGCACCTTGTTGAATCAATGCCACGTAGAATTAAGGCAGTTCTGAAGGCAAAAGGGGGTCCAATACCGTATTAGTATGGTGTTCCTAATAATTCTTTAGGTGAGTGTACTTTCTATGTTAGAAGATATATTATAGGTATATCATACCCCTCAATCAGTTTTTTTTTGGGGGGCAACAGGTATATCACACCAGTTGCAATTAGTTGTTCCAATAGCGTTTGTCCCTCTGTATAGCTGCAGTATCACAGCAGAACCGCACACAACTGCTGCACAATACAAATGCAATATAATATACTTTCTATGTTAGAAAGTATATTATAGGTATATCACACCACTCAGTAAGTCACACCTAAAAGAACTTCTGTAGCCCTATTAGCTAGCGTTTGTTGTCTCTAACAGTTTGTCCCTGCTCCACACAGCAACCTCTCCCTACACTGGCAAAAAACAGAATGTAAAATGGCTGCCAGATTGGGTTTATTTATAGGGTAGGTGGTGTGTCCATGTGCTTAAACGTCTCAATTGGCTGTCCTGTCCCACCTGATGGATGTGTCATGGGTCAAAGTTCAGCACAATGCAAAAGAATATGGCGCCGGCGGACATCGCCATATGTGCGATTGTCCGGCGAACCGCCACGAAACGACCACCGGGTGAACCGCAAAGCCATCTCTAGGGATCAGTAATCAATTGATCAAAGTCATAAGTGTGGTACAAGATAGTACATATAATTTTATGTATAATCTGTAAAATTTGCAATAGTAAAAAAAAAAATATTTATCTGAAGGAATGTGAGGCCATATCTAGGTCATAGTTGTGAAATCTAGAACCTGTCAATTTGGAACTGTTTATTTTACAGTATTTAGTGAACATAATAGCCTTGTGCCATTACTAGCCTTTTCCTCGCATTGGATTAAACCAGGAAAACAGCAATGAGTGTCCGGTCAACAACTATTGAAAGTGTACAGGCAACTTTGAAGTGTACACTAGGAAACAGCTATTTTTCTTATGAACAAAAGCAAAGATTCTACAGGCACAGAAGATACCTTCACAGACTACTCACTGAAGTAATGAAGTCACTGGAAACCTGCTTTATATCAAACTTTTCTGAAAGCTAGGCTACCCTCAAACAACTATAGAGGCTGTCCACTTTACCAACTTCTATACCATTCTAATTACTTAATCTAGGTACCTAACTTCTTCTAGATCATGAATATAATTATGTATTCTGCTATATTGATTAAACTTGGTCACTTTGATGTGTTGTATATGAGCTTCTTTTTTTTTTTTATAGAAAAAAAGAATCAAACAGAAAAAGATGCCTTAACTAGTTCCTCTAAAGTGCATTTCATGCATTTATGGATGGCTGGCAATCCTGAGAAGTAAAGTTCTTAAATCACTCACTGTAAGTGGAAAAGGTCTCAAACTCTGAACTAGAAACATACATCCACAAATCGTCCATGTACAGTAGTTTATGTCTTAGTCACCAAAACATATTGCTCAAAACTTCATTTTGCTACAATATATTAGAAGGAATGCCATTTTTAATTGCCTATACCAGGGATGGGCAACCTGCGGCCCTCCAGCTGTTGCAAAACTACAACCCCCAGCATGCCCTAATAGCTGTAGACTGGGAGTTGTATTTTTTGCAACAGCTGGAGGGCTGCAGGTTGGGCATCCCTGGTCTATACAAAGCTTGCTTCTCTTTATGCTGTTCAGAAAATGATAAACTCTGTTGCTTCCCTAGAAATTGCTGTAGTCCTCTATGCTATGAACCTCTCTGTGATAGCGGCCAGTTAGATGTGTTTTATTTTAACTCCATTTTTTAGCAGATAAGTTAGAGAAACAACTACAATAAATCTAGTTATGCAATGTAAAAAAAAAAAAAAAAGGCAGAGCTCACCATCACACGCTGTAAATGACAGGCTAGTAAGGAGTACAAATAACACCAATCTGTCAGCGGTGGTGGGATACAGTCTTTAAATAGCACTTACTATGACTATTCTCACATTAACTGTGGGAACCATGGTGCAAATACATTTAGACACTTGAAGAGCATAAGTTCTCAGATAATGCTGGATGATATTGTGTACGGCTTGCCTGAGAGGTAAATTGCAGACAGAAACTATACATGACAGGCCTAGATAAAGCACTTATTATGATTAATGCCAGAAGTATCGGCTTGCACCAACTCCAGGAAACCTTTTTTCTATCAGATAACGCTGGCAGCCACATACAGAGCGCACACATTTTTTCCCCCAAGCTTGTGTGACTGTATGGTGTTATGTAGCCTATGCTTTTGTGTTATGAGTAGCATGGTGGCAGTATAGTGGCTCAGTGGTTAGCATGGAGCACCACAGTTGTGGGTTTGAACTTTGAATCCCACCAAAAGCAACATCTGTATGGATTTGACATGTTTTCCCAGTGATGGTTTTCTCTAACGTCCCAAAAACATAGGTAAGTTAATTCCAAGTTTATATTGTGAGCCCCAATGGGCACAGGGACACATGGGAGTGATGACGATCCCTGTACGGCCCTGTGAATAGGTAAGCACTCTCAAATGTATAAAATAAATGAGTACCCACCACTTTCTAACCTAAACCTCTTTATAAGATCTCATGGACAAGGCCATATTACGGCTCAACTTTTTAATAGAGCTTCCACAGAGGCACATAGTGCTTCACGTGTACACTGCCTGTGTATTATCACAAAGACTACATGCACATGTCTGTTGTGTGATTGCTAATCCTCATCATGTGCCCCACTTCCAGGCAACTACTAACTCATTAGGAAAAAGGACTTTTCTAACAGCAATATTAACTGCAAAGAACACACCATGATCATTTGGGGCCTACCCACTGGTTTAGAACCACATGTGCTGGGATGCCTCAAATGGACACTGAATGAGGAAATGCTGCCTTGAAACCTGAAGCAAGTCTCAACGTTTGCTATGCTCTGGGCAAGGGATATTTGTCCTGATATTTTGCAATACAGAAAGCAAAACTTAAAATCACTGGATTCAAACCTCACATGTCAAAGGAAAAGTCTGGGCAAAACTCAGGAACTGTCTTTTTGGTGGTCTCTTTGTCATGCACCACCACTCTCAAGACCTGCACTATACTGGGTATTTTTACTGCAGACAAGTGTAGCAATAATAATTTTGGAATTAGCATGAAGTAGATAGTATTCAATATATTAACAGTATAAAAATGGAGTTCCAGCAGAAGAAACATAGAAACATAGAAACATAGAATGTGTCGGCAGATAAGAACCATTTGGCCCATCTAGTCTGCCCAATATACTGAATACTATGGATAGCCCCCGGCCCTATCTTATATGAAGGATGGCCTTATGCCTATCCCATGCATGCTTAAACCCCTTCACTGTATTTGCAGCTACCACTTCTGCAGGAAGGCTATTCCATGCATCCACTACTCTCTCAGTAAAGTAATACTTCCTTATATTACTTTTAAACCTTTGCCCCTCTAATTTAAAACTGTGTCCTCTTGTGGTAGTTTTTCTTCTTTTAAATATGCTCTCTTCCTTTACCGAGTTGATTCCCTTTATGTATTTAAAAGTTTCTATCATATCCCCTCTGTCTCTTCTTTCTTCCAAGCTATACATATTAAGGTCCTTTAACCTTTCCTGGTAAGTTTTATCCTGCAATCCATGTACTAGTTTAGTAGCTCTTCTCTGAACTCTCTCTAGAGTATCTATATCCTTCTGGAGATATGGCCTCCAGTACTGCGCACAATACTCCAAGTGAGGTCTCACCAGTGTTCTGTACAGCGGCATAAGCACTTCACTCTTTCTACTGCTTATACCTCTCCCTATACATCCAAGCATTCTGCTGGCATTTCGTGCTGCTCTATTACATTGTCTTCCCACCTTTAAGTCTTCTGAAATAATTACTCCTAAATCCCTTTCCTCAGATACTGAGGTCAGGACTGTGTCAAATATTCTATATTCTGCCCTTGGGTTTTTACGCCCCAGGTGCATTATCTTGCACTTATCCACATTAAATTTCAGTTTCCAGAGTTCTGACCATTCTTCTAGTTTTCCTAAATCCTTTTCCATTTGGCGTTTCCCTCCAGGAACATCAACCCTGTTACATATCTTTGTGTCATCAGCAAAAAGACAAACCTTACCAGCGAGGCCTTTTGCAATATCACTTATGAAGATATTAAACAAAATCGGTCCCAGTACAGATCCCTGTGGAACCCCACTGGTAACATTACCTTGTTTTGAATGTTCTCCACTGACTACAACCCTCTGTTGTCTGTCACTCAGCCACTGCCTAATCCACTCAACAATATGGGAGTCCATGCTCAATGACTGCAGTTTATTGATAAGTCTTCTATGTGGGACAGTGTCAAAAGCCTTACTAAAATCTAGATATGCGATGTCTACTGCACCTCCACCGTCTATTATTTTATTCACCCAGTCAAAAAAATCTATAAGATTTGTTTGACATGATCTCCCTGAAGTAAACCCATGTTGTTTTTCATCTTGCAATCCATGGGATTTTAGATGTTCCACAATCCTATCCTTTAATAGGGTTTCCATTAATTTGCCTACTATTGATGTCAGACTCACTGGTCTATAGTTGCTCGATTCCTCCCTACTACCTTTCTTGTGAATGGGCACGACATTTGCCAATTTCCAATCTTCCGGGACGACTCCTGTTACTAATGATTGGTTAAATAAATCTGTTAACGGTTTTGCCAGCTCACCACTAAGCTCTTTTAATAATTTTGGGTGTATCTCATCAGGCCCCTGTGACTTATCTGTCTTCACCTTAGACAGCAAACTTAGAACATCTTCCTCTGTAAAGATACATGCATCAAACGAGGACATATTTGCTTCTATGATACTGATAAAGGTCTACTGGCTGGTTTAGACAGTGGCTCTAATGAGCGTGCACTTAATAAGGGACTCAATAAATGTAAGGGGCTCAATAGGTTTTACATTACAGATGCTAGATACTAATTTCTACTTATGTGTGTGGAACGTGTTTCCACCACAATCATGACTGTGAAATGTAGACATTGTTCCTGACTATACCATCCATCATAATGGCAGGGGCAGGTACCATATATGCAGATCACAAGACATGGTTGGTATGACTAAGCTATCAGCTCTCCTTAGATTAGTAAAATTAACCCTTGTGCCAGAGAGTATGATGTCTTCCTTACAGGATTACACTGCAAAGCTGAAACTCTTTGGAAAAAAAAAGTGTTCAAATGGGGGCCTGAACAAACAAAACGGCATCTGGCCACAGAGGATGTGCAGTGCAGACTAATAACTGGTCAATTAATTATGTGTGTGCAGGACAGATCTGGGCACCTATCCAATCAGATGTCTGAAGCTCCACTCTGACTACAGCGGGACACAATCTATGAGGGGCCTGAACTGTTAGCTTTAAACCAAACAAGATACTGCCTAAATGTTCAGCAGCCGTGATAATTTGGGAATAATGGATTCCAGCCAAGTCTTCTGCAGACTTAAATTCCTGCGAGCCGAGCCACTTGCCAGCGAAGAACCTCATACAGGCACTCAATAAAACAAGCTGCCCTTGTGTTCATTGCTTGTGTGCAAAGTGCGAACTATGAAATACATCACATTTAATTATATTATTCCATATACTGTATGTGAAATGCCCTGCTAAGAACCAAGAAAACTCAAAAGGATAATACAAATAGATATGGTAATAATAGAATATCTATGGAATTCACATTATATGGATATGAATCTTATTAGGGAGCCATAAAGAAACTTTTGGGAAAAAGGAAAATGTCATTAGCTCAATATCGTTAAAGCAGTTGTGCCACATTATTAACTTATCCCCTAGCCTAATCATCTTATCAGTTGGGGTCTAGCTGCCCGGATTCTCGCTGATCGTGAAAAACAGCGGTCCCATTCCCCTAAATGAATTTTGCAGCAAGTTGCATATGATCACTGCCGCTCTATTCATTCTTTATGGGACTGCTGGAAATAGCTGAGCACATCCCTCGGCTATCTAGTGGTCCCCTACAGAATGAATACAGTGGCAGATGCTTATCCCCTATACATTAATAATTTGGTATGACCCCTTTAACGTTTGTCCTATATGAGTCAGCTCTTCGACAGAGTAGAAATGTCAGCTTAGATTGTTTCTATGCTCTCTTCCACATTGGCATTGTGAACCATACAGTCTGTACGTCAGTGTTAGAAAATAAGGCTACCGGCTTGAAGGCTACACTGGCCTTAAACTTTACAAGGAATGGGATTGTTTGGAAGATGGTACTGCAGTTTCTTTTGTTCGAAGATAGGGATGGATTTGGTGGTGTGAACCAGCACTAGCAGTGGTACTTTCATGTACATGTCTTGGTTACTCTGCTTTTAATACAAATCTTCTTTGACCATATTCCAATCCTGAATGCAGAAAAACAATGTGACATAACTTCAAATTAAAAATGTCTTAAAACTGAAATCTCATATTCTTACAATCATTTGCACTGGGGAGTCTTACCTCTTCTAATTTTATCCAAGATGTAAAAATATAAGAATAAATGAATGTCCTGGGTCCCTGAATTAAAGAGGTTTCCCAAGCTCAATATCAGATCCAACACCTGGGACCCATGCTGAGCAGCTGTTTTAGTAGGCCTCTAGGCAGCTTACCAAGCACAGCACTTTCCATTGGATAGTGGCTGTACTTGGTACTGCAGTTCAGCCCCATTTGCTTGATAAATATGGTGTCACTGGCCTAGGAACATACTGGATCGCTATGGCCTCTTCAAACAGATGATCGGCAGAGGTACCGGGAGTCACACCCCCACCAATAAGATCCTCAGGATAGGTCACCAGTATAAATACTCACTTTAAACAAGCCTGTTTAAAACAAATGACATTACCACCATGGTGTGGTGGCTTTACTCAATTTGTAAAATTCAGCTGACGGATTTACAATTGCTGACCTCTGGCCCCACTGCCCATGTACGGCCCCTGTATGCTCCTTGCTGCTGGATCACTAGTACTTCCAGAAATCAAAATACATCAAAGCATATTTTTGTGCTATTCCATACGTAAGAAAGAACTTGTGGCCAAATAGTCTTCTCTAGCACAACCTTCTGTCAGTCTTTAGAAGAATATGAAATTATGCTCCATGTACATGTAATATTTATAGGGCAAATTGCAGAACCATGTTGTTGGCAGAAGAATAATGGCCAGAACTCTACATGTGATGTAACAGTATTAGCAGACTGTAAATTCATTTGTACAAGTGTGTAAGGTCTGTATGTGGGTGTACTTCAAAGCTTTCTCTAAATTTATGGTTACTAACAAATCAGTAAAGCCTCACCACAATTTATCTGAAATAAGAAGTTGTCAGTGGGCACAAATTCATTTAAAAAAAAATCTAAACTGAGCTTTATCAAGAACAGGAATAAATTATACAGGCCGTCCTACTAAGATATGCAGGGAATATCCTGTTCATTCTGGTGTCAGTCTGGTATTGTTTGAAGTTCTGCTTCAGACTACACCCCTGGGGATACAGTCAGTTGTTTCACATGAGGTGCAAAAAAATCGCATGTTTAACTCAAAGGATTTGTTTCTTTATTTTTGGGAGTTGCATTTCTTAAATGCTGGTAATCGACTTTCTAGAAAAGTATAATAAGGTGCATTTACATGATCTGACTGAGCAGGCAATGATCGGGAAGGGAGTAGGGTCCATTCCTTCCTGATAATAGCCTGCTCATCAGTGGAGGTGAATAGCTGCATTTACATGCAGTAATCTTCTCCACTGTATGTGGACGAGCAGTGGCTACTGCAATTGCTCGTCTTCATACAGATTGAATGTTTCTGGACAGCAGATTGCTGTGTACACAGCACGATGCTGCCCAGGATTGATGATTAAGAAGTCTGAATAAACTATTAATTCAACCAATGAATGAGCATTTTGTTTGTTCATCGGATGATCTGTAGCACCGATTATTGGGAACAAGTGTTCGTACTAAAGTTTGTTCCCAATAATTGGCCGGATAATAGTTCAGTGTAAATCCGCCAATAGTGTTGTGCAAACTTGCGATTCGCAAGTTTGGCGTTCGGGTTATCTCAGAATTCAGTAATGGATTCTGTTACGACAAACCATAATGGAATTCTATCACTGTATGCACCACGGAGGCCTATAAGAGGCATTCTATTATGGCCAGCATAGACTTCTATTATGACGGAATGCAATATGGAATGCCTCTTATAGGCTTCCGTGGTACATGCTGTCATTGAATTCCATTATGGCCCGTTGTAGCGGAATCCATTACGGAATTCTTAGATAACCCGAATGTCGAACTTGCAAATCGCAAGTTCGCTCAACACTATCCGCCAATAATCATTTTGTCACAGTATCATGCAATTTCATAAAATTCTGTTTAGATGTGCTTTGAGATGATGATGAAAAAAGTGGGAGCTTCGATTGGCTAATTTTTATGTGGTACTTGATAGATTCAGAATAGCTAATTAAATTACTCCTATCATTTATAAACTGGCTTTATTTACGTTCAAAAGTATTGTCTTCATGTCAAAAATCAAAATGAAAATGTACCTGACATCATCACCAGGTAGCTCATGGAGTCATTGGGGCGTTGCACTGGATGAGGCAAGTCATGAGTCATCCCCCTACTCTCCCTCCCATCTCGCTCTCACAGACCTCCCACTACCTCTCATAGACCACCCTTTGCCTTCCTGATGTCAGCACCAGGCTGAGTGGTTGCGCTGGTGCAGAAGATACGATCCAGATCTGCACAGTGAGCGGCGGTGTATACAAGACTGAACAATGTCAGCTGATTTCAGTGATACAACACCATGAACCAACTTGGACTAAATAGAAGTGAAGTATTAAGAAATATATGTCTAAATTTAAAAGAAAGGCCAAATACATTTGATCCTTGTGTAGAGTGGGTATTCTTGATGGAACCCCATGTATATTATTGTTAATCTTGAATCTTCCTCAGGGGAGGGGAAAGGATTGTCAGAGGATGGAAGAGGAGCAACAAGGCACAGAGTTGCTTGGACACACCCTCAGTGCACTAAACTGCTAATTTGCATATTTATTTATTTTAATTTTATTTTATGCCTTTATATAGCGCTACTATATTCCGCAGCACTTTACAGACATTAGCATCCAACTGTCCCCAATGCATATGAATTAGAAGTACCTTTTCTCCAAAATGAAGCATAGGATCTCTAAGTGTAAGGTATCATTATATCCTGCCAAACTAGCCCTACAGTAATTGTGCCTTGTGTAACAATGAATTTTCTGATGGCGGGCTCCCTTTAAGACATAGATATAATGTAGAAATCCACAGATCTAGCACAGACCAAAGGAAATGCTTTAACTATATACCCTAAGACTCAACATCCTTATAGCATTTGAAGGGTGGTACTCAACCTCCATTGTTTCTACTAGAGATTTGGTCCCAGCAATGCAAAGGAAGAGAGACAATAAATGCATAACAGTTGTGTGGGAACCTGACCTTAAGAAGCAAAAAATACCTCATAAAACAAAATGATAACGTCCCATCCGAAAATGATGAGTAAAACATGAGTCTGGCCGCAAGTGTCTTTATACCTGAGCCAATTAGTAACTTGCTTACCCTTTAACATGACTACTTAGAGAAGCAAGTGTTTCATTCTGTGGGCTGTTATATAACATGACTCCTGGCGATGATTTATAGCTACAATGTGTCCTGGGCAATATCATCTGAGGGCTCCTGTTTTATATCATTAATTATCAAGTTGTTGATGATTACAAAAGATCTGTATGCCAAGTATGTGAATTTGCTCATGGGCTTGAAATGGTTTATCTCTTACCATTGTAATAATTTTTTCAGACATGAGAACAATAATAAAGCAGAAGACAGATAAATAATGTGTTTGGGAGACAACCATTCCCAGACGTATTTTCAGTCCTGTATGAATGAAATACAATGTAAATCCATAAAGCACATCTCCTCTGTATACTCATTTTATCATCAATGCTCTGCATCTGCATTCCTAAGCGGTATGTCTGAAGTAAATAGGATAACACTGCATACAGTTTGTATATATCACCCTGATAAGTACGATTCGAGCAGTGCATGGAATTATTCTGTGAAATATAATTTTTTTTGTATGTGGTATAAAGAACACAATGCATAATTTCATATCAACTAAAAATAACTTGGCCCTCAAATGCCACTGATCTGAATATCATTGAAAATCTGTGGATAGACCTCAAAAGAGCAGTGCATGCAAGACGGCCCAGGAATCTCACAGAACTGGAAGACTTTTGCAAGAAAGAATGGATGAAAATCCCTCAAATAAGAGTTGGAAAACTCTTGGCTGGCTACAAAAAGCATTTACTAGCTGTGATACTTGCCAAAGGGGGTGCTACTAGGTACTAACCATGCAGGTTGCCCAAAGTTTTGCTTCAGGCCATTTTCGATTTTTGTTATTTTGAAAATGTAAAACATTGTTTGTGCTGAAAATAAAAAAAGAAATGTGTCATCTTTAACTTTATGCCTTTTGGAGATCATTTCATCTTCAACTTACTTAACGGTTCACAGTAACAGTAATTTTGACCAGGGGTGCCCAAACATTTGCATGCCACTGTATATTGTGAATTGGGATCTCTTACTGGCAATATATCTACCCATGTAAATGGACCCTAAAGGAATAAATGTGGCAGTTTTAAGTATTAAAAACTGCTATTCGTTATGCAGTAAGCTTTATAAAACTTGAAAACAACTTTAAGCCATTACATACTCTAATAGAATGCAATGTAATGCTTTAAAGGGATTATCCAATTTTTTATGATTGAATGTTTTTATTTCCCCAGAGTACCCAAAATACTACATATTTTTTCAGCATATATATGTTTTTCATGTCAATACTTTTCTTTCTCTGTTCTCAGCATTACTGCCTTCAGGATGTTTACATGGCTTGCTTCCTGTTTTGCTCAGTTTCCAGTGTAGTTTGCTACCCTAACCCAGCATGCATTGCTCAGTAATCTTTTTCAGGGTTTGCTTTGCCTACCACACCCCCCTACACCTCGCCTATCCATGCTAGCTCGGAGGAGCAAGCCAACAGTTATCTACAGTATATGCTGAGCTTTATGCAAAATAGGTGTCCCGAATGAAGTTGCAGATAGCTGGAACATATAAATAAACGACCGACTGGCTTGATCCCAAACTAAGGAGCATATAGGCGAGCCCTTTCAAACCCTAAGAGCTCTCGCAGACTGCTATGCACATGCAAGGGTCTCAATGGTAGACGATTGCATGCCCACGTACCTAAGACTGTGTGACACCTGAAAACCCTATAATAGTGAGGGGACATGGCCACCGGCTTCCTGCACTTAATACGGACGGAGTCAGGGTCACCTAGAATCAAGCCAGCAAGGAAACACAATAAAGGAAAATACTTATCTGAGCAAACAGCAGCAGCAGCCTCCAGCAGTGAACACTTCATTCAGGAAGTAGTATAAACCGCAAAGTGAGGCGGTATGGGAGGGAATATAAAGGAAGATGATTAGTCTAAATAAGTGACACCTGGCAGAAGGAAAGGAGATGACAAAGTGAAACCAAAACAAAGAACGTCATACAAGAGGTAGAGAAGAACGTCTGCCAGACCTTCTCACAGAACTGGAGGTGACAATAGGGCCACATCTACAAAGAATGTCATTTTTTGCAAAAATTGTGTAATTTGTGAATTTGGCTGCGAGAACACCCTTGGGAGACCATAAACATACAGTATATAGTTAGCCAGTTCTACCAAAATAGGTGGGTTTGGCCTCATGTAATGTAAATAGGCACATTAATTGCCCTCTACTCCAATAGATAACATCAAAGTACCCCCAAAAGCACCATAATATACTGTGCTACAGGTTAAAAGCACCTTTTTGAGGACAGTGCAAGTACCATCTAGAAGCAAAATGTGTATTCCATGTAGAGTGCATTCTAAGTTGACAACTTAGATTAGATTGTTTCTCTTGTGTGCAGTAACAAGATGGCCACTGATGGCCATATCAGTCACGCTGAAAAAACCTGACTTGAAAAATCTGGTATTTATTCTGTCACTTAAAAACAACTCCACCCATACATACAGTTGTGTTCAAAATAGCAGTGTGTTTAAAAAAGTGAATAAAGCTCAAAATCCTTCTAATAGCTTTTATTTCCATACACACAAATGCATTGGGAACACTACACATTCTATTCCAAATCAAAACATGAAGAAAAATATATCAAATTTGTGTTGTTCCTCTAAAAATTGATGAAAAGTGAATATTAGACTGTTCAAAAAAATAGCAGTGTTTGTTTTCTTCTTTACAAATTCAAACATTCCCTATATAAACTTAGAAATGTTTGAAGATTTTGCTTTTCTTTGAATCACTTCACTAATATTTAGTTGTATAACCACTGTTCTGAGAACTGCTGTACATCTGTGCTGCATGGAGTCAACCAACTTCTGGCACCTGTGAACAGGTATTCCAGCCCAGGATGATTGGACTACATTCCACAGTTCTTCTCTATTTCTTGGTTTTGGCTCAGAAACTGCATTTTTTATGTCACCCCACAAGTTTTCTATTGGATTGGGCTGGCCACTCCATAACGTCAATCTTGCTGGTCTGGAACCAAGATGTTGCACGTTTACTGGTATGTTTGGGGTCGTTGTCTTGCTGGAACACCCATTTCAAGGGCATTTCCTCTTCAGCATAAGGCAGCATGACCTCTTCAAGTATTCAAACTGATCCATGATCCCTGGTATGCGATAAATAGGCCCAACACCGTAGTATGAGAAACATCCCCATATCATGATGCTTGCGCCACCATGCTTCACTGTCTTCACAGTGTAATGTGGCTTGAATCCAGTGTTTGGGGGTCATCTGACAAACTTTCTCCGGCCACTAGACCCAAAAAGTACAATCTTACTTTCATCAGTCCACAAAATGTCTCTTTAGGCCAGTCAATGTGCTCTTTGGCAAATTGTAACCTCTTCAGCACATGTCTTTTTTTCAAAAGTGGGACTTTGCGGGGGCTTCTTGCAGATAGCTTGGCTTCACATAGGTGTCTTCTAATCGTAACAGTACTCACAGGTAACTTTAGACCCTCTTTCATCTTCCTGGAGCTGATTGTTGGCTGAGTCTAGTTTTTTGCTTTCTTCCACATCTTTCATGTTTTGGTTGCCATTTTAAAGCATTTGCGATCATTTTAGCTGAGCAGCCTATCATTTTCTGCACTTCTTTATATGTTTTCCCCTCTCCAATCAACTTTTTAATCAAGGTACGCTGTTCTTCTTAACAATGTCCGGAACGACCCATTTTCCTCAGAATTTTAGAGAGAAATGCACTGTAATCAGCATGTACAGCATTTGCTGCCTACCTTCCTTAAATAAGGGCAATAATTGCCACCTGTTTTTCAAAGAATGAATTACCCCACTCATTGAACTCTACACTGCTATTATTTTGAACATGCCCCTTTCAATAAGTGATTCAATTACAGAGAATCAGCAGCATGCATGTTATGACTGTTGGGTCTGTTGGGTTTCTATTACTCTACTACACCTGCTAGTAAATTATTTGCCATGTAGAAATATTATTTCTACCAGAAACAGTGATTGATCAGGTTAGTGATGTCTGACTGCTATTATTTTGAACACAACTGTACATAGAGATGCAATCAATGCATCACCAACTGTGAAACTACACACCCTGACAATGAAAATATAGCGAGCCATCAGTCAAAACAGAGAAATATTTGATTCTTTTCTTAGCATAAATCAGCATTCACCCTTTTCTCCCCTGTCATCTTGTCAGGTTTCATTGGTGAGTGTCAAGATAAGTATTAACGTTGTGGTGTGGTTATCAGTGAGAAAGGAGTCTCCATTAGAAAGAGCTGGAGGTCGGATTGATGAACGACAAGCTAGGAGACTGAAATTAAGGTGAATTGTAAAAGTCTATCAGAAAGTGAGATAAAACCAGTGCACCTGGGTCACCACTAAAAGCTGCTATTGGGAAGGAATTTGCTCATGTCTGAAGTGCTTATTAATTGTGAAGCACCATCCTCCTACTCTCTGGCATCTTGGAAAAGTAAGCTGCCTTTTCCCTATCACTCAAGTTGAACATCCCCCAAAACAAATCTGTTCTCCAGAGGTGGAGCGGCTGCCAGATGCAAATATATCTTATCATGCAGTGATGGAGGAGAATGTTTAGTGTTAAGGAGTTACAGTCATTCCCAAACATTGAGTAATAACCATTCAGAAGCGGTGAGCCAAGTGAAATTCTAGGACTGTCCTTCTCTCTGTAGTATTACGCATCATGGAAACAAGAGACAGACAATTGAAGGACATAGCAGTACATTATGTATACAGGGAGTGCAGAATTATTAGGCAAGTTGTATTTTTGAGGATTAATTTTATTATTGAACAACAACCATGTTCTCAATGAACCCAAAAAACTCATTAATATCAAAGCTGAATATTTTTGGAAGTAGTTTTTAGTTTGTTTTTAGTTTTAGCTATTTTAGGGGGATATATGTGTGTGCAGGTGACTATTACTGTGCATAATTATTAGGCAACTTAACAAAAAACTAATATATACCCATTTCAATTATTTATTTTTACCAGTGAAACCAATATAACATCTCAACATTCACAAATATACATTTCTGACATTCAAAAACAAAACAAAAACAAATCAGTGACCAATATAGCCACCTTTCTTTGCAAGGACACTCAAAAGCCTGCCATCCATGGATTCTGTCAGTGTTTTGATCTGTTCACCATCAACATTGCGTGCAGCAGCAACCACAGCCTCCCAGACACTGTTCAGAGAGGTGTACTGTTTTCCCTCCTTGTAAATCTCACATTTGATGATGGACCACAGGTTCTCAATGGGGTTCAGATCAGGTGAACAAGGAGGCCATGTCATTAGATTTTCTTCTTTTATACCCTTTCTTGCCAGCCACGCTGTGGAGTACTTGGACGCGTGTGATGGAGCATTGTCCTGCATGAAAATCATGTTTTTCTTGAAGGATGCAGACTTCTTCCTGTACCACTGCTTGAAGAAAGTGTCTTCCAGAAACTGGCAGTAGGACTGGGAGTTGAGCTTGACTCCATCCTCAACCCGAAAAGGCCCCACAAGCTCATCTTTGATGATACCAGCCCAAACCAGTACTCCACCTCCACCTTGCTGGCGTCTGAGTCGGACTGGAGCTCTCTGCCCTTTACCAATCCAGCCACGGGCCCATCCATCTGGCCCATCAAGACTCACTCTCATTTCATCAGTCCATAAAACCTTAGAAAAATCAGTCTTGAGATATTTCTTGGCCCAGTCTTGACGTTTCAGCTTGTGTGTCTTGTTCAGTGGTGGTCGTCTTTCAGCCTTTCTTACCTTGGCCATGTCTCTGAGTATTGCACACCTTGTACTTTTGGGCACTCCAGTGATGTTGCAGCTCTGAAATATGGCCAAACTGGTGGCAAGTGGCATCTTGGCAGCTGCACGCTTGACTTTTCTCAGTTCATGGGCAGTTATTTTGCGCCTTGGTTTTTCCACACGCTTCTTGCGACCCTGTTGACTATTTTGAATGAAACGCTTGATTGTTCGATGATCACGCTTCAGAAGCTTTGCAATTTTAAGAGTGCTGCATCCCTCTGCAAGATATCTCACTATTTTTGACTTTTCTGAGCCTGTCAAGTCCTTCTTTTGACCCATTTTGCCAAAGGAAAGGAAGTTGCCTAATAATTATGCACACCTAATATAGGGTGTTGATGTCATTAGACCACACCCCTTCTCATTACAGAGATGCACATCACCTAATATGCTTAATTGGTAGTAGGCTTTCGAGCCTATACAGCTTGGAGTAAGACAACATGCATAAAGAGGATGATGTGGTCAAAATACTCATTTGCCTAATAATTCTGCACGCAGTGTATGAGGAATATAGGTATACATAAGGAATAACACTATTTCTGGTTGTCGTATGACTTGTATTTGATATTGTTAGCAGTTTTCCCTTTGAAATCTGTCTGTAATTCATTTTTTTTTTCTAGGCGAGTGGGTGGGGGGAGACTACCTGGGATCATATCTAACCATGTACAGGACATGGTGAAGCAGAAATATCTGCTTCCTAACTCTCTGTCGTGCACTCTGAGAAGCATCAGCGGAAATGGAGGACATTATACAGCAGTACGGAGCAGTTTAGATGTGAAACCAGCTGTGACCTTAGACAGAAATCACAGAAAACACAAACCCGCATTATTCTCTAAGTGTCAATCTCTCTGCCTCTGCCTGTCTGCAGCAGCCCCTCTCTTTCCCTCCCCTCCCCTCTCCCTAGACTTCAATGTCATTTCTTTTTTTTACAGAATTTCTAGTATAGATAATAATAATAATAATAATAATAATAGGATAATTTAATATTTTTTTTTATTATGGATGCAGACATGGTAATTATGTGTACCGTACTTTCTTTTTATTACATAATAATGCATTTTTAATGGGGAAAAGTTAGTTTTTCTGTAATCTTTTTAAAGTCCTCTAAGGATATTTCACCATTAGGGGGTTTGATTATTGATACAATACATACAATGAATATAAAAAGTCTCCACATCCCTGTTAAAATGGCAGGTTTTTGTAATGTAAAAAATCAGACTAAGACAAATTATTTCAGATTTCATTTAGAGGGGGAAATAAAAATAACAATAATGTGTTTCAGAATTAGCCAATCACATTTAAATCCATGTGAAATTAGTAGTCTGTACACAGTTGTCATAATTTAAAGGGATTCTGACTAACCCCATATAAAGTTCAGCTGTTGGATTTTCCTGACATTTTCTTAGTTGTGTTTTATACCAAAAGCCATGTTCAGTAAAGAGCTTATAACACATCAAAGGGATCTCACTGGCATCAGTCAGGAGAAGGGTACAAAAATATTTCCAAGGCATTAGGTATATTATGGAACACAGAGAAGGTGGTCATCAAGAAGTGGATACATTTTGGCACAACCGCGAAATTACCAAGAACTAGATCTACCTAAAAAATTTATGAAAATAAAAAAACTAAATTGGTCTGGGAGGGTTCCAAGAGGCCTACAGTAACATTAAAGGAGCTGCTGGAATTTCTGGCAAGTACTGGTTGTGTGGTACATGTGACAATAATCTCCCGTATTCTTCATACGTCTGGGCTGTGGGGTAAGGTGGCATGATGGAAGCCTTTTGCCAAAACCTACATCAAGTCGGCCAAAAGCATATGGGAAAATGTGTTATGGTCTGATGATACTAAGGTTAAACTTGGCCATAATTCCAAAAGGTATGTTTGGCACAAAGCCAACACTGCACATCACCAAAAGAAAACCATACCCACAGTAAAGCATGGTGGAGACAGCATTATGCTTTGTTGTTGTTTTTCTGCAGCTGGAACTGGGGCTTTAGTCAAGGTGGAGGGAATTATAAACTGTTTAAAATATCAGTCAATTTTGGCACAAAGCCTTCAGGCACCTGTTAAAAACTGAAGATGAAGAGGAATTTCACCATTCCGAATGAAATGCCAAAAAATACCTCCAAATCAACAAAACAATGGCTTTGCCAGAAGAAGATCAATATTTTGGGATGGGCCAGCCAGAGCCCAGATCTAAATCCAATAAAAAATTTGTGGATTGACCTGAAGAGGGCTGTATATATAGGAGATGCTCTCGCTATCTGACAGATTTGGACTGCTTTTGCAAAATAGGGTGGACAAAGATTGCCAAGTCAAGATGTGCCATACTGATAGAATCCTACCCCAAAATGCTGTCATAAATTCAAAGGGTACTTCAACAAATAGTTTAGGTGTGTATATTTATGTAACCACATTATTTCAGTCCTTTATTGTTCCACCCTAAAAGATTTCAGTTTTAGATGATAGATGACATTAAAGGTAGAAAGAGTTTTGAAATTATTTATTTTTAATTCTTGGCATGATAAAAACCTGGCATTTTATCAGAGGTGTGTAGACTTTTTATATCCACTGTATGTATTGCAGTGTATTGTGACTGCTAAGAAATAAAGACACAGATCCTTTTAGGTTTTACCTCTGGCAAGGCTTAAAAGGAGTATTAATGTGGCAGCCATGGGAGGAAAGTGTTAAACACCCTGGCTGCCATAGAAACCATAGACCCCTATTTGACAGGTGGCCAATAGGGTGGTCAGCTCTCCTGTCAAACCCTTAGATGCCAATGTCACTATCGACACTGCATCTTAGTAGTTAACTGTGATCTGAGTTTGCAGAGGGAGCCTGACTGTATATTACACCCAGCTTTTGCTGCAGGGATCATTAGCACAGCTCATGGGTAAATTCATAGACCTAACTGTATCCCTATTTGCAGGAACACAACCAAAAGGTCTAACGTGGACAAAAATAATTAAAATATGAACGTTATGAATGAAGGTTTTAATTCTAATGGCTAAAGATTAACTAACCTTTATTATGTCTTTTTTGATTCTGACCAAATTCCATGGCGCTGTACATATGAAGAGGGGTATACATACATAATACAGACAATTACAATAAGTATGATCAAGATGAGTAACAAACTGGTACAGAAGGAGAGAGGGCCCTGCACGCGAGGGATTACAATTTTATATAACAGAATAACTGTTTTTAAGCAATATACCCTGTATAAAATCAGACAAACAAAAGTCAGAACATTGACAGTGAGTAAATCCAAGTAATGTCATTTTTGTTTCTATATCTAGAATTGATAGCGTGTAAATAGGGACACTGAACGTTAGCAACCTGCAAGGAAAGAAGAGCATATCAAATGAGGCCCCAGCAGACATTTCCTGCTAGAAAAACCTGCACCAAAGTGCAAATAAAGGGAAAACACTGATAATGATGAGTGCTTACAACTTAGCAACAGCTTTAAAAGTATTGTCACAGCATATGCTCAGGTTTGAAAGCAGTCCAAGCGATAGGACGTGATAATGCTGCACAATTGAAGCAGCACTTCAGTATCTAATCTGAGGATTAGGCTTGATCTGGAGGTTCACACCAGCACTAAGACTGAATTTATAGTTACACTTCTCTGGTATAAATAACAGTCACGGATTAACTTAGAACAAAAAGAAAGGAAAAAAAGAGAAGAAAATGGAAGAGCATTGTGCAAGTAATGGAAACTTGTTTTGTCCAAGAAGAAATAAAGTAGACTTTCAAACAAGTATGGAAGCATCTGGTTTCCACTAAAACCATGTTTTTCAGTGAGTTTCCATAGATGTAGCTCTCTGATAAGTTTGGAGGGTGAACACTATTCAGAACTCAACTTGATTGTGAAACAAATGTCTTCCGCATAGTTAGTGGTTGTAAGTGCCCTAGAGTGTCACGGGAATTGTAGCATTTCTTAACCAGCAGGTAAAAAAAATACATGAACTGCTCAGAAAAATACTGTGTGTTACAAATTCAGATGAGATATTTAGGGTAAATTGACACAAAAGTATCAGAATTCTTTAGGTTGCATATGCTTAGATAGAAGTTCTGCTCTCCCATCAATTTCCCCAAAAATTAGAATCTTACTTTTTTTTTTCACTTTCTAGGAATATTTCCCTTCTCCTCCTTTCACATGCCATTATTTTGGCCATTATGTTCCTTCAGGGTTTGTAAACCAAAACCAGGTGTGGAACCTACATAGATAAAGTATATTGGAAATATTTGTTGCTATGTGTCTTGGACCCATTTTTTGTGGTAAAAGCACCAGCTCCAGATGTTAGTTGAAAGTCTATGGGAAATATAAACCACAGGACACACAAGCGTTTTGCTGCTCTTAGCGTTTTTCTTAAGTGGTACTTTTTGTCTTTCTGGCTTCTTTTCGAAAAAACACAGTATGCTGTAGCTTTTTTTTTTTTTTTTTCATGCATTTTCACATCACCTACTCTATAGGGAAAAGCACGATAAGGAAAACATGCGTGAGCAGACACACTCTTTTAAAAAAATGCCTAAAAACTACAAAAAGTGGCAAAAAACACTGGTTTGACCAAACACTTTAGACAGCTCTTTGTTTTGACCAACAGCTAGCTTATTTTTTTAAATCTGCAGTTCATTTCTATCTTTCAGAAGTTTCACAAACTCATTTGTGTGCATGGGGTGATTTTTTTTATTTTATGTATTTACGTAGTGCTCAGTTTGTTACATATAGCAGTACTGAGTCTGTCACTAAGCAATGTAAAATGCATGAAAACCTATTGCTACTGTATACCCTTCATATAGTTAAAATAATGTCCAATAGAAGCACACCCAAAGTGGTCAATTGCAAACTGACCCCTGTTACATTTGTAGGGGGGTCTGAGCTAAGACTAAAGTTCTTTCGCTATACAGTATAATTGGACATGCAAGACATTTTCATGGCATTTGTTGGATCTTCTCCCTTGCATGTTCTTGGACTAAAGTGAGCCATACACAAAGGTGTCAATGAACAGCCATTAAAATCCTCAACTTGCTCATTAAAATGTCTGTTCTGCTTAGCTAAGCGTGCATCTAATGTCAGTTGGAAGACACTGATAAATGGCTGCAAGACACCTATAGCACTGTTTATGTCCTAGAGAGGCAAAGATCAGATGGGTGAAAATCCAAGGATGTCACCCTAATAAAAAATGCCGGAACTATAAATTCCGAACAAGACATAAGCAATGGAGGTGCCCAGTTTGCACAATAATTTGTTGGGGCAGTTGTGAAAATAAAGGGTGTGGTTATGCAGCTAAGGACTATGGTAAATACTGTATCATTTCTATTTTGCATGCTCATCCTGAAAAAAAGTGTATGGAAATTAATATGCTGGTTGCAAACAGGTTATTAAAAGTATCTTGCATACTTTGCTTTTATATATCTATGTATCGGATCAATAATAGTTATCAAATATTAATACATGTTAGATAATATAATGCGAGTTACTGGGCACTGCTAGGGCTTTAGAAAATTAAGGGCACAAATCCCAAAGCATTCCTTCCATGCCAAAAAAGGGTATAATGGATCTGACGCTAAAAACTAACCCTAGTCAAAAGAACTAACATATGTTTGCCAGTATAACTCTAAATAATGCAGTCATACATTTGCCATGTAATACAGGTTTAATATCATGACTTCATGACCACACATTACCATTACATTGTGTCTCAATAATCCCACCATAATAATTCCATACTTTTACTAAATAAAAACGACTATACAAACACCAATATTACTACCATATAGTGGTAAATACCAGTTCTACACAAGTGCTCTGAAGTTTGTATAAAACCAATACAGTACAGTTAAATCAAATGGCTCACAAGTAGCACTTTGTTTGGAGTCCATCACTTTTCCATTTTTTTTTCCATCTGACCCAGACTGCCATTGTAGTTTCTGCTGGCCATGATTCCTCTCTGCAGTGTTTGCTGCCAAGACATTTTATAATCCTTGCTTTTTCAACACCCTCACCATTTATTCCCCTTTCCTACCCTCTACACAAACGTCCCATCCTTATCACCTCTTTAACAGTACCATTCTACTACTTCATCCATTACTGTGCCTGATGCATTGGGTTCCCACATTACTATACTTTCTATGTTGTAAAGTTCTCCCAAACAACATTCTACTCTGCCATAGCATTCAACTGTATCTGCATCCTAAGAACGTAAAAGCAGTTGGAGGACACAGAGATGTCTCTTTTCAGAGTGCTTTACTTGTATACAAGTATACTCAGAATATCCCCTAGATTCTAATGGGTTTAATCACTTACGCTGACAATATGACCTAGGCCTTCTGGCCATGATAGTTAGGGTATGTTTGCCACTTTTTATTGCTACTATTGCACCTGCATTACCACAAAAAATTAGGCTATAATTTTTATGCACTGTATGGTACATTATAAGTAGATCTCAATTAAAGTTACATTGAAGGAATGTGAGTTACTGGTTGCCACTGCAGATTTTTGGAATTTTTGGTGGAAACTTGTTTTTCTGATATGCCACTGGGGCTTTAAGTAGTGGATTTACACTGCCTGATTGGAAGATCATCGGTGATGAATGTTCTTCCGAACGATCATTCCTGATAATCTGCCTGTGTAAAGATGCCGCAGATTATCCGATGAATGAGCGAAATAGTCATTCATCGGGTGAAACAATCTTTCATGTGGACACCTAAATCATAATTTCTGGGCAGAAGATCATGCTAAACAGCACACTACTGCCCAGAAACAATGAATTTGTATGAAATTGAGTTATTGTAGTAGCCTTTGATTGTCTTCATGAGTGAAGATGATTCCTCATGTAAATGCAAGGCTTCTGAGCAGGCAATTTTTGGTAAGGAACACTTTTCTCTTGACAATCGCCTGCCCCATTGGGCAGTGTAAACCCATGTTTAGGCTCCAAGTATTTTGTGTAGACTCAGTACCATATGTGAATGTAATTTGTGTTCTTCAACAGCACCCATCAATTATCATTAATAGGTCTAAGAACTCTGACGTACCTTTTTCTAAATTGTCCATGCTAAATAAGGTGGGTTTATATGGCTCGATAGAGCGGGTGATTGATGGGAAGGAAGCGTTCCTGTACTGTCTTCCCTTCACTAACTATTGCATAGTTTGTTAATGTGTGTGTTCATATGTGTGCCTTCAGCACCATCTAGTGACCTTTAGCTGTAAGTGCATCTTCTGCCTTGTTAAACTATGCATATTCATTAGGTCACCTGACTTCCTGCTCACAGTGCTTTGTGGGAAAGAGACAGGCACCTTCTTCCTTTTCCCTTCACCTCATGGAAGGAGCAGCTGCACATTGTGTGTCTCTTACTAAAGCATAGTCGGTAAGGGATTAATTCATGTTTTGGTATAAGTTTTGTGTACATTGTGCTGTACATTCAGTTCTTGTATGTTCATTTTCTTATAGTTTACATTATCTACTGCCGGTTAATAAAACCACAGACTACAGTAACAAGTCTCATCTTATTAACTAGTAGAATGGTGATATCTGCCTGTTGAACTGCATATAGACCCCGGGGGTACATGTTGTGAGAACAGGACAGTTCCTCCCCGACAACTTCCTGCATTTCATTGGAGGTGAAGCACTGCCTTTACATACTGTACAACGATCCACTCCATTGTATGGGTGTGAACGATGGCTTCTGGCATCGCTCATCACCATACAGATTCACTGTTTCTGGACAGCAGAGTGCTCTTTACATAGCATGTTCTGCTGCCTAGTAATGATGATTGAGTTGTTTACATGAAATTTTCACCTCATGAATGAGCGTTTCACATGTTCATCGGGAGATCTCATATGAACGTTGATCCCTGATAATCTGACCAACAATTAGGCAGTGTAAATTCACGTTAAAGGCGGGATTATGCGGCCAAAAGGGCAGGTGATTGTCGGGAAGGAAGTGAAGGAAGGTGATTGTCGAGAAGGAAGCGTTTCTTCCCGACAATCTCCTGGTCATCATCGGAGGTGAAAAGCTACATTTACATGCAGTGATCTCCTCCACTGTATAAGGATGGGTGATGACTACTCATCCCCATACAGAGTTTTTGGCCAGCAGAGTGTTGTTTAGACTAGGGATGTCCCGATACCGATACCAGTATCGGTATCGGGACCGATACCGGACATTTGCACGAGTACATGTACAAACCGGATTCCAAAAAAGTTAGGACACTAAACAAATTGTGAATAAAAACTAAATGCAATGATGTGGAGATGGCAATATTTTATTTGTAATAGAACATAGATGACAGATCAAACATTTAATCCGAGTAAATGTATCATTTTAAAGAAAAAATACGTTGATTCCAATTTTCACGGTGTCAACAAATCCCAAAAAAGTTGGGACAAGTAGCAATAAGAGGCTGGAAAAAGTAAATTTGAGCATAACGAAGAGCTGGAAGACCAATTAACACTAATTAGGTCAATTGGCAACATGATTGGGTATAAAAAGAGCTTCTCAGAGTGGCAGTGTCTCTCAGAAGCCAAGATGGGTAGAGGATCACCAATTCCCACAATGTTGCGCAGAAAGATAGTGGAGCAATATCAGAAAGGTGTTACCAAGCAAAAAATTGCAAAGACTTTGCATCTATCATCATCAACTGTGCATAACATCATCCGAAGATTCAGAGAATCTGGAACAATCTCTGTGTGTAAGGGTCAAGGCCGTAAAACCATACTGGATGCCCGTGATCTCTGGGCCCTTAAACGACACTGCACCACAAACAGGAATGCTACTGTAAAGGAAATCACAGAATGGGCTCAGGAATACTTCCAGAAACCATTGTCAGTGAACACAATCCACCGTGCCATCCGCCTTTGCCAGCTGAAACTCTACAGTGCAAAGAAGAAGCCATTTCTAAGCAAGATCCACAAGCTCAGGCGTTTTCACTGGGCCAGGGATCATTTAAAATGGAGTGTGCCAAAATGGAAGACTGTTCTGTGGTCAGACGAGTCACGATTCGAAGTTCTTTTTGGAAATCTGGGACGCCATGTCATCCAGACCAAAGAGGACAAGGACAACCCAAGTTGTTATCAACGCTCAGTTCAGAAGCCTGCATCTCTGATGGTATGGGGTTGCATGAGTGCGTGTTGCATGGGCAGCTTGCATGTCTGGAAAGGCACCATCAATGCAGAAAAATATATTCAGGTTCTAGAACAACATATGCTCCCATCCAGACGTCATCTCTTTCAGGGAAGACCCTGCATTTTTCAACAAGATAATGCCAGACCACATTCTGCATCAATCACAACATCATGGCTGCGTAGGAGAAGGATCCGGGTACTGAAATGGCCAGTCTGCAGTCCAGATCTTTCACCTATAGAGAACATTTGGTGCATCATAAAGAGGAAGGTGCAACAAAGAAGGCCCAAGACGATTGAACAGTTAGAGGCCTGTATTAGACAAGAATGGGAGAGCATTCCTATTTCTAAACTTGAGAAACTGGTCTCCTCGGTCCCTAGACGTCTGTTGAGTGTTGTAAGAAGAAGGGGAGATGCCACACAGTGGTGAAAATGGCCTTGTCCCAACTTTTTGGGGATTTGTTGACACCATGAAATTCTGATTCAACATATTTTTCCCTTAAAATGGTACATTTTCTCAGTTTAAACTTTTGTTCCGTGATTTATGTTCTATTCTGAATAAAATATTAGAAGTTGGAACCTCCACATCATTGCATTCAGTTTTTATTCACGATTTGTATAGTGTCCCAACTTTTTTGGAATCCGGTTTGTACTTGTGCAAATGTCCCCGATACCACTGCCGATACCTGTGCGCCGTTTCTAAATGTGTCTGTGTCCGTCCGCGGCCTGCCCCTGCATCTCGCACAGCAAATACAGCTTCTTCTTGCTCCCAGTCTCCGCCCCTCGCCCTGATTACCAGCAGCCTCCGCTATCCCCGGCTCCACGTATGTTTAAGACTTCGCCCACAGCCATCCGACGTGACCAGTTCTGCATGTGGTGTTAGGAGGTTGTCTGGAAAGAGACTTTTCCCGCGGCTGCTCCTTTTCACACTTTCCGCAGCGGCCGCCACCGTCCCCGGCATCTCCCCCCATGTTCCTGATGACTCCACCCACAGACATCTGATCTCCAAATCGGAGCACAGGAGCAAGCCAGCCGCGGGAAATGCCTCTCCAGAGTCTAGACACCCTCCGGCCTCCTCAAACAGAGTTCGCCTGCCAGTAGTTTTAAAAGTTTTAGGAACCGACCCTAGTAAGTGTATAAAGCTTAGTTAGAAGATTATAACCAGCCCAAGTGGACACAGACAGAAAGAAAGAAAGAAAGAAAGGAAGGTGTTGTGTCTGTCTTCTATGGCCCCGGTCCTTCCCTTCCTGCCTGCAAGCTACACATTGATCTCTAAAAGCAGGCATTAGGGCAAGAAGAAATATACATTACTGTATGATGGCCACAAGACTATTATACTGAGGAGGGAGGGGCTTCAAAAATTATTGTCCTGACTCCTTACAGTAGCGTCTCCTTGTGGCCCTCATACAGTATAACGTCTCCTTGTAGCTGCCCCCATACAGTATAACATCTCCTTGTGGCTGCCCCATACAGTAAAATATCTCCTTGTGGCTGCCCCCATACAGTATAACGTCTCCTTGTGGCTGCCCCCATACAGTATAATATCTCCTTGTGGCTGCCCCCATACAGTATAATATCTCCTTGTGGCTGCCCCCATACAGTATAACGTCTCCTTGTGGCTGCCCCAAATACAGTATAACGTCTCCTTGTGGCTGCCCCCATACAGTATAACGTCTCCTTGTGGCTGCCCTCATACAGTAGAACGTCTCCTTGTGGCTGCCCCCATACAGTATATCGTCTCCTTGTGGCTGCCCCCATACAGTGTAACGTCTCCTTGTGGCTGCCCCCATACAGTATAACGTCTCCTTGTGGCTGCCCCCATACAGTATAATGTCTCCTTGTGGCTGCCCCCATACAGTATAACATCTCCTTGTGGCCCCCATACAGTATAATATCTCCTTGTGGCTGCCCCCATACAGTATAACATCTCCTTGTGGCTGCCCCCATACAGTATAACATCTCCTTGTGGCCCCCATACAGTATAATGTCTCTTTGTGGCCCCCATACAATATAATGTCTCTTTGTGGCCCCCATTCAGTGTAATGTCTCCTAACTCTCCTTGGAATGTTATAGTTCTGTTTTTGGGCCTTTTGGTTGGTCAGAAAATACACGTGTGTTTATTTTATTGTTAAAATTTGTATCGGTAATTGGTATCGCTGAGTACTTAAATAAAAGTATCGGTACTCGTACTCAGTCTTAAAAAAATGGTGTCGGGACATCCCTAGTTTAGACAGCACGATCTGCTGCCGAGAAACGTTATAGGTGTCCATATGAAGATTGTTTCACCCAATAAACAAGCGTTTAACTTAATTATCAGGTGATCTATGCACCTTTACATGGGCAGATTATCAGGAATGAGCATTTGTATCATAATCTGCCAGATAATCAGCCAATGTAAATCCACCTTTACTCTTCTCTACCAATCATTTGTTAAGTACATTTGTTTGCATTGCATAATCATTTCTAGGTATTTGACTTCAGGCCACATTTCAGCAATTGCTGATCATGCTAAAAGCTCCACAATCCTATTTATCTAATATGCTAATTGCAAAAGGTTATTATTTCTGAATTAGTGTCGACTATCTTCTTTGAAAAAAAGAAACTTATACCATGCAAATACAGTTTTTTTTTTATTAAACCATTGGGTTAGATATGACACAAAAAAATGACCTTTTATAGTCCAAACATTTGAATAATTATCTTTTATTCCATCATCTTTACTTCATCTTCTCTACTCTTGCAGTGCTTCTCAAATTCATTGTTGGACTCCTCCTGGTTTATGCTTACCCAGTGTTGGTTGGAAACATGTTTTGTTTCAGGCCCATCTTTATGTTGAAGATATTTAAATACTTTAGATACTTTATGTTGAAGATACCAGCCCCCACGGAAACTTCTGAGCTACTTTTTTTTAATTTTTTTTATATATCTTGTACCTCTTCAAGTTTCTGCTTCTGTGTACAATACTGATGTGCTTCAATCTTTCTGTCATGGATCTCACTGGTCTCTATGTGTTATCTGCCCTTTTATCTTGTATGTATTCTTTGTATTTTACTACATTTATTTGTTGGGATTGAAATTGTCATGGTAACTTTTTCATAAAGTATAATTTATCTTTTTATTTTTTTTTTACTTTTGTGTCACACTTTCCATTGTCCTTTTATTGGTCATAGTCATTAGATAATTTGTCAAATCCACCTTCAATCAGATTTTTTATCCTTTTGATCTTTAGTTTCCTCTGTGATAATTAATCAAGGTGAATGTCAGCTACTAATCTCCTTCTAATCTTCTCCTTTCTAGAATATGCCTCATTGCTCAAGCTAAATGGACAGGTTAGTGGGTAAGTTGGAGAATATAGCATTATACAGTATATTTAGTCTCTGGCCATTTTAAGATTATAAACTCTTATACAACCCCAATTCCAAAAAAAAGTTGGGACGCTGTGTAAAATCAAAATGAATGTAAATAAAAACAGAATGCAATTATTAGCAAATCTCATAGACCCATATTTTACTCAAAATGGATCATAGAACACATATTAGATGTTGAAAGTGAGACATTTTTACCATTATATGAAAAGAAAAATTAACTAGTTTAGAACTTGATGGCAGCAACGCATCTCAAAAAAGTTGGGATAGGGCAACAAAGGGCTGGAAAAGTAAGCGGTAAAAAAAACTGCTGGAGAAGAAATTTGCAACTAAATCACATGACTGGGTATAAAAAGAGCATGTTAGAGAGGTAGAGTCAGTCAGAAGCAAAGATGGCCGGAAGTTCACCAATCTGTATCAAAAAAATTGTCGAACAATTTCGGAAACATTTTCCTAAATGTAAAATTATGAAAACTGATGAATATCCCACTATATACAGTAGATAATATCATCAAAAGACTAAGAGAATCTGGAGAAATCCATGTGCTCAACGTACAAGCACGATGGTTAAAGTGGTTCTCTGGCCTAAACCTTTTTTTGGCTCATAACTTCTAACCTGTGGAGTAAAGATTATTGGTCACATACTTACCTTCCACAGTGTAGCTGTTCCTGAGATCTGCCTCCTGGTCACGTGGTCCCTCCAGATGGATTTTCTGTTCTTCCTGGCGAAGTCCGTCTCCTTGTCTTCCGGTTTTCTATTCCTGCCTTGAATGAAGTCACTGCCTCCTGCAAAAGAAAGCTCCGCCCGACCATCCTCACTCACCACGCAAGCGCACGATGCTGAATGCTAGTGTGCATGCGCGGGATTGCCCTCTGTATCGTACAGGCTTCTATGTGAAGCCTGTACTGACTCCTGCACAGCGCTATGTAAGTTCTGTGCAGGAATGACAGAATAGCGATCAGCCATAGAGGATGATCGCTATGCTGTGCATGTCCCAGGGGCACTTTGGATGCTAAACAGGGGGCATTGGATGGAAAACAGGGGGCACTGGATGGCAAACGGGGGGTACTGGATGGCAAACGGGGGGTACTGGATGGCAAACAGGGGGCACTGGATGGCACAATGGGGGCAATAGATGTCACAAGGTGGCAATGGATGGCACAAAGGGGCACCGGATGGCAAACAGGGGGCACTGGATGGCACAATGGGAGCAATGGTTGTCACAAGGGGGAAATGGATGGCACAAAGGGGCACTGGATGGCACAAGGGGCACTGGATGGCAAACTGGCAAACAGGAGGCAATGTATGTCACAAGGGGGCACTGGATGGCAAACAGGGGGCACTGAATGGCACAATGGGGCAATAGATGTCACAAGGGGGCAATAGATGGCACAAGGGGGCAATGGATGGCACAAGGGGGGACTGGATGGCAATCAGGGGGCAATGGATGTCACAAGGGGGCAATGGGTGGCACAAAAAGGCACTGGATGGCAGACAGGGGGCATTGGATGGCACAATGGGGGCAATGGATGTCACAAGGGGGCACTGGATGGCACAAAGGGGCACTGGATGGCACAAGGGGGCACTGGATGGCACACTGAGGGCACTGGATGGCACAGGGGGGGCATTAGATGGCAGAATGGGGGCACTGGATGGCAAACTGGGGCACTGGATGGCAAACCGGGGTACTGGATGGAAAACAGGGGGCACTGAATGGCACAATGGGGGCAATGGATGACACAAGGGGGCACTGGATGGCACAAAAGAGCACTGGATGGCACAATGGGGGTACTGGATGGCACAAAGGGGCAAAGGATGGCACAAAGGGGCACTGGATGGCAAACAGGGGGCACTGGGTGGCACAATAGGGCAAGGGATGTCACAAGGGGGCACTGGATGGCAACAGAGTGCACTGGATGGCACAATGGGGGCAATGGATGTCACAAGGGGGCAATGGATGGCAAACCGGGGCACTGGATGGTAAAACAGGGGGCACTTGATGGCAAACAGGTGCACTGGATGCAAACAAGGGGGTACTGGATGGCACAAGGAGCACTGGATGGCACAAGGGGGCAATAGATGGCAGAATGGGGGAACTGTGGATGGCACTGTTATGGACGCACTGTGGATGGCACTGTTATGGGTGCACTGTAGATGGCACTGTTATGGACGCACTGTGGATGGCACTGTTATGGATGCACTGTGGATGGCACTGTTATGGACGCACTGTGGATGGCACTGTTATGGGGGCAGTGTGGATGTCTCTGTTATGGTGGCAGTGTGGATCACACTTATGGGAGCACTGTGGACGTCACTGTTATGGGGGCACTGTGGATGTCACTGCTATGGGGCGCTGTGGATGTCACTGTTATGGGACTACTGTGGATGTCACTGTTATGGGGGCAATGTGGATGACACTTATGGGAACACTGTGGACGTCACTGTTATGGGGGCACGGTGGACATCACTATTATGGGGGCGCCGTGGATGTCATTGTTATGGAAACACTGTGGATGGCACTGTTATGGGGGCAGTGTGGATGTCACTGTTATGAGAACACTGTGGATGACACTGTTATGGGAATACTGTGGATGGCACTGTTATGGGGCAGTGTGGATGTCACTGTTATGGGGGCAGTGTGGATGACACTTATGAGAGCACTGTGGATGTCAATGTTATGGGGGCACTGTGGATGTCACTGTTATGGGGCGCTGTGGATGTCACTGTTATGGGAACACTGTGGATTACACTGTTATAGGAATACTGTGAATGTCACTGTTATAGGGGCAGTGTGGATGACACTTATGGGAGCACTGTGGATGTCACTGTTATGGGGGCACCGTGGACATCACTGTTATGGGGGTGCTGTGGATGTCATTGTTATGGGGGCACTGTGGATGTTATTGTTATGGATGCTAAGTAGAAGTGATAGGGCTCGTGCACAGAACCGTTTCGGTTTTGCGGTCTGCAAGTATTGGATCCACTAAATAAGGATACTGTCCGTGTGTGATTCACTTTTTTTTTTTTTGCAGTCTCATTGAGTTCTATGGGTTTTAGATCTACATTATGAGTACCAGAATAGGACATGTTCTATCTTTCGCAGAACTGACATACGGACACGGAAAGCACATGGACATCATCAGTGTGTTTTTTACATCGGTATTTCAGTTCCAGTAAAGACAGAACATGTCCTATTCTGGTCATCAAAATGAGGACCTCAAATCCATAGAACTCAATGGGACTGCAAAAAATGTGGATTTCAAAATGGATACGGTCGTGTGCATAAAGGTTTAGATACACAGCTCAGCAGGTTGTATGATACAAAATGGAATTAGATACACAACTCAGCAGGCTGTATCATAGAAGATGGGATTAGATACACACTTCAGGAGGCAGTGTCGCACACAACAGGCTCTGTATCAGGTACACATACATGTTAGGATTAGATACAGACGTGTTTGGACGTGCTTGCCGATTCTAGCTGATTATCACACTCTGGAGATGGTGAGGGAAGAGCCTGTGAACGGTCAGTGATGAGTTTAGATACACAGCTCAGCAGGCTGTATCACATAGGATAGGATTAGATACAGATGTGTTTGGGAGTGCTTGCTGCTTCCAGCTGTTTATTACACTCTGGAGATAGTGAGGAAAGAGCCTGTGGACTGTCAGTGATGGGATTTAGACACTGAGTGAGAAGTAGATTCATGTCTGGGGTGTAGAAAGATGGACACAGGAGTTGTAGTGGGTGACGGGTGTAGCTGCTGCAGGCAGAGCAGAGTGAGGGGCGTGTCCAGCCTGTGACTCATCTCTGTGCAGTGCAGCCAGGCTTGTGTATCAATAAAGTTATGTATTCAACAAAACAAGAAGGGAAGAAATTAAACAGACCTGCCAGGATAATGTGATGCCTTCCAGGGGGGAAGGAAAGCTTGGACATGAAAAACAGGCATTGGGGGCATATGTAGGCATGGTGAGGGGTGTTAGGAGCACATAAAAATAATTTTGATTTTGGGAGCGGACAACCTCTTTAACACTTGATGCTCATGATCTACAGGCCCTTAGGGCTCTTTCACACCTGCGTTATTGTCTTCCGGCATAGAGTTCCGTCGTCGGGGCTCTATGCCGGAAGAATCCTGATCAGGATTATCCTAATGCATTCTGAATGGAGAGAAATCCGTTCAGGATGCATCAGGATGTCTTCAGTTCCGGAACGGAACGTTTTTTGGCCGGAGAAAATACCGCAGCATGCTGCGCTTTTTGCTCCGGCCAAAAATCCGGAACACTTGCCGCAAGGCCGGATCCGGAATTAATGCCCATTGGAAGGCATTGATCCGGATCCGGCCTTAAGCTAAACGTCGTTTCGGCGCATTGCCGGAGCCGACATTTAGCTTTTTCAGAATGGTTACCATGGCTGCCGGGACGCTAAAGTCCTGGCAGCCATGGTAAAGTGCAGTGGGGAGCGGGGGAGCAGCATACTTACCGTCCGTGCGGCTCCCCGGGCGCTCCAGAGTGACGTCAGGGCGCCCCAAGCACATGGATCACGTGATCGCATGGATCACGTCATCCATGCGCATAGGGCGCTCTGACGTCATTCTGGAGCGCCGCGGGAGCCGCACGGACTGTAAGTATACCTCTCCCCCGCTCCCCGCTCCCCGCTCCTACTATGGCAACCAGGACTTTAATAGCGTCCTGGGTGCCATAGTAACACTGAAAGCATTTGGAAGACGGTTCCGTCTTCAAATGCTTTCAGTACACTTGCGTTTTTCCGGATCCGGCGGGCACCTCCGGCAACGGAAGTGCATGCCGGATCCCAACAACGCAAGTGTGAAAGAGGCCTTAGGTGGAACTGCATTAAGAACAGGCATGATTCTGTATTGGAAGTCACTGCATGAACACTTCAAGAAATCATAGTCTGTGAACACAATTTACTGTGCAGTCCACAAATGCAAATTAAAGCTGTGTTATGCAAAGAAGAAGCCATATGTCATCACAATCTAGAAATGGCACCGTCTTTTCTAGGCCAACTTGTTTGAGATATGGTGGTGCCATCAAGTTCTAAATGAGTAGGGAAGGAACGGATGCAAATGAGCTCTTAACAGCTCTGCCTCTAAACATCTGGTGGCATCATAGGCCAGTTTTCCTTTACACTGGTTTTGATAAATCTCTCTCATAGTGTTTATATAATTTTTTTTATGTTTCTAGTTTTCTGATTTTGGTATTTCCCCAATTTCTGGGGAATGTGTAGTTATTGGTATAACTATTATCTAAGGCAGAAAGGCAACACAAGTTATTCCAATAACTTTAAATATTCCATTAACACTAAATATTGAGTGAAATCTATCATGTACAAAAGTTGAAATTTTGGCATTCCATTTTTTTAACTAGAATCTGTGACTTTCTGAGGGGCAGGGGCTTCTTCAGCCTAGCATATGTATACTATGTCAAAAAATTGCTAGGAATTATCAGTGAAACCTATACTAGCTCATAGCTGGAATAGAGTTCAGTTTATGGCCAACAGGCCAAAAGATAGATAGAAGTTTATTAAGATGCCGGTTCCTCCTCAATATAAATTTGGCAAATTTTTCTGATTTGCTTTTCACGCTGTGCAGATGTGGCTTTTCAGCTGTTGCAGAAGTACAAGGCACAACATGGCCTGACATCCTGTGGTTGTGAGGGGATGCTGGGATTTCTAGCTTTGTGATAGCTTAACACTTATTGGGGACCAAAGCTCTAAAGTAATCTTTAGTATTTGATGTGTATCAGCTGTCTAGTCACAAAGCAGAAGAGCCACTTACCTTGAACACTTTGTGATGCCTTGATGTCATCTTGTAATATGTATTTTACATATTAAAAAAATATGGACAATAAAGACTGCGTATCACCCAAAGATCATAATATTCATTTTAATGTCTATTCAATTTTTGTGTCAGTTTTGCATCTGTTTTTAATAGTTGTGAAAAACGTATGAACTTTATTGGCTTATTTTTTTTTAAACCTCAACACTTTCAGTGCCCTCAGAATATATTATGCCCCCTCACAGGGCCCTAAGTACATATAATGACCCTCCGTAGTTCCCCCAGTATAAATAATGCCCACCATATTGTCCCCAGCATCTAGAATGGCCTCCCCGTAGTGCCACCTGTGTATAAAATATAGACAAGTGCCCCTTGTATATAAAATGCTCCCTTGGTTCCCCCTGTATATAAAATGCCCTCAAAGTGCCCCCTGTATATAACATACCTCCATAAATACTTTATAATGTCCCCAGACCCCACATTTCCCCACCCACTATAGTACACCGAATGAAAAAACTACTCAGCTGGCCACAGACAGTCCTGGGAACACTTGCTCCGCACTGGAGGCAGTAGGACCTGACACTCCCAGCATTGTGATGTCACATCATGTGACAGGTCCTGCTGCCACCAGTTCCCTTGCGTACAAGTGCTGAGGTAGTTTTTCTTTCCTTTTAACCCCTGAAAATACCTTTTTTACATACTGTACCCATTTTAACAGCTGTTAGACAGGTGGACATCTGTCTAAACAGCTGTAGAAATGGAAAATGCAAATGTGATCGCACACTACATCGAGCACTCTGCCCTCCATGCTGGATGAGACATTGGTTTATATTTTGGCCAAAGCATAGTAAGCCACTCACCGCATCAAGGTCATCTCAATTGAGTGGTCCCTAACTCTTGTTCCTACCTGTTTATGGGCCATGACAGCCACATAAAATCCAGGGAATGCAGGTCAGCATGCAAGCCAAGTACACTTTGCTTGTAACCCCGTCTGGTGCCATTACAGCTTTCATCGGATCCAGGGATGCAAGTACCAACATGCATGCTGAACCCACCATATACTTCTCCTGGAGCCAGATGGCTAATGGTAGGTTCTATATAAGCAGACTCAGTTTTATACTGACTTTAAAACCAGCCTCCAGGACAGATTAACTGGTCAGGTGTGCAATGACTCCAAGGAGATCACCACGCCTCCAATATATACTACAAAGAAAAAAATATAGGGGGTTGAGTCAGCACAACCTGCCTGTAGGTGCAGATCACTATGGCGAAATACATATACAAACGGAAAATGCAAATGTGATCGCACACTACATCCAGCACTCTGCCCTCCATGCTGGATGAGACATTGGTTTATATTTTGGCCAAAGCATAGTAAGCCACTCACCGCGTCAAGGTCGTCTCAATTGAGTGGTCCCTAACTCTTGTTCCTACCTGTTTATGGGCCATGACAGCCACATAAAATCCAGGGAATGCAGGTCAGCATGCAAGCCAAGTACACTTTGCTTGTAACCCCGTCCGGTGCCATTACAGCTTTCATCGGATCCAGGGATGCAAGTACCAACATGCATGCTGAACCCACCATATACTTCTCCTGGAGCCAGATGGCTAATGGTAGGTTCTTTATAAGCTGAGTCTGCTTATATATAAGCTGAGTCTATATAAAACTGAGTCTGCTTATATAGAACCTACCATTAGCCATCTGGCTCCAGGAGAAGTATATGGTGGGTTCAGCATGCATGTTGGTACTTGCATCCCTGGATCCGATGAAAGCTGTAATGGCACCGGACGGGGTTACAAGCAAAGTGTACTTGGCTTGCATGCTGACCTGCATTCCCTGGATTTTATGTGGCTGTCATGGCCCATAAACAGGTAGGAACAAGAGTTAGGGACCACTCAATTGAGACGACCTTGACGCGGTGAGTGGCTTACTATGCTTTGGCCAAAATATAAACCAATGTCTCATCCAGCATGGAGGGCAGAGTGCTGGATGTAGTGTGCGATCACATTTGCATTTTCCGTTTGTATATGTATTTCGCCATAGTGATCTGCACCTACAGGCAGGTTGTGCTGACTCAACCCCGTAAATTTTTTTCTTTGTAGTATATATTGGAGGCGTGGCGATCTCCTTGGAGTCATTGCACACCTGACTAGTTAATCTGTCCTGGAGGCTGGTTTTAAAGTCAGTATAAAACTGAGTCTGCTTATATAGAACCTACCATTAGCCATCTGGCTCCAGGAGAAGTATATGGTGGGTTCAGCATGCATGTTGGTACTTGCATCCCTGGATCCGATGAAAGCTGTAATGGCACCGGACGGGGTTACAAGCAAAGTGTACTTGGCTTGCATGCTGACCTGCATTCCCTGGATTTTATGTGGCTGTCATGGCCCATAAACAGGTAGGAACAAGAGTTAGGGACCACTCAATTGAGACGACCTTGACGCGGTGAGTGGCTTACTATGCTTTGGCCAAAATATAAACCAATGTCTCATCCAGCATGGAGGGCAGAGTGCTGGATGTAGTGTGCGATCACATTTGCATTTTCCGTTTGTATATGTATTTCGCCATAGTGATCTGCACCTACAGGCAGGTTGTGCTGACTCAACCCCGTAAATTTTTTTCTTTGTAGTCTATATTGGAGGCGTGGCGATCTCCTTGGAGTCATTGCACACCTGACCAGTTAATCTGTCCTGGAGGCTGGTTTTAAAGTCAGTATAAAACTGAGTCTGCTTATATAGAACCTACCATTAGCCATCTGGCTCCAGGAGAAGTATATGGTGGGTTCAGCATGCATGTTGGTACTTGCATCCCTGGATCCGATGAAAGCTGTAATGGCACCGGACGGGGTTACAAGCAAAGTGTACTTGGCTTGCATGCTGACCTGCATTCCCTGGATTTTATGTGGCTGTCATGGCCCATAAACAGGTAGGAACAAGAGTTAGGGACCACTCAATTGAGACGACCTTGACGCGGTGAGTGGCTTACTATGCTTTGGCCAAAATATAAACCAATGTCTCATCCAGCATGGAGGGCAGAGTGCTGGATGTAGTGTGCGATCACATTTGCATTTTCCGTTTGTATATGTATTTCGCCATAGTGATCTGCACCTACAGGCAGGTTGTGCTGACTCAACCCCCTATATTTTTAGCTGTAGAAATGGGCCTATTGATTTCAATTGAAAATGGCCAAAAACAGGCCATATCCTATAAGTCAATGTTCAGCACTTTAACTAAGCCTTGAGACATGACTTGGATATTCAATAAGCCAGCACCTCATCTGCAGACAGCTTTTTCTGGGTGATTGCCCCTCATCAGTGCAGAGCAGAGAGTACTGGCTTGCTGGGTGAGAGGCCTGTCGCGGTTAGGGGGGTAATATCTCTCGTTAGGGAGAGAGTGCCTTAATCAGCGTGAGGAGACTTATAGGCCATACATGCGCCTCTGGAATTCTGACAGGCCTCTCACCCAGCAAGCCAGTACTCTCAGCTCTGCACTGATGAGGGGCAATCACCCCGAAACAGCTGTCTGCAGATGAGGTGCTGGCTTATTTAATATCCAAGTCATGTCTCAAGGCTTAGTTTAAGAGCTGAACATTGACTTATAGGATAGCTGCCTTACATCTGGTGGCATTAGAGGCAGAGCTTGTTAAGAGCTCATTTGCATCCCTTTTCTCCCAGAATTCCAGAGGAGCATCTATGGCCTATAAGTCTCCTCATGCTGATTAAGGTGCTCTCTCCCTAAGGAGAGATATTACCCCCCTAGCCCTGACAGGCCTCTCACCCAGCAAGCCAGTAAGCCAGCCAGCAAGCCAGTACTCTCAGCTCTGCACTGATGAGGGGCAATCACCCTGAAACAGCTGTCTGCAGATGAGGTGCAGGCTTATTTAATATCCAAGTCATGTCTCAAGGCTTAGTTAAACAGCTAAACATTGACTTATAGGATAGCTGCCTTAGGGCTCTTTCACACTTGCGTTGTCCGGATCCGTCGTGTATTCCATTTGCCGGAGGTGCCCGCCGGATCCGGAAAAACGCAAGTGAACTGAAAGCATTTGAAGACGGATCCGTCTTCAAAATGCGTTCAGTGTTACTATGGCAGCCAGGAAGCTATTAAAGTCCTGGTTGCCATAGTAGTAGTGGGGAGAGGGGGAGCAGTATACTTACCATCCGTGCGGCTCCCGCGGCGCTCCAGAATGACGTCAGGGCGCCCCATGCGCATGGATGACGTGATCCATGCGATCACGTCATCCATGCGCGTGGGGCGCCCTAACGTCACTCTGGAGCGCCCGGGGACCCGCACGGACGGTAAGTATACTGCTCCTCCGCTCCCCACTACACTTTACCATGGCAAACAGGACTTTAGTGTCCTGGGAGCCATGGTAACCATTCAGAAAAAGCTAAACGTCGGATCCGGCAATGCGCCGAAACGACGTTTAGCTTAAGGCCGGATCCGGATTATTGCCTTTCAATAGGCATTAATTCCGGATCCGGCCTTGCGGCAAGTGTTCAGGATTTTTGGCCGGAGCAAAAAGCGCAGCATGCTACGGTATTTTCTCCGGCCAAAAAACGTTCTGGTCCGGAACTGAAGACATCCTGATGCATCCTGAACGGATTTCTCTCCATTCAGAATGCATTAGGATAAAACTGATCAGGATTCTTCCGGCATAGAGCCCCGACGACGGAACTCTATGCCGGAAGAAAAGAACGCAAGTGTGAAAGAGCCCTTACATCTGGTGACATTAGAGGTAGAGCTTGGTAAGAGCTCATTTGCATCCCTTTCCTACCAGAATTCCAGAGGAGCATGTATGGCCTATAAGTCTCCTCATGCTGATTAAGGCGCTCTCTCCCTAAGGAAAAACCGGCTGTGAAACGGTTGTTTGTAACCTTAACGTAAAGGTAGAACTGGATATTAGCAGTTTTTGGCTTTTCCCTGCATGGTCTGACACTGGCAGCACCGATTACCCTAACTGGTAACTCACAGTTGTATCTTTATTCATAAACTTTTATCAGTAGTAATTGGCACAATATAGTGTCTGGACTTGTCAGGAATGGTGACAGTTTTTCTGTCATTTCTGATTTTTACACAATTTAGAAGGGAATCACGTTTCTTGCTGGGTGAGATAGCCATTGCTTTTTCCTGATCATATTAAGTAAAGGGGTAATCCACTTCCCAAGGCATCCTACAGTGTCACAAGTCACTTTATTAACTGCAATCATTGCAAGCTGCGATGCCCTGCAGAGACTCAGAATCTCATACTTTAAATCCCTAAAACCAAAATTGCATCACACTCTCCCAAGGGTGAAGAATATAGTTACGTTACTTGTCACCTAATCTCAATTACACAGAGTAATCAATTGGAATGACTGCAGACAATACATACCAGGGCAACAAGGGCTTTTAAGATTTCCTATTTCACAGATAAGCTCTCTGAACGCTTTGATCTACATAAAAAATGTCCATGGATATTCACATCAATACAATCGTATGTGGCAGAGATGCTCCATATGAGAAATGCTTTGTATTTTGTCTGCCAATGATTTGGTAGTAATTAGAGAGGAGTGAATTGATTCTTTAGAATCTAAATTTGACCCGAATTTTTTTTGGGATTTGTTAGAATCTCATGAGAAAATTGAGAGCGAGAGAAGCAATATTCCTGAAGGAATGTTTTAATTCAGAAATTTAAGGGAGGATTTAATGGTTCTCTTTCTCAAAATATGGTTTATTACTACTAGGAGCGTAGCTAAAGGCTCATGGGCCCTAGTGCAAGAGTTCAGCTTGGGCCCCCTCCCCTCAGTGCTATGTGGTCAGGGGCAGGGAAGCACACAGCCTTCGTGCTGCCTGAGGCAGAAATTGAAATGGCACCCCCCTCATGCCAAATTCTTGACCTTACCCCTTCCCTCCAGCCAGAAGTGTAACTGGACCAGCATGCACTTTCTATAATACTGGCGTCTTTGGCCCCCCTCAGGCTCCTGGGCCCAGTAGTGACTGCTACCTCTGCACCCCCTATAGCTACGCCCCTGCTTACTACCCTAAAAACTTCAATAGCCTTGAAAGCATCATCATTGTTCAATAAAGGTAAGATCGATCCATTGATCATTACAAATGGAGAGACTGCGGAGCATACACAAGCATTGGACCCCCGTGCCTCCTAGACCTAGGCTGGACATACACTTTAGATAACTGTTGGCCAAACACTTGCTTGATCAACAGCTATCCCTCCTGATCCACCTATACTCATGTATGCATGTCTCTGCTGAGCTTGCATGTGTTCTAAATGACAAGAGGGTAGTCAGCAGCTGCAAGACATCACTTTGCCATGATATCTGCTAATGTGGGGAAAGTTGGGACACCCTCAAACATTAGATTACTGGCCCGTTTATTGCAACCTGTGGTATGACTACTTTATTCTGTAATGTAAAATGTAAAGATGAAACTGGATCGCACATCCTCAATACTATGCTTACATCTAATAACTTCTCAGCGCAATATATAGAATACCTATCCCTATGTTGCATACTGTACATGAGGCATTGGTATACAACTTGATCAAAAAGCATAGGCCCACTCACCATGACCAGGTTGCCTCCTCGAGTCGGAACCTACTCTAACTTTGGCACCCACCGGCGCCGCAGCACTGCACCAATAGGCAGCAGGACCCAGCAGCCAAACAACGCCCCCGCTGTCTGGCAAAGCCACCCTGGCACAGAGCCCCACCAACCCACCAGCACAAAGAGACAATGGCCGCCGCACCGCACCATGTGAACAGTTGTCAGAGCTCACCTTATAACATGCTCTCAGGAACTCCAACTGAGAGGTGGTAGGAACGTATAGACCCTTACGCAGTCTCCTGCTGATTAAAATCACCTGGGCTGAATAGGGACTTTATTCTATTGATCTTTGAGGTCAAATAAAACAGATTTGTATGTAAAGAGGTACTCAGAAGATGGCTGTCCAAGCACTTGACCACTTCCTCCCGCAAGCTGTATTCTTGAACTGTAACGTAAACTGAAGTAACTGGTAACTGTGATATGGTTATGTTTTGCTAGGTTATGTACTCTGTTTTAAGTCATATTATACAAGTCGTGCTTCAGAGGTGATTGTAAAGTCTAACGTACACTTTATTGCAGGTACTGTATTTTAGATGTACTGTACCTTTAAGACTATTGCAGTGGGCATGCTGCTTGACGGAGATCAGGAGTCAAATGTATGAATCCTCTAGCATTGCGCCATGCTGCCCTGCTTCCTGTGACAACCATGATACTGCTGGCAATTGCCAGATTCTGTCCTTCGTATTTATGTGTGTACAGTAACTCCCAAGCTCTGTGCCACAATGTTTCGGTGTAACCAATAGGTTTGTGCCCTTTCTGAGAGACTGTAACTGTATGCCTGTTGCCTTGTTTGGAGTAAGTTACCCTTGCAGAGTTACTGCATAATTCTTTGAGTGGAGTACTGTATAGTGGTAATATTTCTGGAGCATCTATTCATGTAACCCAATACTGTGCCATTATTCTATTATTCCTACTAGAAGTTTATGAATGAATTGCCAGCGGGTGTTATCAGTTGGAGATGTGTCCCTGCACAGTCTGCCATTATGCAATCAGTACTGCTAGTGTCAGATTGTACAAGGGACCCCCCCCCCCCCCCCCCACCAACTGGGGAACAGCACAATATAGAGGAAAGGCACAACATAGAGCCATATGAATAGATGTTCCACAATTGTTATTACATGGGAGGACATGTCAGGAGAGGCGACAGGTCCTCTTTAACATCTTTACTTTTGTACTACTAGAAATATGTACATATTCCAAAGAAAAATTGTAAATACTGTGCTGTGAGAGGATTCTGCACAAGGTTACAATACATACAAGCCACATGTGAGTGAATACTAACACATACTAATTCTATGCACTAACTATTAGTACTAAAAAAAGCTGCATAACAGTTTTTTGCTTGTCAGAGCATGTACATTGATGCTTTTAAAATGGAAGTGTCCTGTAGTGTACATAGTGTACCAGCCGACCATACAGCTGCTATGGAGTACTTTAAGATAGAGTCCTAGATGGCCCCAGCCCCTTTATTACTGAGTGATAAGAGCCTGTGTAGGACTCTCTATTCAGTAGACCTGCATTGTTAGAAAGCAACCCTGTCCCATGCACGGAGAAACAAACAAGGTCTTTGTGTCCTTTCGGCAAACAGTAAAAAAAAAATTGTACTGCATTGGCCCGTTCAAAAAAGAACATAGCATTATAATGCTATAGGGGTCCCTGTCTTGTAAGTATGCCACTGCCAGCAAGTAATAAACCCTCCCCGCCACATATCAGCCCCCTCTATGGTATGCATGACTTCTTAATAAACCTCCCTGCAGAGGGATCTGCTAAGTAACTGCTGCTTAAAGGAAATGTGTTATCAGAAAATTACCTTTTTAAATTAAACGTTTTTTTTTTTTTTTAATTGTTGGGCATTTTTGTTTTAAATTCTCGTGTTGGGATCTATATAAAAAAAAACTAAAATCATGCAGTTTTCACACTTTTGAGACTTCCGTACATGTATATTTTCAGTAGCCATCTTATTATCATGACAAGCAGGATTACAATTCCAGATACCACCTTTGTAAAGATAACACTGGATCACAGGTCACAAAGCATGCGTAGAAAAATCGCCCAAAGAAGTTAAAGAGATCAGCTTCAATCTCTTGTGCCTATGGCCCATATGGCTTTGAAAAAACAAGAAGTATTGCCATAGTCTAGTGGCCAGTGAGAAACTGCAGGAATTTAGGATTATTTTTAAAATACAGACAGGGCTATGAGAATGATTTAAAAAACATCACAAAGTACAGTGCTGTGAAAAAGTATTTGCCCCCTTACAGATTTCTTTTGTTTTTTTACATTTGTCAGATTTCAGATTATCGGACAAAGATGAATATCAGACACAGATAACCTGCGTAAATACAAAAATGTAGCTATCCAAACCAATCTGGCCCTATGTGAAAAAGTAGTTGCCACCTAAACCTAGTAACTGGTTGTACCACCCTTGGTGACAACAACTTCAGTCAAGCATTTGCGATAACTGGCAATGAATCTTTCACATCTCTATGGAGGAATTTTGGCCCACTCTTCTTTGCAGAATTGTTTTAATTCAGCCTCATTGGGTTTTCAAGCATGAACAACCTTTTTAAGGTCATGCCACAGCATCTAAATCAGATTTAAGTCCGGACTAGGCCACTCCAAAACCTTCATCTTGCTATTTTTCAGCCAGAGGTAGACTTGCTGGTGTACTTCGGATTATTGTCTTGCTGCAGAAACCAAGTACGCTTGAGCCTAAGGTCAAAAACTGATAACCAGACATTCTCCTACAAGATTTTCTGATAGAGAGCAGAATTCATGGTTCCATCAATTACAGCAAGTCATCCAAGTCCTGAAGCAACAAAGCAACCCCAGACCATCACACTACCACCACCATGTTTGACTGTAAGTATGATGCTCTTTTTCGAAAATGCTGTGTTAGTTTTCTGCTAGATGTACACCTTCAAAAAAGTTTTGTCTCATCAGCACACAGAATATTTTCCCAAAAGGCTTGTGTATTATTAAGATGTTTTTTTTTGGCAAATCTGAGATGGGCCTTTGTGTTAGTGGTTAGTGTGGCAGTGGTTTTTACCTCGGAACTCTACCATGGATACCATTTTTGCCCAGTCTCTTTCTTATTGTTGAATCATGAACACTCACCTTAACTGAAACAAGTGAGGCCTGCAGTATTTTAGATGTTGTTCTGGGTTCTTTTGTGATCTCCTGGATGAGTCGTCGATGCGCTCTTGGGCTAATTTTGGTAGGCCGGCCATTCCTGGGAAGGTTTACCACTGTTCCATGTTTTTTCCATTTGTGGATAATAGCAGTCACTAGTTTGCTGGAGTCCCAAAGCCTTAGAAATGGCTTCGTAACCTTTTTTTAGACTGATAGATATAAATGACTTTCTTTCTCATCTGTTCTTGAATTTCTTCAGATCGGGGCATGATGTGATCTTTTAGCTTACTTTATGTTGTCAGACAGGTTCTCTTTAATGGATTTCTTGACTCTAAACTCAGACCCGGATGTGGCTAGTGAAATTGAACTCAGCTTTCCAAAAACTGTGGTTAATCCAATTCATGGAGGAAGGGAGTAGTGATGAGCGGCAGGCGTCATATTCGAATTCGTGATATTTCACAAACATTTTGTAGAATATTCGTCATATATTCGCGAATTCGTATATTTGTTATATTCTACATTCTTTTTTACGTGAAAATCGGCAAGGTAATGATCGCGTGATATGCGAATATTACGCGCTCAATACATTTGTGGGTCAAAAACGAATATATAGCACTATAGAATATAGTGCTATATATTAGTTTTTACGAATATTCGTCATTTTTTCCATCTGAACACATGATTCCTCCCTGCTTCTTGCTTGTGGGCCAATGACGTCATTGGCCCACAAGCAAGAAGCAGGTAGGAATCATGTGTTCACGTCAGATGGAAAAAAATGATAAATATTCTAAAAAACGAATATATAGAACTATATTAAATATAGTGCTATATATTCGTTTTTTAGAATATTTTTTTCCATCTGAAGCATGATTCCTACCTGCTTCTTGCTTGTGGGCCAATGACGTCATTGGCCCACAAGCAAGAAGCAGGGAGGAATCATGTGTTTAGATGGAAAAAATTACTAATTTTCGACATAACAAATATATAGCACTATATTCTAAACATTTGCGAATTCTCGAAGTGGCGATATTCGCGATTAAAATTCGTTATTCGAATATTTGCGCTCAACACTAGAAGGGAAGGGGAGGGCAATTATTTTTTCACATAGGGCCAGTTTGTTTTGGATAGCTTTCTTTCCCCTTAATAAATAAAATAATTTAAAAACTGTTTTTTGTATTTACTTGGGTTATCTTTGTCTAATATTCAAATTTGCTTCAAAATCTAAAACATATAAGTGTGAAAAATGGGCTAAAACAAAATAAATCTATAAAGGGGCAAATAGTTTTTCACAAGTTGTATATAAAACATATGTTTAACATAAAAATGGTTTAAACAATATGTTATTTTCTGATGATACATTCCCTTTAAGATTATCATGGTCATGATGATATGGCATTGCCAGGTTTAACAGAATATGTTGGGTAAATCTAGATTGAAATATATTTACAAGAGATTATGTTGTAAACTCCCTTATGTTTTCCTATGGAGGAAGATCTTCTGAGTAAGGAAAGCAGATCCAAATTCAAGAGAAGAAAGTGGAGAGGAGGAAAGTGATGGAAGTATGTGTAAGATCCCGGAGAGCTTTGAGAATGAAACATTGGAAGATAATTAGTAAAACATAAACTGCTGTTAGATTAGGCAATGATATTGATATTATCAATAACATATAGTATGACTTGTGGTGGACCTTTCCTCTATTGGTCACATAACTCATTCACCTTCAAAAGTTTAAATGGTAAATGTATCTCTCCACGCTTGCACCTGACTGTTTTCTTGCCTTTTGTGATCTTGAGCAATCTATATTGTTTATGGTCTGAAACATGAGACCAGCAATAAAACTGTTGTCTGGCAAGGATCATTTCTTAAAATGACGGTGAAGACTCCATATTCTGGAATGTAATAAACATGGAAGTTATATACTAAGACTAAGTATTCAGCTATATAAACAATGTACAGCCCGTCCTCTGTCACACCTATCAAACTGTTGGTTGTGATGAATATTAAGCCACAATAGTAAAGTACAATTACATCAGTGACTTCTATAATATATTTATGGGGTATTGAGATTGGAGAGCCACTGTGGCAAGTTACAAGATTCAATGATAACTTCCATAAAAATTTATCCAGTAGAGCATGGATGTCAAACTTGTGGACCTCAAGCTGTTGCAAAACTAAAACCTCTATCATGTCCCAACAGCCTACAGCTATCATGGCCTGCTGGAGGGCCACGAGTTTGACATCCCTACTGTAGAGGGACAGATAAAACTACTTGTCAATGAAAGGATCCTATAACAACAGTGTAAATCTCAGCACCCTAAATGTGTAAGTATTGCATGAAAATATCCTTTATTTTATTATTTTTTTAACACTTAAACATATGGGATACCAATTAGATATGACATTTATAGATTGATGGGGACCAGGCTGCTGAGACTCCACCAATCTCAAGTACATAGATACCTGCCCACATTTCTAGTTGAGGATCACTAGCCATTATACTCACAGAGCAACTCTATTTCTATTGATGGGAAGAAAGGGATGCAAATGAGCTCTTAACGAGCTCTGCCTCTGATGCCACCAGATGACTATAAATCAATGTTTGACCCTTTGAATAGGCCTTGAGACATGACTCAGATATTAAATAAGCCAGCACCTCATCTGCAGACAGTTGTAGCTATTGATATAACCAATCAGCCCCCCCCCCTCATGATATTTAGAGGGTAAATGAGGGCATCCATATTACAATAACACAATACAAGACAAATTCAATAAGGAAAACTTGAAATGTAATCAGTTTTTTAACAACTCACTAGAAGTAGAGTTGTTCTGTAAGTAATGTGTTGATGTGTAGTTCAATTATCTTTGAGGATAGTGATTGTTTTTTTCACTTGCCATTATAGTCTGGAAGTCTGGTGATCTGTCTGCCAGCTGCGCAACCCCCCCCCCTCCACTTGCCTCTGTGCCAAACACCCCCCCCTCCTTGCCTCATATTATACATGTTTGAGGAGCGCTCTGATGGGGCCCGGCATGGTCACTGTACTTCATGCCGGGCCCCGTCAGAGCGCTCTATTACATGTGAGTGCAGAAGACGGCGCTGACGGTGCCCCCTAGTGGCCGCGGGCCCTCGGTCCATGCCCGAGTGCCTGAATGGTCAGTCCGCCCCTGGGTGAAGATGGGACATGTCCGGGTTCAGCTCTGAACCCAAACAACCCCTTTAAGTGCACTTAAGGTTAAATTTTTTGAACTTTTGATCAAGATGCACATTTTTATAAAAAAAAATACAAATGCAGCAAAATATACAAATATACAAATTAAATCTTAATGTAAATGTATATATATATATATATATATATATAAATATAAATATATATATATATATATATATACACTGTAACTGGTGAAAAATTTAGATTGTGGCCTGTGCCTCAAACTCATGTTCATACTTAGGCCACACACATATTCCCAGGGGTCCGAGAAGCTATAATAAAATATTGGTTGAAGCTCAAGATCTTATAATTAGGTTGTGACCTTTGTAGTGACACTGGAAAAGGATCAGAATTTCCAGATAACGCCATTTAGAAAATTTACTGTTGTGAATGCTAAAGAGGATAGATAATATAATCCAAAATGTGGAGTTTACATATGGAGATTTATATACCTTTCATGGAAGGAAATAGTTTGGAATGTAACTGTGTAAGGTCATGCACTTCAAGACAAGTGACAAGGAGCACTCTCCTAAGGGCAAGGACTGCACATGGGGAGTGTCCAAGGGTCTTAGGTTATATTTTGGTGCTATATTAATTTCCATTGTTTATTATGTTTGTGACATCTCTGTGGTAACCAAATATTCTCCATAGATTTGCTAGGTTCTATTAAACCATGTTTCTAGCAGCCTTGCAGTTTGTAGAAGCACACATCATTTAACCTGTACAAGGTGTGCGTCTAATGTGGATGACTGTACATGATCACACTGGCAAAGATTGAGCCCATTCTTGGGTACTGCAGCTCAGCTCCAGTTCTCTTTAAAAGGAGCTTCAGCTGCAGTAAGTGAGATAAGTCACTGCACAATATATGAAGCTGTGGCGTTCCAGGCTCTCTACAATGTTTGTTTACTGGAACCATGGCTGCAGATAACAGCTCGTCGATCAGGGGGCCAGGTCTCAGATGGATAGGTCATCAATATCTTAGTCCCCCAAAAAATCCCACTAACTCCTTCACGACCTCCGCCACACATGTTCGACGCATGCTGCTGGGTTTCTGTTTTTTTAAACAGCAGAGACCCGCGGCACATGTATGCGATCAGCCATAAGGCTGATCGTGTACATTTCCCCCCTCAGATGCCGTGGTAAAATGTTACCACACAGCTGATCAGTCCAGAAGTGGGAGCCGCTTGTTCCTGTAACAGCGTTCCCCTGCTGAGATCGGTGAACCTGTTATAGTACACTATATTGTTATACAGTACACTGTATTGTTAGATTGAAAATAAAGTGTTCAGTGATGACTATGTAGCCATCAATGAACACAATGGGCAATCTATCGATTGCCATTATAATCACCCTAGAGCCCTCCAGTAAAATTCATTTTGGGGGCCCACTGTACAGTGACATGTAGATATTACCTGCCCACACAGACAGCAACAAGATGCTACAAGATGATTTTGGGATTATCTGCAACAACTTCTAAAGGTGGGTCCAAGTGAAGAGAGGATACTGGCTGGCCTGCATAAAATTCCTAGTGGCCATCCTACCCAGTTTTTTTTAATACTGATATAGGTTATTTGAGTTGCTGTGCTGGTGGAGTGGGGGACCACCTTTCTCAGGGGCCCACCAGGGGATTACCCTGTTCCACTGTGGGCCAGTCTGAGGCTGATACCTGACAATAGGCCATCAATATCTGATTGGTAGGGGTTGAACACCTGACACCCCCCAGCAATTATCTGTTCTGCAGTAGCTCAGGTGCTTGAAGTAGGCCCCGAAACTACACAGCTCTGTAGTGTACTGGATGGAGCTGGTCACTGCAGCGCTACTCCCATTCACTGCAGAGCAGGGTGCAGGGTTTCAGACACCCACCAATCACAAAGTGATAGCCCTGATCATATCAAAATCATATTTAAATCAGCTGGTTTTTGGCCTTATTTATAATAGGGATTGTCTCAAAAATTGTCTCAACTGCTCTCCACTCCTGACTTCCCGTAGATATAGCAGATGAAAATAAGTCAGAATGTGAGAGTTTGAATGTACTAAATTGAACAAGTTTCGTGTGCCACTTTCATAAATTTGGTGCACGGACCTTTACACAAATAGACAAATGTAAAGACAAACTTCTTTTTGTCCCTCATTGATATATCAGGGCCATAGAATTAAATTACCAAGAATGCAGCACATTATTGTAGTTGCTTCACATGAGAGTAGAATGCCTCACAGACACACACTGAACCCTTCCTTTGTTCCCAGGTCACATCAATAGCTCTGCATGCCATGAGGCAGGAAAGCAGACTGGTTCTGGATTAGTGAGAAAAGACAGCTAAACCACCAAAGGGGGGCAGCACTGGACGTTTTCATGATTATAACACTTGGTGCTTCTTATATCAGGTTGGGGCTCCCTCTTCTGTTTCTACAGACAATTAACTAGTAAAAATCAGAAAATCAGTGCAAAGAATTGAAACACAAATACTCAGATACAGAATGGAGTCTGCAGATTTCATGTTAATATCATATGTTCAATGGTTTCACATATATTTACAATATGCCAAAAATTGGTATCAGAATATAGGTTAGCAGAAAAATATTATGCAAAACAGCCCAGAGTTAAACTTTTATAAGCTGTTATCATCAAGAAAACATGGGAGAGTTTATATTATATTTATATTACGGTAATTATATTATTATTATTATTATTATTACTATTGTCATGTTGCCGTTTCACAAATTAATTAATTAGCAATTGTATTGTTCATATTGTTAAGAATAGATCTTTTTATTGATAGAAGTGAGAAAAATATGGAATGCACATGGAAGGTATCCTTATTTTGTGGGTCTGTGGTTTGCAGATCGAAATACGGACACGGTCGTGTGCACGAAGCCAAACTGACAGTGATCTGTTTTCACATCGATCAGTCTTTTCATGATGTCAGCCATTGACTTCAATAAAATTATTCATTTTTTTTGCATCAATTTGAGTCCCACAGAAATGAATATGGTAGTGTGACAGTAATTATAATTTTATTTTAAATACATACCTCCCCCACCCCCATGTTAAACCTACCTAATCCTTCTCATTACGTTTTTTACATAAATTTTTTTTTTTTTCTGTGCAGGTTTTTGTGTAGCAGTCACACTGTTAGGCCTTTTGCACACGACCGTGGTTTGGTTCCTCATCTGAGCCGCTTTTTTTTGCGGCTCTGGTGCAGATCCATTGACTTCAATAGGGCCGCAAAAGATGCGAATAGCACTCCGTGTACTGTCTGCATCTGTTGCTCTGTTCCGTAGCCCCGAAAAAACTATAGATCATGTCCTATTCTTGTCCGTTTTGCAGACAAGAATAGGCATTTCTATAATGGGCCGTCTGTTCCGCAAATTGCGGAAGGCACACGGACGACATCCGTGTTTTGTGTATCTTCTAATTTGCGGACCGCAAAACACGGCATGTTCGTGTCCAAGAGGCCTTAGAGCCACCTGCTTAGAGTGATCCATGGGTCTCTGGAGCAATGGGAATAGGTAAGTGTAAGTGAGTAGGTGTGTGGAAAGAAAAAAGCTTACTTATTATCTGGTAATTACCTCCAGCCCCCCGAGAGGAGCCGGAGCAAAGGATGGGAGTGGTAGTGGCTCTGGCTGTAACAGTCAATCACAGTGGCTTTCCTTGCAAAGTTGCTCCCTAGGGCAAACCTTAGGGAGCAACGTTGCTCTTTTCCTGGTCAAACCCTGGTTCTGGTTTGTATGGGTGCAAGCAGGGGTAGACTGGGAACTTAAAGTGTCCATGGAAAAAATACTAAAAGTAGCTCCGTTTTGTAGTTGTGTCCAAATAGATGGAAGGCAGGGCCAGCCATACCATATTGTGGCACATTATACCACCCCAACTGAGCCAAATACCACAGTCCATCACAAAATACATCCTCAAAAACTTCCTGGGAAATTTCCCTGTAAGGTCTATGGTCAATCCTCCCCTGGGTGCAGTACAGTGCAAAAGCCAGCATATGGTGCAGAAGTCAGTAACCAGATCAGATGTAGCAGAATAAACGCCTGTAGCAGGGCTCCATGCATTTGAGTCTATAAGAATGATTGCTTGTTATAGTTCCCTATGGGAACCATAAAAAAAATGTGAAATAAAAATTAAAACAAAGTTTTTTAAAATATATATTTTTTAATAGAAATTAAGATCACCCACCTTTCTCCAAAATAAAAAATAAAAAAACAAAAATACACATCATAGGTATCGCCACGTGTAAAAAATGTTCTCCCCCTCTAAGCAAAATGGAAAAAAGCCTCAAAATTGCTGATTCGCTATTTTTGGTTGCTTCATTTCCCACAAAAAATTAATAAAAAGTGATCAAAAAGTTGTACTCACCCCAGAATGGAATCAATGAAAAGTACAGATCACCCAGCAAAAATACCCCATCCCACACAGCTCCATACATATAACTACAAAAAAGTTATAGTGGTCAGAATATGGTGACGAGAAAATAAAACAGATTTTTTTTCAAGGTTTTTATTATTTTATCAGTATCAAAACGCAAGAAAAACGACACGTTTAAGGTATCAAGGGATTCATATTGACCTGGAGAATAAAAGTAACTGGTCAGTTTTATTGCATATCGTAAATTTTAAAAAATATATAAAACTGTGGTGGAATAGCTTTTTTTCCCAATTCCACCTCATTTGGAATTTTTTCCTTGTTTCCCACTACTTTATATGCAATATTAAATGGTGATGTTGGAAACTTCAATTTGTCCCACAAAAAACAAGCACTCATACGGCTATGTGAACAGAAAAGTAAAACAGTTATGGCTCTGGGAAAGCAGGGAGCACAAAACGATAACGCAAAAACAAAATCACCTCCGAGGTCGAAAGGGTTAAGGACTTGCTTTATATGACTTAGTTATCTGATTATTTTTCATTAAACTTTAATTTTTCTTTATCTTGGGATGACATTTTGGGGCTTTGGAACCAATTACCAGTTTTCAATAGAGTTATGGACTCAAGTTACAATGGTTCCAACTAGAGATGAGCGAATTTTTGAAAAGTTCGATTCGGCTGATTCGACGAATTTTACAAAATAAATCGCTTTGTGACGAATTACTTCGTCACAAAGTGCATTTTTTTGTAAGTAGCGGGTGCAATGACAGGGAGCTGTGATAGCGCCACCCTCCATCATTGTACTCCTCAGATGCCACGTTCATACATGATCGCGGCATCTGAGTGTAAAAACAGTGTAAAATTAACATTAAAAAAAGAATTAAATCAAACTTACCGCCTCCATTTGCTCACGACGGTCCGACCACCGCCATCTTGCTTGAAGATCTGGCGCGAGCGAGATTACGTCATCATGCTGGCAGGCGTGGTGACGTCATATGTCACTGTGCGCGGGATTTCGGCAGAGATCTTCAATCAAGGTGGTGGCTGGTCGCCTGTCGGGAGCAAATGGAGGAGGTAAGTATTTTTATTTATTTACACTATTTCAGGGTAAATCTATTCGCTTACACGAATCACAAGGAAATTCGGCTTTGAGGCAAATCAAATTTATCCTGAAATTCGGATCGATTTCCACTTCGTGGGATTCGATTGGCTCATCTCTAGTTTCAACATACAGTGGTCATCTCAGAACCAATTAATATTGTAATTTGAGAGACCACTGTATACAGTGGTCCCTCAAGATTCAATGGCCTCAGGACACAATATGTTCAGCATAAAATGGTCTTTTCTGGCCCATTGCAAGTTGAAACAAGACTCAACATACAATGTCTCAGACTCAGATCCAAACAATCAAGGCCACTTCTCTGGTAAACTAGCTGGATTAGTTGCTAGTTAGTAGCTATTCCTGACTGTTATATGTAAGGACTTGTTTTATCTGTCTTAGTTATCTGCTTATTTTTCTTAAATCTTCACTTTCTGTTATCTTGGATGACATTTTGGGGCTTTGGAACTGATTACTCAACTTACAATCGTTTCAAGGTCCTCCTGGAACCAATTAGTATTGTAACTTGAGGGACCACTGTATTATTATGCATATAGCTGTCTGTTTCTTTAATAAATTATTAAACACACAGGCCCATGGTGCAGATTTATGGTGTACCTTCTACAGTAAAATTTTTAAAAAATACAGTAATTGTTGGGTTTTGAGAAAAAAAAAATCAGCCTGGGTTTTATAGCATGCCATGGAAATGATTTCTTGGAGAATGCCAGCAGGTTTCACCCACCGGCATATATATTTTCACGCTAATACATATCTATGTAAACCTGGCCTTAAGCGGTTTTCTAGTTTACATTAACATCCTCAAATGGTTAAAATAACCATTTATTAAGGTTGCTGTAATTTTGTAATGTATTTCTTTCAACTTTATTGCTCCTATTTTCCTTCTGGGCTGTGATCACATGACCATGTCCATGCCGCTCGTTCTTATTTCCTGTGATGTTATTTCCATGTAGGGACAGTGATAGGGGAGTCTCTATATAACTAACTGGGTGGGAGGAGCTATAAACCAGTTGGATGTTCTTAGGGGCGGTGCTGGAGCTGTGTCAGAGAAAGGGGAAGTGCATCATGGGTTTGGTGGATGCAGCAACAGGAAGTGCTACATACAGGATATAAATAAACCAGAGTGATTTGTCTACATGGTGGAAATGGGTCAGGACAGGAGTCCAAATTAAAAAAAAAAGCATGGGGAAGATGTACCTGAGGTAACAAACTACATTAGTAATCTTGGAAAACCCCTTTAAGAAGTCATCCACTCCAGTTCTTAGAAATAGACTGAAGTGATAAACAGTCATATAATTAGATCCACATGGCTGGAGAAAGATAATAGATGTTAATGTGCTTCCTGTAGCCAATTTACTTAAAAAAAAACAATCCCTCATGTCACACACTGAAACAGCAGCCCAACATTAGATAGAAGCGTCAGCACTCAAAAGATTACCAAAATCCCTTTACTGCTTCTTCAAACCAGGCTGTAAAAATAAGTCTACATTTGTATTGTATAATGTCTTTGGAGGCATCTTAACCGTTTTCAGTGTGTGGCAAGTAAGTGATGAGCAACGAGTATCTCTTCCTTTGACTGCAGGCTATAAATGTCTCTTGACGATGGGATGTCTTTGTCTTTTTGTTTCCTAGGTTTACTTGTTTCCTAAAAGATGCACGGTCTTCAGAGACATTTGCCACACAGCAAAGAAAGTGAGTCAGCAGGATCATGTAGCAGCCGCATAGACAACCTAATCCACCCTGGATTTGGCCTACTCTGACGGCCTGTATTTCCTGTCTGTACCCGCCTATGCGCTATGAAAACTTCCCAAAGCATAACAAAACTTGACAAAACAGACTTTTTTCAAGAATGCTAAAAACCTTTACCGTCCTGGGTAAACTTCAAAAGACAATTTATGAATCGTTGACGATTCTGGCATGTTTTTTAAATGAAGGACATAATATTTTTGAGGATTAGCCTTGAGCTCTTAATGACAAGGAAATTCCCGCGTTTTTAACAATGATGGAGGATTTTAGGTGTTAGTTTACATAGTATCATATGCTGCATTTTTGGCAATAATCTATTCTACTTTTATAAAAAGACGCTGGAGCTGCAAAGATGTCTAGGAGGACAAAGCAGTGGAAGAATGACACTAAACAAGTTCCATGTGCTACTTGGTTATGTCATAGAAACAGACACATCTCTCTTCAGGTCTGACACTTAAGAATTTTTCAGTTTAACTATGAAATACTTTCATAGCAGACTGCAGAGTGCAAAGGGGAATGGCTTTGTTAATCTGCAGTGCATACAAATGTTTTAATATTTGGAGTGGCTTGTAAATCAGAACTACACTGAACTAGTGCACATATAATTCTAATACGCAGGAACTAGTGCACATATAATTCTAATACGCAGGAACTAGTGCACATATAATTCTAATACGCAGGAACTAGTGCACATATAATTCTAATACACAAGAACTAGTGCACATATAATTCTAATACACAAGAACTAGTGCACATATAATTCTAATACACAAGAACTAGTGCACATATAATTCTAATACACCAGAACTAGTGCACATATAATTCTAATACACAAGAACTAGTGCACATATAATTCTAATACACCAGAACTAGTGCACATATAATTCTAATACACCAGAACTAGTGCACATATAATTCTAATACACAAGAACTAGTGCACATATAATTCTAATACACCAGAACTAGTGCACATATAATTCTAATACGCAGGACCTAGTGCACATATAATTCTAATACACAAGAACTAGTGCACATATAATTCTAATACACAAGAACTAGTGCACATATAATTCTAATACACAAGAACTAGTGCACATATAATTCTAATACGCAGGAACTAGTGCACATATAATTCTAATACGCAGGAACTAGTGCACATATAATTCTAATACACAAGAACTAGTGCACATATAATTCTAATACACAAGAACTAGTGCACATATAATTCTAATACACAAGAACTAGTGCACATATAATTCTAATACACAAGAACTAGTGCACATATAATTCTAATACACCAGAACTAGTGCACATATAATTCTAATACACAAGAACTAGTGCACATATAATTCTAATACACCAGACCTAGTGCACATATAATTCTAATACACAAGAACTAGTGCACATATAATTCTAATACACCAGAACTAGTGCACATATAATTCTAATACACAAGAACTAGTGCACATATAATTCTAATACACCAGAACTAGTGCACATATAATTCTAATACGCAGGACCTAGTGCACATATAATTCTAATATGCAGGAACTAGTGCACATATAATTCTAATACACAAGAACTAGTGCACATATAATTCTAATACGCAGGACCTAGTGCACATATAATTCTAATACGCAGGAACTAGTGCACATATAATTCTAATACACAAGAACTAGTGCACATGTAATTCTAATACACCAGAACTAGTACACATATAATTCTAATATGCAGGAACTAGGGCACATATAATTCTAATACACAGGAACTAGTGCACATATAATTCTAATACGCAGGAACTAGTACACATATAATTCTAATACGCAGGAACTAGTGCACATATAATTCTAATACACAAGAACTAGTGCACATATAATTCTAATACACAAAAACTAGTGCACATATAATAATAATATACAGGAGCTAGTGCACATATAATACTAATATACAAGAGATGGCACACATTGACAAAAAAAATAATATACCCAGATAGAATTGTCTATGTCGTTATGGTTTAGGCAGATATGTAAATTATTACAAGTGTGGTCTGATTGGACACTGGGTCTTGTCACAAGAGGTGCGTCTTTCGCTGACCTATAAAAATGCTCTCAGGGGATACTTTTTGATAGTGTACGTGTTGGTGAGAGATCGTTGACTGCTAGACATCTACATTAAAAAACAATTCTACAATGTACTCAAGACATTTTGCCCAGTTGACAGAGTTTGATAGTGAGTGTATCATTGGACTAAAAGAAGCAGGATGGTCGTTTTGACGAATTGCCTGCCACCTAGGCCATTCTGACCTAGTTGTTAGGAGGTCTTGGGAGCATTGGTTATGTGAGGACACACACACAAGGTGAACAGACTCTGAACAGCCCAGATAGACCACTAGTAGAGAAGATCATTTGATCCACTGACAAGTAGGAGCAGCTCCCACAGTTCCGTTGTCCACCAATCAGACACAGTTGGCACCTTCATTACACATACACACCCCTGTCTCTGCCTGGACCATTGCCAGATGCTTAGCAGGAGGAAATGTGGTGTCATGGCACCCAATAATTGCCCTGGCATTTATAGCCAGCCACCATCGCCTTAGTTTGCTGTGGTGTTGTGACTGAGACACCTGGACTGCTATGGACTGGAACCATATCGTCTTTAGCATCAAATCCAGGTTCTGTTTGGAATTCCACGGCAGTTGGGTTTGAATATCGAGGTCTCTTGATGTGCACTTCAATCCTGCCTTTGTGCAGCGCCACACTGTCCTATCTACTGGTGTGATGATATGGGAAGCCATCGCATACAACAGTCATTTACCTTTATTAGTGATATGAGGGACACTAACGGATCTGCGATATGTGCAGGACATCCTGCGGCCACATGCTGCCTCTCATGGCAGGTCTTTCAACTGGCATTTTACAGCAGGAGACATTACTAGGAAGGGTTTCCCAGGAATGTCTCCTCCAGATTGCAACACTTCCATGGCCTGCCTTCCATGGTCACCAATCAAGCCTTTATGAGACCAGCTGGGACACAAGCTTCGGCGACCTATGAGGGTGCAGGATCCACAGGCCCAGCTGTAACACCTGTAAACAAATGTGCAGCAGGATACCAAACAGAACCTGTATGTATCCATGCCCAACCGTATCTCATCTTATATCCAGGCTAGAGGTGGCCCAACAGGTGGCCTCCTGTCAATTGTACAGTTTTCCCCCATAAGCATATACTTTTGCTCTAATATTGTAATTACTCAAATCTTGAGATTAGCGAAGTTTTAAAAAATTCAATTCAGCTTTTTTGTAAGTAGCAGGTGCAATGACAGGGAGCTGCTCCCCATCATTGTACCCCTCAGATGCCACGTTCATACATGATTGCGGCTGAGTGTAAAAACAGCTTAAAATTAACATTAAAAAAAAATGTAATCAAACATACCGCCTCCATTCGCTTGCAATTGACCGGCCGCCACTATCTTGCTTGAAGATCTAGAGCGAAATCTCGCGTGCTCCGAGATTACATAATCACGCAGGCCGGCGTGGTGACGCCATACGTCACCGGGCACAGGATTTCAGCTGAGATCTTAAATTAAGATGGCAGTGGCCGGCCCATCGCGAGCAAATGGAGGCAGTGAGTTTGATTTTTTTTTTTTGATTTTTTTTTTAGACTATTTCAGGTTAAAGCGATTCGCTATCACGAAGCACGAGGAAATTCGGCTTCGTGGTGAATCGAATTTGTTCTGAAATTCAGATCGAATTCCACTTTTTGATTTGATTCGCTCATCTCTACTCACATCTTTACATTCACACATATAAAAGTTTCATTCGATTCCAACAACTACTTCTTGGTGTGTTATTTATTTATTTTTGTCAATAAGTGTAATTATGACACACAGGAGCTAGTGCATATATAATTCTGCTAGTGGAACTTAAAGTGGCGCTGGAAAAAATACTAAAAGTGGCCCCGTTTTGTAGTCTGGTGCAAATTGATGGAAGGCACGGCCAACACAAGTAGGCTGGGCCAGCAATATCATATTGTCGCACATTATACCACCCCAACAGAGCCAAATACTACAGTCCATCACAAAATACTGCCAGCAGCGCAAAATACATCCTGGGCAGAAGATTGTAGTGCACCTCTCGTACCCCCCTCAGGCCTCCCCTGGTCCTTCCCTGGGTGACCACCTCTCATTCCCAGAGGACTGTGAATCCTTCTGGATATCATAGAATATTATATACAGTAGGTGATTTTGCATAATTAGAAAAATATTGTTCCTACCTCAAGCAATTCTAATAGACTGGTCTATGTAAATGTCATATGCCTTTTATATATGTTATAAATAAATATGCAACCAATGATAGTGAAGCAACATTCATGAATTCAGAGACCTGGAGATCCCAGATCTTTTTCAGAGACCCTTCCTATTACCTAACTTTTTCCAGTGTTTTACCTCTATCATTCAGAAATACCAGACTCATTTTTATTGTTTATTCTTTCCAGAAGACACGAGCGCTTCCAAGTCATCCGGCGAAGTCATCGCTTCTTGCTATTGTTACACAATGCAGAGACCTGGACAGACACGAGCGCTTACACCGTCCATACTGAATATGGAGAAAAAGCAAAGAACAGGCAGAGAAAATGACATTCCAGGGCAAAATCTTAAGCAGTGCTTAATGTTTATATAGAGGGGGGCTCTTAACCTGCAATGAACACATATTATTATGCTGGAGGCTCAGACCAACTAAGCTTATAAGCTGACACTTCCTAAAGACAAAATATTGTTTGATAGCTTTTTTAAGAATTAAAAGAGCCACAGAAGAAAGAGAGGAGTCTTGTTTTACTGTAGTAGATCTGGTCAGAAAAATTTGGGTGGGGAACACAAACTAATTTTTGGGTGTGTATTGTCATAGGTCAAATTTTAGAATTGGGGTTGTGAATCTGACAGCTCCTCAAACATTTGTTCCTTTATTTCAGTTTTATTAGTAGGAATGTACATCAGGATTTAAATGAGAACCTCAGAAAATCATCACTAGGAGCTGTATAGATAAGCCAAAACTAAACACATTATAGGAAAGGGGTCTTTACAGTTAGAGCAGTGAAACTATGGAACTCCCTATCCCAAAAGGTAGTAATGCCAGGCACTATGTAAACATTTAAAAAATCTAGTGACAAAACGGCATTGAGTGTTATAATGAATCTAACAATTAAAGGGGTTGTCCCATGAAAAGTATTCTACAGTTTTCAAACCAGCACCTGAATCTGAATACTTATATAATTAAAATGTATTATAGCTACTAAGTTATTCAATGAAATCTATCTGTATAGCGCCACCTGCTGTTTGATCTTTTCCTAATTTCTCTGTCCCTCTGACTGAAATGGAAACACATTCCCATTATCATTTTCATGTTTTACATTATTCATGAGATAACCCCTTTAATGTTTATGTTTCATAAAGAAATGTTGAGCTTGATGGATCCGTGCCTTTTCTTAACCTATGTAACAATATATACAAGTCATACACCTTTTAATTGTATCGTGCATAGGAAATGTGTCTTGTATACAAAGGTCACCCCCTACACAGAAACAGAAACCCCATTCTTCCAGGACAGAGTGTAGCCTCCCTCCTTCTGGGTAGTCAGCTGGTTCCTCTCTGATCATAGACTTCTACTAAAGTGACTGTCTGTGTCACGACAGAGGGTAGGGATAAGTGCAGCACTAAACTCCACCCCACCTCTGTCCCTGCCTACTTGCATGGCCGGTCCTAACTGATGGCGTACAACTCGCTTAGATACGTGCAGGGGCCTAAGAAGATAGAGAAATATCGTAACAGAGTCAGGCCAGCAAAAGTCAAAGCCAGGAGGTCACGCAGGTACACACGGAGCAATACAATAATGAGGTCAAAACACAATCTGGAGTCAGAAGCCAAAAGTTCACGTCAATTCCAGGGAGGTCATAAGGTCAAGGTCAAAACAGAGCCGAGGTCCAAAACACATACAGAAAGGCACAATACAAAAATGCCAGTGAGGGTAACAAGACCAATCACAGGCAACCTGTGGCCAGCAGGCTGTCTGTTTAAATAGCCCTAAGTGATGAGTCACATGACGTGGCCAGCGTCACGTGACTCATGTTACACAACTCAATACAGCTGAGTGCTGACTCACCATTATCGGCGCTCACCTCCCCTGCAGCTCGTTGTCTAGGGGATGGAGGACGCCGGCTGCGCTGAGGAGGCATGTGCGTCTGGGTCCTCCCCACCCCCTGGTTACTGTGGAGACGAGGACGCCGGCCGCGTCCCCGCTCCACTATATGCCCTGGATGCCGGCGGCACTGCGAAGGCAAAGCGCATTGCCTGCTCCCTGTTACAGTCTGGTATTGAGTGCATAGCTGCCAACTGTCCCGAATTTGCAGGGATTCTATCGATGATGTAATCTGCAATACGCCTCCGCTATTGTAACTACTAATTAGTAATTGCCAATAACAACACCAACTATGACCTAAAAAATCCATCACAGCAGATTAACATTTTCACATCAACATCTATTATACAGTCCTCTTTTGTGTCATGAAAATATGCATATAGACCAAATAGAAAGATCTAAGTCATCCATAATGCCCATTGAAGATCTGCAATTTCCAGCCAGTTGTAGTCATGCTTAACCTTGGGCATCTTGACCCAAAGACATAACTTAAAATTCCTGGGCTCCAGTATAAAAGCTATAACAGGTCCCCCAACAAGGTGATTTATGATACTGGTGTCTTCTTACAGGGGTCTTTAGACCATCCGCTCATGCAGCAGAGCCTCGGCACGACTGCTACCTAATGTGCAGTCTGCATATTAGTGTTATCATTTACTTGTTATTTCTGCGGATAAGCGATAAGTGTTATTAGTAGCTCAACCCCTTTAACTGACTTGGATAAAACCCGGACTTTAAAAGAGCAATCTGATCTAAACTGATGCCATGTTATGCATTCCTCCCAAGATTTCTTTCCGAATTCAGGGAAGACTTGTGGCCCAACCCCCAATCCACCAAGGAACACCCACAAAACATACCAGTAATGCCAAGCTCCATCCACCCCTTAACCCCTTAGCGACTTCTGCCGTACATGTACGGCGGAAGTCGTCACTTTAAAGAGGGTGCCCACTTGAGCCTGCAGCAGGCGACATAGCCACTGGGTTTCTACTTTTTCAAACAGCAGAGACCCGGGGATTTGCCATGGTCAAATGCAACCATGGCATCTGAGCAGCCCAGAAGCAGGAGTCTTGTGCTCCTGTGCTCGTAACGGCATTCCCCGGCTGAGATCAGGGAACCTTTTATGGTACAGTAATAACCGAAATCTTCAAGCAGGATTCAGTAGCTATTACTAGAATGTACTAATACAGGCCAGCAGGTGGCAGTACTGTATAATGGGATAATGTAAATGGAGTGTTCTATGATGGCTATGTAGCCATCACAGAACACAATGGGCAATCTAATGATTGTCAGTTATAGTCACCCAGGGTGAGTAAAAAAAAAGTTTTTAAAAATATATAAAATTTCAAATCACCTGCCATTCCCCAAAAAACGCTTGTATTATTAAACGCTTGTACAATTAAAATATAACAATATTCATCTCATATGGCGAATAGCGTAACCTAAAAAAATAAAAGGCCAATTCACCTCCCCCCAAAAAAATAGTACTGAAGTTTTAACTATATGCAATTACAGGTACGAGCCCTTTAAATATATTTGGACTCATTTATCAAACTGGGGTAAAGTAGAACTGGCTTAGTTGCCCATAGCAACCAATCAGATTCCACCTTTCATTTTGGACAGCTCCTTTGGAAAATGAATGGTGGAATCTGATTGGTTGCTAGGGGCAACTAAGCCAGTTCTACTTAGCACCAGTGTGATAAATGACTACACATCTATGCAGAGCTCTGCGCTGTGTGTAATATCCCCTCTGCCCCAGTTTGTGCTAAACTGCAGAAACTGTATCACACAACGGTATGGTAGTGTATTTTAATCAACATCTACTGTCAAATCTGTACATCACCTTTAAAGAAGGAACGCAGATGGACTTTCTACAGAAGCCACCACAGATGAGCACTGCTTACATTACCTGCTCTTATAATTTACTTCATTCTTGGCTGCTTTGTACCTCTGCTTCATTATGATTGGTGACTACATCTTGTTGCCTTGTTACATAGGAGTTCAGTGACAAAACAATACGTGTCCTATGTTACAGATGCCGTGTATCATGATTGCAGTCGTTTTCCTGTATGATGCCCGTTTTAAATCAAAATCATGTTATCCTCTCAGGCAAATGACATCACTGCCATCAGTCCATAAAATGATGTAAACTGTTGTCTCCAAAATGTTGTGGTTCGTTATGAAAACTTTGATTTGGCTGCTTCGCCAAATTTCACCAAGAAATTCGCTTTGTGATGAATTACTTAGTCTCGGATCACATTTCTTTGTAAGTAGCGACGCAATGATGGGAAACGTTTTCCCGGTCATTGAACCCCTCAGATGCAGCATTCTTTGCTGATCACAGTATCTGATGTAAAAATGGAGGCCTTTCAGGGGTTAAAAAAAAATAATACTCACCTTATCCAAGAGGGCGTCGCGGCCATCTTGTTTAAAGATCCCATTCAAGATTTTGCACGGGATCTTCAATCTAGATGGCCGTGGCGGCCTCTTCACACTGAAATGTATGAGGTGAGCATGAACATTTTTTTTTACGCCATTTCAGGGAAAATTCATTTGTTACCATGAGGCACAAGGAAATTCAGCTTCGCAGCAATTAGAATTTTCCCTGAAATTGGGATAGAAGACCACTTTGGATACTTCGATGGTCACAGACAATAATTTAAATGGTGGCCTGGGAGAGAACATGGCAGAGAAGCTATAATAGAACAAGACTCCCAGATCTGGAAAGGGGTGAGAGAACTACGAGATGAAATGCAGATAAGAAGAAAATATCTGGTCCTGTGCTTAGAGCAATGGGTTCTGTTACATTGGTAAGAGGGGAATAAGGCCTCATCATAAGCTCAGACTAATGTCCTGTATCATCTACATATTTTAAGGTCCCTTTACATGGGCCAATGATGAGAGGAATTCATAGTAATGGTCGTTCCTGATAATTGCCCTGTGTAAATGTGCCGCCAATCTCCAGAATACTGTTCATCGTGTGAAAGCATCACTAAAGCAGTCACCTAAATCATAATTTCTGGGCAGCAGATCCAGGTGTCTAAACAGTGATCTACTGCTCTATGGTGACAAGTGATCGCTAGTCCTCATACAGAGAAGATGATTGCTGCATATAAAGGCCCCTTTACGTGGCCTGATGTCGCAAGCAATTTTCAGGAAGGAAGCGTTGCTTCCTAACAATCTTCTGATCGTCAGTGGAGGCAACTGCTGCATTTACATGCAGCGATCTCCTCCACAGTATGGGGAGGAATGATCGCTAATGACCTCGCTCGTCCCCATACAGAATCATTGTTTGCTGGCTGCAGTGTGCCGTTTAGACAACACAATCTGCTGCAGGGAAATTATGATTTCAGTGTCCACCCAAACAATCCTAGAGCTTCACTGGTTCATTGGGTAATCAGTGGCACCTTTACACAGGCACAACAGGCAGTGTAAAGGCCCCTAAATGGTGGATAATATCCTGCTTGGTCAGCCCATGAGGGGCCTACACTGAAGATCTACTTGTTCAGATTGGCTTCCTTGATAATCATAATCTAGTCATAAGTTTACTAAAAAGTATACTGAGCCAAAGGGTTTTCAGGTATTAAGATTAAGGCGGATGATTTATTCCAAAAACTGCTCCACACCTGTCCTTGATTAGTTTCTGGTATTGCAGCTCAGCTCCGTCCAAGCGAATGGGGCTGCACCGTCATACCACACACAACCTGTGGACAGGTGTGGTGCTGTCTTTGGGAAGAAAAAAAAAAAGCAGCCATCTTTTTCTAGTCCTGAAGAACCTCTTTAATAAGGGAGATCTTGGAGTTTCTCTTTGGAATTTTGGAGTACATTGATCAGTAAACCTGATTTCATGTGATCATTTATAATATCAAAAATAGGAGCTGATGAGACTTAAAGATAATTCTCTTCAGTAGCGTTCTTCAAAGCCAAAATCATTACCTTAGAAAATATTCAATCTGTGTTCAATGCTGCATCTTGGACAAGAACAGACTACATATTAACCTGTTCTCTGCCTCAAGAGACAGCACAAGGCACCTGAACGGCACACTGCTCTAGCGTGCACAGAGTTAAGTGGCATTTTGCGGTTGATAGATAACATGAAAGAATCCAACTTGATTTTGATTGCTTTTAAAGACCTTTAACAAATACGTCTTTCCTCTGGAAATGGAGCCACCTGGCTTCCTTATGCGTTCATTGATTTGCAAGCTGCACATGCAGTATAATGTAAAACACAGGCCTCGGATTAAACATGTAAATCACACTCACTTCTAGTTTTCTATTTTTTCTATTTTTTTTTGGGGACGTTGTGCTCAATTCATTTTCCTCTCTCCGGCATGGCAATAAGTTGCCTCTCTGCAAAATCCACTGTGCCCAAATACAACGGATGAAAGCACATGAGCATTAGCGGGGTAAAGCCGTACGCTCCACACCAGGCATTAAATGGGATGAATATTGATCTTCTAAAAAGGATTTATTTATTTCTAGCTCTATCCAAAGATCAACTGCGAGCAGCTTTCAGAGGATCTGTTCAGCTCTAAGAGCACAAATCTATTGCACATATGACAGTGGACTTGACATTTTAGTGCTGGAAGAAAACCAAACAGTATATTTAGTGCAATAAGCCTAGATAAATGAGATGATCACTAGCAAAGCTAAGATAGTTAAATGGGCTATCACTGAAGTCCAAAGGATGATATTGACCGCAGTACTAAACTAGCTTGAGTCAATACCAACCCAACTGTTGCCACCTTCTCCCTTCAGGCACCATGAGTCTCATTATCTAACATGGATGACCAATGCAATCCAAATATGTACAGTATATCACAGTCATGATATAGAAAGAACATAGCATTGATTTTTCACACAGTAGAAGGCATTTTTATAACTTGAACCTGTGCAACACATCAGGTAGAGACATAGGGGCTCATTTATGAACTGATATCAGTCGTAGGTTTTGTCACACGCCATTTTGCGGCAAAATCTGTGACTTTTCTATGCTCACGCCATTTTTTTGACAGATTGAGAAAAAGGGGTGTGATGTGGGACAGGTCGGCAAGTCCGTCTCATTCATCACTTTCTATTTTTCCAATTTTTCAATTCCAATTTTTCCAATTTTTCAATTTCCAATTTTTGATGTAGAAAATGACCTAAATCTATGTCAGAAAGGGAGCTGGTGTAGATTTGAGTCTGTCACACGTCCTGCTGGAGGAAGCACTAAAGTTATGTAGAAGTCTGCGGCACATATGACCAGCATCTTAATAAGTGAGCCCCATCAAATATGCTATAGCGTAAATGTTGAGTGTCCCATAAGCTCATTCATAATCAGCTCAGTCATAATCAGATTCATAATAGAGCTGTGCTTGCCAGTCAATAGCTTAAAAAGCAAACCAAATAATGCTTTATACACTTACAACTACAGCAGATTTGCCACCCAGCCAGTAAACCACCAACTCAGCTGGTAATCACATCAGGGGGCTGATGCTGCCAAAAGTTATAAGAATAATTGCAGGTATTTTGCATAGACACATTGAAATGATTACATGTTGAATATTTTTGTTGCAAATTATGGCAAAAAAACTAACAAAAATCTGCAATGTGTAAAGATTCCTAGACAAGATATAAGTGTAGGTGTTATATGTCTGTGTAAGCTGTGTGTAATGTGTCTAGGGTTTGTATGTGTACTGGAGGCTGTGTTTAGGGGTCTCGTTTAAGGGATCAGGTCAACAATTATTTTTGGGTCTTGGTTTGGTATCTACTGTGGGGTCTTTTAGGGTTAGGCCTGATGTCTGAATTTTGTTGGGGTCTGTGTTCTGTTATTTTAATATCTGGGTCTATATTCTATGGTCTGTGCATGCGATATCAAAAAAATAAAAGAGGTGCTCCATAGTGTAAAAACTTCAGTAAAAAGGAAAGTTATAAGGGGTATAGGCTCATGGGAAGTATGCAAATCAAGACACATCTCTGAGAACTTTGGATCACAGAATCACCCTCTGGTGTGTGGCTGCTGCAGCAGGCTGTGGACTTCTCACATCATGGTCCAAATGAACGTTGAAAAAAAAGGTGCCACCACAAAAGTCCTAAAACCAAGATCATAAAAGACAAAAAAATCTTATGGGCATTACAAAATGTTTCAAGGTCAGTCCAACCTCTTGATGTACTTGAGTTAGAGGTCAGACCAACCTCTAAATGTGTAGTACTCCTCATTCAATATTTTTAGTTTGTTTTTGATCCTGACTTTAAGACTTTCAAGGCATCGCCCTTCGATCTTGCTTTTATATTTTTTTTCTTAATTGGGTCTCTATTATGGAATTTTGGTCTGAATACACTTTGGAGTCTATCTGGGGTCTGTAACGACATGGGGAGTGACGACATGACCTATGTAAATTAGCTAAATTCTGTATATTTCTGATATAACCACTCTTGAGTAGTTCAGTGTGGTCACTAATTCTGTATGAAGCCATATCCCCAAACACCCCATTTTTTTCACTTGTATTAACCTGGATGGTATTATTATAATTATTTTTTTAAATAGGAAGTAGAAACCCTAACTATAGTACAATGTATTACAGTGGATATAAATGTCTACACACCCCTATTAAAAGGTCAGGTTTCTGTCATGTAAAAAATTAGACAAAGATAAATAATTTCAGAACTTTTTCCACCTTTAAAGGGCTTCTGTCACCCCACTAAAGTCATTATTTTTTTTTGGGCTAGTTAAATTCCTTATCCTGCGATATATGAAAATATAATGGTCTTACTTACTTTCCTTCAGCAGTTTCTTATAAAAATGAACTTTTATAATATGTAAATTAGGTCTCTACCAGCAAGTAGGGCGTCTACTTGCTGGTAGCCGCCGCAAAAAACCGCCCCCTCGTCGTGTTGATTGACAGGGCCAGCCGCGATCTCCTCCTCCGGCCGGCCCTGTCAGCATTTCAAAAATCACGCGCCTGTGTTGATTCGGCGCAGGCGCTCTGAGATGAGGAGGCTCGCCTCCTCAGCACTCCCTCAGTGAGCCTGCGCCGATAACGTCTGCTCTTCCGGTGATGTCATCGGCGCAGGCGCACTGAGGGAGTTCTGAGGAAGCAAGCCTCCTCATCTCAGAGCGCCTGCGCCGAATCAACACAGGCGCGCGATTTTTGAAATGCAGACAGGGCCGGCCGGAGGAGGAGATCGCGGCTGGCCCTGTCAATCAACACGACGAGGGGGCGGTTTTTTGCGGCGGCTACCAGCAAGTAGACGCCCTACTTGCTGGTAGAGACCTAATTTACATATTATAAAAGTTCGTTTTTATAAGAAACTGCTGAAGTAAGACCATTATATTTTCATATATCGCAGGATAAGGAATTTAACTAGCCCAAAAAAAAAAAAAGACTTTAGTGGGGTGACAGAAGACCTTTAATGTGACCTATAAACTGTACCACTCAATTGAAAAACAAACTGAAATCTTTTAGGTGGAGGGAGGAAAACACCCTCTTATAACTGGGGATGTAGCTGTGTTCAGAATTAAGCAATCACATTCAATCATGTTAAATAGGAGTCAGAATACACCTGCCATCATTTAAAGTGCCTCTGATTAACCACAACTAAAGTTCAGCTGCTCTAGTTGGTCTTTCCTGAAATTTTCTTAGTCGCATCCCACCTCAAAAGCCATGGTCCACAGAGAGCGTCCAAAACATCAGAGGGATCTCATTGTTAAATGGTATCAGTTAGGAGAAGGGTACAAAATAATTTCCAAGGCATTAGATATACCATGGAACACAGTGAAGACAGTCATCATCAAGTGGAGAAAATATGGCACAACAGTGACATTACCAAGAACTGGACGTCCCTCCAAAATTGATGAAAATACGAGAAGAAAACTGGTCTGGGAGGCTACCAAGAGGCCTACAACAACATTAAAGAGGACCTTTCATTACAATAAAAAATCTAAACTAAGTATACAGACATGGAGAGCGGTGCCCAGGGATCTCCCTGCACTTACCATTATCCCTGGGCGCCGCTCCATTCTCCCGGTATAGGCTCCGGTATCTTAAGATTTTTGGCTCAACTGGGAGGAGCCTGTTCTTGTTCTCCTGGGCGTCTCCTTCTCCCAGGCTGGAGTGCTAGCCATTGGCAGCGCTCAGCTCATAACATGAGAGAAAAAAACCTCTCAGGTTATGAGCTGAGCGCTGCGATTGGCCAGCGCTACAGCCTGGGAAAAGGAGACGCCCAGAACAAGAGCAGGCTCCTCCCAGTTGAGCCAAAAATCTGAAGATACCGGATTCTATACCGGGAGAACGGAGCGGCGCCCAGGGATAATAGTAAGTGCAGGGAGATCCCTGGGCGCCGCTCTCCATGTCTGTATACTTAGTTTAGATTTTTTATTGTAGTGAAAGGTCCTCTTTAAAGGAGCTGCAGGAATATCTGACAAGTACTGGCTGTGTGGTACATGTCACAACAATCTCCCGTATTCTTCATGTGTCTGGGCTATAGGGTAGAGTGGCAAGACGAAAGCCTTTTCTTATGAAGAAAAACATCCAAGCCAGGATACATTTTGCAAAAACACATCTGAAGTCTCCCAAAAGCATGTGGGAAAAGGTGTTATGGTCTGATGAAACCAAGGTTGAACTTTTTGGCCATAATTCTAAAATATAGGTTTTGCGCAAAAACAACACTGCACATCACCAAAAGAACACCATACCCACAGTGAAGCATGGTGGTGGCAGCATCATACTTTGGGGCTGTTTTTCCTCAGCTGGAACTGGGGCCTTAGTTAAGCTAGGGGGAATTATGAACAGTTCCAAATACCAGTCAATATTGGTACAAAACCTTCAGGCTTCTGCTAGAAAGCTGAACATGAAGAGGAACTTCATCTTTCAGCATGACAACGACCCAAGCATACATCCAAATCAACAAAGGAATGGCTTCACCAGAAGAACATTAAAGTTATGGAATGGCCCAGCCAGAGCCCAGACCTGAATCCGATTGAAAATCTGTGGGGTGATCTGAAGAGCGCTGTGCACAGGAGATGCCCTCGCAATCTGACAGATTTGAAGTGATTTTGCAAAGAAGAGTGGGCAAATCTTGCCAAGTCAAAATGTGCCAGGCTGATAGACTCATACCCCAAAAGACTGAGTGCTGTAATAAAATCAAAAGGTGCTTCAACAAAGTATTAGTTTAAGGGTGTTCACACTTATGCAACCATATTATTTTATTTTTATATTTTTTCTTCCCTCTACATAAAAGATTTCAGTTTGTTTTTCAATTGAGTTGTACAGTTTATAGGTGACATTAAAGGTGGAAAAAGTTCTTTAATGATTTTTCTTTGTCTCTTTTTTTTACATCACAGAAACCTGACATTTTAACAGGGGTGTGTAGACTTTTTATATCCACTGTATGTCTTCTTTCATCAATTTATACAAAAGTAGATACTATCAATAAGTTAATACAAATATAGGTGAGTTTACACGCGCTGACCAGAAATCCGATTGCCAGGAAGGAAGCGTTCCTTTCCGAGAGTCGGGTGCTCGTTAGGTGAAGGAGACCACTGCACTTACATGCAGTGGTCTTCTTCACAGTATGAGGACAAGGGATCGCTATTGTGATCGCTTGTCCTCATACAGGTGTACTGTTTCTGGGCAGCAGATCGATGTTTAGCCAGCACAATCTGCTGGCCAGAAACGATAATTGGTAGTGCCTGCATGAACAACAGAATCACCAGGGATTCAATTAGATGGGCAGATTGTCGTGAACCAGCGTTCGCAGGAACGTTCGTTTCTGATAATCTGCCCTACAATTGAGCAGTGTCAATCCACCTTAAGTCACAATTGAATATTAATTAGCCAGAGTTGTCCACTTCTATCAAGTGTTTATCATTGTATTCAGAGAAATATCTCCCAAGGAAAGAGAACCATCTCGCTAGCGCTACCTTTTTAACAAGCCTTGCAACATGCCAAGGGAAAACAGACAAGCTACATATTCATTCATATGACGGTATGCAATGTATACATCATATGTAAATGATTGTGAGCAGCTAATTTTTATATCTGAATCTGGAAAAATTGGCACGAATCGACAACCAAAATAGCCACCATTATAGCATTATAGGCAACCCTATGAAAAAAAAAAATCCAATGTATATGGACAGGGGCATAACTGCCATAGTGGCAGACCATGCGACTGCTATGGGGCACAGGGCAAGAGGGAGCCCAGTTGGGATCATTCTTGCGGACAAGAAAAGGCATTTTCTATGAGAGTGCTGGCGATGTGCAGTCCGCAAAATGCAGAAAGCACGTTGCCGGCCGGTGTCCGTGTTTTGCAGATCCGCAAAACACATACAGACGTGTGAACGGACCCTTAGGGAACAACTTTTAGCAAATGAGGCAGTGGAAAAAATGGCCCAAGGATCGTTGAAAGGGTTTTAGGTGGAAACCCTTCTGTCCTGTGTGGGGGGCTGGATTGATCCTTCCTATGGGGTCCTTACTTCTTTTTGTACGCCACTGTATATGGAGCAGCCCATGAGGAGCTTGAAAAGAGGATGGGAGAGGCAGTGGCTCTAACAATATGATGTGTTGCGGTGGTCTCCCTCAGGCTGGTGCTTACTAGGGCCATGGAGTGAAAAGAGGGGGCACCTTTTCTTATCTCTGGAAACACTCTTATTCTGGGGCTCCTGCCTGATCATAGCTGGAGTACCCGTGATGGTAGATGTTTAAAGATGGGTGGAACACAGGACATGTGGTTCAATGGCCAGAGTATAGTGTGGTAGGAATCAGGAAACCAGGTCAGAGGTAGAAGAATAAATGTCTTTCTTTACTGAGGGCAAAGCAGGAGTTCTGGAACATCCAACAACAATCTAGACACAGTGCAAATTATTTCCCCAGATATTGAGTTATGGAGGCTAGCAAAGTGGCAGATAATGGCACTCTTGGTATGCCATTCTGCAACAATCAGCCATAACATTAAAACCGGATAAAGTAAATAACATTATTATGTGGTGACACTGGCATCTGCCAAGGGGTGGCATATATTAGGCTGCAAGGGAAGAGCTACTTCAACTGCTGTGTTGGAAGTAAGAAAAAAATTATATAATAGGCTCTACAAACATTCAAAGACATAAGCCTTAAAGTGCAGCCTACTTAATTGGCAAAATCTGAGGTGCCACAAAATCTATGCCTGCTGGTGTAACACCCCAGAATTGTGTTACTACATGCCTCTACCCCGCTACTATCTTCTAAGAGCATTTACATTTTCATCAGATGTAATTTATATTATGTCTTCAGAAATGTGCATGTAAAACCATGTTAAATGTAATTGTTTTCCTGTCGTTTTCCAGGTTTACCAGCAGGTGGCAGCAATGCATTGGTAAGGAACTAGTTACAGTTTAGTATATCTAGGCTGGAGTGGATCATTCCAGCTTAGCTCCCCCTCTGTGGAGGTGTGGACTGTTCCCACATCCTGCCGCTTGGGAGGAGAAGGAAGTTAGAGTCAGTGTAGCCGCCCCCCTGCTAGGGGAAGGCTGTGTGATAGCCTTCAGGAGTCCCCTGCATAGGGAAGGAAGCAAGGATCTTGTCTCGGCTTAGACATTGATCACATACTCAGACTGAGAACCTTCAGCCTCAGCTGGATGAAGAAAGCAGACAACCTCCAGAGTTCCAGGACGAAAGCATTCTCTGAGAAACCATCTAAGAGTAAGTCCAGAGACCTAGGAGAAGCCATATCCCCCTCAGCTAGTCTGTCCCCATACAGCAGAAGTACAGAGAAGTGCAGAAGATTAAAACTTGCTGGGACCAGAGACCAAAGCTGTATACTGCTTGGATACAAGTTATCTTCAGTAAAGAAAAGTTTGAACTTCATCTAAAGGTCTGGACATCAATTCTGCTGCAAAATTCCTCTATTACTCCTACTATCACTACACTTAAATTTATTGCAAGTGAGCCAGGAGTCCAGCCATACCCAGGTAGGAGACACCGTTGACACAATTATCATCACCTATAGAGACATTACAGACCATTACGCCACTCTGGCATTCCTAACCAGGGCCCTGTGATAGTACCCTGCGCATGCTGCAATTGGCGTCACAAACAAACTATAGACTATTAACCACTGCATAAGTGGCGTCAGCGTTACCCGTTCCTGGTCACTGCACTGGCTTCTGAGATGTATTGGTTGTAATACAAATGTGCTAAATTCCTGAATTACAAGTATACCCAGTTATGGTGTGATATATAAGTAGGGAATGTAAAGCTGTGTAACAAGGGACATGTTAGCATGAAATGTACTGTTTGTATATAGCTGTGAGACAGTGAAGCCAGCATTAATGTATATAATTATATACAGTAACAGTGCCTTGAAAAAGTATTCATATCCCTTGAACTTTTCCACATTTCTTCACGTTACACCCACAAAATGAAATGCATTCTATTGGGATTTAATGTGCTAGCTAGACTAACACAAAGTAGCAAGTAAATAACAATTTTTTTATAAATAAAAATCTGGAAAGTGTGGCTTGCATTCGTATTCAGCTCCCTTAAAGGGGTTGTCTCATCACAGACATTGGGGGCATATTGCTAGGATATGCCCCCATTGTCTTATAGGTGCAGGTCCCACGGCTGGGACCTGCACCTATATCAAGAATAGAGCTTCAAAAGTGTTGGAAGGCGCAGTGCGCATGCGCAGCCACCCGCACCTATATTGGAATCGGAGCCCACAAAGGGGGTGGCTGGAGGACTCCGGTCCAGCCACCACAGAACGCTCTCCCCATAGAATCAATGGGAGCGCACTGTGCATAACCGCCACTGCTCCCATTCACTTCTATGGGCCCGACGTAAATAGCCAAGACAGCGCGCTGCTATTTTCGGTAGCCCCAAAGAAAATGAATGGAGGGTGGCTGCGCATGCGCACTGCGCCTTCCAACACTTTTGAAGCTCTATTCTTGATATAGGTGCAGGTCCCAGGGGTGGGACCCGCACCTATAAAACAATGGGGGCATATCCTAGTGATGCTCCCATTGTCTGTGATGAGACAACCCCTTTAAGTCAATACTTTGTAGGACCACCTTTCAATGCAATTACAGTCTTTTGGGGTATGTCTCTACTAGTGTTCAGCACGAATATTCGAATAACAAATTTTAATCGCGAATATCGCCACTTCGATCATTCGTGAATATTTAGAATATATTGCTATGTGTTAGTTTTTCGAATACTTGTCATTTTTCATCATCCATCTGAAGTGAACAATACACATGATTCCTCCCTGCTTAGGGTGTGTGGTTCCCAAAAAAACTGTTCTTATCTGTCCGGGCTCCCTAGGATTTCAATCCGCTCCAGTCAGTGCCTGTTGCCATGCGCATGGAGCGTCCCCATCACCATGGGAACGCCTCAGGGTTAGAATATACCATCGGATCTGAGTTTTCACAATCTCACAACAGCGGATAGTTGTGTTCACTTCAGATGGAAAAAAATTACGAATATTCTAAAAAACTAATATATAGCACTATTGATATATATTTGTTTTTTAGAATATTTGTAATTTTTTTCCATCTGAAGTGAACACGACTATTCGCTGTTGTGAAATCGTGAAAACTCAGATCCTATGGTATATTCTAACCCTGAGGCGTTCCCATGGTGATGGGGACGCTCCATGCGCACGGCAACGGGCACTGACTGGAGCAGACTGAAATCCTAGGGAGCCCGGACAGATAAGAACAGTTTTTTTGGGAACCAGACACCCTAAGCAGGGAGGAATCATGTGTACTGTTCACTTCAGATGGATGATGAAAAATGACGTAATATTCGAAAAACTAATATATAGCACTATATTCAATATAGTGCTATATATTAGTTTTTTTCGAATATTCGCTAATATATGACGAATATTCTACAAAATATTAGTCAAATATCGCAAATTTAAATATAGCCACTGCCGCTCATCACTAGTCTCTACCAGTTTTGCACATTTAGAAGCTGAAATTTGTGCCCATTCTTCTTTGCAAAATAGCTCAAGCTTAGTCAGATTGGAAGGAGAGCGTCTGTCAAGTCAATTGCACAGATTCTCAATGGGATTCAGCTCTGGACTTTGACTGGACCATTCTAATACATGAATATACACAGCCCTCCATGTGCTCGCCAGAGGTAGCCTGACTGCCATTAGGTACCGAGATGAGATCCTCAGACCCCTTGTGAGACCATATGCTGGTGCGGTTGGCCTTGGGTTCCTCCTAATGCAAGACAATGCTAGACCTCATGTGGCTGGAGTGTGTCAGCAGTTCCTGCAAGACAAAGGCATTGATTCTATGGACTGGCCCGCCCGTTCCCCAGACCTGAATCCAATTGAGCACATCTGGGACATCATGTCTCGCTCTATCCACCAACGTCACATTGCACCACAGACTGTCCAGGAGTTGGCAGATGCTTTAGTCCAGGTCTGGGAGGAGATCCCTCAGGAGACCGTCCGCCACCTCATCAGGAGCATGCACAGGCGTTGTAGGGAGGTCATACAGGCACGTGGAGGCCACACACACTACTGAGCCTCATTTTGACTTCTTTTAAGGACATTACATCAAAGTTGGATCAGCCTGTAGTGTGTTTTTCCACTTTAATTTTGAGTGTGACTCCAAATTCAGACCTCCATGGGTTGAAAAATTTTATTTCCATTTTTTAATTTTTGTGTGATTTTGTTGTCAACACATTCAACTATGTAAAGAACAAAAGTATTTCTGAAGAATATTTAATTAATTCAGATCTAGGATGTGTTATTTCTGTGTTCCCTTTATTTTTTTGAGCAGTGTACTTTGTTGTAAATCATTCCATTGTAGCTCTGACCACCCACCCTGTAATCCAGCAGCGATGCCCATTTTATAGGAAAAAGCGCCGGCCTATGCGCACTGCTGCTGTTCCGGCCACCAGAGAAGCCAACACTTTTTCCTATAATGTGCAAGCACGGCCACCACTGATGGATTGTATAACCCCTGGAAACGAGCGGTGTAATGTGATGGAAAAATGATAGCAAAGGAGGCAATATGGACAAGCACAATACATTAGTAAGTGCCTTGTATTAACTTTCTCAACATGATAAATACTATTTGCTGAAGTGAGACAGACCCTTAAACAAGATGTGCAGCAGAAAACTGGCATATATTACACTAGAACTCTAATATAGTGTCTGGCTGGAGTAGATTTCTGTTCTGGAGCATGGACAGCAGAAAATGCTACACCTCTTAATAAATTGGTTAGATCCTCCGCCACCGGGGTATTAACTAAGAATGGTTTCTGAAATGACGGACTTAGTAAATGACCCCCAATATCTGCTATCTTTGTGTGGTAGCCATGTATAGCCTTACTCTATGTTATATGACCTTCAAAAACATCCATGAAGACAACAAAGACCTAAAATGATTAAAAGTTTTAAGGATTGTCACCACAAACCAGAGCTGTTTTGGTTATGTGAACGGTGTTTGGTTCCTCACAAGCACCACTTAACTTGATTAAATATATCTAGCAGACAAAGGTGTCCGGTTTATCAGGGAAATTGAATGCTGCCCGCTATTTGTAACATTAGACATCCTACATCCTCGAGTCAGTTTATGACATTTCAGAAAATGAGGCTTGTGAATCATTTTTCAAGTATCCCCACAGATGCTTATGCAGATTCAATTTAATAAGTGACCCACAATCCTTTGTACAATGCGCTCTACTTGTGATTGATTCGTTATCATACACGCACAGATTAGCCCTTTCCTGATACAGCCATTTCCATTTTTTGTTTTAGTATTTTACTGCCTTCCAAGAGCCATAACTTTTTCATTTTTTTCAGTCACATAAAAGGCCTGTACTTCCCCATGGCATCAGTTAATATTCATATGATGTAGTAGGAAGCTGGAAAAAAATCTAAATGGAGTGGGATTGTGAAGAAAAAAAAGCACAATTCTGCCATACAGATTCTGTTTTTGCAGTGTTTAAAACATATAATATTTGATTTGATTTGCGGGTCAGTCCGAATACAGTGATAAATTTAGATAATTTTTCTAATGTTTTAATACTTTTAAAAAAACTTGTATTTTCTTATTGTTTATTTTTAGTGGTAAAATGGGTAAAGGGAGTGATTTGAATTTTTATTCCTTGTTAATATTTTTAAAGAACTTTTTTTTACCTTTCTCTTTCAGCACCCCCCTTCCCCCCAGTGGACTGTAACATGTGTAATTTATAATCGCTAATACCATAGACTACAATGGTCTACTATTGCATTCTATGATAAAGTTGCCATCTTCTCATTAAGCCATGCCACAGGAACTTATCTATGGCAGACCTTGGAGTCTTCAGAAGGCCCCTGGTTGCCATAGCAACCAAACAGCTCCCACAACCTCTTTGCGGGCGACAATTCAGTCATTGGGAGCAGCCCACTTCCAGTAAATGACCGCTCAGAAGCTGTGTTATTTATGAAGAGTTAAAGGGAATCTGTCATCAGTCTTATGGTGTCCTAACTAAGGGCAACATAAACTAGTGACAGATCCCCTTAGCAAAATGCTGGGTCACTTTCTTTAGGCCATTTTGCCAAAATATTGAACAGGTCCAGTGCATAATGATAAGTCCCCATATTCATGAGCTCCTGGATCTCCCCGTCCACCTGCTGCTAATTCATATGGGAAAAAAAACTGTCAATCAGAGGCAGATAAGTGGGGAGAGCCGTGAGCTCATCAATATGGGGACTCATCATTATGCGCTGGAGTTGTTAGGATTTAAAAGTGAAAGCAGCAGAAAACTGCTGACAGATTCCCCTTAAAGGTCTGTTATTGATGATGTCTTCAATCATGGACTCTGCACGCAGAAGTATGCTTTCTAAAACAGCAGGCACCTGCTGACTATGTTGTTTGCTCAGCTCCTAAAACATGTGCAGTACCCCGGATGGGGTATCTGCAAATCTTTGTTATTGTACTGTTGAGGTTACTTGCTGCATTTAATGTCATGTAATATGCTTCTATGTAACACACACTCAGCATGTTCAAGCATGAGTCAGGTATGGCCAGAGTTAACTATTCTAGTCCAGGCCTCTCTGGAGCTCAGGGTGGGGACTCCCTTTAACTTCATAAGATTCTAGAGTATGCTAGGAGTATTAATTGAGAGGACGGGTCCTTAGGGAGAGGGAGCAGACTGCAGGGGCTCCTGACCCCAGGCACTCAGCTAGAGGTGTCTGGAGACTAACAGTTCCCTGTGTGTCCTCTTCCTTTACAGGAGGAGAAAGAGAAGAAAAAGGAGATTTTAAAGCTACAGTGTGTAAGGCAGTGAGGTGATCAGTTTCAAGCATTACAGGCCTTGTTGCAGTGGAGAGAAAGGGTTAAAAAGATAACGACACCCTTCACACTTCAGGTTCTTAATGGAGGGGATACGGGGTACAGACACCCTACATGCTTCAGGTACGATTTTGGCCTGTCGTATGATAGGAACTACGAGTTGCGGACAAAGTGATAAATTGCTGTGGTTAGCTGGAAATCCCAGGATTAGAGACTATAGCTGTAGAAAGCAGTAACTTGAGGGTCATAACTCCCATCTACTCCCGTCAAGCTTGGACATCTGTGTGGACTTTTCACAGTGTATGGATAAAAACCGTATGTACTATAAGTCCTATTTGGTGCATAGTAAAGAGAGACTTTGGTTAAGTTTAATCTGGCCTGGTTACTGTCTCTCCCAGTATCACATGCAGGCCACCACCTCACCTTAGAGCCCTGCCTTCCACCCACTTGGACATTTACATCGAGGGCACCCCAAGCTACAATCAAGCAGGGAGTCCCCAATTACAAGGGGAATATAGGGTTGCCCCTCCTTGACTGCACCAAACCCAGGGAGCAATGGCCTGAGGTAGGACACAGTGACGCTACAGCATCTCATCAGGGCCACTACCACTCCCGTCCTCTACACAGGCTCCCACTGGTGCTCGCTGCACATGTTTAGCAGATGTCAGGATGTTGGGACTGACTAAGGACTCGTACACAGCCAAAGCCTGTTTTGTGGTCCGCAAAACACGGATACCAGCTGCGTGTGTTCAGAACGGAAAGTCTTGCCCTCTATAGAACAGGCCTATCCTTGTCTGCAAAACGCACAAGAATAGGACATATTGTGTTTTTTTGCGGGTGCAATGGAACGGACATACCGATGCGGACAGCCCACTTACACTTCAGTTAATCATCTCTTCTGAGTGTCCCGAATGCATCGGTGCAGGAAACACTTGCTGGCTTGTGCAAGATAATCCAAGTAGAAAAAAGAGGTTTCTGTATTTGAAAAAAAAATCCAATTCTTTTATTAAAAAAGAAAAACATTAAAAATAGCACAATGCTGCAGCACCGCCAACATGTTTCAGACAAACATCCTTAATCATGGCATAACATGCAAATCATCAGGACATGGTAAAAACATATACAGATAATATGTATCCAATAGGATCAAACTACATAATGCAACTTGATCTTAGAGGCAGGGCTATCCACCTGCAGTGAAGGTAACAGAAACCTAGACATAGGAATCAACAGAGATATCTGACAATTTAGTAAATACAGTATATAACAAATCACTTCTAAAGTTGAGTCCATTGGGATATCTTGTGGTGGAGGGTTTCTGTCACCCAGTCCATTTGTTTCCAATGAAGGTGGGGAGGGCACAACTTGGCTTAGTCAGAAAGGTTTCTTTAAAGGGTTTCTATCACTTCGTATCACATATTTAGGTGTCAGACACTAGCGATCCGCTAGTGTCTGCTCTAACAAACCATCCTAATATGATAGGTTTTGGGGCAGCCGTTTTGCTAAAATAAGAACTTATATCTATATGCTAATGAGCCTCTAGGTGCTATGGGGGCGTCATTAGCACCTAGAGGCTCCGTCTACCTTCATAAACTGTCGCCGCCCAGCGCGTCCCTCCAGCCCGCCCATCTCCTGCTGAATGCGATCCTCTCCGTGCACGTCTCTGTTCGGCGCATGCGCAGTGAATGTCTGACCGCTTCCCTGCTCAGACATCTCCACTGCGCCTGTTCCTCGGAGCACTATGATGTCATCGGCGCAGGCGCAGTGGAGATGTCTGAGCAGGGAAGCGGTCAGACATTCACTGCGCATGCGCCGAACAGAGACGCGCACGGAGAGGATCGCATTCAGCAGAAGATGGGCGGGCTGGAGGGACGCGCTGGGCGGCGGCAGTTTATGAAGGTAGACGGAGCCTCTAGGTGCTAATGACGCCCCCATAGCACCTAGAGGCTCATTAGCATATAGATATAAGTTCTTATTTTAGCAAAACGGCTGCCCCAAAACCTATCATATTAGGATGGTTTGTTAGAGCAGACACTAGCGGATCGCTAGTGTCTGACACCAAAATATGTCATACGAAGTGATAGAAACCCTTTAAATGTGTTGTAACGCGCAGATGTGTTTAAAACATCCAGCATTAGGGACACTTTCACGATTGACAGATTTATCAATTGTGACTCTCATCACATTGCATAGGTTATTTTTTGTGTCAAATGCAATCTGTATTATGTAGGTTGTACTACTAGAAAGCTCAAAAAACATATGTATTGGAGCATAAGTTACATAGGCATATCTTACAGTAACTAAAAATCTGGTACTACTTCCGGAGTTGCCAAGCACGGCATTGATTTACATGATTGCTCTACTGAACATTGTGGATTCTTTGGTCTAGAATGGGTTAAATGTCCTTTATGGGTGCGGACTGGAAGGGTCATTTATTAAACAGAAATACGCTTATATTAGGCGTATTTCTGGGGCAGATTGCGGCGCGAAAGTTCATTCATATACATTCATATGCCCTGATCGGAAATCAATCACCCAAAACATAAAACAAGACACGCAAGACTATAAGGACAATTGGATAGCCAGGTCATCAATGACATATTTTTGGGGGTTGCACCCCTGACACTCCTGCCGAACAGCTGTTTTCACAGCCTGCAGCACCCAAACCAGGCGTTTGAATGGGTGCAGCACTGTGGTAACCTGGCATGACCACCACACAATGTATAGAACTGTATAGCTCCAGTGCCTGCTTCTGGTGCCAGGGCATATAGAAACAGCTCATAGGAAGTATTTCTGGGAGTAGGACTCCAATCTGATATTGATGACCTATCTTAAGGTTAAGTCACCAATACCTAGTCCTGAAAAAACCCTTTACATTTTTGCACATGCTACCACTGTATACACTACATCTGTATGTTATTTTGTACAAGTGTTTCAATGGAGAAATTGAGTAATAGATTTGAAATAACCTTTTTTAAATGCCAAGTTTTCAATAAGAAAATCAATATAGCATAATTTGGCAAAGTTGTCAAAACTTTTGCATTGCACTCTATGCAATCCTTCTATAAGGGTGGATTCACATGTAGGGATTTATTGGTGTTTCTTTTTTTTTTTGTGCCTTTTGCAGTTTTATAGGTCTTTTTACACTTTGCAGTGTTTGGTGAGTTTTTCTGCTGTAAAAATTGCCAGTTCCAGATATTAGGTAAATGTCTATAAGAAATATGAAATTCAAGACACGCAAGCATTTTCTATGCTATTGGGTCTTTTGTTAATTACAGTATGTTTTTTTTTTCTTTTTTTTGCATCTCTGGTGTTTTTTTTTCTTTTGAATGCAGTATGTGTAAGCTTTTCCCGACATCTCCTTCTGCCAGAAGTGCCCAAAAAAATGGATTCACACAATTGTTTTTTTGTATATAACTTGCATAAAAACCTCATGTGGCATATAAAAAAATGCAAGTGGTTTCTACGGCATTTTTCAAGTAAGAAAAAAATGCCCTAAAGGCTATGCTAACAGGCAAACATAATAAAACTAAAATGGGTTATACAATGTTATAAATTGTTTTCATTAACTCTGCATAAGGATATCTGTGCATTTTTTGCGCATACTAAAAATGCATTTCATCTTGCTATTTGCATAGGACATTGCATTTGAGTTAGTGATGTGATCGTAATAGGATAGGAACATAATTTAGTACCAGATCTCCTCCAGCTTATTGGCTCAGGAATGTTTAGTGGCATTACCAGCCAGAAATTGGGGCTAAGTAAATCATCCTAGTTCTTATAGATGTTACAACACTTCAGAGCAAGAGGCCCGTCAAGATGTAAGGATAGACTGTACCATCTTAGCAGTAGCTGCTTTGTATGCAGAAGTGCCTGTAAATGTGACTACAGTAAATGTAATTCTCATATACATGGGATAACACTTAATAAATCACAGGCAAATCAGGTGGACGAGCGCCAGCAGTGCCTACCTAGTAATAAGAGATTTATAGACAGACAGACTCGGTCTGGATTTTGCTCTTTATTAGGCTCATGCTGTGAAGAGGTGCTTTCCAGGGCTTCACAATGGAACATCTTCTCTCCTATGGGACTGGCTTCATCCATATCCTTAGCCTGGTAGCTTGCTGCCTCATGTTAAATACCACTAGGTGGCATCAGCATTCTGCTGTATGGAAAAAAAGCGTATGAGCAAGATATCTGGGGGGACTAGGCTATTTAATTGTTTGCCAAGTAACATAAATCGTACAGAAAGAATCCTCTCTTAAAAACAATGAATTATGTGTAAAAAATAAACATTAATATTGTTTCACTGTTATTTATACTAAGGAAGAATAGTTATAATTAAATACATTTGTTGATATAGATGCATTTATTGTCAAATCTGGTTTGCATTTAGAGTACAGGGGTTTGTCTAAGTCTTTTATGTCCTTTAAAACATTGAAATTTGGAGGTGTAATGGAACCGGAATGACCACGAGTACCCAGAAACTAGGTCGCATTTTTACAAAATTGACATGTCATAAAAGTCTCTCCCTAGAAAGGCTTTTCTAGCAGTTGTGAAGAGCTCACCCATAGTATTCTTCAGATAGAGTATATGCAGTGGTGCAGTTCATTTGGGGATACAATTAAAAATCAGTTGCATAATAATGTTGAAAATAATACATTTATGGATGGAAGAGCGTTCCCTCCTAATAACCAGAAATCTCAAAAGTCCATCGGTCCTCCACTTCTGTCAGATTTTCAATCTTCTATTCAGTTGTTTTTTAAGTTTGTCCTGTTTCTGATAACTCTGGTTCACCATCTATATGAGCACCATTCCAGCCCCCACAGCTCTCCAGCAATGCACAGATGCCTGCTCCATTCACACAGACATGTGACGGACGGTTATTCACACTGCATTTTTTTTGATGGCCAGTAAATAGTGGAAGTCAGAAATAGAACATGTTCTATTTTGCCCGTTTCACTGACCAACAGCCTCCAAACAATTGAAGGAGACAGTTTTTAATGTCCATTTCTCAGACAGTTGTGTGAATGTAGCCTAACTATACCATTCTAAAGTTTGACAGATTTACAATTTAAGATTTTAGGAAAAATGGAGGATATTTTTACAAGGGCAGATTGACCATAGACCTTACAGGAAAATATCCCGGTGCTCCTTTCCCATGCTTCTCATGGCCGGCCAGTGGAAGTTTTTGGGGATGTATTTTTGGCTGATGGGGGCAATATTTTGTGATGAACTGTGGTATTTGGCTCTGTTGGGGTGGCATAATATACCATAATATGGTATTGCTGGCCCGACTATTTGTGTTGGCCCTGTTTTTCATCAATTTGGACCCGACTACAAAATGGGGCCACTTTTAGTATTTTATTCAAGGCCACTTTAAGTTCCCAGTCTGCCCCTATATTTTTGCAATTCATATAGCATTGTATGGACCAGCAGTGCACATGCTCAAACACTATTCTATGTAAAGTCCTCCTCATTGTAGAGGCAGAATCCCTAGAATCCCTCTACATGTGATCATGAGAGTCTCACTAGTGCAGTGGTCCCGCCCCCCAGCAATCGAACATTTATCATCTTGTGGATAGGTGATGATTGATTACTTTGAGAAAGCATAGCGGACATATGCCGATTTTTAAACCCTATAATCAACTAGTGATGAGCGGCAGGGGCAATATTCGAATTTGCGATATTTCACAAATATTTTGTAGAATATTCGGCATATATTCGTGAATTCGCAAATTTGAGATTATATTCTTGATTGCGAAAATTCGGCAATGTATTATTCGCGTAATGCGCGCGAAATACCGGCGTGGGGTAGGCAACTTTTCTATTGGTTGCTAGGGATGTTGCTAAGCTGTGAAAAAGCCTTCTCATTGGCCCACAAGCTAGAAGAAGGGAGGGATGATCACCTGATGTACTGTGTTAAAAAAAAAAAAAAATCGTCATTACGACTATATAGCACTATATTCCAAATATTCGCGAATTCTCGAAGGGCCGATATTCGCGACAAAAATTTGCTTTTCGAATATTCTGTAATCAACTTCCAATCTGCTAAATTAACGCGTTTGATTTCTGCAAATAGCTACAACTGCTATAATTCTAGATAATCACATAGCATCAGAGCAGAGGAGAAAAGGAAAATGATTCACAATAGGCTTCAGACTTGAACGGGGTTCAAGACTGCAGCAAAATTCTCTGCAACTGAATTCAATTTGTGAATTACAAAGCAGGAAATTTTGACTAATTGTTACAATAGGGAAATGTTTTGAAGTGTAAATATAATCTGCATGTTGTAAACTGGAGAATGGGACACTTTCCAGCGATTTTTTTTTTTTTGGAAAAAAGGTTTAGCCTGAGGATTCAGACATGGCTGATGCGGCTTTATTAAACTAGATCAAAGAAACATAACAGTAGACGGAGAACGTGTAAGAACAAAGACTTCGGATGTAGCGTGGAGCTATAAATGTTTACAAAACAGGAGGATATTAATGTCATTATACATAACTGACTTTCATCTGCTATTTTACGTCTAATAATTATTAGACATTGGCTTTCCACACAGAATTGTTGAGTAGTTCTGTTTCAGTAATATTGTAGGATGCCATGCTCCAAAACTGCCACTAGATGTCAACACTAGATTGCAAAATGAAAACCAAATGGTAGCATCCTAAAGGGATTGTAGGTGACACCGTTTAAAAAGTTAAGCGCTGCAGTAACATATCTCTAATGAAGAAAATACGGACAATCAGTATTTTATATCATAGCTTATAACATTAGCACAAACTAGTCATTACTTTTTCTTTTTTTTATTGTTCCATTACTATATGGTGCAAATTTTAAAGAAATATGATTTACCGCAATGCTATGTGAAACCACAGGACTGCTACATAGGCTCTGCTACTTCGGTATAACGCAAATGTGTCATCTTCAATGATAAGGTATGACTGTCACCATGCTGTTAATTTGTTGTAACATGTCTATTTTGTACACCCAAGCCTCATCTAGGGGTAATATTAGCCCACGTTTTTCTACTAAAATAAGTCTGGAATTTTTTGAAACTGTGAACATTTGAAATGCTGTTTCCTACATTATCTAATAAATTGAGGCTCTGAGGCTCATATGTATGAGGGGGGATGCTTATAGTTGCATATATACTCAGTGTAATAAATAATATATATATATATATATATATATATGTTCATAGGTTACCTATGTATTGCCAATCATATAATCCTAATTTGTTACTAGAAATATAGAAATATAGTTTTTTTGATGAGTATAGTGTAAAGCATATATGTTTTTAATAATTCACTTAAAAGTGAAGTATGTTAACTTCATCCCCACAAAAGAACCTTGACAAGAGTGAACCGACCCTGGCTGCTCAGGAAATCTACTACATAACACAATTCCACTTTTCTGTTTTCATTTTAAGATTATGCCTAATTTACAGGCTTCTATAATAAACATTGGGGCAGATTTATAGTGTAATATTTTATATTATTATTTATTTTATATATTTAATATTAGACAAATTTACTATTCCAGACTTTTATAATTTTGGAGTATCGTAAATCTTGCACCAGATTCTTATGCAATTGGAGTATTGCAAATCTTGCACCAGATTATTACAGAAGAAGTCTATCATGCAACAAAAATTTGTCCATGCGCCCAAAAAAAAAAAAAGTCTAAGTTTACACCACTTGTAAGGTGGTGTAGTTTTACTCCACAAAAATGCACCAAAATTTTGACACTTTTTATTTGGCACAAGAGGCCCATTAAGGCCCGGCCACTTTGTTGGACCTCGGACCAGTCATAAAATGCTTAGAAAAGTATGTAAAAAAAGTTGACAGATGTGATGCAAAGCTTGGACAGAAGTTTTTGGGCTCAAAATATACAAAAACACTGGCCCATTTCAATAGTAAATCTTCCCCAGTATGTCTAACGCCAGTCAGAGATATTTTACATTAGGTAAACTGTGTTTTTCTTCTCTTATTATATACAATTGCAACCATATTCTACACTGTACTTTTTTTTATTATTTCACATTATCTGATATCATAACATCATAAAATTGATTGTCGTACGTGAGAGCTTGCTACATTTTATTACAGGTGTTTTAACAGTATAAGGCGCTTTGTTCTTTTTTTCTGAAATTGATTTCCAAACAGAAGCAAAGTAAATAACAAAATTAGATGATTCTGCATCTCTTTCATCAATGAAATAAAATAAAAAAATTATAATATTACAGTTTTTGTATTTTTTAACCTGTAAGAGATCATTCTGTCAGTCAAAAGCAGTGTGAGATTGACTAAACACAACCCTATGAGCCGTCCTCATCCTTGAGAGATGTCTTTTAGGAGACATGTAGGTCTCCAACTGAAGTGAGAGAACAGCTTTTCATTTTATCTCAGTTGATCAGCGAATAAAGCTTCGTATTCTATTCTGATTAGGTAAATGTATATTTTGATACATAATGTACATAATGTTCCAAATCTTTCAACAATCAAATTACAATATATCACATGTTGGTAAAGAAAAGTAAATGAACTCAAGAGTGTAGTTAAAAAACAGGGACAATCTCTGTAATTAAATTTTAGTTGATATTATCAGAGTTCAACTAATCAACTAGTGATGATTGATCAACGTATGTTTATACCATTGTCAATATTATACATTCCTCTACACTTATATTCCTGTACACTATATATATTTAGACAGGAATATATAATAGTGAATAAACACATGTTGATCAGTCATAACACAAAAAAAAACAGACAAGACAAAAGAGCATTTAGCACACACATATACTTTTATGGGGCTGATGTAATAAAGGATGCCCAAGTTTCTTCTGGTCTAAGACTGCTTCTCCTTAGAGATGAGTAGAGATGAATAAAGATAAGCAAATAAATTGATTGGCATAAATTGATCGTCAGATTCGATTCGGGTACAAATAAATTTGACCTTAATTAAAACTGCCCCAATTGCCCTGAAAAGTTATTTATGACACTATGGGGTTTTCTAGGACTGTGTCCAAACCCTTTCAAGCCTAAAGGGACAGAAGCATACAGTATATGGCTATATGCAAGTGAATGGTAGCAGGTGGTAAGAAACAGCCTGTTTAAAAATGTACAGCATTGTTGAACTTTTTTATGCTTAAATATGTCAGATACACTAGTTTGTGACATGGTACTGTAAATTTGATGCAGGCCAATATTCTAAGTGTACTAGTCCGTGATTAATTAACATTTTTACGACCCTTTGCAATTTTTTTTTTAAATGGTTAATTGGACAGACTCCATTACAATATAGAGAAACTGTGACTCAGAAAAATTCGTAGGTTGTATACTATCAGCACCAGGATTAATATCTCTGATTGTGATTATCTGATATACATTGGAGTGATACACATTAGTTAAAAATTTGAGTGGTATAGCTTTAAATACTGCTGCAGCACTCGAAATGGCTACCAGTCTGACTTGAGTTGCTTAATGGCACACTACACCGATGCCTGTCCTGTCCCTACTTAAAACCTCTTTGTCTGTCTTTAACTAACTAGCTCTCACAAACTCTCCCTGACCACAAACTAGCTATATTCTGTGTTTAACGGTAAGACTACTTTTCTCGCACTCTGTCAGACATCCTATCACAGCAATGTATAACCCTTTAAGACATGTGTAGCTCCTGGTTGGGATGTTAGCCATCCGGATCACTACATTTTCAGGTTTGCTAGAATTAGGTATTTTTCCAAATTTGTAACAATTTTTTTTTTTTTTTTTATCAATTTGTTTATCTCTAGCAGCAAGCAAACAGTCAATTCTTGAAGTTGATGTGTTGTAAGCAGGAAAAATGTCAAGTGTAAAAATCTGACTTTGAAAAGAGACATATTTTGATGGCTAGACAACTGGGTAAGAGAATCTCCAAATTGGCAGGTCTTGTAGTGTGTTCCCAGTATACAGTAGTTAGTGTCTACTAAAAGTTGTTCAACAAAGGATAACCAGTGACAGGGTCATGGGTATGCAAGGCTCATTGATGTTTGTGGGGAGTGAAGACCTCTCTGGCATTATTCCTCAAAAGAATCTCCAAATTGGCAGGTCTTGTAGTGTGTTCCCAGTATACAGTAGTTAGTGTCCACTACAAGTTGTCCAAGAAAGGACAACCGATGACCAGTGACAGGGTCATGGGCATGCAAGACTCATTGATTTGAGTGGGGAGTAAGGGATACTCGCCTTTCTGGTATTATCCCTCAAAAGAATCTCCAAATTGGCAGGTCTTGTAGTGTGTTCCCAGTATACGGTAGTTAGTGTCTACTAAAAGTTGTTCAAGAAAGGACAACCAGTGATAGGGTCATTTTATGCAAGGCTCATTGATGTGGGTGGGGAGTGAGGACTAGCCTCTCTGGCATTATCCCTCAAAATAATTACTATAGTACAAATTGCTAAAAAAAAATGCTGAGGTCTTGTGAGGTCTTGTGAAGTCCATGTGTCATTGCCTCAAAGCTGTTATAGCAGCAAGAGAGGGTCCTAAATGAAATTAGACAAGTGATTTTAATGTTATGATTCAATGCATGTCTTAAAAGTCAAGATATGCATGTAATTTGAATCTTGCTCAGGTTCTAAACAACTAACGATACCCATAGGTGTTGGATCGGTACTTATAAAACCATCTTAGGTCCTAATGGGGATACATTACAGAGGTATATTAATCACATAACCTTATGTTGTATCATTCGGACATGTCATAACATTAAGATTGGTAGGAACCAACCTTTTGAACCTCCTGCCAATCGCAGTCAGCTCTTTTGGTTTTTTCCTTGCAGAGTGACACTCCTGACCACCTGCTGTACATGAAACTGTAACCCAGCACCATTCAAATGGCTGTGCCTTAGTTTTGTGCACTATTTGTGCACTCCATCTACCCAGGAAACAATAGTTATAGATGACATCTCTTAGCCTTCAAAAAAATCACCTGTAATCTGTTTTAAGATGATGGATTTAATAAAGTCAGTTACATAACTCTTTAGTCACTTTTCTGGATTATAGACCTTCTTGGGGTATTGTGTAGTTGGTTGTACAAATGTTGAGCTCCTTTTAGTATTAATCAGACCTGGAGGACCCCAGCAATGGAAGGAAAATTTTGCTAAATTGACGATTTACAAAATGGGACAAAGTGAACTTTGCGTTCCTTACGTCCTTTGAGAGTATTACAAAAATCTGTCAGGCTTCCTATACCACTCTGATTGAACAATGCATAGGATATAGTGGGAAGTACTGAGTTCAGGAAAATGTTTTCTTTGATTTAGTATTTCGTGCAGAAAGTTGAAATACTTCCAGTACTTAAGAGAAAGCCTGTCCTGCCCCCACCCCTCCCCGTCACATAGATTGACAGCTATATACAAGTTCATACAGCAAAAGTTGTCCGTCACTCCAAATACAGCAGGAATCATATATATTCCTATATTTTTAAACTTGTAAAGAAAATACATAGAACAAGACAAACCCAATCAGGTCATACCTGTATCAGCACTGAAATACTAACTGCTCACTATTGTATCCACACATAGAAAACGGCCATCTATAACCCAGACAACAAGCCAGTCATGTGTATTGCGGGGGAATGGCTTCTTCGTGAACTCAGTGCTATATATATTGAATTGATAATGGTACATTTTAATTTGTAGTAGCCAGTGGCGTACCATCAATAACGTCAGACTACGCAGTTGCTATGGGGCCCCGGCCAGGTTGAATGGCCCCGCACCCTTTCCGACCTGAATACACGCCACATACAGATGCTGGACAGATAAATGCCAGCCCTCCTGGGTACTCCTCATGAAGCCACCTGCTACTTGCCACTGCTGCCAGCATTAGCTTCTATCTGTGAGGACAGTCAGCTGGCCAATAAGCCGGGAGATGCTCTGCTCCTTACTGGTCAGCTGACTTGTAGACAGCGCCACCTAGTCTCCACTCTTGGCTCTGCTTCTAACTTTGCCTGTGGATGTACCTCAGTACAGCGTCATTACAGGAGTAATGAGAGCGCCGTGTGAAGGCTCTTCCTACACAACCCCCCATAGACATACACTTCAAGTTCTGAGACAGGTCCAGTCCCTGCCCCTTATTGCTCTATTAGGTTCCATTCACACGTCCGTAATTTGGTTCCGCATCCGTTCCACAATTTGCGGAACGGGTGCGGACCCATTCACTTTCAGTGGGGTTGGAATGGATGCGGATACGCATCCACATTTACAGGATCCGTATTTCCTGGGATACGCAATTCCGTTCCCGAAAAAAATAGAACATGTCCTATTCTTGTCCGCAATTGCGGACCAGAAAAGGCATTTTCTATTATAGTGTCGGCGATGTGCGGTCGCACATTGCCGGTGTTTGTGTTTTGCGGATCGCACATTGCCGGGGTTTATGTTTTGCGGATCCGCAATGTGGGGGGGGGGCAGGGACTGGACCCCCCTCAGAACTTGTGGTAAGTATATATATATATATATATATATATATATATATATATATATACTTAAAAAAGCTTGTGAAGTGTTTTATATATATAAAAAATATATATAAAAGTTATATATATATACTGTATATATATATATAACTTTTATATATATTTTTTTAAATCCTCATTATCTTCTGCTACTGCTATGCACGTGCACATACATGGTGCAGACACAGGAGTTGAGCTTGCACCATTACCTGTTGGTGTCCGTTATAACATGCAGGTGACACATTGCTGCAGCTGGCAGGATTGGAGCTCGTTCCAGTTCTGCCATTGTAACACTTTAGACGCTGCGTGCTGACATAAATAAACATAATACACATACAATTTTATTAAAAGTAAAAAAAAAGACTCACGAAAAACACTTCACAAGCTTTTTTTCTCATCAATATCAGATTAAACCCCACACCCCGACGGATCAGCTACAATAATTCTATCTTTTATTGCAAGAGGGGTAGGGGGGCCCAATTCAGAGTTTTGCTATGGGGCCCCATGATTTCTATGTACGCCCCTGGTAGTAGCCCTTGTATAAAACAAAGCTGGAACCTTTTTACTTCATGGTTTCAGTTTATACACATATGGGAGGCATTTAGCAAAACTGGTTCTACTCACAGCAACCAATCACATTAATCCTTTCATTTTCTAAGGGAGCTCTAAAAATTGAAAGGTGATATCTGATTGGTTGCTATGGGCAACTAAACCAGTTTTTCTTCACACCAGTTTTTCATGAATGTTCCCACAGCATCCTATTATGTCTGGAAAATTGGAACTTACTGATTCTTGAGTCAAAATAGCCTCCATGCTTTGCCATGCGCTGATCCCATTTAGCAGTAGCCATGCATTTCAGTCACTGTTCTTGTGCTACAGTTAAGTGATGTCTCATTTTCTCGTTGGTAGTTTAATAGAAGTTACTTCTCAGTTGACAAAAAAAGTCCATGGGAGGTATTTATCAAAACTGGTGTAAAGGAAAACTGGCTTAGTTGCCCATAGCTACTAATCAGATTCCACCTTTCAATTTGAGCTGTAAAAAAAACGAAAGGTGGAATCTGATTGATTGCTATGGGAAACTAAGGACTCTTTCACACTTGCGTTGTTGGGATCCGGCATGCACTTCCGTTGCCGGAGGTGCCCGCCGGATCCGGAAAAACGCAAGTGTACTGAAAGCATTTGAAGACGGAACCGTCTTCCAAATGCTTTCAGTGTTACTATGGCACCCAGGACGCTATTAAAGTGCTGGTTGCCATAGTAGGAGCGGGGAGCGGGGGAGCGGTATACTTACAGTCCGTGCGGCTCCCGGGGCGCTCCAGAATGACGTCAGAGCGCCCCATGCGCATGGATTACGTGATCCATGCGATCACGTGATCCATGCGCTTGGGGCGCCCTGACGTCACTCTGGAGCGCCCCGGGAGCCGCACGGACGGTAAGTATGCTGCTCCCCCGCTCCCCACTGCACTTTACCATGGCTGCCAGGACTTTAGCGTCCCGGCAGCCATGGTAACCATTCAGAAAAAGCTAAATGTCGGGTCCGGCAATGCGCCGAAACGACGTTTAGCTTAAGGCCGGATCCGGATCAATGCCTTCCAATGGGCATTAATTCCGGATCCGGCCTTGCGGCAAGTGTTCCGGATTTTTGGCCGGAGCAAAAAGCGCAGCATGCTGCGGTATTTTCTCCGGCCAACAAACGTTCCGTTCCGGAACTGAAGACATCCTGATGCATCCTGAACGGATTTCTCTCCATTCAGAATGCATTAGGATAATCCTGATCAGGATTCTTCCGGCATAGAGCCCCGACGACGGAACTCTATGCCGGAAGACAATAACGCAAGTGTGAAAGAGCCCTAAGCCAGTTCTACTTTACACCAGTTTTGATAAATCTCTCTCCCATCTGTGCAAATCACTGTATTATAATAAAGGATATTTTCATATCATGTTTAGTCTGTTTACAAGTTCTATCCTTTCCCGTTTTGCAACTTTCATTTACATAGGGCTGTTTATATGCCTTGAAGCAGAGGTAACACCTACTTTCCAAAGACAAATGAGTGCATAAAATGTATATATTAGATCAACCTAAATGTCATAAGGGTTGATACTTTGATATTATTGATAAAGGGGGTTTGAGTATTGATGGCCTATCCTCAGGATAGGTCATCAATAACTGATCGTGGAGGTCCAACACTCAGCATCCCTGCTGATCAGCAGTTTGAAATCACAGCAGCCCCCTTTGCAGGATGCCAAGGACAGGGCCATATTTTGCTTGGTATTTCAGCCCAGGCCTATTCACTTGAATGGGACTGAGCTGCACATAGGCCATGTGACTGATGCACGTAACGTCACAGGAAGAAGCTGTGGTACTCACTGCAGTGCAGGGCCTCTTCAAACAGCTGATTGTCAGGAGTTGGACTGCCCCCAATCAGATTTAATGATCTATCCTGAGGATAGGCCATCAGTACTGAAATACCAGATACCCCTTTAAATGGTTTCAAGACCTATGTGCGGAGACAATACCTGCCCTGTGCATGCAGAAGCGCCATTGATTAAGGCAAGGTGGTGGAACATGATCAAGTACCTGAAATGTAAGCTGAGAGGGGTGATGTTTCATTTGTTCAAATCAAGCTGGTACTGGTAATAGGAGATTGCGACAGCGGATTGCTAAATTGTGTTGTGAAATCCTATCTTTGAGGGCTTGTGTCATTTCGCTAACATAGATCAGATCACAAGGGCATTTGAGCATATAAACCACAAAAATGCAATATCAAGTGTAGAACCTGTGGATATACAGTAGAAACGTTGACTGTTGTATAGGTTTACAACGTAATCCCCTTTGATCACACCTGTGCATTGTACACACCCTAGTCAAGGGAAAGTACTATTTTTGGGTGTTAATAAAAATTGTTGGATCGGTTTTCTGGTGAGACTACCCTTGTCAGCTTTTATGAATTCGTCATGTAAATTTGTCAGCCTTTTATAGCACGAGAGGAGAGGGGAGATAAACTCCTCTATCCGTGGGTATACCCTATGTAAAAGGGTCCAATGTTTCCTAATTATCTGAGGAACTTTGGGGAGGAGAAGGTGGTAGGTGGTAACACATGCTATCCTTGGGGGTCCTGAAGGTGTTGAAGGCCTGGATGTGGCTTTTTTGACATACTTGACATAATTCTTTATCTAGTAGGGAAGATGGATAACATCTGGCTAAAAATTTGTTGCTCATTTCTGTTAGGCTCTCTTTTTTGGTGGTTGTATTTGTAACAAAATCACAGAAATATAGTGGCCAATATGGGGAACTGCTCAGACCCCAAACACTGTAGCGTTTTTCTCATTGGGGGAGCAGTCCCACCGCATGTGGACCGCAGCAAACGACCATCCCCAGCAAAAAATGCGTAGAATGGAGGATGCCGGCGCGGTCCACATGCACCACAAAGGCATCCTACACAAAACGGAGCATTGTGCGGATGAAAATATATAAATATATAAATCACAGAAAGAAAAAAAAATGCACCAAACGGATATGCCATGCTGAGAGACCGTGACGTGGTGCATGAGGGGCTCCGATGTGTTCCTGACAGGAATATATTGGCAAAAGTCTCAGCTTTTAATATCTGCTTGTATGACCAGCTAGGACATGGGAATACCACCTCAGCACGTCTCTGATGATGACAAAACACAGGTGCCAACTGCTGCATCTTTCTGCAGTGTGCAGACCGAAAGGGAGGTCAGGGAGGAAGACTGGGTGGAAGACGATGCAGGGGACGATGAGGTCCTAGACCCCACATGGAATGAAGGTCGTGCCACAGACTTTCAGAGTTCGGAGGAAGAGGCAGTGGTGAGACTGAGCCAACAGCGTAGCAAAAGCAGGAGCAGGGTGCAAAAGCAGAGCAGCCGTCACCAAAACAGTTCGCCTGCTACTGGCCACCGTCCCCAGAGACCGAGCACACCAAAGGCAGCTTCAAGGAGTTCCCTGGCATGGCACTTCTTCACACAATGTGCTGACTACAAGACGCGAGTGGTTTGCACGCTGTGCCATCAGACCCTGAAGCGAGGCATTAACATTCTGAACCTTAGCACAACCTGCATGACCAGGCATCTACATGCGAGACACGGGCTGCAGTGGAGTAAGCACCTTTAAAACCAAGAAAGGGCTCAGGCCCCTCCTGCTCCCTCTTCTGCTGCTGCCTCGGCCTCTTCCTCCGCCTCTGGAGGAACGTTGGCACCTGCCGCCCAGCAAACAGAGGATGTGCCACCAACAACACCACCTCCATCACCAAGCATCTCCACCATGTCACACGGAAGCGTTCAGCTCTCCATCTCACAAACCTTTGAGAGAAAGCGTAAATTCCCACCTAGCCACCCTCGATCCCTGGCCCTGAATGCCAGCATTTCTAAACTACTGGCCTTTGAAATGCTGTCATTCAGGCTGGTTCAAACAGCTCATGTCGCTTGCTGTCACACAGTACGTCGTTCCCAGCCGCCACTACTTCTCCCTGCACAACCAAGTATCGAATAAAATCAAGTGTGCACTGCGCAACGCCATCTGTGGCAAGGTACACCTAACCACAGATACGTGGACCAGTAAGCACGGCGAGGGACGCTATATGTCCCTAACTGCACACTGGGTAAATGTAGTGGCGGCTGGGACCCAGGCGGAGAGCTGTTTGGCGCACGTCCTTCCGCCGCCAAGGATCACAGGGCATCATTCTTTGCCTCCTGTTGCCTCCTCTTCCTATTAGGCTTCCTTCTCCTCTTCTACCAGCTCCTCATCCGGTCAGCGACAGACCTTCACCACCAACTTCAGCACAGCCAGGGGTAAACGTCAGCAGGCTGTTCTGAAACTGATGTGTTTGGGGGACAGGCCCCACACTGCGCAGGAGTTGTGGCGGGGTATAGAATAACAGACTGATGAGTGGTTGCTGCCAGTGAGCCTCAAGCCCGGCCTGGTGGTGTGCGATAATGGGCGAAATCTCGTTGCAGCTCTGGGACTAGCCGGTATGATGCACATCCCTTGCCTGGCGCATGTGCTGAATTTGGTGGTGCAGAAATTCATTCACAACTACCCTGACATGTCAGAGCTGCTGCATAAAGTGCGGGCCATCTGTGCGCGCTTCCGGCGTTCTCATCCTGCCGCCACTCGGCTGTCTGCTCTACAGCGTAACTTCGGCCTTCCTGCTCACCGCCTCATATGCGACGTGCCCACCAGGTGGAACTCCACCTTGCACATGCTGGAGAGACTGTGCGAGCAGCAGCAGGCCATAGTGGAGTTTCAGTGGCAGTATGCACGGGTGAGTCGCACTGCGGAACAGCACCACTTCACCACCAATGACTGGGCCTCCATGCGAGACCTGTGTGCCCTGTTGCGCTGTTTCGAGTACTCCACCAACATGGCCAGTGGCGATGACGCCCAGGATGAGGAGGAGAAAGAGGGGTCATCTCTAACACTTTCAGGCCAGTCTTTTAGAAGTGGCTCAGAAAGAGGATTTTTGCAACAGCAGAGGCCAGGTACAAATTTGGCCAGCAAGGGCCCACTACTGGAGGACGAGGAGGAGGAGGATGAGGAGGAGGATGGGGATGAAGCATGTTCACAGCGGGGTGGCATCCAACGCAGCTCGGGCCCATCACAAGTGCGTGGCTGGGGGGATACGGAGGATGCAGACGATACGCCTCCCACAGACGACAGCTTGTCCTTACCTCTGGGCAGCCTGGCACACATGAGCGACTACATGCTGCAGTGCTTGCGCAACGACTGCAGAGTTGCCACATTTTAACATGTGCTGACTACTGGGTGGCCACCCTGCTGGATCCTCATTACAAAGACAATGTGCCGTCCTTAATTCCCTCACTGCAGCGTGATCGGAAGATGCGCGACTACAGGCGCACGCTGGTAGACGCGATCCTGAGAGCATTCCCGACTGACGCCGGGGGACAAGTGGAAGCATAAGGCGAAGGCAGGGGAGGAGGAAGAGGTCGCCAATGCAGCTGTGTCAGCACCAGCACCTCAGAAGGCAGGGTTAGCATGGCCAACATGGGGAAAAGCTTTGTCACCTCGCCGCAACAACCGGCCCCAACTGCTGATATGGAGTGTGTTAGCAGGAGGCAGCATTTGAACAACATGGTGGAACAGTACCTGTGCACACGCCTACACGTACTGACTGATGGTTCTGCCCCATTCAACTTCTGGGTCTCCAAATTGTCCACATAGCCAGAGCTTGCCCTGTATGCCTTGCAGGTGCTGACCTGCCCTGCAGCCAGTGTACTCTCTGAACGTGTATTTAGCACGGCAGGAGGCGTCATTACAGACAGACGCAGCTGCCTGTCCACAGCCAACGTGGACAAGCTCACGTTCATTAAAATGAACCAGGCTTGGATCCCACAAGACTTGTCTGTACCTTGTGCAGAATAGACATTTCTACCACCATCAAACATACATTCTTGTACTCAAGTCAAGTGCAATGGTTCTTTGTTTTATTTATTTTTATTTGTCCCAATATTTTGTGGGCTACCTACCACAATAAAAAATAAAATAAAAACATTGTTGGCTACCTCCTCCTCCTCCATTGCTGCCTCCACCTACAACACCACATTCACCGCTTCCTCATCCTCCGACTCCATATCCACCTCCTTCTCTGAGTTGCAGGTTAATAATTTGTAATTTTTAGTTATTTTATTTTATTTTAGGTTATTTCCCTATCCACATTTGTTTTCAGAGCAGTTGCCATGCTCTAAAGCACATTTTACTGCCTTTTACATCCCTCTAGCCTTTCCAAGGACTATTTTAGAGCGATTTTAATGTACAAAAGTGCCAATTTTAGTGCCCTAAATTGAAAAAAAATCTTATTTTCAATTGTCGGTTGACATTTTACCATTTTTGGCGTATACAAACCCCTGCTGTGCCTGGGTGACAGGGGCCTAAATCTCTCAAAATCGTCTGTTCTATTGCTGGGTGACATGAACCCCCTTTTGCCGTGAATGAACCATTGCTGTGCCTGGGTGACAGGGGCCTAAATCTCTCAAAATCCTCTGTTCTATTGCTGGGTGACATGAACCCCTTTTGCCGTGAATGAACCCCTGCTGTGCCTGGGTGACATGGGGCTCGTTCTTTCAAAATCCTCTGTTCTATTGCTGGGTGACATGAACCCCCTTCTGCCGTGAATGAACCTCTGCTGTGCCTGGTTGACATGGGCCTAAATCTCTCAAAATCGTCTGTTCTATTGCTGGGTGACATGAACCCCCTTTTGCCGTGAATGAACCCCTGCTGTGCCTGGTTGACATGGGCCTAAATCTCTCAAAATCGTCTGTTCTATTGCTGGGTGACATGAACCCCCTTTTGCCGTGAATGTACCCCTGCTGTGCCTGGGTGACAGGGGCCTAAATCTCTCAAAATCGTCTGTTCTATTGTTGGGTGACAAGAACCCCCTTTTGCCGTGAATGAACCCCTGCTCTGCATTGCTGACAGGGAACTAAATTTAGTAAAAACATCTGTTACTGATCGGAAGATGCGCAACTACAAGCGCACGCTGCTGATGGCATTCCCACCTGACAGCAGGGGGCACAGTGGAAGCACAAGGCGAAGGCAGAGGAGGAGAAAGAGGTCGCCAACGCAGCTGCGGCACTACCAGCACCTGAGAAGGCAGGGTTAGCATGGCCAAAATGTGGAAAAGCTTTGTCAGCCTTGGAGTTGCTGACCTGCCCTGCAGCCAGTGTATAGTGTGAACGTGTGTTTAGCTCGGCAGAGAGCATTATCACAGGCCGCAGCCAATGTGGACAAGCTTACATTTATTAAAATGAACCAGGCATGGATCCCACAGGACTTGTCCGTACCTTGTGCAGAATAGACATTTATACCAGCCTCAACCATCCATTCTTGTACTCAAGTGCACTTATTCTTTGTTTTATTTTGTTATATGTCCCAATATTTTGGGGATACCCCAATTTAAAAATAAAAAATAACACAAATCAGTGTTGGCTACCTATTCCTCCTTCACCGCCGCTTCCACCTACACCGCCACATCCACCGCCTCCTCAACCTCCTACTCGTAGATCCAGATTTTTATTTTTAATTTTTCTGTATTTTATGTTATTTTAAGTCATTTCCCTATCCACATTTGTTTGCAGATCAATTGCCATGCTCGTAAGCACATTTTGATGCCTTTTGCAGCCCTCTAGCCCTCTCCAGGACTATTTTAGAGCCATTTTAGTGCCCAAAAGTTTGGGTCCCCATTGACTTCAATGGGATTCGGGTTCGGGGTCAAGTTCGGGTCCGAACCCGAACTTTCTTTTCAAGTTCGGCCGAACCTGCCGAACCCGAACATCCAGGTGTCCGCTCAACTCTACACACAGGTCTTTTTCATATTTAATTTATGTCAGGTGAGCTGGGGACTTTAAAAGGTAGCACTTTCTCAGGGAGAGCCGCGCCCCCGGAAGAAGGCAGACGCCGAAACATGCGTTAGGGTGTACGGCTCTCCTGAGGAATCATCTCCCCCTTACTTCATGGGTAGGTTTATGGGATTCTATTGTCAGTAATATGAGGGCATTGTGTTTGCTTTTGCACTTTGCACTTTATCTCTGTTAGGAGGTTTGGGAATCATACATTGATAGTGATTCACTGTGACTGCCAGTTTATTGTTTGTCGTTTTTTACATTTATATACAATTTAGGTAGTTGCATATACTTTTTGACATTTTCCCTTATTTTAGGGTTTAATATATATCTTACCTTTGTGTTGCACTTCCTCTTTGTATTGCTACCTTGCGATTTAACACTAACAAGACAACTTCTGGTGCAATATATATATATATATATTTTTTTTGTGGCAGCCCCACCTGATCACTTATCTTCCCTTCCACCTCCAGGGACGTTTTAACATTTTATTACAAGCCTCCATTTATATATATCTGTGTTCCTCAGGAGTGACTCGTACCACATCTTTTGATGTACTTTTGTGTCTTTTGTCATATTTATGTATTTAATAAAATTACTGTTTAGTCTCAGTTTGCTTTTTTAGGATTACTTCATGATGCTGAGCTGGCTTCTTTAGGGTCAGACAATTTTGCCCAACATTTAAGTGGGTTTTTCTTGTGTATATTAACCTGTGCATTCTACAATGATTATTAGTAGTCACCACTGACTTCTGTGATCTGTATGAATGCACTTGGCCTTGTGCTTCTTAATATTTTGTTTTATAGTATTTAGTAGTTTTAGCAGGATGTACATTATGCTATATTTAAAATATTAATACTGAGAAACCCGACTTAGGGGCCTTTCAGCCAACCCCCCTTCACTCCCTACCTCACCAGATCTGCAGAGGGAAGCATACTTACCTGTTCCCCAGAGCGGGGAAACAAGTAAATATGCTTCCCTCCACAGGTCCAGAGAATTAGGGGGGTCTGGCAGAAAAGCCCCCGAAGATAGACAACCAATTTGTTATCAAATACAATGAGGCAGAAAATGTAATTATTGATCTTTTGAGAAATCAAATGAGCCCTTACAATGGATTCAAATACAATGTACCAGTCAGTATCAACACAGTAGTATACACCATGCCTAACAGCAGACAGTAATATTGTCAGGACCCGCTAATTAATATACATTCCATTATAAAGATGATGAAATGTTGGTTTTCCATGCTACTAGAGATGCAATTGTCAGGAAGAAAAAAACGATACAAATCTGTTTTTGCTACATAATTCTGGCAGAACACTTACTTTTGTGTTCCAGATGGGAATGACATTAGCAAAACATTAGTGGTATAGTCAGATTTTCTCAGTCAGTATCAGCAGACATTAAATGTCATGAAGTGTATATTTGGATGACATTGCAGTGTGGACTTGTTGGACATTAAAAGTTTATCTCACTTAGTGTTATTTGCTATATCCAAGGCTATCGGGGCATCTAATTTTCGATGTGCCTGTTCTTGAAAAGCATACAGCTCAGCATTTATAAGGTCAGACTGAGCTAAAATATTTTATGTTGTTTTGACTAGGTTTAACTTTGAATGCTTTATTAAGGGGATCAAGGTATTGTCTTGTACCCTTGAGAGTATACATCTACAATGCAGCAAGGGCCATATTTACAGTTTGTGTTGCCCTGAGTCTGCATGCATCCAAGTTTATTCAATTAAATAGATATTCCACAGGATACTGTGCAGAAAATAAGTATTTGATACACTGGCGATTTTGCAAGTTTTCCAACCTACAGAGAATGGAGAGGTCTGTCATTTTTATCGTAGGTATACTTCAACTGTGAGAGACAGAATCAAAATAAAAAAAATCCAGAAAATCACATTGTATGATTTTTAAATAATTAATTTGCATTTATTGCATGAAATAAGTATTTGGTAACCTACCAACCAGCAAGAATTCTGGCTCTAACAGACCTGTTAGTTTTTCTTTAACCCCTTCAGGACACAGCCATTTTTCACCTTAATGACCAGGCCAAATTTTGGAAATCTGACATGTGTCACTTTATGTGGTAATAACTTTGGAAAACTTTTACTTATCCAAGCCATTCTGAGACTGCTTTCTCCTGACACATTGTACTTCATGATAGTCATAAATTTGAGTCAATATATTTCACCTTTATTTATGAAAAAATCCCAAATTTACCAATTTTTTTTACAAATTCGCAATTTCCAAAATTTCTATTTCTCTGCTTTTAAAACAGAAAGTGATACCTCATAAAATATTTATGACTTAACATTCCCCATATGTCTACTTTATGTTGGCATCATTTTGTAAATGTAATTTAATTTTTTTAGGACGTTAGAAGGCTTAGAATTTTAGAAGCAATTCTTATAATTTTTAAGAAAATTTCCAAAACCCACTTTTTAAGGACCAGTTCAGTTCTGAAGTCTCTTTGTGGGGCTTACATAGTGGAAGCCCCCATAAATGCCCCCCACTGTAGAAACTACACACCTTAAGTTACTAAAAACTGATTTTACAAACTTTGTTAACCCTTTAGGTGTTCCACAATAAACAGATTTTCAATTTTAATCTATTTTTTTCTTTAACACATCGATGGTTAACAGCCAAACAAAATTCCATATTTATTAGCCTGATTCTGCGGTTTACAGAAACATCGTACATGTGGTGGTAAACTGATGTAAGGTCACATGGCAGGGCGCAGAAGAAAAGGAACGCCGTATGGTTTTTGAAAGGCAGATTTTGCTGGACTGGTTTTTAGCCATGTCCCATTTGAAGCCCCCCAGATGCACCTTATAGTAAAAAAACTCCCAAAAAGTGATCCCATTTTAGGAACTAGAGGATAAGGTGCCAGTTTTATTGGTATTATTTTGGGGTACATATGATTTTTAATTGCTCTATATTATGTTTTTTGTGAGGCAAGGTAACAAAAAAATTGCTGTTTTGGCATCGTTTTTATTTTTTACAACATTCATCTGACAGGGTAGATCATGTGCTATTTTTATAGTGCAGGTTGTTACGGATGCAATGGTATCAAATATGTCTACTTTCTTTGTTTGTTTCAGTTTCACATAATAAAGCATTTTTGTCTTGTGCAGGGGCTCATTTTTTGCAGGAAGAGTTGACGTTTTTATTGGTACCTTTTTTGGGTACATATGATTTTTCGATTATTCATTATTACACCATATGGGACAAGGTGACCAAAAAATGTATTGTTTTAGCGCAGTTTTTAATAATTTATTTTTACAGAGTTCACCTGAGGGGTTAGGTCATGTGACTTTTTTTTTTAGAGCAGATCATTACAGACATGGCAATACCTAATATGTATACTTTTTCTTATTTATTTAAGTTTAACACAATAATAGCATTCTTGAAACAAAAATGATGTTTTAGTGTATCCATAGTCTGAGAGCCATAGCTTTTTTTTTTTTTACTAATTGTCTTAGGTAGGGTCTAAATTTTTGCAGGATGAGGTGACAGTTTGATTGGTACTATTTTGGGTGTTATACGCCTTTTTTATCTCTTGGTGTTGCACTTTATGTGAAGTTAGGTGACAAAAAACGGCTTTTTTGGCACTGTTTTTATTTTTGTTTTTTTACGGTGTTCACCTGAGGGGTTAGGACATGTGATATTTTTATAGAGCAGGTTGTTACGGATGCGGCAATACCAAATATGTTAACTTTTTTTATTTTATTTCACTGTAACACAATAATAGCAGTTTTGAAGCAAAAAAAAAATCATATTTTAGTGTCTCCATTGTCATAGTTTTCTTATTTTTTGACCGATTTTCTTAGATAGGGTCTCATTTTTTGTTGAATAAGGTGACGGTTTTATTAGTACTATTTTGGGGGGCATACACCTTTTTGATCGCTTGGTGTTGCAATTTTTGTGATGTAAGATGACAAAAAATTGCTTTTTTGCCGCTGTTTTAATTTTATTTTTCACCTGAGAGGTTAGGTCATGTGATGTTTTTGTAGAGCAGGTTGTTATGAATGCGGCAATACCTAATATGTCTACTTTTTCTTGTTTATTTAAGTTTTACACAATAATAGAATTTTAGAGAAAAAAAAACATGTTTTTGCGTCTCCATTTTCTGAAGGACATATTTTTTTCATTTTTTTGGGCAATTGTTTCATATAGGGCTCCTTTTTTTGGGGGGATGAGATGACGAATCGATTGTTACTCTTTTGGGGTACATATGACTTTTTTGATCACTTTTAATACATTTTTTTGGAAATGAGGTGGGAAAATTTTCAATTCCATCATAGTTTTTCTCTTTTTTTTTATGGCGTTCACCGTGCGGGGAAAGTAATGTTATCCTTTTATAGATCAGGTTGTTACGGACGCGATGATATCAAACATGTGTAGTGTATTTAGTTTTAAAATTTTTAAGCAATAATAAATGTGTGGCTATAAGAAGAAATTTGATATTTTTTTTACTTTTTTTTAAACTTTTAGCACTTTTTTTTAAATTTTTTTTTTTACCCAGACCCACTTGGTTCTTAACTATCCAGTGGGTATGATGGTTTACAATACACTGCAGTACACTCTATAGTTCATCCACTTGATCGCGTAGCCTTGATCGCGCAGGTCTTCTTTCTTCAGGATTCTATCTTCATTCAGCAGAACCTGGTGAGCGTGGTGAAGTTATCGCAAGTTCTTTCGCAGGTCCTGAAGAAAGAAGGCTGCATGATCAAGTGGATGGGGTGAGTTTATTTTATTATTTTTAACCCCTGTTTTAAGAATGCTATTATTTTCCGTTATAACCATGTTATAACGGAAAATAATAAAATCACCCGAACACCGAACCCGAACTTCAGTGAAAAAGTCCGGGTTCGGGTCCTGGTACCCGAACTCGCAAAGTTCGGTACGAACCCGAACTTTGCAGTTCGGGTTCGCTCAACCCTAGAATGGAGGAGTGGGCCAAAATCCCTGCTGCACTGTGTGCAAACTTGGTCAAGAACTACAGGAAACATCTGACCTCTGTAATTGCAAACAAAGGTTTCTGTACCAAATATTAAGGTCTGTTTTCTATTGTATTAAATACGTATTTCATGCAATAAAATGCTAATTAGTTAATTAAAAATCATACAATGTGATTTTCTGGATTTTTTTTTTTTTTAGATTCTGTCTCTGACGGTTGAAGTGTACCAACGATCAAAATTACGGAACTTTCCATTCTTTGTAGGTGGGAAAACTTGCAAAATCGCCAATGTATCAAATACTTCTTTTCCCGACTGTAGGTGATAAATGTATGATTGCTGGGGGCTCCACTTCTACTCTACACTGCCTCTTTTCAGTGTCTATGGAGATGACGGAAACCTCTGACTGTCTCTGTGCTATATACTTCAAGGTACTGTATATGTTTTTAGCCCTTTTGCTCCCAGTGCCATACATGTATGGTGCTGGGAGGGTTATTTTATGTAGACTATAAGTACACTAGACACTGCTGTTTTCTCCAGGAGATGGCAGTGCCTTTCCTATGGGGATAAGCTTGCTTTGTTTCCCCTTGGGAAGCAGGTACATTTTTTCACTAAGTGCCTGATGGCTGTGGCTGGCGGGTCATTATAGATATTTTTTAAATTTATTATGCTACCTTAGTAACCCGCTTTTCGGTGACTAGTGGGAAATATATCTCAATGTACCTGAGGCACATGGACCGTGTGTATTCACAGGAAGTTAAGGGCTTAGTATTATGAGTCTGTATAACACCAGGCTTAAAGAGGTTTTCAGAGATTTTGAGACGGACCACCTATCCGCAGGATAGGTCATCAGTATCTGATCGATGGGTGTCCGACACCCAGGATCCCCGCCACCTATCGGCTGTTTTGAGAATGCACCTGCGCTCTTATGAGTGCTGTGGCCTTCTTGCAGCTTACCAAGCACAGTGACATACATTTTATGGTGGCTGTGTTTGGTATCGCACCCAGCACCATTTACTTCAGTGGGATACCAAGCACTGCAACTGTCTTCCCAGCAAGTGCAACTACTTTCCCAGATAGAAAAGTATGGCTTTTGGCAATGCTGGAAGTTATGGCCCTCTTTATACACGTTCTTGCTAAAGTCTCTCTTAGTAGAATCTTAGGCTGGTGACTGTACTATTGCAATAATGCGCACTACAGTGTGCAGGTTCAACTGACGATGACTGGCCAAATCGTGTCGAGGAGTGAAGGGTGTCTTAACTTGTTATCCCTCCATGGCAGAAAAGTCTGAATAGCTGTAAACACAGGTTACCTTGCTGACTGACTCCTTGCTTGTCCATGCAGATTCTCTATTTTCTCTACTTTCTTTCCTTCTCTCTCTCTTGTAGACCTTGTAGAAAGTCACAGAGATATGTGAGTCTCTGAAGCTGGGGCCTGTGGAGATGAGCACATCATGTCTGATCCCTCTTCCTTCATCTCTCCTGGCTAAACTGACTAGAACGCTTTATGGTGGAGCCAACCCAAACCCTTAACTCTTAAGAAGGTTAGGCCAGGATTATTAACAATGGCTGCGCCTACACCATGCATAGCCATGCTGGGTACAATACATAGCACAGAACAACATTACAGTGCATAATATAATGAACAAACCATTTGCAGATACCCGCTGCACTTTGATACTGCACATGGAGATGTAACTCATAAGCTACTAACATAGACTTACCTACATATTCCTCCAATATTCTATGGATGCTCTATTACATAGGAATTCTCTGTAATATAGTACCACATAGAGGTATGAAGCCACAGGGAATACATTTGTGGCTGTACAGACTCTAGCATGTGTTAAAGGCCTAAGGGCTCCTTGTTTATCTATAGATATTGAATTCCTTTACAACAAATGTGCTGTGTATCAAACTCAGGCTGAGTGCAACTATATCATTTTGTGTATATATATATATATATATATATATATATATATATATATATATATATACACTATATGATATATGTATCATATATTTTTTGGCAGAGCCAGACACAACATTTGACATCCGGCATCACAACTCATGCTTTGGATGAATAAGAACAATTCCAGAGAAAATAATGGGATCAATTCTAGCTTCAGTTTTCCTCCAGCTTTTTCTGCACCGTGCCAGGGGAAAACTGAGACAGATCGCCAGATATATGTGAAGTACTCCTTAGCAACATCTAGTGCATTGTGTAGATAGTTCTAGGTTCTGTATTTGACAGTATGATGCAATGGGCAGAGCCTAGGTAGGGATCACTTGGTTAAGTCTCACAGTTGGACTAAAAAAATATAATAATATTTAAATGAACTCTTCAGAAACATAGCACTCCTTATAACAATCTTATTGTAAAAGTGGACACTGTTAAAAACAAAAAAGCCAACAATCCTAGAATTGCTCCTTTTTATTAATCAGACCTCCCAATAACAAGAATAAAATGTAATCAAAAAGTCATATGTACTGTACGTCAAACTAGTACCAATGAAAACTACGACTCGTCTGGCAAAAAAATAGACCCTCATGAAGCTTAGTTGACATTAAAAATAAAGTTTCGGCACTCAGACACATGATTTATGACACAAAGGCAAATAATTTTTTTAAATAGAAGTGTTTTGATTATGCAAAATAAGAAAAAAGCTAACTGTCCTTCATGTATACTGCATGATGAATGCCGGAATGCTGGATTTGCTTTACTTTTTTTATTAGTATTTTTTCATTTCACCCCAAAACATATGTTCCATTAAAAAAATCTATTGTTTCCCCCAAAAAGCCCTCACACAGCAACAGAAAAAAAAAGTTATGACTATCAGAATGCACCTGTAAAAAAGGACAAGAAATGCCTACGTCTTTTTTGCTTGTTTTCTGATATTGGGACATGATCCAAGGCCGATCATGTCCCATGTTTATAGAAATGCTGAGTGGTGTGGTGCGGCTTTAATAGTCTCTGTGTGTGTCACTGTGCTCCTACCTGGATACAGCCGATCCCCAGGGTTAGGCTCCGAAGCAATAAAGGGGAATAGTTGAGGTAGGAGATGGAGACTAAATTGAGTCCAGACCTTGATAAAGTTCAACAGCTTTACTTGCATCAACTTGTATCCAGACAATATTTAGGCTTTCCCTTGGTTCCAGCAGGATTTGACATAAACTGGCAGGCAAACTTGATAACTCTGCTTTCTCTCCCTGCTGTGCTAAACTCTGCTTTAGTCTGGTCGCTGGTCTTTAGGGCTGTTCTGGTACCTTTGGAGTGGGGTGCCTTTGGCTGTTGACCCACTTGTAGTACTCTGTCTGTAGATCTGCAAGGAGTCATGGTGCTCTATGAGCTACTTCCCTCTGGAGAGACTCCTGCTGCAGCAGGGGAACCTTCCCTTAGTTGCTACATCATGGGCACGTCTGCATCTCACTCTGCCCTAGCTTACTCTGACTAGATTTCCTGCAGCCTCTCCCTTGGTAGGAAGCAAAACTAGCCCACTTCTGCCCAAAAGGGGGAAGAATGGAATGGTAAGTTCCATTCTGCCTAAAGATAGTTCTGCCATATACACACCCCACCTGGTGGTAAACCAGGCATATTACATATACAAACAAACAGTTTAATTAAAATAATAGAAATGCACAGTGTAAAGGACCTGGAAATAAATACATAGATTACATTAATGTTAGACCAGTAGAGACAGTAGCAGGGCAAAGGAATGGTAATACCACTCTGGGGTATTACAACATCATCTATTATGGAGTATCATATGCTGTTATTTTCAGTGTTTCAAAAATTGCAAGCTTGTAAAGGCTGTTGTTGTACCATTTTTCTGAAGTCGAAGTTATATGGGATGCACATGATTAGTACTAAGATCTGATTAATTCCTGAAACAGTGCCTCTTGAGTACATGGGCCGTATGCCTAGTAATCACTTCCATTTTGCTGTGTGTACAACTGCTTAACTAATATACTGCTTAACTAATATTGCTATTTATGCTGTGCTGTTTGCTCCACTCTCTGCCTGAGCAACAGGTTTCTCTAGCTTGCTAGATCCTGCAAAGGTGCTATAATCCACTTGTCTCCCTGTGTACCAATCACTGCCTGATTCCCAGTTTCTGACCCTCTTCTACCTGATCTGATCCTGTGCCGTCTAGCCTGACCTTTGGACTGTTTCACTGATTTGCATGTACTCTTCCTGCCCTGACCTCTGCCTGTTTCTTTGCTATGAGTGTTGCCTGATATCGCACTGGGACTATTCCAAGAGGTAGAGGCCTGTTGGCTCCCCTGCAGCAAAGTGCAGTTCCCTGTATAGGGGTTAAAGGGTGAAAACCAGGGGACTGCCCTTAGGTCTAGCCCAAAGTCAAACCGATTGGTTGGTGCAGTGGTCCCACACTCTCTGCCCATGGCTTAGTTTGACAGCTGCAGTAAGAATAATGGTTTGGCAAATCCAGTCAGACTTTCTTCTCATTTTATACAACCAAATTGTTCTGCTACTCACATGGACTGATCCTTTTTAAGACTTTAACAATACTCTAGCCCTGACAAGATTTATTTTCTTAAAAACATAAACATAAAAATTTAAAAGCATACTTAAACTTGCCAACTCATATAGCCAAGGAACTGTATGTGTAGAATTCATGACTTTCTATTACTATTATGCAATGATCAGTCTGCTTGGCTAAGTTATACATATACAGACTGCGCAGGTCAGAAGATGTGGTCAAGTCTTGTAAGATTTAGCCTTATGTCAGTCTACTTAAAGTAGACAATGATACCACTCATGCTATGAAACACAACTACTTTAACCACAAAGAGGATTTGGCAACGTAAACCCAAAGTGACCAAGGAATGTACATAATGTTGACCACAAGTAAATTGACTGTACAGTATTTTGAAATGATGGGAAAATAAAAATGGTTGGATAAACTCCAGATTTAAACTTTATTCATATGGGAATTACTTATTTCTTGTGAAAAATGGGGGTCTCCAAATTAGACAACAGTTAAAATTTTACCTGACATAATAATATGTTAAGACTAGAGGTATGCGAACCTGAATCCGGACTTTTTCACTGAAGTTCATGTTCGGTGTTCAGGTGATAACCATGTTATAATGGAAAATAATAGCATTCTTAAAACAGAATGCTAAATAAAATGTCTATTGAGGGGGTTAAAAAAAACTCACCTCATCGACTTGACGTCACCGCAGGTCCTTTTGCAGGTCCTGAAGAAAAGAAGATACCGGCTGCGCGATAAAGTGAATGAGGTGAGTTTTTTTTTTAACCCCTGAATAGACATTTTATCTAGCATTTTGTTCATACCATGTTATAACAGAAAATAATAAAATGAAGTTTGCGTCCCCATTGACTTAAATGGGGTCCGGGTTCGGGGTGAAGTTCCAGTCAAGTTCGAGTCCCGAACCCGAACTTTGAGCTGAAGTTCGGCCGAACCCAGCGAACCCGAACTTCCACGGGTTAGCTCAATCCTAGTTAAGACGTAAAAAAATGTATATGTATGTTTTCTCTTTTATAGCACCCCCAAGATACAGACTAAGGTTATTACAGAAGCTTGAATTTTTCTCTAAAGGCCCAAAAGATTAATATTTTAAGTTCAACTCATTTTTGGAAACAATAAAATATACAGAATTTGCAGAATTTACTCCATACATCACTTACATAAAACAAGGCACATTATGGGCCTCATATATGAAACTAATTCAAATAAAAATTTAGATTTAAAATAAATATGTTTCAAAGCATGAAGGTGAGTTTTGGCCAAAAATTGCGCCATAAATCTGTCACATTTTGCTTAATATCTCCACTATATATTGTTTGCTCCAACTATACACATAAACATGGAACAGGAATATTTCCTTTGCAGAGTTTTACTCCTGATGAAGACACACTAGTGTGTTATTTTATTTCATTTATTTATACCGTATACTTTTTTTCTATTGGAGGAGCTGCTCGCATGAAAGCATATTGCATATCACATGGGCAGGATGGGGCCTTGCAGCATTGAGGTCCCAGGTTCAAATCCAATCAAGGACAACATCTGTTCATTAGAGATGTCCCGAACTATTCGCCGGCGAACAGTTCACGGCGAACATCGCTTGTTCGCGTTCGCCGCGGCGGGCGAATATATGTGATGTTCGGTCCGCCCCCTATACGTCATCATTGAGCAAACTTTGACCCTGTACCTCACAGTCAGCAGACACATTCCAGCCAATCAGCATACCCTCCCTCCTAGACCCTCCCACCTCCTATCAAAAAGCAAGGACAGCATCCATCTTAGATTCATTCTGAAGCTGCAGTGTTAGTTAAAGCAGGGAGAGTGCTGCTGCTGCTGAATTAATAGGGAAATCGTTACTTAGGCCAGTGTTCTGTGTCCACCCCAGTCCTCAAAGACTCATCTGCTGTAAGGACAGCGTCCTGACAGCACCCCAAAAAGCCCTTTTTAGGGCTGGTACATCAGTCTGCTTTTATATATTTTTTCTATATATATATTGCAGTTGCCTGCCCGTGTGTGAGAGGCCACAGGCCCACAGACTGTACTGTGTGCACACCACTCATATCGGGTGGCACAGTACCTTGCAGATAAAAAAGTCATTTAATTTTTTATCTGTAATATAATTGCAGTTGCCTGCCAGTGTGTGTCAGGCCCACTGACTGTACTGTGCCCACTGCCAGTGCCCACCACTCATATCGGGTGGCACAGTACCTTGCAGATAAAAAGGTCATTACATTTTTTCTCTGTAATATAATTGCAGTTGCCTGCCAGTGAGTGTCAGGCCCACAGACTGTACTGTGCCCACTGCTCACCACTCATATCGGGTGGCACAGTACCTTGCAGATAAAAAAGTCATTGAATTTTTTCTCTGTAATATAATTGCAGTTGCCTGCCAATGAGTGTCAGGCCCACAGACTGTACTGTGCCCACTGCCCACCACTCATATCGGGTGGCACAGTACCTTGCAGATAAAAAAGTAATTTCATTTTTTCTCTGTAATATAATTGCAGTTGCCTGCCAGTGTGTGTCAGGCTCACTGACTGTATTGTGCCCACTGCCAGTGCCCACCACTCATATCGGGTGGCACAGTACCTTGCAGATAAAAAAGTCATTTAATTTTTTTCTCTGTAATATAATTGCAATTACCTGCCAGTGAGTGTCAGGCCCACAGACTGTACTGTGCCCACTGTCCACCACTCATATCGGGTGGCACAGTAGCTTGCACACATAGTACCACTAATCTAAAGAAAAATGACAGGCAGAGGCAGGCCACCCCGCAGGGGCCGTCGTGGTCGTGGTGCTGTGATTTCCTTTGGCCCTAGAATAATGCCTAGTGTTCAGATGCCACGTACCCTGAACTCAAAAAGTTATGAGGACATAGTTGACTGGCTTACACAGGACACCCAATCTTCTACAGCTTCCGCTCGGAACCTTGACGCACCATCCTCCTCCAGCTCAGCTTCGGGCACCTCTTAAGTTACCACTCGCCCGCCCGCCACAACCACCAACACTAGCACCACAGCCGCTTCACTTGATCTGTCAGAGGAGTTATTTACACATCAGTTGGAAGAAATGAGTGATGCGCAACCATTATTGCCAGAGGATGTAGATAACAGGGATATGTCTCAGTCAGGCAGCATTACACACATGGACGTACGGTGTGATGATTAAGATGTTGTACCCGCTGCTGCTTCCTTTGCTGAGTTGTCAGATACAAGTGAAGCGGTTGATGATGACGATGTGTCCGTGGATGTCACATGGGCTCGAAGAGAAGAAGAACAGGGGGAAAGTTCAGATGGGGAGACAGAGAGGAGGAGGAGACGAGTTGGAAGCAGGGGGAGGTCGTCGCAAGGAGCTAGTGGCACAGTCAAACAGCATGTATCGGCACCCGGGGTCAGCCAGACAGCATGCCAATCAACGCATGCTGTTGCCACCACCAGAATGCCGTCATTGCAAAGCTCAGCAGTGTGGCATTTTTTTTGTGTGTCTGCCTCTGATAACAGCGATGCCATTTGCAACCTGTGCCAAAAGAAACTGAGTCGTGGGAAGTCCAACACCCACCTAGGTACAACTGCTTTGCGAAGGCACATGATCTCACATCACAAACGCCTATGAGATCAACACATGATGAGTACAAGCAGCACAGAGACTCAAAGCCACAATCCTCCTCCTGGTCCAGCATCTTCAGCCACGTCAACCACTGCTATCCTCCTTGCCCCCTCTCAACCACCCGCCACTCCGCCTCTCACCTTCAGCAGTTCCTGCTCATCTGCTTACAGTCAGGTGTCTGTGAAGGAAATGTTTGAGCGTAAGAAGCCAATGTCACAGAGTCACCCTCTTGCTGACAGCTGGCTTGTTGGAACTCTTAGCCCGCCAGCTTTTACCATACAAGCTGGTGGAGTCTGAGGCCTTCAAAAAATTTGTAGCTATTGGGACACCGCAGTGGAAGGTACCCGGCCGAATTTTTTTCCACAAATGGCAATCCCCAACCTGTACTCTATTGTGGAAAAGGAAGTCATGGCATGTTTGGCACACAGTGTTGGGGCAAGGGTCCATCTGACCACTGATACCTGGTCTGCAAAGCACGGTCAGGGCAGGTATATCACGTACACTGTGCATTGGGTAAACCTGCTGACGGCTGCCAAGCATGGAATGCGTGGCTCTGCAGAGGAGTTGGTGACACTGCCACGACTTGCAGGCAGGCCTGCTGCCACCTCCTCTACTCCTCCTACTCTATCCTCTTCGCTAACCTCCTCGGCTGAGTCCTCTTCTGCTGCTGCGTCTTGCTCCACATCAACTGCACCCCCCCAGCTCTCCAGGGGCTATTCCACATCCCGGATACGACAGTGTCACGCCGTCTTGGGGTTGACTTGCCTGAAAGCAGAGAGCCACACCCGACCAGCACTCCTGTCTGCCCTGAATGCACAGGTGGATCAGTGGCTGACCCCGCACCAACTGGAGATTGGCAAAGTGGTGTGTGACACCGGAAGCAATTTGTTGGCGGCATTGAATTTGGGCAAGTTGACACACGTGCCGTGCATGGCACATGTGTTGAATCTGATCGTACAACGCTTTGTGCATAAGTACCCAGGCTTACAGGACGTCCTCAAGCAGGCCAGGAAGGTGTGTGGCCATTTCAGGGGTTCCTACACGGCCATGGTGCACTTTTCCGATATTCAGTGGCGAAACAACATGCCAGTGAGGCGCTTGATTTGCGACAGCCCGACACGTTGGAATTCAACACTCCTAATGTTCGACCGCCTGCTCCAACAAGAAAAAGCCGTCAACGAGTATTTGTATGACCGGGGTGCTAGGACAGCCTCTGCAGAGCTGGGTATTTTTTTGCCACATTACTGGACTCTCATGCGCAATGCCTGTAGGCTCATGCGTCCATTTGAGGAGGTGACAAGCCTAGTCAGTCGCACCGAAGGCACCATCAGCGACATCATCCCATTTGTTTTCTTCCTGGAGCGTGCCCTGCGAAGAGTGCTGGATCAGGCCGTAGATAAGCATGAAGAGGAAGAGTTGTGGTCACCATCACCACCAGAAACAGCCTTATCATCATCGCTTGCTGGAATTGCGGCAACGCTGGAAGAGGAGTCTGAGGAAGAGGAGTCAGAGGAGGAATGTGGCTTTGAGGAGGAGAAATACCAACCACAGCAGGCATCCCAGGGTGCTCATTGTCACCTATCTGGTACCCGTGGTGTTGTACGTGGCTGGGGGGAAGAACAGACCTTCAATTAGATCAGTGAGGATGAGGAACGGGACATGAGTAGCTTGGCATCCAACCTTGTGCAAATGGGGTCTTTCATGCTGTCATGCCTGTTGAGCGACCCTCGTATAAAAAGGCTGAAGGAGAACGACCTGTACTGGGTGGCCACGCTACTAGACCCCCAGTATAAGCAGAAAGTGGCTGAAATGTTACCGAATTACCGGAAGTCAGAAAGGATGCAGCAGTTCCAAAACAAGTTAAAAAGTATTCTTTACACAGCGTATAAGGGTTATGTCACAGCACAACGGGAATCTAACAGGGAAAGAGGTGAAAGTAATCCTCCTCCTACCACGACCACGCCGGCAAGGACAGGACGCTTTACAGACGTGTTGTTGATGGAGGACATTCAGAGCTTTTTAAGTCCTACGTATCGCCACAGCCCTTCGGGGTCCACCCTCAGAGAACGACTCGACTGACAGGTAGCAGACTACCTCGCCTTAACTGCAGATATCGACACTCTGAGGAGCGATGAACCCCTTGACTACTGGGTGTGCAGGCTTGACCTGTGGCCTGAGCTATCCCAATTTGCGATAGAACTTCTGGCCTGCCCCACTTCAAGTGTCCTGTCAGAAAGGACCTTCAGCGCAGCAGGAGGTATTGTCACTGAGAAGAGAAGTCGCCTATGTCAAAAAAAGTCTAGATTATCTCACCTTTATTAAGATGAATGAGGCATGGATCCCGAAGGGTCTGACAGTGGGGGATGCATTTGACTAAAAAAGGCCTGATGAGATGCCTTGGGCTAAAAATGGTCCACACGCTGCTGTATTTAATCTCTGCATGCCGGATGACTTGCGTGACTTCTCCGCCACCAACTAGGGTTCAAGCCGCAATATTTTAGTGCACTTTCTGCCTGGAAAACATCAATTTTTCCGGCCGCTGAGGCAGCAGCAGCTGCAACAATACCTGCTTTTTCAGGCATGTGTACATGCCTAATTTTTCTGGCCTCTGGTGCTGCACTGTGGCTGCAAAAACAAAACAAAAAAAAAGGCACATACATGTGTCAATTCCCCTTCGTGATCGTTACCTTGTTGTGGTGAAGGGGCTTGTGTATCACAATGAAGCGATCACCTCTATGAGTGTGTTGGCAATGTTGGCACACCCCAGATGATAAGGTCGTTGCTTCATTGTGAACAGACCAAAAGCGATCGACTGGATAATTTTGCATAGAAAAAACATTAATTTTCTTTGTGATCATCTAAGGTGATCATTAAAGCCTACTAGGCCAACAATGGGCCCACACTGCAGAATCATTGTTTTCTGGGTCACTTAACTGTCACTGAACTACCTCAGCACGACCATAGGCTTTGAAAAACCACAATCTCCCAAACGTGCGCACGAGCACAGTCATCACTACACCAAGATTGACGCATAGAGGAATAAAATGTATGTCATGAGTGTGTCAACTATTGACAACTCTTTGCGGTTGTCTAAAATCTATTCCATACACGTCCCCTGATAGGGGACGTAACAGGGATTAAACTGAAAAGAATAGTACTGCTTAACACACCACTCATATAGGGTGGCACAGTACATTGCACGGCGCACGCGCAGTGCCCCAAATTGGAAGTAAGAGGACCGACCAACCATCTTTTTCCATCTCCCGGTTTCTAAAATCAATTCCATACACCGGCCCCTGATAGGGGACGTAACAGGGATTAAACTGATAGGAATAGTACTACTTAACACATCACTCATATAGGGTGGCACAGTACATTGCACGGCGCACGCGCAGTGCCCCAAATTGGAAGTAAGAGGACCGACCAACCATCTTTTTCCATCTCCCGGTTCCTAAAATCTATTCCATACACCGGCCCCTGATAGGGGACAAAACAGAGATTAAACTGGTAAGAACAGATTTTTTTAATTAAAAAAAAGAGGACAGCCTCTGCGGAGCTGGGTATTTTTTGGCTGCGTTACTGAACGCTCATGCACAATGGCTGTAGGCTCATGCATCCTTTTGCGGAGGTGACAAACCTGGTCAGTCAAACCCAAGGCAACATCCTCGACCTCATCCCATATGCGTTTTTTCTGGAGCGTGCCCTGCGAAGAGTGCTGGATCAGGCCGTAGATGAGCATCAAGAGGAAGAGTTGTGGTCACCATCACCACCAAAAGCAGCCTTGTCGTCGTCGATTGCTGGACCTGCGGCAACGCAGAGAGAGGAGTCTGAAGAAGAGGAGTCAGAGGAGGAAGGTGGCTTTGGGGAGGTGGAAAACCAACCACAGCAGGCGTCCCAGGGGGCTTGTTGTCACCTTTCGGGGACCCTTGGTGTTGTACGTGGCTGGGTGGAGGAAGAGACCTTCAATGACGTCAGTGAGGACAAGGAACGGGACATGGCTAGCTTGGTATCCAACCTTGTGCAAATGGGGAGTTTGCGGTTGTGCAAATGGACTGTTTGCGGTTGTTTGCGGTGCGTTAAACGGGGAGTTGGGTCTGTCAGAGTTTGGTCTGTCACTGTGAAGCGGGCGTAACCCTTACACTACCTGATCGATACAACATCATACCTGATCGTATACACACACTGGATGTTTTAAAGCACGTTATTCCAAACAATTTAGGAATGTTAGGTGATTTATGCCCTTTATGGATTAAAACCCGACTCTGCGTCAACTACGTAATTTTCCATGGGAGTTTTGCCATGGATCCCCCTCCGGCATGCCACAGTCCAGGTGTTAGTCCCCTTGAAACAACTTTTCCATCACTATTGTGGCCAGAAAGAGTCCCTGTGGGTTTTAAAATTCGCCTGCCTATTGAAGTCTATGGTGGTTCGCCCGGTTCGCCTGTTCGCGAACATTTGTGGAAATTCATGTTCGCTGCTCGCGAACGGAAAATTTTATGTTCGCGACATCTCTACTGTTCATATGTTTTCCCTGTGTTTGTGTGGGTTTCTTCCCACTCTACAAAAACATATTTGTAGGTAGTCTAGATTGTGAGCTTTACTAGAGACAGTGAGTGATGTTAATGTCTGCAAAGGGCTGTCGAATATGTCCGCACTATGTAAGTATAAAATAACACAACCAGAAGTCACATTATTAGATTTAGGGTTTAACAATTGTCTATCAACATAACATATGTAGTACAGCTAAAATATTGGCTACCACACGTTTTTTGATTGCAAAGAAATGGAAAGGCAGCAGAAAAAGCATCAGGGAGGTCATTAATATTATAAGTACTTTTCAGCTAAATAATTTCTAGTTGGATGGAGACCATTGATCTGCATGTAAGAATCTGTGGGTACCTTTGATTGCTTTTTTCTTTTATTTCCTTTGTTTCGTCTTTATTTTTACCTCTTATCTTTGGGAGAATTGGGGATATTTGTCTTTTTTTCTGCATTTTTGTCTTTGTATATTAAAAATAAATAAATAAAAAGGAATGTTTAAAAGAAAAAAAAATGATGAAGTCTAATGAAACGATAAGTAGCAAGTGAAGTTTCTTACATACCAAAAGATTACAAAAACACCTTCCTAAAGTGTGGAATGAGAAATGAACTGTACAGAAGAGCGGTTTACATGGTTTAAAATCAAGTATATTACCGAATAGTTCTTGACATCTATTTATTTCTAGCTTGATGGGTGAGCACATATGTTAACACATGTCAGGGACTGTGTAAACTTGGTTAAAGCAAGCATGGCATCAGTTGTTAGTGGCTGAACAGGGTAGTTAGAGGGTTCCTCTAATGCACATTCATTGCGTTGGTCATGAGCCAGAAGTGGCTTCAATTCCAGAGCTGAGGATGAAAAAAATGATGTGTTAACTTATCTGTGTTGAAAAGGATTAAAGTGGAACGGGCCCTTTCAGTTGCATATACTGTGTAGAAAAGTTCATCTGTAAAACATTGTTGTACTGACAAGCAGATGTTGATAAGTGGGTCTATATTTTCCTTTCGGATCTTAGTCATGTGAAACCGCACGACTATAAAGCACAATAAATAAATTATAAGCACAACCAGTTATTTGGCATATCATCCATCATAAGCCTTGATATACAGAGCAAAACTGCTATCATCTCAACTATAGGTCAGTCAGTGTCACGATACTAGTGGAATACTGCTGGAATCCAATGGCAGGGACAAGGCCTGAACACAGGAAGCACCGGAGTCTTGAACAGGAGGTAGCAGAATAGAAGGATGAAGCAGAGCCAGGCAGGCGGAGCCATTACCAGTAGAAATGATGCAGGATTGAAGGATGAAGCAGAGCCAAGGTCAGACGAGCAATGGGTCAGGGCATGCGGCACAGGAACGTAGTCAGGCTATCCGGGTCGGCAACAGGAGGTAGCAGGGTAAACCGCAAGGAGAAGGAACAAACCGGAGAGCAAGTTCCAAGCGAGAGGATTACACAAGCAGGAGCTCAAACACAATACTCAAGTTACGTTATTACAACACACGTTGAGAGACTGTTGACATATATTGTTATAAATCCAACGGGAGTAATTGCAAACACTATGGTGGAGATTTTCAACAACTTTGGCAATATTGTCTACCCAAGAAAAATCAACACCTGACTCTTGTGTGTATTTGTATATATGGATCCATTATTTTAGTAGCTGTTAGGCCCTCAGCTTATAACGTTTTGGACTGGAATTACAAACCGGATTCCAAAAAAGTTGGGACACTATACAAATCGTGAATAAAAACTGAATGCAATGATGTGGAGGTGCCAACTTCTAATATTTTATTCAGAATAGAACATAAATCACGGAACAAAAGTTTAAACTGAGAAAATGTACCATTTTAAGGGAAAAATATGTTGAATCAGAATTTCATGGTGTCAACAAATCCCCAAAAAGTTGGGACAAGGCCATTTTCACCACTGTGTGGCATCTCCCCTTCTTCTTACAACACTCAACAGACGTCTGGGGACCGAGGAGACCAGTTTCTCAAGTTTAGAAATAGGAATGCTCTCCTATTCTTGTCTAATACAGGCCTCTAACTGTTCAATCGTCTTAGGCCTTCTTTGTTGCACCTTCCTCTTTATGATGCGCCAAATGTTCTCTATAGGTGAAAGATCTGGACTGCAGACTGGCCATTTCAGTACCCGGATCCTTCTCCTACGCAGCCATGATGTTGTGATTGATGCAGAATGTGGTCTGGCATTATCTTGTTGAAAAATATGTTGTTCTAGAACCTGAATATATTTTTCTGCATTGATGGTGCCTTTCCAGACATGCAAGCTGCCCATGCCACACGCACTCATGCAACCCCATACCATCAGAGATGCAGGCTTCTGAACTGAACGTTGATAACAACTTGGGTTGTCCTTGTCCTCTTTGGTCCGGATGACATGGCGTCCCAGATTTCCAAAAAGAACTTCGAATCGTGACTCGTCTGACCACAGAACAGTCTTCCATTTTTCCACACTCCACTTTAAATGATCCCTGGCCCAGTGAAAACACCTGAGCTTGTGGATCTTGCTTAGAAATGGCTTCTTCTTTGCACTGTAGAGTTTAAGCTGGCAACGGCGGATGGCACGGTGGATTGTGTTCACTGACAATGGTTTCTGGAAGTATTCCTGAGCCCATTCTGTGATTTCCTTTACAGTAGCATTCCTGTTTGTGGTGCAGTGTCGTTTAAGGGCCCGGAGATCACGGGCATCCGGTATGGTTTTACGGCCTTGACCCACAGAGATTGTTCCAGATTCTCTGAATCTTCGGATGATGTTATGCACAGTTGATGATGATAGATGCAAAGTCTTTGCAATTTTTCGCTGGGTAACACCTTTCTGATATTGCTTCACTATCTTTCTGCGCAACATTGTGGGAATTGGTGATCTTCTACCCATCTTGGCTTCTGAGAGACACTGCCACTCTGAGAAGCTCTTTTTATACCCAATCATGTTGCCAATTGACCTAATTAGTCAATTGGCGTCCCAGATTTCCAAAAAGAACTTCGAATCGTGACTCGTCTGACCACAGAACAGTCTTCCATTTTTCCACACTCCACTTTAAATGATCCCTGGCCCAGTGAAAACACCTGAGCTTGTGGATCTTGCTTAGAAATGGCTTCTTCTTTGCACTGTAGAGTTTAAGCTGGCAACGGCGGATGGCACGGTGGATTGTGTTCACTGACAATGGTTTCTGGAAGTATTCCTGAGCCCATTCTGTGATTTCCTTTACAGTAGCATTCCTGTTTGTGGTGCAGTGTCGTTTAAGGGCCCGGAGATCACGGGCATCCGGTATGGTTTTACGGCCTTGACCCACAGAGATTGTTCCAGATTCTCTGAATCTTCGGATGATGTTATGCACAGTTGATGATGATAGATGCAAAGTCTTTGCAATTTTTCGCTGGGTAACACCTTTCTGATATTGCTTCACTATCTTTCTGCGCAACATTGTGGGAATTGGTGATCCTCTACCCATCTTGGCTTCTGAGAGACACTGCCACTCTGAGAAGCTCTTTTTATACCCAATCATGTTGCCAATTGACCTAATTAGTGTTAATTGGTCTTCCAGCTCTTCGTTATGCTCAAATTTACTTTTTCCAGCCTCTTATTGCTACTTGTCCCAACTTTTTTGGGATTTGTTGACACCGTGAAATTTTGAATCAACGTATTTTTCCTTTAACCCCTTAAGGACTCAGCCCTATTTCACCTTAAGGACTTGGCCATTTTTTGCAAATCTGACCAGTGTCACTTTAAGTGCTGATAACTTTAAAACGCTTTGACTTATTCAGGCCGTTCTGAGATTGTTTTTTCGTCACATATTGTACTTCATGACACTACTAAAATTGGGTCAAAAAAGTTAATTTTTTTGCATAGAAAAAATACCATATTTACCAAAAAATTTTAAAAATTTGCAAATTTCAAAGTTTCAGTTTCTCTACTTCTGTAATACATAGTAATACCCCCAAAAATTTTGATGACTTTACATTCCCCATATGTCTACTTCATGTTTGTAGCATTTTGGGATTGATATTTTATTTTTTGGGGATGTTACAAGGCTTAGAAGTTTAGAAGCAAATCTTGAAATTTTTCAGAAATTTACAAAAACCAAATTTTTAGGGACCACTACAGGTCTGAAGTCACTTTGCGAGGCTTACATAATAGAAACCGCCCAAAAATGACCCCATTCTATGAACTACACCCCTCAAGGTATTCAAAACTGATTTTACAAACTTTGTTAACCCTTTAGGTATTGCACAAGAGTTATTGGCAAATGGGGATGAAATTTGAGAATTTCATTTTTTTGCCTAATTTTCCATTTTAACCCATTTTTTCCACTAACAAAGCAAGGGTTAACAGCCAAACAAGACTGTATCTTTATTGCCCTGACTCTGCCGTTTACAGAAACACCCCATCTGTAGCCGTAAACTACTGTACGGCCACACAGCGGGGCGTAGAGTGAAAGGTGCGCCGTATGGTTTTTGGAAGGCAGATTTTGCTGGACTGTTTTTTTGACACCATGTCCCATTTGAAGCCCCCCTGATGCACCCCTAGAGTAGAAACTCCATAAAAGTGACCCCATCTAAGAAACTAAACCCCTCAAGGTATTCAAAACTGATTTTACAAACTTTGTTAACCCTTTAGGTGTTGCACAAGATTTAATGGAAAATAGAGATACAATTTCAAAATTTCACTTTTTTGGCAGATTTTCCATTTTATTATTTTTTTTCCATTACAAAGCAAGGGTTAACAGCCAAACAAAACTCATTATTTATGGCCCTGATTCTGTAGTTTACAGAAACACCCCATATGTGTTCGTAAACCGCTGCACGGGCACACAGCAGGGCGCAGAAGGAAAGGAATGCCATACGGTTTTTGGAAGGCAGATTTTGCTGGACTGGTTTTTTTGACACAATGTCCCATTTGAAGCCCCCCTGATGCACCCCTAGAGTAGAAACTCCAAAAACGTGACCCCATTTTAGAAAGTACGGAATAAGGTGGCAGCTTTGTTGGTACTAGTTTAGGGTACATATGATTTTTGGTTGCTCTATATTACACTTTTTGTGCGGCAAGGTAACAAGAAATAGCTTTTTTGGCACGTTTTTTTTTTTGTTATTTACAACATTTATCTGACAGGTTAGATCATGTGGTAATTTTATAGAGCAGGTTGTCGCGGACGCGGCGATACCTAATATGTATACAATTTTTTTTATTTATGTAAGTTTTATACAATAACTTCATTTTTAAAACCAAAAAAAGTTTTAGTGTCTCCATAGTCTAAGAGCCATAGTTTTTTCAGTTTTTGGGCGATTATCTTGAGTAGGGTCTCATTTTTTGCGGGATGAGATGACGGTTTTATTGGCACTATTTTGGGGTGCATATGACTTTTTGATCGCTTGCTATTACACTTTTTGTGACGTAAGATGACAAAAAATGGCTTTTTTTTACACCGTTTTTATTTTTTATTTTTTACGGTGGTCACCTGAGGGGTTAGATCATGTGATATTTTTATAGAGCCGGTCGATACGGACGCGGCGATACCTAATATGTATACTTTATTTTTATTTATGTAAGTTTTACACAATGATTTCATTTTTGAAACAAAAAAAATCATGTTTTAGTGTTTCTTTAGTCTGAGAGTCATAGTTTTTTTCAGTTTTTGGGCGATTATCTTGGGTAGGGTATGATTTTTGTGGGATGAGATGACGGTTTGATTGGTACTATTTTGGCGTACATGTGACTTTTTTGATCACTTTTATTACATTTTTTGGGAAGTAAGGTGGGCAAAATTTCAATTTTCTCATAGTTTTTATTTTTTTATTTTTATGGTGTTCACCGTGCGGGGAAAATAACATGACCGTTTTATAGATCAGGTCGTTATGGACGCGGCGATACCTAATATGTGTAGTGTATTTTATTTTTTTAATTTTTATTCAGTGATGAATGTTTTTTTTTTTATCTTAACTTTTTTCACTTTTTTTTTGACCCAGACCCACTTGGTTCTGGAAGATCCAGTGGGTCTGATGTCTGTATAATACAGTACAGTACAATATATATTGTTCTGTACTGTATTTTACTTACACTGAACAGATCTATGCTTTTAGCACAGATCTGTTCAGCACCATGGACAGCAGGACGCCTGAGCAGGCGTCCTGTTTCCATGGGAACCTTCCCCGTCTGCCACAACTTCGCAGACGGGGAAGGGTAAGCACAGGGCTGAGGTGGGCTCTCTGGGGGCTCTCTCCCTCTCCATCGGGGGGCTGCAAAGGCACAGCAGCCCCCCGATGGAGAGGGAGGGAGCTCCCTGACCGATGACAGTTAACTTTTTCCATACAGCGGTCCGTACGGACCGCAGTATGGAAAGGGTTAAACGGCTGACATCTGCACAGATGTCAGCCGTTCATACCAGGGTGCCAGCAATGTGCTGGCACCCTGGTATACCCACTAGAAGCCAACGATCATTCATGGGGAGGTGGGCGGGGGATCGCGATCCCGCCTGCCGCACCGCCCGCCTCCCGCAACGCCCCCACCGCATGCGACACCCCCCCCGCACCACCCGCCGGCATCAAATCGTGCAGGGGTGCAGGGGGGGGTGAAAAATATTGATTATAGGCACTCAAAAGTTTCTGATCCCCGCGGTCAGGGACCGCAGGAATCAGAAACTGCAAAAAGCGCAGCAAACCGCAGGTCTGAATTGACCTGCGGTTTGCTGCGATCGCCGACACGGGGGGGTCACATGACCCCCCCTGGCGTTGTCACAGGATGCCGGCTGAAGGATTTCAGCCGAAATCCCGTTCTGATTAACCCCTGGGGCGCCGGAATACTGATTTCAAGTTAGGACGTACAGGTACGCCCTGAGTCCCTAAGGACTCGGGAAATAGGGCGTACCGATACGCCCTGCGTCCTTACGGGGTTAAAATGATACATTTACTCGGATTAAACGTTTGATCTGTCATCTACGTTCTATTACAAATAAAATATTGACATTTGCCATCTCCACATCATTGCATTCAGTTTTTATTCACAATTTGTTTAGTGTCCCAACTTTTTTGGAATCCGGTTTGTAATTTCTATGTACAGAGCATGTTATAACTGAAGAAATAGGTACGAAATCCAGCTCTTGACAAACAAGTGGTTCTTTATTTGCGGTGCGGTAAAAACTTCCAACAGACAAACGCAAAAGTATGTCTACACGTTTCGGACCCTTGTATTCCGGTCCTTACTCATGAGTACTTTTGCGTTTGTCTGTTGGAAGTTTTTACCGCACCGCAAATAAAGAACCACTTGTTTGTCAAGAGCTGGATTTCGTACCTATTTCTTCAGTTCTAACCCAGCCGTGTCCAGGCTGTAATCCGAGCTCACAACAGGTGGAACAGGTGAGAGCTGCTTTTTCCTGTGTTATAAGTTACAGACCATGTTATGTATTAACTGTATAACACAAGAGGGGGGGGGGGTCAGCACATCCTAATGCGCAGGTGCACATTGCTATGGCTGAAAATACATATCAAACACATAGTGCAACAGCACTCTACAAACCAAATAAAGTACAAAGGTATATTGTATTGACAATGCTATGCTAATAAATTTGAGATGCTTAGCAAATACATTTTGTACAAAATTATTTGAGCCCGTCTGCCGCACGCCAAGGCGATCTCTATAAGACGGGTCCTAACACTAAAGCTCACCTGTTGGGTGCCATAACAGCGACCATGAAATTCAGGAAGTGTAGGTCCCACATGCATGCTGGGCCCCTTTTGGTTTATATCTCTATGGTGCCAAAATGGCCTCAAATGAATCCAGGGACTACAAATACCAGCATGCATACTGAGCAAACTATGTACTCATGCTATGTTGCTGTGTTGCGTTATGGGCTGATTTTAATTAGCATGAGTACATAGTTTGCTCAGCAAGCATGCTGGTATTTGTAGTCCCTGGATTTATTGGAGGCCATTTTGGCACCATAGAGATATAAACCCAAAGGGGCCCAGCATGCATGTGGGACCTACACTTCCTGAATTTCATGGTCGCTGTTATGGCACCCAGCAGGTGAGCTTTAGTGTTAGGACCCGTCTTATAGAGATCGCCTTGGCGTGCGGCAGACGGGCTCAAATAATTTTTTACAAAATGTATTTGCTAAGCATCTCTAATTTATTAGCATAGCATTGGTAATACAATATACCTTTGTACTTTATTTGGTTTGTAGAGTGCTGTTGCCTTATGTGTTTGATATGTATTAACTGTATGTTTTTTTATGTGATTTAAGTATTTAATATTAAATCTTATACATTTATATGCCTAGAGTGTCCCACTTTTATGATATCCTGAATCTACATATTTGGACAACTGTATTTTTTCATATTTAAGATTATTTTCCATAAATAAGACTTACAAAGTATATTGCTATCCACTCCAATTTTATTATAAGAAAGCCCCATGTGTCCTAAAAGAAAAATGATAAAACAGTTTGGGGTAAAGCGAGAAGCCAAAAAAAATAAAAAATTCAACTTTAGAATGCAGCCATTCAGTCAAGCTGAAGTTGCTTGGGTCCACCAGAGTTAATTATGCTGGGGGTCCACCCTTATAGACTTCAAAGGGCCCGTGTTAAAAAAAAGTATGTGAGCCCATTTTATTTTGCAACTACAGGGTGGGCCATTTATATGGATACACCTTAATAAAATGGGAATAGTTGGTGATATTAACTTCCTGTTTGTGGCACATTAGTATATGTGAGGGGGGAAACTTTTCAAGATGGGTGGTTACCATTGCGGCCATTTTGAAGTCGGCCATTTTGAATCCAACTTTTGTTTTTTTTCAATAGGAAGAGGGTCATGTGACACATCAAACTTATTGGGAATTTCACAAGAAAAACAATGGTGTGCTTGGTTTTAACATAACTTTATTCTTTCATGAGTTATTTACAAGTTTCTGACCACTTATAAAATGTGTTCAATGTGCTGCCCATTGTGTTGGATTGTCAATGCAACCCTCTTCTCCCACTCTTCACACACTGATAGCAACACCGCAGGAGAAATGCTAGCACAGGCTTCCAGTATCCGTAGTTTCAGGTGCTGCACATCTCGTATCTTCACAGCATAGACAATTGCCTTCAGATGACCCCAAAGATAAAAGTCTAAGGGGGTCACTGGATATGCGAAGTTGCTACATGATGATGTGTTTCCCTCTTTATGCACTGAAGCTGGCACGTTCCCTGAGTTTTTCCAGCAAGATGGTGCACCCACCACCACATTATGGGTGTCAGGTCCGAGCATTCCTAGATGAACAGTTTCCTGGAAAGTGGATTGGTCGTCGTGGGCCAGTTAAATGGCCCCCAAGGTCTCCCAGTCTGACCGCCTTAGACTTTTATCTTTGGGGTCATCTGAAGGCAATTGTCTATGCTGTGAAGATACGAGATGTGCAGCACCTGAAACTACGGATACTGGAAGCTTGTGCTAGCATTTCTCCTGCGGTGTTGCTATCAGTGTGTGAAGAGTGGGAGAAGAGGGGTGCATTGACAATCCAACACAATGGGCAGCACATTGAACACATTTTATAAGTGATCAGAAACTTGTAAATAACTCATGAAAGAATAAAGTTACGTTAAAACCAAACACACCATTGTTTTTCTTGTGAAATTCCCAATACGTTTGATGTGTCACATGACCCTCTTCCTATTGAAAAAACAAAAGTTGGATTTAAAATGGCAGACTTCAAAATGGCCACCATGGTCACCACCCATCTTGAAAAGTTTCCCCCCTCATATATACTAATGTAGCACAAACAGGAAGTTAATATCATCAACCATTCCCATTTTATTAAGGTGTATCCATATAAGTGGCCCACCCTATACAGGGAGTGCAGAATTATTAGGCAAGTTGTATTTTTGAGGATTAATTTTATTATTGAACAACAACCATGTTCTCAATGAACCCAAAAAACTCATTAATATCAAAGCTGAATATTTTTGGAAGTAGTTTTTAGTTTGTTTTTAGTTTTAGTTAGCTATTTTAGGGGGATATCTGTGTGTGCAGGTGACTATTACTGTGCATAATTATTAGGCAACTTAACAAAAAACAAATATATACCCATTTCAATTATTTATTTTTACCAGTGAAACCAATATAACATCTCAACATTCACAAATATACATTTCTGACATTCAAAAACAAAACAAAAACAAATCAGTGACCAATATAGCCACCTTTCTTTGCAAGGACACTCAAAAGCCTGCCATCCATGGATTCTGTCAGTGTTTTGATCTGTTCACCATCAACATTGCGTGCAGCAGCAACAACAGCCTCCCAGACACTGTTCAGAGAAGTGTACTGTTTTTCCTCCTTGTAAATCTCACATTTGATGATGGACCACAGGTTCTCAATGGGGTTCAGATCAGGTGAACAAGGAGGCCATGTCATTAGATTTTCTTCTTTTATACCCTTTCTTGCCAGCCACGCTGTGGAGTACTTGGACGCGTGTGATGGAGCATTGTCCTGCATGAAAATCATGTTTTTCTTGAAGGATGCAGACTTCTTCCTGTACCACTGCTTGAAGAAGGTGTCCTCCAGAAACTGGCAGTAGGACTGGGAGTTGAGCTTGACTCCATCCTCAACCCGAAAAGGCCCCACAAGCTCATCTTTGATGATACCAGCCCAAACCAGTACTCCACCTCCACCTTGCTGGCGTCTGAGTCGGACTGGAGCTCTCTGCCCTTTACCAATCCAGCCACAGGCCCATCCATCTGGCCCATCAAGACTCACTCTCATTTCATCCGTCCATAAAACCTTAGAAAAATCAGTCTTGAGATATTTCTTGGCCCAGTCTTGACGTTTCAGCTTGTGTGTCTTGTTCAGTGGTGGTCGTCTTTCAGCCTTTCTTACCTTGGCCATGTCTCTGAGTATTGTACACCTTGTGCTTTTGAGCACTGATGTTGCAGCTCTGAAATATGGCCAAACTGGTGGCAAGTGGCATCTTGGCAGCTGCATGCTAGACTTTTCTCAGTTCATGGGCAGTTATTTTGCGCCTTGGTTTTTCCACACGCTTCTTGCGACCCTGAATGAAACGCTTGATTGTTCGATGATCACGCTTCAGAAGCTTTGCAATTTTAAGAGTGCTGCATCCCTCTGCAAGATATCTCACTATTTTTGACTTTTCTGAGCCTGTCAAGTCCTTCTTTTGACCCATTTTGCCAAAGGAAAGGAAGTTGCCTAATAATTATGCACACCTAATATAGGGTGTTGATGTCATTAGACCACACCCCTTCTCATTACAGAGATGCACATCACCTAATATGCTTAATTGGTAGTAGGCTTTCGAGCCTATACAGCTTGGAGTAAGATAACATGCATAAAGAGGATGATGTGGTCAAAATACTCATTTGCCTAATAATTCTGCACGCAGTGTAGTTTGTTAATAAAGTCGTTTAATGGTGTGCCAGCTTCTCATGCGAATTGTAATCTACCAATATCAGCTATGGCAATTATTTACAGGCAATTAAGGCTACTTTCACACTAGCGTTTGGGTGTCCGCTTGTGAGCTCCGTTTGAAGGCTCTCACAAGCGGCCCCAAACGGATCCGTCCAGTCCTAATGCATTCTGAGTGGAGGCGGATCCGCTCAGAATGCATCAGTCTGGCAGCGTTTGTCCTCCGCTCAGCAGACGGACCCCTGAACGCAGCTTGCAGCGTTCGGGTGTCCGCCTGGCCGTGCGGAGGCAAACGGATCCGTCCAGACTTACAATGTAAGTCAATGGGGACGGATCCGTTTGAAGTTGACACAATATGGCTCAATCTTCAAACGGATCCGTCCCCCATTGACTTTCAATGTAAAGTCAAAACGGATCCGTTTTGTTCATGGTAATGCAAACGGATCCGTTTTGAACGGATCTAAGCGTTTGCATTTTAGGTGCGGATCCGTCTGTGCAGATACCAGACGGACCCGCTCTGAACGCAAGTGTGAAAGTAGCCTTAGTAGATATTAGGATACATTGGATTGTCTTGATAAGATGGTAGGGGGCCTCTGCAATTGCACATATGGTATCTCCAGCCCTGATCTTATTCCAAGGTCAGCTCCAAATGAAATAGTCTTCTGCTAGACCTTAAGTGCCCTGTTTATTTTAGATTCCTTTATTGTGTCAGAGGTTGGACCCTCCAGAGGATACTATCATAGGCCAGTATTACCCTGAATGCAGCATTCCAAAAAGGGAAATTTTGCCCTGGCCATGAAGGTCCAAAACAATCCTTGTCAGAAAGGGGTTAAAGTAGCATTCTCATCTTACACCTTCAAGGTATACCTATATCATATGCCATAAATGCATCTTAAGTGCTAGTTCCACAAATGGAATCATGTAACTGGCCTTACCAAATCTGTTCAGTTTCTCCACGGTATTGCATGATGACTGTGCATTGGTAAATTGGGGTTCCAGGTTATGTATTTATACATTTAAGGGATATCCTATAAATATGCCATATTCATATAAAATGGTAATAATCATTAGGTTGTGACAATATTTTAACTTGCTCCCTATTTACAGGATAAATTAAAAGTGTGTGATCAGTGGGGTCCAACTACTGCGGCCCCCACTAATCGCAAGAACAGGGGTCCAGTGTCCCCTCCATGTGAATTGATTGGCAGGAGGCTGCCTCTCAATTCGTTTTCATTGGACAGCCAATTAGTGTGGGTTCAACTTCAGGAAAAAAGTTCATGTTTTGTCCGGAGTTATGGCACTGTATATATTGCCTGAAAGTTGTATTTATGGTGGCTCAGTGCTTGGCATAGTTGCTTTGTGACAACGGGGGTCCAGCGTTTGAATATGACCAAGGACAACGTCTGCGTGGAGTTTCCATGCAAAGTGAAGTAGAGCAGCACTATAAAAAGGGGTTATGTTCTTCTATAGAAGGTGTTCAGCTTCTGTCAGGGTTAACTCAGAACAAACCTGAAGCAAATCCACCAGCAAGAAAAGGAATGGACACCCCAGCAAAATTTTAAATACTTAGAGGCTTTATTTACCCATGGTACAGAACAGCACCATTTCAACTCTATAATGGAGTCATTGTGAAATGTTGCTGTTGGGTACCATGGGTAACTAAAGTATTTTCACATTTTTAACCCCTTGAGGACCCTAAGATTTTCCATTTTTGCGTTTTAATTTTTCACTTCCCATAGTCCTAACTTTTTTATTTTTCCATTCCCATAGCCTTATGAGGGCTTATTCTTTGCGGGACAAGTTGTACTTTCTAATGGCACCATTTACGATTGCATACTATGTAGTAGAAAGCGTAAAAATAATTCCAAATGGGATGGGGTAGAATTGGGAAAAAACACAATTCCAATAAAGGTTTTATTTTTATTTTTTACACTGTACACTATGCGGTAAAATTGACCTGTTATCTTCATTCTCCTGGTCAGTATGGTTACAATGATGTCACACTTGTATAATTTTTCTTGCGTTTTAATACTGAAAAATAATTAAAACCTTTGAGGAAAAAAAAACTTTTATAACCATATTCTGCCCCCTATAACTTTTTAGTAGTTATGTGTACAGGGCTGTGTGATGGCTAATTTTTTGTGGGACGATCTGTTCTTTTCAGTGATACCAAATTAAAGTGTGTGCAACTTTTTGATCACTTTTTATAAAAATATTATTGGGTAGTTGAAGTGACAAAAAATGGCAAATTGGCAGTTTTTATTTTTATTTTCGTTACGCCATTTGCCATTCATATTGTTCTATTTTAATTGTATGGGCATTTTCACACACGGAGATGTTTATTATTATTTTTTTGGTTAAGTATTTTTATTTTTACTTTAAGGTAAGGGGGTGATTTTTTTTACTTTTTTTAAGTCACCTTTAAGTCACTGTCAATCATTAGATTGCCCATTGTGTTCATTAATGGCTATATAGCCATCATTGAACACTTCATTTGGAATATAACAATACAATGCTGCCATCTAGTGGCCTGTATTGGCATATTCCTGAAATAGGCACCAAAGCCTGCTTGAGGATTCGGGCTCTTTCAGCAACGTAACAGGTTCCCCGATCTCAGCTGCGACTTCCGTTTCCGGACTGATCAGATGCTGTGGTCACATTTGACCACAGCATCTGAAGGGTAAAATGTATGCGATCAGCTTTATGGCTGATCGCGTATTATACATGTGCCGCGGGTTTCCTCTATTTAAAATGTACTTATATGTCAGAGGTCCTTATGGGGTTAATCTTGTTGGAGTAGAATTTTCTTCTGTTAATACTGTATGAAGATGGTATGCCATCTCCATGTTGGCATGGGTTTCCTCCCACTCTCACACACTAAAAATATACTTAGAGGTTTATTGGATTCCTATGAAATTGACCCTAGTGGGTATTTGGGTTGAGAGGTAAGATAGCAGCCACTGACTTCTCTGCTCCACTTCTATCTACATTACAAGAATTTACTTGCTCCGTTTTTAATCCATTGTGTGAGAAAAGTCCATTGCTAATTGTTGTAGTGGCTGACGTTCTTACTTCAGGCCTCAATTGCAGCTTGTGGTAGGTGATGAATTCAAACCAGTTTTTGTCATTCACTGAGGAATCTGTATAGGAAAAATACACTGCTCAAAAAAATAAAGGGAACACAAAAATAACACATCCTAGATCTGAATTAATTAAATATTCTTCTGAAATACTTTGTTCTTTACATAGTTGAATGTGCTGACAACAAAATCACACAAAAATTAAAAATGGAAATCAAATTTTTCAACCCATGGAGGTCTGGATTTGGAGTCACAGTCAAAATTAAAGTGGAAATACACACTACAGGCTGATCCAACTTTGATGTAATGTCCTTAAAACAAGTCAAAATGAGGCTCAGTAGTGTGTGTGGCCTCCACGTGCCTGTATGACCTCCCTACAACGCCTGTGCATGCTCCTGATGAGGTGGCGGACGGTCTCCTGAGGGATCTCCTCCCAAACCTGGACTAAAGCATCTGCCAACTCCTGGACAGTCTGTGGTGCAAAGTGACGTTGGTGGATAGAGTGAGACATGATGTCCCAGATTTGCTCAATTGGATTCAGGTCTGGGGAACGGGCGGGCCAGTCCATAGCATCAATGCCTTTGTCTTGCAGGAACTGCTGACACACTTCAGCCACATGAGGTCTAGCATTGTCTTGCATTAGGAGGAACCCAGGGCCAACCGCACCAGCATATGGTCTCACAAGGGGTCTGAGGATCTCATCTCGGTACCTAATGGCAGTCAGGCTACCTCTGGCGACCACATGGAGGGCTGTGCGGCCCTCCAAAGAAATGCCACCCCACACCATTACTGACCCAATGCCAAACCGGTCATGCTGGAGGATGTTGCAGGCAGCAGAACGTTCTCCGCGGCGTCTCCAGACTCTGTCATGTCTGTCACATGTGCTCAGTGTGAACTTGCTTTCATCTGTGAAGAGCACAGGGCGCCAGTGGCGAATTTGCCAATCTTGGTGTTCTGTGGCAAATGCCAAACGTCCTACACGGTGTTGGGATGTAAGCACAACCCCCACCTGTTGACGTCGGGCCCTCATATCACCCCCATGGAGTCTGTTTCTGACCGTTTGAGCAGACACATGCACATTTGTGGCCTGCTGGAGGTCATTTTGCAGGGCTCTGGCAGAGCTCCTCCTGTTCCTCCTTAAACAAAGGCGGAGGTAGCGGTCCTGCTGCTGGGTTGTTGCCCTCCTACGGCCTCCTCCACGTCTCCTGATGTATTGGCCTGTCTCCTGGTAGCGCCTCCATGCTCTGGACACTACGCTGACAGACACAGAAAACCTTCTTGCTACAGCTCGCATTGATGTGCCATCCTGGATAAGCTGCACTACCTGAGCCACTTGTGTGGGTTGTAGACTCCGTCTCATGCTACCACTAGAGTGAAAGCACCGCCAGCATTCAAAAGTGACCAAAACATCAGCCAGGAAGCATAGGAAGTGAGAAGTGGTCTGTGATCACCACCTGCAGAACCACTTCTTTATTGGGGGTGTCTTGCTAATTGCCTATAATTTCCACCTGTTGTCTATCCCATTTGCACAACAGCATGTGAAATTGATTGTCACTCAGTGTTGCTTCCTAAGTGGACAGTTTGATTTCACAGAAGTGTGATTGACTTGGAGTTACATTGTGTTGTTTAAGTGTTCCCTTTATTTTTTTGAGCAGTGTATATTGAGAGCATACCGTATACAGTACCAAAACTCCAAGCAAACACTCCATTTTTATTTTTGCCTGCAGTTACACTTTAATTTATGAAAAACAATTAATTAATTTATGTTTTTTGGCCCACACAAGATGCAATTATTGACAAGATGTAAATGTCTACCAGATTGTGGATACTCAATGTCGAACAGAGTTTCAACAAGCTTACAGTATCTGTCCACTTAAAGCATGCTTGCCTCATTACGGGTAATTAGAGTTAATCAACAACAGTTGCTTTGACGGAGATATAGATCAGCACTAAGAACCAGCCTAACAAGACCTATAATGAGTGTAATGGAGGATGAAGTAATCCTAATTAAATTCGAATGGAAACCAGTGATCTAAACCTATGAGACAGCTCTAGTGTCCCAAATAGTACAGAACCTGTCCAAGTAGCAATTACTGTACATCCTTCTACAAAGTATAGGTGTGATATTCCCCAATAATGCTATAATCAAGTCAAATTTATATCCATTTTAACTGGTGGAGTTAATGTACAATGAAACCGACATTGTCTGAAATTTCTAATTGGTTTAATTTATTCTCAAGAAAACCAAGACCTAACTTGCCTGAGGTTAGATTTATCTGGCTTTGGTCCTCATCAGAGTTTACTGTGGTTAAACAGCTGCCACATGCCCACATTTAATTGAAACCATTCCTACTATGTGTTTGCATGCAATACTAGGAGCATAAGTACAAAGGGATTTTGGTTTGAAATTTGGCAAATCATCCCATAAACTGATGAACTTGTGTTTTTTCATTCATACTAAATATGTAAATGAATTGAATTTCACTTGGTGAATACAGGATTTTGTATTGTCACCTTCTCAAAGGGAACTTAACGCATTGAACATGGTGTTTGAGCTGCAGGCAGTTATAAAGCAGGAGGAGCTGAGCTGAATCATTTATAATTTTGTAGAAAATATTCAGTATAAATTGTATTGTTATTTTAAATCCCTGCTCATTCTGGGCTTTGAAGTCAAGGAGTTGGTCCTATCAGTGATTGGCAGCCTTCCTCTATGACTGTGTATACAGAGATAGCTGCCAATCACTGATAGCACCGCATCCTTGACTTCAAAGCCCAGAATGAGCAGGAATTTTATGTATAACATACAAGTTTTAATAATCACAAATCTATATATCAATCTGCCCAGCTCCTCTGCTTTATAGCATTCTGATGGCAGATTACACTTCATTTTCATTGTGACAGGTTCCCTTTAAAGCACATGGTATGGTATGCTGGACACTCTAGTACACCGTAACATCAATCAATATTCTGTCACTTTCCGATAGTCCTTACAGATCAAGATGCAATCTTGGACCATGTAAAATGAACACAATATCACTGAAAAATGTGGATAACACTGAAGACTTGCAGCAACAGGGAAGAGCTTAGGTTTAGGCATGATTTTGGTCCAATTTGTGGACCTGGTATTTTTTGGTTTCTTGCAGAACACATCATGCTGTACTACCTGCCTTGTACATTGGCACAAGGTTCAGAGTAAATGACTCCAAATAGACGCTGGTAGTTTTTACCATCCGGGATGGTGTGTTTGATGTATCTATATCTGTTTACCGTCTTATTTAATGACTTTTCATACATTGTTGTTTTTTGTATATAAAGAAAAAGACACAAATGCAATGGCACTCTGCAACCAGCTTTCTGCCCTGCCTCTATGCTGGATGAGGCATTGGTGTACATTTTGGCCAAAGCGTAATAAGCCACTCACCACGTCAAGGTCGCCTCTATGGAGTGGTCCATAACACTAGTTTCTACCTGTTTGTGGGTCATGACAGCCACACAAAGTCCAGGGAATGCAGGTGCAGCATGCACGCCAAGCACACTCTGCTTTTAACCCCGTCCGGTGCCATTACAGCTTTCATCGGATCCAGGGATGCAAGTACCAACATGCATGCTCAGCCCACTATATACTTCTCCTGGAGCCAAATGGCTACTGGTAGGTGCAGACTCAGTTTTATACTGACTTTAAAACCAGCCTCCAGGACAGATTGACTGGTCAGGTGTGCATGACTGCATGGAGATCGCCACGCCTCCAATATATACTACAAAGAAAAAATGTGGGGGATTCAATCAGCATAACCCTATATGTAGGTGCACATTGCTATGGCGAAATACATATGCAAAGAAAAAGACACAAATGCAATGGCACTCTGCAACCAGCTTTCTGCCCTGCCTCTATGCTTGATGAGGCATTGGTGTACATTTTGGCGTAATAAGCCACTCACCACGTCAAGGTCGCCTCTATGGTAGCCATGTGGCTCAAGGAGAAGTATATAGTGGGCTCAGCATGCATGTTGGTACTTGCATCCCTGGATCCGATGAAAGCTGTAATGGCACCGGACGGGGTTAAAAGCAGAGTGTGCTTGGCGTGCATGCTGCACCTGCATTCCCTGGACTTTGTGTGGCTGTCATGGCCCACAAACAGGTAGGAACTAGTGTTATGGACCACTGCATAGAAGCGACCTTGACGTGGTGAGTGGCTTATTACGCTTTGGCCAAAATGTACACCAATGTCTCATCCAGCATGGAGGCAGGGCAGAATGCTGGTTGCAGAGTGCCATTGCATTTGTGTGTATATGTATTTCACCATAGCAAAGTGCACCTACATATAGGGTTGTGCTGATTGAATCCCCCACGTTTTTTGTATATATTTTGGGTGAATCTGCTAACAAAGAAAAAGTGTTGGAATGTTTGATTAAGGAAATAATAGAGTGCTCAGGGCTCAGTTCCAGGGCCCCTCAATAGGTCCATCCTGTCAGGAAAAATGGGTATTTGTCACCCACCGAACTAACAGACAGATTACCTATTATATTTTGTGTCAGGGGTACAAAGATGGTGCATTGCACCCACAAAAAAATCGCTATAGGGCACCCACAGAATTAACAGCCAGATTAATTATTATATTTCTGTGTCAGGGGTGCAAAGATGGTCCATTGCACCCACAAAAGATTGCTATAGGTCACCCACAGAATTAGAAGCCATATGAGATTCGTAACACTCTCCCTCACTTCAGCTGCCTGCTTCCTGTCGCTGCACTACTCAGAGCTGATGGGCGGTGCTACACGTGATCCAGCTTGTATAGAGGCTGGGTCACATGATGCACCGCCCAATCACAGCCTTGCCATTACTAGGCGCGGCTGTGATGACTTCTAAGTGCCCACAGCTTAAAAGCTTGTTGATTGGCTGCCCTGCATCCTTTCAACAAGCTTTATTAAATACCCGAAAACCGAAATCGAACCCGAACTTTTGCTGCAAGGTTCGGGTCTGGGTACCCGAACTCTCAAAGTTTGGTACAGACCCGAACGTTGCAGCTAGGGTTCGCTCAACACTAGTCATTCATCAATGATGCCTTGGATGCAGCTTAGGCAGGGTACTGGATCTTCTTAAAGAGACCAGCTGTGTATGGAGACTTGTTGACAATACTCTATGGGAAAACCATTTCGCTAGTGCCACCTTTTGGAAATGGTTCCCTATCAGTCAAAGTCTGACTTTTTAGCAAGCCTTGGGACATAAGAGAAGGGCCCCCCACAACCATTCCCTATCCCTCTGGGCCTATGGTTCCTGCAAAGGACGGGGACAAATGGCAACCCTCAGCCGAAGCCAAGGGTACGCCCGTCTGTGCTCCCGGCTTTCGCCTCGGCTGCCACCCAGGGCGTCAGCCAGGAGCTTCAACAAAGGTCTGGACTCTCCCCGGAGGGAGAGCTAAAGGGGTTTGGCAGGGGGGTGAGGAACCAATATGGCCACACACAGACCTTGGGGGGGGGGGTACCTGTAAGGGCGCCGCAACCCTGAAATTCCTAGTGAAAACTACAAACATGTAAAAGTTCACACAGTGAACACAAAAAATAAATAAAGTGAATGTGTGCCATAACGGCCTGGAAATTCGACCAGAATTATAAAAATTCCTCATATTTTCAGGGCCAAAGCCGAGCAAATAGAGGTGTGTGCGCTAAAAATGTGAGAAAGAAAAGTGCCTGTGCAAATGTGCCATCACTCTGTGGGACGTGGAGGAACCCAGTGAGTTAAGGCACCCCAGGGTCACCACCCCTGGGGCACTATGCACTTTCCCACTTTGGGGAGATTAATATAGTTAATCCGTATGTTAGTTCAATGGGTGACATATACCCATTTTTTGTGTGAGGTACACCTGCACTGCATCTGTGACAGGGAAATTAATATAGTTAATCCTTCTATTAGATCGGTGCTGGTTTGTGTGTGCTTGCACACAGTAGGGTATTTCTTTGGCGCACAAAATACGACCTCAGTTGAGACTTTTGGTGAAATAGCTGTTTAATTGTTCAGTAGACAACGCGTTTCGGAGTTTATCACTCCTTTCTCAAGTCTAAAAAGAATATAACAAAGGTGCCGGAGCCAAAATGTATACCCACATAGTTAGATGGGTATGCACATGCATTATACAATAAAATATTAGAAAGGTGTGCACGTACATATATGCATTGAAAGATGTATAAATATACATATAAAAAAATAATAATAATGGGAACTGTAGTTTACAGAGAGGAATAAAATGCAAATGTTAAAAGCAAAGAGAGTCAATCTGTGTTCAGTATTACGCGTATAAGGCCACTCATGGACCCAGTAGTGTCTTATACTCTGCTAGCATAAAATTGTATAAAATTGTATACAATCTACTGAACAATTAAACAGCTATTTCACCAAAATTCTCAACTGAGGTCGTATTTTGTGCGCCAAAGAAATACCCTACTGTGTGCAAGCACACACAAACCAGCAACCTCTTCCTTCACAGTCCCTAGGAGTCCTTGGCAACTCCATCCTAAGGGACCGAACGGGTATTGGCAGCACCGACCCCCCCCCTCTCTCTCTCTGTGCACCTACCTTCACGGACGTTGTGCTCCAACCCGCACAACACCAAAAGGTGAGCACACCCCATCCATTTCACCAAACCACATTATCTTTACCCACCACCCTATGAGCGCCTCTCCCTTCTTTTTGTCTTCCGCCGTAATTGCTCTATTAGATCGGTGGATGACATATGCCAAGTTTTGTTGTGAGGTAGACCTGCACTGCATATGTGACAGGAAAATTAATATGGTTAATCCATCTGTTAGATCGGTGGGTGACATATACCCATTTTTGGTGTGAGGTACTCCTGCACTGCATACGCGACAGGGAAATTAATATAGTTAATCCATCTATTAGTTCAATGGGTGACATATACCAATTTTTTGTGTGAGGTACCCCTGCACTGCATCCGTGACAGGTTAATTAATATAGTTAATTTGTCTGTTAGATCGGTGGAGGTACACCCGCACTGCATACGTGACTGGGAACTTAATATAGTTAATCCGTCTGTTAGATTGGTGGGTGACACATACCCAATTTTTGTGTGAGGTACACCTGCACTGCATACGTGACAGGGAAATTAATATAGTTAATCCGTCTGTTAATTTGATTGGTGACATATACCCATTTTTGGTGTGAGGTACACCTGCACTGCATCCGTGACAGGGAAATTTATATAGTCACTCCGTCTGTTAGATCAGTGGGTGACATTTACCCATTTTTGTTGTGAGGTACATCTGCACTGCATAAGTGACAGGAAAATTAATATAGTTAATCTGTCTGTTAGTTCAGTGGGTGACCTCAAAGAGCATCAAATAATGGACGTGGCCCTGGTCGTGTTGCTGCTGGTGTTGGTGGAGCTTCTGTTGCAGGGAGAGGACGCGGTCGATCTGTGCCAGCTACACGCCCAAATGAAACACCTTCCTCAGGTGCACGTAGGCGACAGAACGTTCAGCATTATTTTGTAGGTCCGAATACCGGTATACGAATGGTGAGGCCAGAACAAGTAGAGGCGGTAGTAGATTGGTGCCTCCAGTTCCTTCACATTGTCCCCCACCCGGTCCGCTGCTGAAAAAACTGAGTTGGAACCTGCAGCCCATGGGCATCTGTCTTTCACCCCACCCCCTTGCAAATCAGCCAAGCAGTCTAAGCCCGAAGTCATGCCGCAGTCTCTTATGCTTTTTGATGACTCTGCTGGCAGGGTTTCCGTGGGCCATCCACATAGCCCTGCCCCAGAAGTGGAAGAGATTAAGTGCACTGATGCCCAACCACTTATGTTTCAGGATGTGGACATGGGAGGACTACCGCAGCACGTCTCTGATGATGACGAAACACAGGTGCCAACTGCTGCGGCTTTCTGCAGTGTGCAGACCGGCAAGGAGGGCAGGGGTGAAGAGTGGGTGGAAGATGATGTGGAGGATGATGAGGTCCTAAACCTCACATGGAATCAAGGTCATGTGAGTGACGTGTGCAGTTCGAAAGAAGAGGTGGTGGTCACACAGTGCCAGCAGCACAGCAAAAGAGGGAGCAGTGTGCAAAAGCAGAGTGGCCGTCCCCTAGCCAGTACGCTTTTAACTGCCCATCGCACCCAGGGACTGAGCACACCAAATCCAGCTCCAAGGAGTTCCCTGGCGTGGCAGTTCTTCAGACAACGTGCTGACAACAAGACACGAGTGGTTTGCACGCTGTGCAATCAGAGCCTGAAGCGAGGCATAAATGTTCTAAACCTGAGCACCACCTGCATGACCAGGCATCTAAATGCAAAGCACGAGCTGCAGTGAAGTACACACCTCAAAAACCAAGAAAGATCTCAGGCTCTTTCTGCTCCCTCTTCTGCTGCTGTCTTGGCCTCTTCCTCCCCCTCTGGAGTGACAGTGGCACCTGCCACCCTGCAAACAGAGGTTGTGGCAGGAACACAACCACCTCCACCACCGTCACCAAGCATCTCCACACTGTCCCATGGAATCGTTCAGCTGTCCATCCCCCTAACACTGGAGGAAAAGAGGAAGTACCCCCGTACCCCGTGAGTCGCTCTGCGGAACAGCACCACTTCAACACCGAGTGGGTCTCCATGTAGGACGTGTTTGCTGTGTTGCGCTGTTTCGAGTACTCCACCAACATGGCCAGTGCCGATGAAGCCGTCCTTAGCATTACAATCCCACTTCTATGTCTCCTTGAAAAAACGCTTCGGGCAATGATGGAAGAGGATGTGGCAAAGGAGGAAGAGGGATCATTTCCACGATAATCAGGCAAGACATTCACAAGTGGCTCAGAGGGTGGGTTCCTGCACCAACAGAGGCCAGGTACAGAGCTGTCCAGCCAGGACACAGTTCTGGAGGATGAAGAGGAGGAGGATGATGATGAGGAGGAACCGTGTTCACAGCAGGGTGGCACCCAAAGCAGCTCATGGGCATCACTGGAGCATGGCTGGGGGGATATAGAGGACACAGACGTTACACCACACACAGAGGACAGCTTGTCGTTGCCTCTGGACAGCCTGGCACACATGAGCGATTACATGCTGCAGTGTCTCTGCAATGACCGCCGAGTTGGCCACATTCTAACTTGTGCTGATTACTGGTTGGCCACGCTGCTGGATCCCCATTACAAGGACAACATACCATCCTTAATTCCATCACTGGAGCTTGATCATAAGATGCGTGAGTACAAGCACACGATGGTAGACGCGCTGCTGATGGCATTTCCACCTGATAGTGGGGGCTCAATGGAAGCACAAGGGGAAGGCAGAGGAGGAAGAGGTTGCCAACGCAGCTGGGGCACAGCCAGCACCTCAGAAGGGAGGGTTAGCATGGCCGAAAATGTGGAAAATCTTTGTCAGCACGCAACAACAACCTGCACCACCAGCTGATACGGAACGTCTTAGCAGGAGGCAGCATTTCAGCAACATGGTGGAACAGTACGTGTGCACATGATTACACGTACTGACTAATGGATCTGCCCATTAAACTTCTGGGTCTCCAAATTGGGCACGTGGCCTGAGCTTACCCGTTACGCCTTGCAGCCAGTGTATTGTCTGAACGTGTGTTTAGCACGGCGGGGGGTGATCACAGACAAGGGCAGCCGCCAACGTGGACAAGCTCACGTTCATTAAAATGAACCAGGCATGGATCCCACAGGACTTGTCCGTACCTTGTGCTGAATAGACAAGTATACCCGCTGCACCCAGCCATTGTTCTACTCCAGCGCACTTTCTCTTTGCGTTCTCTTTTCCATTTCCCAATCTTTTGGGGCCTTCCCAAATTTATAAAAAATACAAAAATAACTAAAGGAAATAAAAACAATAAAAAACAACCTTCTTGCCTATCTCCTCCTCTTTCACCGCCGCTTCCACCTACACCGCCACGTCTACTGCCTCCTCAACCTCCTACTGCACTTTGACCTCCGCCTCCTAGTTCAAGATAATTTTTTTTTATTTTTTTTCTATTCTATGTTATTTTAAGTCATTTCCTTATCCACATTAGTTTGCAGGGCAATTTTCCTGCTCTTACACCCATTTTGCTTCCTTTTGCAGCCCTCTAGCCCTTACTATGACTATTTTACAGCCATTTTAGTGCACCAAAGTTCGCGTCCCCATTGACTTCAGTGGGGTTCGGGATCGAGTTCGGGTCAAGTTCAGGCCCCGAACTCGAACTTTGACCCGAAGTTCGGCTGAACCCAAACATCCACGGGTCCACTCATCCCTATGAATGACCTGTTTTGTGTACACTTCACCTGCCATCATGCTTGCAAAGCATTTACTCACATTTTTGAAATGACATGCTATACAAGAACAAAATCTATATGCGCCTACCATTTTGTTGGTTAGCCAGGGCTCACTCATAGGTGATTGATTGAAACTGTGAACCAGCCTTTCCAGGAGATTACCTCTCATTCTGTGTATGATTGATGGGGTATCCTCTACTACATGTGTAGTGCCCGGGTACAAGGGTATTTTGGAGTCTGGACATTTGTGGACATTTGTCCCCTATTGTTGCTATGCAATACCATCAGTTCACTATCTTAGTGCACTTTGAACGGTTAACTTGCACTGTGATTTATGCCGTTGTTTGCACTTATACTGTTTTATACTGTTAAATTGCATTTTATATTATATATTCTGTTAATTTGCACTGTTATTGCACTGTATTTGTACTGCAATGTTGAAAGGGTCAATTCACAGCCAGCTAAAACTAAGACTTTCAAGCCTGTGAGCTGAGACACTAGTAATTTTCCATTGCTGTCATAAGGGACTATGAAGAGCTGAGTTTTGGAAGGAAAAAAACAGACACAGGGAACTTGACCATTTGGTTTAGCTCTGTCAGATGGTTGTTTACATCTGGAAACTGTTTAGTCATTCCCATTGACTGTTATTGAGGCACTACAAATGTCTATGGGGCCGTGAACTACAACATTGTTTCTGTTAGGCTGTGCTTCTCCAGGTTCATCTCTCCCACTAGAAGGTTGTGACTGCTGTAAGAAGGTACAAGGAATCATCGTGGATGAAAGGTACATGTCACCGAGGTTCCTGGCCTCAGTGGTGGTCATACTTGCACTCTATAGGAAAAAGTAATAGCTTATGTGCATTGCCATGGTCCTGGCCACCAGAGAGGCCGGCGCTTTTTCCTACAGTGTTCAAGAATGACCACCACTGCAGGATTGCAGGGTGGTCGTAACCATGGAAACAAGCAGTTTATAATATGATGGAAAAATGAATCAAACCAGCAAAGGAAGCAATATGGGCAATGACAATACATTAGTAAGTGCCTTGTATTAACTTTCTCTACATAATAAATGCTATTTGCTGAAGTGAGACAACCCTTTTAAGGTGGGCTCTTTGAAAATTTAGGGTAAGGATATGAAAAACTGTTTTAGTAAATTGTGTAGGCATTGTACCTGGTGTTCACAGTAGGAAAATGTTAGCAAAAACCAATCTTTCAGTCTGGGATAATAAAGCAGCTGATATTTAATTTGGAGAACAGAAGCTTCTCCCAGCCTTCCACTGGCAATGCGAACAATTATAAAGAACAATCCGTGGCATTTCATGATATGTTAGAATATGATCCTAATTTGTTTTTCTCAAGTCTGTGTGTATTTTAACAAGATGTTTAATCTTAAGAGCTCTTAAAGCATAAAGCATTCCTCGGAATAATATAGAATATCTGAATCATCCATCACACAGCACTGCGGTACCACCGGGACATTCTGTTGTAATTGGAAACAGGCTTGAAAACAATGATTTTTACAGAATGAAAGAACAGTGTGTATTGACTGACAGGTGATTTAGTTTTTAGCCATTAGAGAGAGTGCATGTGTTGCCTAATACTTTGAAGTATAAAACCAATGTATGATAGATGATTTTTGTCACTTTTAACTCTAAACACTCTCAGAATAGAACAAAATGGATCTGTTACCGGCTTTTAAAACAATTAAAAATTAAATATAATCATAAAGTGAAATGTATCTCCCACGTTACAGAATGTGAATGAGATATAAATATTGATACAAGAATGGGGTCACTAAATTGGTGCTGTTAGGATACATGAGAAATGTTCTGTATAAATGGCCTGATGATCTACCAAAATTGTTTGAATTTGCATCTACTTAAGTAAGGAAATATGGTATTCTGGGTTATAATGTACATTATAGATGTACAAAAATGTTCCAAATGCAGGTTACATTAGAAAATCTGTACTTGTTTTACTGTTCATGCTTTTCATTATATGGAGAGGGCATACCACATTCAACGCTAATCTGGGCATCTGAGACACATTCAGGTGCTCAGGTGGTTAATCTGGGGTTAAAAAAAATATCCTCACATCATCCACTTGATTGTGGAGAGTCTGTCTGCTCTCATCTTGCTTGTAGAAAACCCGCCAAAGACCCTGCGGCAAGTGCGAAGACATCACCATGTGATCACGCTGGCCCTGCGCGGTGCGCATCCAGCGTGATCATGTGGTGACGTCATGATGTCACTGCGCATGGCCACAAGCTTCACACTTGCCGCAGGTCCTTTGGTGGGTTTTCTTCAATCAAGACGGTAGCGTATGGCCTCTCTACGATCAAGTGGATGAGGTGAGTACAATTTTTTTATTTTCAGCTACCATTTTAGGAAAAATGTATTTGTTACCATTAAACACAAGGAAATTCGGATTCGTGAAGAATCTAATTTTTCCTAAACTTTGAATCGATTTCCACTTTGCATGCTTCAATTCACTGAACACTAGTCGTAACCCCTGGATATGAGCAATGTATAATGTGATAGAAAAGTAAATCAATCCAGCAAAGGAGGCAATATGGATAATCACAATACATTATTAGTAAGTGGCTTGTATTAACTTTCTCTACATGATAAATGCCATTTGCTGAAGTGAGACAATCCCTTTGTGGACCCCATACAAATTAGTAGATTATTGTGCAAAACAATCTGAGAAGTGCAGGTATGGCCTAAACTTTTAGGTGTATGTGGAGCTCCTCATTCTTCCCCGACATATGATGTTGTGGAGAGAAAGATGTAAGAAAGAAGTAATTAATAAGAAGCAAATAACTATGATAACCTAGTATTAATTACTGCATATATTGATAATTAAGAAAAATAGCCATGTAACCTATCTGGCTGATATAGGATACAGGCAATTAGGACTACCAAGCTGTACAGTAGATCATCTTTAGCATAAGATAATGTTACAGCCTCAAGTACACATGTTTTGCTTATCTGTTTAATTGCAGATTGTTTGAACCATTACACAGTCTGCAGAAATGCTAATTGTGCTGTAAAAGACCCAGCCAACCCCAGTTACCTGCTCCAGGACCTGTCTGAACTCTTATTCATAATTACAGCATGCATTGCAAATAAATAGACACTGTTTAGACCAGATGAGGCGGGGGTTAATCCCTGTGTACATGTAACAGGCTACTCATTGTTACAAAATGTGTGTATACCGTATTTTATTATCATCAAGCCAAGGTAAAATGCATTTGTAACATGTTTAAATACATGATATTCTTAATATAATTGTTTAATAGACCCATAGCTTGGTGGACTTCAATGGAAGTTAAGGATATAAGACGTATTTAGTTGGATTACTTATTAGATCACTGGATTTGAAGTCATTTATAAAAGTTTTAATGTAAGGCTTCCCAGTCTACCACACCTGAGGAGAGTTCTTGTGATACTCTTTAGCGCCTTTGTCTGTTGGACTTATGATGAGGAAATCACTTCAACTTAAGAACAAAATTTTTGCATTCTGTATGGAAGAATGTTCTTACATCATTGAAAGTGTTCATGTTTCTCCGATGTTGTTTTGCTTAAACAATGTCAAAGGATTATAGCCAGTCTCTTGGATTGAAAATAACTGCATCATATCATTACGTTGCCACTCCTTAATGGCCTGTGACTGGTTAAACAGATATAAATCAGAGTGTACAGATTTAGCACCACTTCTAGGGGCGGAAAACTACATCATATGGCATGTTTTGGAGCATGCTATGAATTTTTCTTACAGAGTCATTGAGAATCACTCAGAAAAAGCTTCTACCTGCATCTACATAAAATTAAAGTTGTACTATAAGCCGGTCACTTTGGTTCCTATGGGGCTGAAGGAAATGTCAAAAATAATTGTGTAGCCATGATCATATGGACCCATAAGGAGAATGATTTAAGGATCTTTTCATAGAAGACCTCTGAACTAAAGAAAAGTGAATCACCTAAAATTCGTTTTGGTCCAATTCATTTGAAGTGGCCAGGAGATTGTGCTTTAAATGCCTATAGCAGGAATCAGTAACCTTCGGCACTCGAGCTGTTGTGCAACTACAATTTCCAGTAGAGATGGGACGGGGGATTCGTCGAATCCACGAATCCCTCAAATCTTGCTAGATTCGGGGGATTCGTGGACTCGAATCCCGACGTAATTTACCTGAAACGAATCCGACGAATCCCGGTGGGAGGGACTGGGAGGAGGAGCTGGGGGCCGGTGCGTTCACTGTGCTCCGGCCCCTCCGCTCCAGTACAGTTATAAAATGTGTAATTCTATTAATAATTGATTCATGCTGCCCCCTCTGTCTGTAGTACATTTAATACATCCTACTTACAGGGCTACTGATATCGTAATGCAGGCCGGCCGGGCAGACGAGCGGCAGAGTGACTGACATCACCTGCCTGCGCCGCCTGCTTCATTCATAAAGCAGACGGCGCAGGCACGTGACGTCAGTCAGTCACTCTGCCGCTCATCTGCCCGGCCGGCCTGCATTACGATATCAGTAGCCCTGTAAGTAGGATGTATTGAATGTATTACAGACAGAGGGGGCAGCATGAATCAATCATTATTAATAAAATTACACATTTTATAACTGTACTGGAGCGGCAATGGGGGGGTCTGTGGATTACACTGTTAAGCGGTGAGGGGGGGGGGGGTCTGTGGATGGTACTGTTATGGGGTGGGGGGGTCTGTGGATGGCACTGTTATGGGGTGGGGGGGTCTGTGGATGGCACTGTTATGGGGTGGGGGGTCTGTGGATGGCACTGTTATGGGGTGGGGGGGTCTGTGGATGGCACTGTTATGGGTTGGGGGGGTCTGTGGATGGCACTGTTATGGGGTGGGGGGGTCTGTGGATGGCACTGTTATGGGGTGGGGGGGGGGTCTGTGGATGGCACTGTTATAGGATGGGGGGGTCTGTGGATGGCACTGTTATAGGATGGGGGATCTGTGGATGCCAGGGGGAGAGGTGAGAGGCACTATGATACTGGCACATTGGGGGGGGGGGCACTATGATACTGGCACATTATGAGGGGAGATGGCACTATGATACTGGCACATTATAGGGGGAGATGGCACTATGATACTGGCACATTATGGGGGGAGGTGGCACTATAATACTTGCACATTATGGGGGGAGATGGCACTATGATACTGGCACATTATGGGGGAAGATGGCACTATGATACTGGCACATTATGAGGGGTGGTGGCACTATAATACTGGCACATTATGGGGGGTGGTGGCACTATAATACTGGAACATTATGGGGGAGATGGCACTATGATACTGGCACATTATGGGGGGAGATGGCACTATGATACTGGCACATTGGGGGGGAGATGGCACTATGATACCGGCACATGGGGGGAGGAGAGAGGCACTCCGCACTTGATACTGGCACATGATTAGGGGGGCATCTATGGGGTCACTCGGAGGTCATGATTAAGAACCATCTGGTTCGAAACATGTAGACCGCATTGGGGCTTATTTTTGAGGGTTCCATTACTGCTGTACACTTGGTTTGTGGAATAAACACCGTCAAGCAAGAAAAACAAGGTGCTGGATTTTCCTTTCTTTCCGTTCAAGAGCAGAGGAAGTATGCATGCTGGGAGTAGTAATTTCACAACAGCTGGTGTGCCGAAGGTTGCCTACCCCTGGCCCATAGGATCTTCCTTCTCTCTCTCTCTCTCTCTCTCTCCCTCTTTCTCTCTCCTCTGAAAATTCTGTCCAAATGAATGTGAATTCTGATGCTACTGACTCAGAATTTTTTCAAAAATTTGGGTTGAATTTAGATTCTGATGAATCAATTCACTCATCTCTATTCTGAAATAATTGTCTAAGTAATGAAACACATTTTAGAATATAATCTATTTTTTTAAACTCCTACAAATGCCTGTATCATTGATGTCATCACATATTCACATATTAGATGCTATCATCCAGGGTCACAAATGAAGAAGTGCAAAAAGACTATGTAAATAGATTTTTTTTTAAATTTGTATAGAAAGGTTGATCGGACATATTGGCAAATGTAACTTTTCATTCATAATGTGCATACAATCTTTGTGTCCAGTGATAGCTGATTTCTGAGTTTATTTTATTTATCTATTGATGTATCTGTGTAGTACAGGGGGTTAACAGCTCGTGCAGTGCTCTGGCACTAAGGACTAGCTGTGACTGAAGTAGTGACTAGTGTTGTGTGAATTGAAGGTAACAAAGTGGAATTTGATGTGAATTTCAGGAAAAATTAGATTTGCCACAAATCCGAATTTCTTGGTACTTCGTGGTAACGAACCAATTTTTCTTGAAATGGTGGTAAAAAAAACATACGTCATCCTTTTGATCACAAAGAGGCAATCATGACCATCTTGACTGAAGAAAACATGCCAATTCTCACTCGCACTGGGGTGTGATGATGTCACTGCGCCCACCCAGTGTGATGACATGGTGACTAGAGTTGAGCGGACACCTGGATGTTTGGGTTCGACGGGTTCTGCCGAACTTCACAAAAAAGTTCGATTTCGGGACCCGAACTTGACCCGAACTTGACCTCGAACCCGAAACCCATTGAAGTCAATGGGGACCCATACTTTGGAGCACTAAAATGGCTCTAAAAAAGTCATGGAAAGGGTTAGAGGGCTGCAAAAGGCAGCAAAATTTGGTTAAGAGCATAACAAGTGCTCTGCAAACAAATAAGCATAGGGAAATGACTTCAAATAACATGAAATACGTAAAAATAAAAAATAAAAATTTTTATCTAGGAGGAGGAGGTCCATATGGAGTAGAGGGTTGAGGAGGCGGTGGATGTGGTGGTGTAGGTGGAAGCGGCTGTGGAGGAGGAGGCGGTAGCCAACACAGTTTTTTCTTTTTCAAATTTGGGTAGAGCCCAAAACATTGGGAAATATAAAAAATAAAAAAAAGAGAAAGTGCGCTGGAGTACAACAATGACTGGGTGAGGCTGGTATACATGTCTATTCTGCACACGGTACGGACAAGTCATGTGGGATCCCTGCCTAGTTCATTTTAATCAATGTGAGCTTGTGAGCTTGTCCACATTGGCTGTGGACAGGCGGCTGCGCTTGTCTGTGATAACTCCCTCCTGCCGTGCTAAACTAAGACAATACACTGGCTGCAGGGCAGGCCAGCACCTCCAAGGCGTAAAGGGCAAGCTCAGGCCATGTGCCCAATTTGGAGACCCAGAAGTTGAAGGGGGAAGACCCATTAGTCAGTACGTGTAGGCATGTGCACACATACTGCTCTACCATGTCGCACGTCCCCGTGATGTCCACGATCCAATAGGATATCTTCCCTATCAACTTTCGATGTTCTTTTATGCACCTACCATGATGATCACGGGTAGCATCCAAGTAAAGGAGGGGGCGCGTGGCAATTACCCACTCTCGACTCGGGGAGGTAGTGATGATAAATAATAATACAGGACTCTTAAGATGCCCTGTTATTGGAATGATTCATAAAAAATCACAGGAAATGTCACTGCAGTATTTTGGATTAGGAAACGTTAGACAGGCCCTGCTGCCGCTTTGTTGACTCTAAATAACTTCTGCCAGATCGCACGTCGCCGTGACGTCCACGATCCAATTGGATATCTTCTCTATCAACTTTCGATGTTCTTTTATGCGCCTACCATGGTGATCACGGGTAACAGAGAATCAGGGTTCCATGCCGGAGAGGGAGCGTAAGAAAGGGATAATACCACATCCAAGGGAGGTCAATGGCTGAAATGTGATCGGGCGGAAATGTGGGACAAGTTATTAAAGCGGGAGAATTGAATGAAAGGAGGGGGCGCGTGTCAATTTAAGACGAATTTTAGAAATTTAAGTCCCTGTCACCTATGCAGAGCAGGGGTTTTTCAACTGCAAAAATAGGTTATTGTCACCCACCAATGGAACAGACGATTTTTTAAAATATCGGTCCCTGTCAACTATGCAGAGCAGGGGTTTATTCACGGCAAAACTGGGTTCATGTCACCCATCAATTGAACAGACGATTTTACAAAAATTAGGTCCCTGTCACCTATGCAGAGCAGGGGTTTGTATACGGCAAAAATGCTAAAATGCCACCTGAGAATGTAACAGACGATTTTTTTAAATTTAGATCCCTGTCACCTATGCAGAGCAGGGGTTTATTCATGGAAAAAATAGTAAAATGTCATCCAAGAATGTAACAGAGCTTTTGCACCCTGCTCCCTCTTTTGCTGTGCTGGTGCCTCTGTGCGACCACCGCCTCTTCCTGCACATGTCACTCTTATGACCTTGATTTCATGTGAGGTCTAGTACCTCATCATCCTCCGCATCATCTTACACCCACTCTTTACCCCTGCCCTCCTTGTCGGTCTGCAGACTGCAGAAAGCCACAGCAGTTGGCACCTGTGTTTCGTCATCATCAAAGACGTACTGCAGTGGTCTTCCCATGTCCTCATTCTGAAACATAAGTGGTTGGGCATCAGTGCACTCAATCTCTTCAACTTCTGGGGCAGGGCTATGTGGATGGCAGAGTCATCAAAAAGCATAAGAGACTGCTGCATGACTTGGGGCTCAGACTGCTTGCCTGATTTGCAAGGGGATAAGTTAAAAGACAGATGGCCATGGGCTGTGGGTGCCAACTCTGATCTTTCAGCAGGGGACTGGGTGGGAGACAATGTGAAGGAACTGGAGGAACTGTTAGCCACCCAATCTACTATGGCCTGTACTTATTCTGGCCTCACCATTCGTACTGTGTAGGCTGCAAATTTACTTTCTAGCGCAAAAGAGGGATGAGCAATGACAATTTGTCAACCAACAATGTAACAGACGCATTTGTGAAAATTATTTCAATGTCCACTATGTAGCTCAGGGGTATATCACAGCCAAAAATTGGTGAATGTCACTCAACAATGTAACAGACGAATTACTGAAATGTATTTTCCTGTCCACAATTTAGAGCAGGGGTATATCAAAGCCAAAAATTGGTGAATGTCACACAACAATGTAACAGACAAATTAGTGACATGTATTTCCCTGTCCACTAGGTAGAGCAGGGTTATATCACAGCCAAAAATTGGTGAATGTCACATAACAATGTAACAGACGAATTTCTGAAAAGTATTTTCCTGTCCAAAATCTAGAGCAGGGGTATATCAAAGCCAAAAATTGGTGAATGTCACCCAACAATGTAATAGACAAATTAATGACATGTATTTCCCTGTCCACTATGTAGAGCAGGGGAATATCACAGCCAAAAATTGGTGAATGTCACCCAACAATGTAACAGATGAATTAGTGAAATGTATTTTCCTGTCCACAATGTAGAGTAGGGGTATATCACAGCCAAAAATTGGTGAATGTCACATAACAATGTAACAGACGAATTACTGAAAAATATTTTCCTGTCCAAAATCTAGAGATGGGGTATATTACAGCCAAAAATTGGTGGATGTCACATGACAATGTAACAGACAAAATACTGAAATGTATTTCCCTGTCCGCTATGTAGAGCAGGGGTATATCACAGCCAAAAATTGGTGAATGTCACCCAACAATGTAACATACGAATTAGTGAAATGTATTTTCCTGTCCACCATGGAGAACAGAGGTATATTACAGCCAAAAATTGGTGAATGTCACCCAACAATGCAACAGACGAATTAGTAAAATGTATTTTCCTGTCCACAATATAGAGCAGGGGTATATCACAGAAAAAATTGGTGGATGTCACACAACAATGTAACAGACGAATTAGTGAAATATATTTCCCTGTCCACTATGTAGAGCAGGGGTATATCACAGCCAAAAATGGGTGAATGTCACCGAACAATGTAACAGACAAATTAGTAATATGTATTTCCCTGTCCACTAGGTAGAGCAGGGGTATATCACAGCCAAAAATTGGTGAATGTCACCTAACAATGTAACAGACAAATTAGTGAAATGTATTTTCCTGTCCACAATATAGAGCAGGGGTATATCACAGCCAAAAATTGGTGAATGTCACACAACAATGTAACAGCCAAATTAGTGAAATGTATTTCCATGTCCGCTATGTAGAGCAGGGGTATATCACAGCCAAAAATTGGTGAATGTCACCCAACAATGTAACAGACGAATTAGTGAAATGTACTTTCCTGTCCACAATGTAGAGCAGGGGTATATCACAGCCAAAAATTTAAGAATGTCACCCAACAATGTATCAGACAAATTAGTGAAATGACTTAAAATAACATAAAATACATAAAAATAAAAAATAATAATCTTGATTTAGGAGGTGGAGGTCCATATGGAGTAGGAGGTTGAGGAGGCGGTGGACGTGGCGGTGTAGGTGGAAGCGCCGGTGGAGTAGGAGGTACCCAACACTGGCATTTTTTATTTATTTTTGTTTAAATTAGGGTACACCCCAAAACATTGGGAAATATAAAAAATAAAACAATGAGAAAGTGCGCTGGAGTATAACAATGGCTGTATGTTGCCGGTATACATGTCTATTCTGCACAAGGTATGGACAAGTCCTGTGGAATCCATGCCTGGTTCATTTTAATGAACGTGAGCTTGTCCACATTGTCTGTGGACAGACGGCTGCGCTTGTCTGAGATAACGCCCCCTGCCGTGCTAAACACACGTTCAGACAATACACTGGCTGCAGGACAGGCCAGCACCTCCAAGGCATAAAGGGCAAGATCAGGCCATGTGCCCAATTTGGAGACCCAGAAGTTGAAGGGGGCAGACCCAACAGTCAGTACGTGTAGGCTCCACCATGTTGCTGAAATTTTGCCTCCTGCTAAGACGTTCCATATCAGCTGGTGGTGCTGGTTGTTGTGGCGTGCTGACAAAGCTTTTCCACATTTCGCCATGCTAACCCTGCTTTCTGAGGTGCTGGCGGTGCCCCAGCTGCGTTGGCGACCTCTTCCTCCTCCTCTGCCTTCGCCTTGTGCTTCCACTGTTCCCCCGCTGTCAGTTGTGAATGCCATCAGCAGCGCGTCTACCATCGTGCGCTTGTACTCGCGCATCTTACGATAAAGCTCCAGTGATGGAATTAAGGACGGTACGTTGTCCTTGTAACAGGAATCCAGCAGTGTGGCCACCCAGTAATCAGCACAAGTAAGAATGTGACCAACTCGGCAGTCGTTGCGGAGACACTGCAGCATGTAATCGCTCATGTGTGCCAGGCTGCCCAGAGGCAACGACAGGCTGTCCTGTGTGGGAGGTGTATCGTCTGTGTCCTCTGTATCCCCCCAGCCACGCACCAGTGATGGCCATGAGCTGGTTTGGGTGCCACCCTGCTGTGAACATGGTTTCTCCTCCTCCTCATCCTCCACCTCGTCATCCTCCAGAACTGTGCCCTGGCTGGACAATTGTCTACCTGGCTTATGTTGGTGCAGGAACCCACCCTCGGAGTGAGTTGTGAATGACTGGCCTGAAACACTTGTAAATGATCCCTCTTTTTCCTCTTTCTGTGCCACATCCTCTTCCATCATCGCCCGACGCGTTTTTTCAAGGAGGCATAGAAGTGGGATAGTAACGCTGAGAACGGCGTCATCGGCACTGGCCATGTTGGTGGAGTACTCGAAACAGCACAACAAGGCACACAGGTCTCGCATGGAGGCCCACTATTTGGTGGTGAAGTGGTGCTGTTCCGCAGAGCGACTCACCCGTGAGTGCGGCAGCTGAAACTCCACTAACGCCAGCTGCTGCTCTCACAGTCTGACCAGTATGTGCAAGGTGGAGTTCCACCTTGTGGGAACGTCGCATATGAGGCGGTGAGCGAGAAGGCCGAAGTTACGCTGCAGAGCTGACAGATGAGAAGCAGCGGGGTGAAAACGCCGAAAGCGCTCGCAGATGGCCCACACTTTCTGCAGCAGCTCTCACATATTGAGGTAATTTTTCAGGAATTTCTGCACCACCAAATTCAGCATATGCACCAGGCAAGGGATGAGCGTCAAACCGGCTAGGCCCAGAGCTGCTACGATATTTTGTCCGTTATCACACACCACCAGGCCGGGCTTGAGGCTCACTGGCACCAACCACTCATCGGTCTGTTGTTCCATGCCCGTCCACAGCTCCTGCGCGGTATGGGGTTTGTCCCCCAAACAGATACGTTTTAAAATTGCCTTCTGTCATTTACCCCTGGCTGTGCTGAAGTTGGAGGTGAAGGTGTTACGCTGACCAGATGAGGAGGCGGTAGAGGATGAGGAAGCGGAGGAGGAAGCAACAGGAGCAAACAGAAACGCCCTGAAATCCTCGGTGGTAGAAGGACATGCACCAAACTGCTATCTGCCTAAGGCCCAGCCGCCACTGCATTTACCCAGTGTGCTGTTAGGGAGATATAACATCCCTGACCATGCTTACTGGTCCATGTATCCATAGTTAGGTGGACCTTGCCACAGATGGCGTTGCACAGTGCACACTTGATTTTGTCCCCCACTTGGTTGTTCAGGGAAGGGATGGCTCGCGTGGAAAAGTAGTGGCGGCTGGGCCCAACGTACTGTGGGACAGCCACCGCCATCAAATTCTTAAAACTGTCCGTGTCCACCAGACGGAGTGACAGCATTTCAAAGGCCAGGAATTTGGAAATGCTGGCATTCAGGGCCAGGGATCGCGGGTGGGTATCGGGGTACTTCCTCTTTTGCTCCAGTGTTTGGGAGATAGACAGCTGAATGCTTCCATGGGACATTGCGGAGATGTTTGGTAACCTAGGTGGTGGCGTTGCTGGCCCATCCTCTGTTTGCGGGTGCCACTGTCACTCCAGAGGGGGATGAAGAGGCCGAGAATGCAGCAGAAGAGGAAGCAGGAGGAGCCAGAGACCTTTCTTGGTTTTTGAGGTGTTTACTCCACTGCAGCTCGTGCTTTGCACTTAGATGCCTGGTCATGCAGGTTGTGCTCAGGTTTAGAACGTTTATGCCTCGCTTCAGGCTCTGAATGCACAGCATGCAAACCACTCGTGTCTTGTCATCAGCACATTGTCTGAAGAACTGCCACGCCAGGGAACTCCTTGGAGCTGGCTTTTGTGTGCTCGGTCCCTTGGTGGGGTGGGCAGTAGCAGGCAAACTGTCTAAGGGCCGGCCGCTCCGATTTTGCACCCTGCGCTCTCTTTTGCTGTGCTGGTGGCTCTGTGCGACCACTGCCTCTTCCTCTGTAATACACAGGTCCCTCCCATGACCTTGATTCCATGTGGGGTTGAGGACCTCATCATCCTCCACATCATCTTCCACCCAGTCTTCACCCCTGCCCTCCTTGTCCGTCTGTACACTTTCGAAAGCCACAGCAGTTGGCACCTGTGTTTCGTCATCATCCGAAACATGCTGCGGTGGTCCTCCCATGTATTTATCCTGAAACATAAGTGGTTGGACATCGGTGCACTCAATCTCTTCCACTTCTGGGGCAGGGCTATGTGGAGGGCCCTGGGAAACCCTGCTAGCAGGGTCATCAAAAAGCAGAGCAGACTGCTGCATGACTTGGGGCTCAGACTGCTTGGCTGATTTGCAAGGGGGTGAGGTGAAAGACTGATGGCCATGGGCTGCAGGCGCCAACCCTGTTCTTTCAGCAAGGGACTGGGTGGGAGACAATGTGAAGGAACTGGAGGCACTGTCAGCCAACCAATCTACTATCGCCTGTACTTGTTCTAGCTTCACCATTCTGTCGCCTACTCGCACCTGAGGTAGGTGTTTCACTTGTGCGTGTAGCTAGCACAGATCGACCACGTCCTCTCCCTGCAACAGGAGCTCCAACAACACCAGCAGCACCACTACCAGGGCCACGTCCCTTATTTGACGCTCTCCTCATTCTTTGCGTTCACCCATCAAACTAAAAGATTGTTTATGTCAGGCGACAAGGTAACCGCCAATAGTCAACAATTAAGTTCAGTGACAGTAAGGCTGTGCCGGTGTCATAAAGAGAAAACATTTCTTAAGGTCACATAACAGTGTGACAGTCGAATTTTATACAATTACTTCACGGTCACAAAAAATTTGAATTTGTTAACCAACAATGTAACAGCAGTATTGACTGGTTGTATTGGACTGTCAGAAATGCAGCGCAGGCCGCAAATCTACTATCTAGCACAAAATGGGTGCAAAAAAAAAAATATATATATATATAACAGCAGTATTTAACGGTTGTATTGGACTGTCAGAAATGCAGCAAAGTCTGCAAATGTAGTATCTAGCACAAAATGGTTGTTTTTTTCAAACAAAAATTTAACAGCAGTATTTAACGCTTATATTGGACTGTCAGAAATGCAGCGAAGGCCGCAAATGTAGTATCTAGCACAAAATGGGTGTTTAAAAAAAATATATATATAACAGCAGTGTTTAACGGTTGTATTGGACTGTCAGAAATGCAGCAAAGGCTGCAAATGTAGTATATAGCACAAAAAGGGTGTGTTTTTCAAACCACAATATAACAGCAGTATTTAACGGTTTTATTGGACTGTCAGAAATGCAGCAAAGGCTGCAAATGTGGTATCTAGCACAAAATGGTTTGTTTTTTTCAAACAAAAATATAACAGCAGTATTTAACGCTTGTATTGAACTGTCATAAATGCAGCAAAGGCCGCAAATGTACTATCTAGCACAAAATGGGTGTTTTAAATAAATAAAATAAAATAACAGCAGAATTTAACTGTATTAGACTGTATTGCACTGTCAGAAATGCAGCAAAGGCCGCAAATATAGTAACTAGCACAAAATGGGTGATTTTTTTTAAACAAAAGTTTAACAGCTGTATTTAACGCTTGTATTGGACTGTAAGAAATGCATCAAAGGCATCAAATGTAGTATCTAGCACAAAAAGCGTGTTTTTTTGAAACCACAATATAAGAGCAGTGTTTATCGGCTGCATTGGACTGTCAGAAATGCAGCAAAGGCCGCAAATGTACTATCTAGCACAAATTGGGTGTTTAAAAAAATAAAATAAAACAGCAGTGTTTAACGGCTGCAATGGACTGTCAGAAATGCAGCAAAGGCCGCAAATGTAGTATCTAGCACAAAAAGTTTTTTTTTAAACCACAATATAACAGCAGTATTTAACAGTTTTATTGGACTGTCAGAAATGCAGCAAAGGCCGCAAATGTAGTATTTAGCACAAAAAGGGTATTTTTTTCAAACAAAAATATAACAGCAGTATTTAACGGTTGTATTGGACTGTCAGAAATGCAGCAAAGGCCACAAATGTAGTATCTAGCACAAAACGAGTGTTTTTTTAAAACCACAATTTAACAGCAGTGTTTAACGGCTGCATTGAACTGTCAGAAATGCAGCAAAGGCCGCAAATGTACTATCTAGCAGAAAATGGGTGTTTTAAATAAAAAAAATTAATAACAGCAGTATCTAACTATATTAGATTGTATTGGACTGTCGAAATGCAGAAAAGGCTGTAAATATAGTAACTAGCACAAAATGGGTGTTTTTTTTAAACAAAAGTTTACCAGCAGTATTTAACGCTTGTATTGGACTGTCAGAAATGCATCAAAGGCCGCAAATGTAGTATCTAGCACAAAAAGCGGTTTTTTTTAAAACCACAATATAAGAGCAGTGTTTATCGGCTGCATTGGACTGTCAGAAATGCAGCAAAGGCCGCAAAAGTACTATCTAGCACAAAATGGGTGTTTAAAAAAATAATAATATAACAGCAGTGTTTAACGGTTGTATTGGACTGTCAGAAATGCAGCAAAGGCCGCAAATGTAGTATCTAGCACAAAAAGGTTGTTTTTTTTAAACCACAATATAACAGCAGTATATAACGGTTTTATTGGACTGTCAGAAATGCAGCAAAGGCCGCAAATGTAGTATCTAGCACAAAAAGGGTGTTTTTTTCAAACCTCAATATAACAGCAGTATTTAACGGTTGTATTGGACTATCAGAAATGCAGCAAAGGCCACAAATGTAGTATCTAGCACAAAAAAGGTGTTTTTTTTAAAACCACAATATAACACTAGTATTTACCGGTTGTATTGGACTGTCAGAAATGCAGCAAATGTAGTATCTAGCACAAAAAGGGTGTTTTTTTAAAACCACAATATAACAGTAGTATTTAACGGTTGTATTGGACTGTCAGAAATGCAGCAAATGTAGTATCTAGCACAAAAACAGTGTTTTTTTTAAAACCACAATATAACAGTAGTATTTAACGGTTGTATTAGACTGTCAAAAATGCAGCAAAGGCCGCAAATATGGTATCTAGCACAAAATGGTTGTTTTTTTCAAACTAAAATTTAACAGCAGTATTTATCGCTTATATTGGACTGTCAGAAATGCAGCAAAGGCCGCAAATGTAGTATCTAGCACAAAATGGGTGTTTTTTAAAACCACAATATAACAGCAGTATTTAACGGCTGTATTGGACTTTCAGAAATGCAGCAAAGGCCACAAATGTAGTATCTAGCACAAAATGGGTGTTTTTTTTTAAAACCACAATATAACAGCAGTATTTAACGGTTGTATTGGACTGTCAGAAATGCAGCAAAGGCCGCAAATGTACTATCTAGCACAAAATGGGTGTTTTAAATAAATAAAACAAAATAACAGCAGTATTTAACCTCCTCAGGACCGCCGTACGCAGGATTGCGTCTTTGCGGCGGTCCTGTTGTTCTGGGTGGACGCGCCGGTGCGTCCTCTCGCGAGACGCGAGATTTCCTGTGAACGCGCGCACACAGGCGCGCGCGTTCACAGGAACGGAAGGTAAGAGAGTTGATCTCCAGCCTGCCAGCGGCGATCGTTCGCTGGCAGGCTGGAGATGTGATTTTTTTAACCCCTAACAGGTATATTAGACGCTGTTTTGATAACAGCGTCTAATATACCTGCTACCTGGTCCTCTGGTGGTCCCCTTTGTTTGGATCGACCACCAGAGGACACAGGCAGCTCAGTAATATGTTGCACCAAGCACCACTACACTACACCCCCCCCCCCCGTCACTTATTAACCCCTTATTAGCCCTTGATCACCCCTGATCACCCCATATAGACTCCCTGATCACCCCCCTGTCATTGATTACCCCCCTGTCATTGATCACCCCCCTGTAAAGCTCCATTCAGATGTCCGCATGATTTTTACGGATCCACTGATAGACTGATCGGATCCGTAAAAATCATACGGACGTCTGAATGCAGCCTTACAGGGGAGTGATCAATGACTGTGGTGATCACCCCATATAGACTCCCTGATCACCCCCCTGTCATTGATTACCCCTCTGTCATTGATCAACCCCCTGTAAAGCTCCATTCAGATGTCCGCATGATTTTTACGGATCCACTGATAGACTGATCGGATCCGTAAAAATCATACGGACGTCTGAATGGAGCCTTACAGGGGAGTGATCAATGACTGTGGTGATCACCCCATATAGACTCCCTGATCACCCCCCTGTCATTGATTACCCCCCTGTCATTGATCACCCCCCTGTAAAGCTCCATTCAGATGTCCGCATGATTTTTACGGATCCACTGATAGACTGATCGGATCCGTAAAAATCATACGGACGTCTGAATGCAGCCTTACAGGGGAGTGATCAATGACTGTGGTGATCACCCCATATAGACTCCCTGATCACCCCCCTGTCATTGATTACCCCTCTGTCATTGATCACCCCCCTGTAAAGCTCCATTCAGATGTCCGCATGATTTTTACGGATCCACTGATAGACTGATCGGATCCGTAAAAATCATACGGACGTCTGAATGCAGCCTTACAGGGAAGTGATCAATGACGGAGGTGATCACCCCATATAGACTCCCTGATCACCCCCCTGTCATTGATTACCCCTCTGTCATTGATCACCCCCCTGTAAAGCTCCATTCAGATGTCCGCATGATTTTTACGGATCCACTGATAGACTGATCGGATCCGTAAAAATCATACGGACGTCTGAATGCAGCCTTACAGGGGAGTGATCAATGACTGTGGTGATCACCCCATATAGACTCCCTGATCACCCCCCTGTCATTGATTACCCCTCTGTCATTGATCACCCCCCTGTAAAGCTCCATTCAGATGTCCGCATGATTTTTACGGATCCACTGATAGACTGATCGGATCCGTAAAAATCATACGGACGTCTGAATGCAGCCTTACAGGGGGGTGATCAATGACAGTTGGGTGATCACCCCATATAGACTCCCTGATCACCCCCCTGTCATTGATCACCCCCCCTGTCATTGATCACCCCCCCTGTCATTGATCACCCCCCTGTCATTGATCACCCCCCTGTCATTGATCACCCCTCTGTAAGGCTGCATTCAGTCTTTTTTTTTGGCCCAAGTTAGCGGAATTTTTTTTTTTTTCTTACAAAGTCACATATTCCACTAACTTGTGACAAAAAATAAAATCTCACATGAACTCACCATACCCCTCACGGAATCCAAATGCGTAAAATTTTTTAGACATTTATATTCCAGACTTCTTCTCACGCTTTAGGGCCCCTAGAATGCCAGGGCAGTATAAATACCCCACATGTGACCCCATTTCGGAAAGAAGACACCCCCAGGTATTCCGTGAGGGGCATATTGAGTCCATGAAAGATTGAAATTTTTGTCCCAAGTTAGCGGAACGGGAGACTTTGTGAGAAAAAAATAAAAAATATCAATTTCCGCTAACTTGTGCCAAAAAAAAAAAATTTCTATGAACTCGCCATGCCCCTCATTGAATACCTTGGGGTGTCTTCTTTCCAAAATGGGGTCACATGTGGGGTATTTATACTGCCCTGGCATTCTAGGGGCCCCAAAGCGTGAGAAGAAGTCTGGTATCCAAATGTCTAAAAATGCCCTCCTAAAAGGAATTTGGGCCCCTTTGCGCATCTAGGCTGCAAAAAAGTGTCACACATCTGGTATCGCCGTACTCAGGAGAAGTTGGGCAATGTGTTTTGGGGTGTCATTTTACATATACCCATGCTGGGTGAGATAAATATCTTGGTCAAATGCCAACTTTGTATAAAAAAATGGAAAAAGTTGTCTTTTGCCAAGATATTTCTCTCACCCAGCATGGGTATATGTAAAAAGACACCCCAAAACACATTCCCCAACGTCTCCTGAATACGGCGATACCAGATGTGTGACACTTTTTTGCAGCCTAGGTGGGCAAAGGGGCCCACATTCCAAAGAGCACCTTTCGGATTTCACTGGTCATTTACCTACTTACCACACATTAGGGCCCCTGGAAAATGCCAGGGCAGTATAACTACCCCACAAGTGACCCCATTTTGGAAAGAAGACACCCCAAGGTATTCCGTGAGGGGCATGGCAAGTTCCTAGAATTTTTTATTTTTTGTCACAAGTTAGTGGAAAATGATGATTCTTTTTTTTTTTTTCATACAAAGTCTCATATTCCACTAACTTGTGACAAAAAAAAAAAACTTCCATGAACTCACTATGCCCATCAGCGAATACCCTGGGGTCTCTTCTTTCCAAAATGGGGTCACTTGTGGGGTAGTTATACTGCCCTGGCATTCTAGGGGCCCAAATGTGTGGTAAGGAGTTTGAAATCAAATTCTGTAAAAAATGACGAGTGAAATCCGAAAGGTGCTCTTTGGAATATGGGCCCCTTTGCCCACCTAGGCTGCAAAAAAGTGTCACACATCTGGTATCTCCGTACTCAGGAGAAGGTGGGGAATGTGTTTTGGGGTGTCATTTTACATATACCCATGCTGGGTGAGAGAAATATCTTGGCAAAAGACAACTTTTCCCATTTTTTTATACAAAGTTGGCATTTGACCAAGATATTTATCTCACCCAGCATGGGTATATGTAAAAAGACACCCCAAAACACATTCCCCAACGTCTCCTGAATACGGCGATACCAGATGTGTGACACTTTTTTGCAGCCTAGGTGGGCAAAGGGGCCCACATTCCAAAGAGCACCTTTCGGATTTCACTGGTCATTTACCTACTTACCACACATTAGGGCCCCTGGAAAATGCCAGGGCAGTATAACTACCCCACAAGTGACCCCATTTTGGAAAGAAGACACCCCAAGCTATTCCGTGAGGGGCATGGCGAGTTCCTAGAATTTTTTATTTTTTGTCACAAGTTAGTGGAAAATGATGATTTTTTTTTTTTTTTTTTTTTTTCATACAAAGTCTCATATTCCACTAACTTGTGACAAAAAATAAAAACTTCCATGAACTCACTATGCCCATCAGCGAATACCCTGGGGTCTCTTCTTTCCAAAATGGGGTCACTTGTGGGGTAGTTATACTGCCCTGGCATTCTAGGGGCCCAAATGTGTGGTAAGGAGTTTGAAATCAAATTCTGTAAAAAATGATGAGTGAAATCCGAAAGGTGCTCTTTGGAATATGGGCCCCTTTGCCCACCTAGGCTGCAAAAAAGTGTCACACATCTGGTATCTCCGTACTCAGGAGAAGGTGGGGAATGTGTTTTGGGGTGTCATTTTACATATACCCATGCTGGGTGAGAGAAATATCTTGGCAAAAGACAACTTTTCCCATTTTTTTATACAAAGTTGGCATTTGACCAAGATATTTATCTCACCCAGCATGGGTATATGTAAAAAGACACCCCAAAACACATTCCCCAACTTCTACTGAATACGGAGATACCAGATGTGTGACACTTTTTTGCAGCCTAGGTGGGCAAAGGGGCCCACATTCCAAAGAGCACCTTTCGGATTTCACTCGTCATTTTTTACAGAATTTGATTTCAAACTCCTTACCACACATTTGGGCCCCTAGAATGCCAGGGCAGTATAACTACCCCACAAGTGACCCCATTTTGGAAAGAAGAGACCCCAGGGTATTCGCTGATGGGCATAGTGAGTTCATGGAAGTTTTTATTTTTTGTCACAAGTTAGTGGAATATGAGACTTTGTAAGAAAAAAAAAAAAAAAGAAAAAAATCATCATTTTCCGCTAACTTGTGACAAAAAATAAAAAGTTCTATGAACTCACTATGCCCATCAGTGAATACCTTAGGGTGTGTACTTTCCGAAATGGGGTCATTTGTGGGGTGTTTGTACTGTCTGGGCATTGTAGGACCTCAGGAAACATGACAGGTGCTCAGAAAGTCAGAGCTGCTTCAAAAAGCGGAAATTCACATTTTTGTACCATAGTTTGTAAACGCTATAACTTTTACCCAAACCATTTTTTTTTTACCCAAACATTTTTTTTTAATCAAAGACATGTAGAACAATAAATTTAGAGCAAAATTTATATATGGATGTCGTTTTTTTTGCAAAATTTTACAACTGAAAGTGAAAAATGTCATTTTTTTGCAAAAAAAATCGTTAAATTTCGATTAATAACAAAAAAAGTAAAAATGTCAGCAGCAATGAAATACCACCAAATGAAAGCTCTATTAGTGAGAAGAAAAGGAGGTAAAATTCATTTGGGTGGTAAGTTGCATGACCGAGCAATAAACGGTGAAAGTAGTGTAGGTCAGAAGTGTAAAAAGTGGCCTGGTCTTTCAGGGTGTTTAAGCACTGGGGGCTGAGGTGGTTAACTGTATTCAGACTGTATTGGACTGTCAAAATGCAGCAAACGCCGTAAATATAGTAACTAGCACAAAATGGGTGTTTTTTTTTTAACTAAAGTTTAACAGCAGTATTTAACGCTTGTATTGGACTGTCAGAAATGCAGCAAAGGCCGCAAAGGTACTATCTAGCACAAAATGGGTGTTTTAAATAAATAAAATAAAATAACAGCAGTATTTAACTGTATTAGACTGTCGAAATGCAGCAAAGGCCGTAAATATAGTAACTAGCACAAAATGGGTGTTTTTTTTAAACAAAAGTTTAACAGCAGTATTTAACGCTTGTATTGGACTGTCAGAAATGCATCACAGGCTGCAAATGTAGTATCTAGCACAAAAAGCGTGTTTTTTTAAAACCACAATATAAGAGCAGTGTTTATCGGCTGCATTGGACTGTCAGAAATGCAGCAAAGCCCGCAAAAGTACTATCTAGCACAAAATGGGTGTTTAAAAATAAATAAATATAATAGCAGTGTTTAACGGTTGCATTGGACTGTCAGAAATGCAGCAAAGGCCGCAAATGTAGTATCTAGCACAAAAAGGGTGATTTTTCAAACAAAAAAATAACAAGCAGTATTTAACGGTTTTATTGGACTGTCAACAATGCAGCAAAGGCCGCAAATGTAGTATTTAGCACAAAAAGGGTGTTTTTTTCAAACAAAAATAAAACAGCAGTATTTAACGGTTGTATTGGACTATCAGAAATGCAGCAAAGGCCACAAATGTAGTATCTAGCACAAAAAGGGTGTTTTTTTAAAACCACAATATAACAGTAGTATTTAACGGTTGTATTGGAATGTCAGAAATGCAGCAAAGGCCACAAATGTAGTATCTAGCACAAAAAGGGTGTTTTTTTAAAACCACAATATAACAGTAGTATTTAACGGTTGTATTGGACTGTCAGAAATGCAGCAAAAGCCACAAATGTAGTATCTAGCACAAAATGTTTGTTTTATTCAAACAAAAATTTTGAAGCAGTATTGGACTGTCAGAAATGCAGCAAAGGCCGCAAATGTAGTATCTAGCACAAAGTGGTTGTTTTTTTTAAAACTCAAATTTAACAGCAGTATTTAACGCATATATTAGACTGTCAGAAGTGCAGCAAAGGCCGCAAATACAGTATCTAGCACAAAATGGGTGTTTTTTTTAAAACCACCAATATAACAGCAGTATTTAACGGCTGTATTGGACTTTCAGAAATGCAGCAAAGGCCACAAATGTTCTATCTAGCACAAAATGGGTGTTTTAAAATAAATAAATAAAATAACAGCAGTATTTAACTGTATTAGACTGTATTGGACTGTCAGAAATGCAGCATAGGCCGCAAATATACTATCTAGCACAAAATGGGTCTTTAAAAAATATATATATATAACGACAGTATTTATCGGTTGTATTGGACTGTCAGAAATGCAGCAAAGGCCGCAAATGTAGTATCTAGCACCAAAAGGTTGTTTTTTTTAAACCACAATATAACAGCAGTATTTAACGGTTTTATTGGACTGTCAGAAATGCAGCAAAGGCCGCAAATGTAGTAACTAGCACAAAAAGGGTGTTTTTTTCATACCTCAATATAACAGCAGTATTTAACGGTTGCATTGGACTGTCAGAAATGCAGCAAAGGCCGCAATTATATTATCTAGCACAAAATGGGTGTTTTTTTCAAACCACAATTTATCAGCAGTATTTAACGGTTGTATTGGACTGTCAGAAATGCAACAAAGGCCGCAAATGTACTATCTAGCACAAAAAATCATGTTTTTTTAAAACCACAATATAGCAGCAAGATTTTAACGGTTTTATTGGACTGTCAAAAATGCAGCAAAGGCTGCAAATATAGTATCTTGCACTAAAAGGGTGTTTTTTTCAAACCATAATATAGCAGCAGTATTTAACGGTTTTATTGGACTGTCAGAAATGCAGCAAAGGCCGCAAATGTAGTATTTAGCACAAAAAGGGTGTTTTTTTTTAACAAAAATATAACAGCAGTATTTAACGGTTGTATTAGAATGTCAAAAATGCAGCAAAGGCCGTAAGTGTAGTATCTAGCACAAAAAGCGTGTTTTTTTAAAACTACAATATAGCAGCAAGAATTTAACAGTTTTATTGGACTGTCAGAAATGCAGCAAAGGCTGCAAATATAGTATCTTGCACTAAAAGGGTGTTTTTTTCAAACCATAATATAGCAGCACTATTTAACGGTTTTATTGGATTGTCAGAAATGCAGCAAAGGCCGCAAATGTAGTATCTAGCACAAAAAGGGTGTTTTTTTAAAATCACAATATAACAGCTGTATTTAACGGTTGTATTGGACTGTCAGAAATGCAGCAAAGGCCGCAAATGTAGTATCTAGCACAAAATGTTTGTTTTATTCAAACCAAAATTTTGAAGCAGTATTTAACAATTGTATTAGACTGTCAAAAATGCAGCAAAGGCCGCAAATATGGTATCTAGCACAAAATGATAGCTTTTTTCAAACAAAAATTTATCAGTAGTATTGGACTGTCAGAAATGCAGCAAAGGCCGCAAATGTACTATCTAGCACAAAAAGGTTGTTTTTTTCAAACTAAAATTTAACAGCAGTATTTAACCAGCTCAGGACCGCCGTACGCAGGATTGGCAGCGGCCCTGTTTTTTCTCCTGGACACGCCGGCGTTCACAGAAACCGGAGGTAAACGAGTGGATCTACAGCCTGCCAGCGGCGATCATTCGCTGGCAGGCTGTAGATGCGATTTTTTTAACCCCAAAAAGGTATATTAGATGCTGATTTGATATCAGCGTCTAATATACCTGCTACTTGGTCCTCTGGTGATCCCTTTTGCTTGGATCGACCACCAGAGGACACAGGCAGCTCTGTAAAGTAGCACCAAACACCACTACACTACACCCCCCCTGTCACTTATTATCCCCTTATTAACCCCTGATCACCCCCCTGTCATTGATCACCCCCCTGAAAGGCTCCATTCAGACGTCCGTATTTTTTTTGCAGATCCGCAAAACACATACGGACATCTGAATGGAGCCTTACAGGGGGGTGATCAATGACAGGGGGGTGATCACCCCATATAGACTCCCTGATCACCCCCCTGTCATTGATCACCCGCCTGTAAGGCTCCATTCAGACGTCCGTATGTGTTTTGCGGATCCGCGGATCCACAGATCCGCAAAACACGGACACCGTGGATCTGCAAAACACGGACACCGGCAATGTGCTTTCCGCATTTTGCGGATCCGCACATTGCCAGAACTATATAGAAAATGCCTTTTCTTGTCCGCAATTGCGGACAAGAATAGGACATGTTCTATAGGCTCTACAAAAAAAGCAGTGTTCGCCCGATCAGGCCTGATCTTGTGCGTACACTTGCGTTCAGTCCACCCCACCGCAGTGACAGAATTTTTTTTTTTCTGATCACTGCAAAAACACTGTAAAATCGCTGCGGCGCTATAAAGATCACTTTTGAGGGGCATGGCGAGTTCATAGAAGATTATTTATTTTTTTGTCACAAGTTTGCGGAAATAGATTATTATTTTTATTTTTTTTCTTACAAAGTCTCATATTCCACTAACTTGTGACAAAAAATAAAATCTCACATGAACTCACCATACCCCTCACGGAATCCAAATGTCTTTGCAATTTTTCGCTGGGTAACACCTTTCTGATATTGCTCCACTATCTTTCTGCGCAACATTGTGGGAATTGGTGATCCTCTACCCATCTTGGCTTCTGAGAGACACTGCCACTCTGAGAAGCTCTTTTTATACCCAATCATGTTGCCAATTGACCTAATTAGTTTTAATTGGTCTTCCAGCTCTTAGTTATGCTCAAATTTACTTTTTCCAGCCTCTTATTGCTACTTGTCCCAACTTTTTTGGGATTTGTTGACACCGTGAAAATTGGAATCAACGTATTTTTCGTTTAAAATGATACATTTACTCGGATTAAACGTTTGATCTGTCATCTACGTTCTATTACAAATAAAATATTGACATTTGCCATCTCCACATCATTGCATTCAGTTTTTATTCACAATTTGTTTAGTGACCCAACTTTTTTGGAATCCGGTTTGTATTAAAAAAAATTAAAAGTTGTCATTTACAGAGATATTTCTCACACACAGTATGGGTATATGTAAAAATACACCCCAAAACACATTGCCCTACTTCTCCTGAGTACGGCGATACCACATGTGTGACACTTCTTTGCAGCCTAGGTACCCAAATGGGCCCAAATTCCAAAGAGTATCTTTACGATTTTACAGGGCATTTTTTATGCATTTGGATTCCAGACTTCTTTTGACGCTTTAGGTCCCCTAAAATGCCAGGGCAGTATAAATACCCCACAAGTGACCCCATTTTGGAAAGAAGACACCCCAAGGTATTTCGTGATGGGCATAGTGAGTTCATGGAAGTTTTTTTTTTTTTTTCACAAGTTAGTGGAATATGAGACTTTGTAAGAAAAAAAAAATCATCATTTTCCGCTAACTTGTGACAAAAAATAAAAACTTCTATGAACTCACTATGCCCATCAGCGAATACCTTAGGGTGTCTACTTTCCAAAATGGGGTAATTTTGGGGGTGTTTTTATGTCTGGGCATTGTAGAACCTCAGGAAACATTACAGGTGCTCAGAAAGTCAGAGCTGCTTCAAAATGCGGAAATTCACATTTTTGTACCATAGTTTGTAAACGCTATAACTTTTGCGCAAACCAATAAATATACACTTATTGAATTTTTTTTATCAAAGACATGTAGAACAATAAATTTAGAGAAACATTTATATAGAAATGTAGTTTTATTTGAAAAATTTTACAACTGAAAGTGAAAAATGTCATTTTTTTGCAAAAATTTCGGTCAATTTCGATTAATAACAAAAATTTTTTAAATGTCAGCAGCAATGAAATACCACCAAATAAAAGCTCTATTAGCGAGAAGAAAAGGAGGTAAAATTCATTTGGGTGGTAAGTTGTATGACCGAGCAATAAACCGTGAAAGTAGTATAGTGCAGAATTGTAAAAAGTGGTCTGGTCATTAAGGGTGTTTAAGCTAGGGGAGCTGAGGTGGTTAACGGTTATATCGGACTGTCAAAAATGAAGCAAAGGCCGCAAATGTAGTATCTAGACCAAAATGGGTGTTTTTTTCAAACAAAAATTTAACAGCAGCATTTAACGCTTGTATTGGACTGTCATAAATGCAGCAAAGGCCGCAAATATATTATCTAGCTCAAAATGGTTGTTTTTTTAAAACAAAAATTTAACAGCAGTATTTAACGTTTGTATTGGACTGTCAGGAATGCAGCAAAGGCCTCAAATGTAGTATCTAGCACAAAATGGGTGTGATAAAAAAATATATAACAGCAGTATTTAACGGTTGTATTAAACTTTCAGAAATGCAGCAAAGGCCGTAAATGTAGTATCTAACACAAAATAGGTGTTTTTTTTCAAACCAAAATATAACAGCAGTATTTAACGGTTGTATGGAACTGTCAGAAATGCAGCAAAGGCAGCAAATGTAGTATCTAGCACAAAATGGGTGTTTGTTTCAAATAAAAATATAACAGCAGTATTTAACGCTTGTATTGGACTGTCAGAAATGCAGCAAAGGCCACAAATGTAGTATCTAGCACAAAAAGCGTGTTTTTTTAAAACCACAATATAGCAGCAAGAATTTAACGGTTTTATTGGACTGTCATAAATGCAGCAAAGGCTGCAAATGTAGTATCTTGCACTAAAAGGGTGTTTTTTTCAAACCATAATATAGCAGCAGTATTTAACGGTTTTATTGGACTGTCAGAAATGCAGCAAAGGCCGCAAATGTAGTATCGAGCACAAAATGGGTGTTTTAAAAAAATATATAACAGTAGTATTTAACGGTTGTATTGGACTGTCAGAAATGCAGGAAAGGCAGTAAATGTAGTATCTAGCACAAAATGGTTGTTTTTTTTAAACCACAATATAACAGCAGTATTTAACGGTTGTATTGGACTGTCAGAAATGCAGCAAAGGCCGCAAATGTAGTAACTAGCACAAAAAGGGTGTTTTTTTCAAACCACAATTTAACAGCAGTATTTAACGGTTGTATTGGACTGTCAGAAATGCAGCAAAGGTCGCAAATGTAGTATCTAGCACAAAATGTTTGTTTTCTAAAAAAAATATTTTTACAGCAGTATTTAACGGTTGTATTGGACTGTCAAAAATGCAGTAAAGGCCGCAAATATAGTATCTAGCACAAAATGGTTGTTTTTTTCAAACAAAAATTTACCAGCAACATTTAACGCTTGTATTTGACTGTCAGAAATGCAGCAAAGGCCACAAATGTAGTATCTAGCACAAAATAGTTGTTTTTTTCAAACAAAAATTTAACAGCAGTATTTAACGCTTATATTGGACTGTCAAAAATGCAGCAAAGGCCGCAAATGTATTATCGAGCACAAAATGGGTGTTTTAAAAAAATATATAACAGCAGTATTTAACGGTTGTGTTGGACTGTCAGAAATGCAGCAAAGGCTGCAAATGTAGTATCTAGCACAAAAAGGTTGTTTTTTTTAAACCACAATATAACAGCAGTATTTAACGGTTGTATTGGACTGTCAGAAATGCAGCAAAGGCCGCAAAGGTACTTTATGGAAAAAAATATATGATTTTTTCACCCACAATTAAACAGATGGATTTAACTGATTTTCTTTCACTATCACAAATGCAGTGCAGGGCCCAAGTGTTAGCAAAAAAAATGTATTAATTTGTCCCTCCAGAATCTAACAGATGGATTTACTAAATTGATTAAACTCACATATGCAGCACAAGGGTTCTTTATAGAAAAATGTTTTAATATGTCACCCCCTGGGTCCCTGTTCTCACAGACGGATTACTGCAGCGTCCCACTTAGGACACGTGGGAACTGCAAATGTATTGCTTCATTGTCATTACTGTATTGCATGTCATTTTGCATTTCTACACCTGTTGTATCCCTGTTCATAGGCTGTTCAAGTGTGCTTTATACATCCCACCACTAGATGGGGATAGCACAAATCTGGGACATCTATCCCAGCTCAGGTCTAATCTGGGTTCAGTCTTCTGTTAGTTAGAGAGTGTGCAGATCAAGCACAAAACTGTTCAGGAGAAAAAAGTCTAGTCTAAGAAGGGACAAAGTAAAGAAAAGACTTAAAAGACTTAAAACCAAAGGATAATAGCCACTACCCAGGCATCAAAGACTTTTGGGAATCCAGGTGAAGGATTCCTTAGCCATGGGCAACCTAACCAAATTACACTGGATCTAAAAGGGACCAGAAGCAAAGTCACCTACCAGTAAGACCTATACTGAACCACAGCCTGAGTCAGAACCTAGCCAAACCTATTAACAGTGGATCAACAGAATTCCTCTAAATATCAAGAGACTGTATTATGTCTGGATGTATATGCTGCAACTAAAACCAGCTACAGTAAAAGTTGTGAGTTGTATCCTACCACTGTCTACCTCATTCTTCCACTATTACAACTGGTTGTACCACTATAAACGGTACTGGCGTCATGACAAATACCACCAAGGGACCCAGCAGCCACAAGCACCCTAAACGCCGCCGTCAGCAAGGGCACCTCAACCTCCATCTAGGCTGGTGCTCCCCTACCACAGATTGTGCCCCGGAGGATTTTGTGCTGTCTTCCTCATCACTGTGCTGCCGGCCCAGGGAGGTTTTCTGCTAACCGTGAGTAAACCGATGAACTGTATTATTACTGCCCCTCATCGGCCCACCGTGCACCTCTCGTGTCGCCCCTGCGGTTCTGGCACGCCACATTACCTATATTACTTTCCCTTCCCCTGGCACATATGCAGTACAGGTGCTATTAAAAAATGGGTATATGTTGCCCACTAAACTAAAAGAACAGGATTAAATTATTGTCCCTGGCACATATGCAGTGCTGGTGCACTGAACTTGCACAAAATGGCCGCCGACACCCACCTAACTAACAGACGGATAAAACGTATTTTTATGTGTCACTGGGCTCAGGGCAGGTTACAAAAATGTTGCATTGCACCAACAACAAAAAATCGCTGTCGATCGCAGAGTTAACAACAAGTTCTTATATCAGATAGATTGTTTTCTATTCTCTCCCTCACATCAGCAGCATCCTATCCCTACACTAGTAAGAGCAGAGTGACGTGCGGCGCTACGTGACTCCAGCTTATATAGAGGCTGGGTCACATGCTGCACTGGCCAATCACAGCCATGCCCTGCAGCCTTTCAAAAAGCGCAGAAAACTGAACTCAAACCGGAACTTTTACTGAAATGTTCGGGTCTGGGGTCAAAAAATCCTAAAGTTCGGTACGAACCCGAATGTTACAGTTCGGGTTCGCTCAACCCTAGTGGTGATGTTATCACTTCAGCATGCACAAGAACTGGCGCATTTTCTTTCATCAAGATGGCCACGATGGCCTTTTGGTGATCAAATGGATGAGGTGAGTTTGTATTTTTTGTTTTAACCCCTGATTAACAACCTGGATCTCTGATAGGCTGAATGTGACTCTCATATGCCGCGATCAGCATTGAATGTGGCATCTGAGGGTTTAAATGACTAGGAGCGGTGCAATCTCCGTTCCCTATCATTGCGCCTGCTCCATACAATGGAATGCGATTTGTTATAAAGTAATTTCTGATGAATCGAATTTCTAGTCGAAGTTTGGCGAAGCAGCCAAATCAAATTTTTGAAAACTTCACTCATCACTAATAGTGACCCAATTGACATACAGGGAAGGAGAGGATGGGGGTAATGGTAGTGGATATGCTGGTGGTAGTAATACTCTCAATTCACAGTGGTAATCTCCACTCTGGCACTCCCTAGGGCCATGCAGTGACTGGAGGGAGCACCCTTTCTTCCCTCAGGACACCCTCTGATATTGATTCCCGCCTAGTGGTAGTTGGGGTGCTCTTAATGGAGTAAGTTTGGATGGATACAAGCCAGAAGTGCGAATGCCAGCTGATATATTGTGGAGTTAGTAACCAGGCCTCAGGTTACAATAAGGTCTTTCTTTACTGTAGTAAAAATGGGGCTAGTAGTACTTGCAGCAGCAAAATGGCACAGTTCCAAGCTATGTGACAGCCCAATCTTCTCCCAATAGCAGTATATGGACAACAAAAATGATGATAATTGTAGTACTTCTTCTCTCACTGAAGACACTTTTCAGTCTGTCAACAGAACCAAAGGGATGCAGTTCCTGGTCTAAGGGGTGCAGAACTAAAACACGGGTGGCCAATCCTTGTGGTGTGATGTTCTACAATATTCTCTTCTACAGCAGCAAAGTCAAATGCCATAGATGTGCACAGCACCTTGCTGTCTGAATCCAATGAACAGCCTGGTAGTTTCTGGACCTTTTTATCTCCTTTTCTCAGAGTTACTCTGGTAGTAGAGTTGTTTCCTTGGCAGCTGAAGTCTCAGAGACAGAGGTTCTCTGAACTTGGGCCTACATAGCAGGAGCTTTCACATACATGTCTTCCCTCTTGCACTGCTCAGACTACACTCACTAACTAACCCAGGGGCAGACCCAATCCATCTCCTGACAACCTAAGCAGTCAATTTGTTAACTAAGTGGTTGATACACTGCTATTAAGTGCATATCTAATATATAAAGCTGAGTGTATGTATGTGTGTATGTCCACTAAAGGAATCCGCACCGTCACATTTACAATCAGCTCTCAGCTCTCTAGCATGTACCGTTCCTGAGATATTCCCCAAAAATGCATTAGCCAATAGAATCCTGATCACATGACCCTTATCAGCCAATAGAAGCTCACAGGCCCTTAGTCTCCACATACACACAGTTTTAAACCAGGTTTCCATAACAACCCAGCCATTTTTCTTCACTGTTGTAGGTCAGCTTTAAAGGGTCAGGGCGCTGTGGATGACACTGTTAAGGGACTGGAGTGCTGTGGAGGTCACAGTTAAGGGGGCAAAAGATAGACTTAAAAATCCCACCACCAAGTCCAGCTAAATCACACCCAATCTGGTTAGGCTACGCCCCCTCCCACTCTGCAGCCGATGGGGATTGAAAAAATGAAGGTAGAAATAAACTTCTGTCAGCTGCAGGGGGAGGAGGGAGGGTGACTTTCTCCCTGCAGCTCACACTCAGACAGAACAGTGCTGCTGTCTGAGAGTGAGCTGTTCAAAAGGACATCCCTGTGTCCATCCAGGCCCTGTGCCGGATGAAGGACAGGGAGTCTGAAAGCCAGTGTTAAGGGGGCAGATATCTATAGAGGCCACTGTTAAGGGGACGCAGTGCTGTGGAAATCATTGTTAAGGAGATGGGGTACAGTGGAGGTCACTAATAAAGGGGCGGCCGCTGTGGAGTTCACTGTTAAAGGGGCGGGCTGCTGTGGGGGTTACTGTTAAGGGGCGGGATACTGTGGAGGTAACTGCTAAAGGGGTGGGCTGCTGTGGAGGTCACTGTTAAAGGGTGGGCTGCTGTGGAGGTTACTGTTAAATGGGCGAGCTGCTCTGGAGGTCACTGTTAAGGGGGCAGGGAACGGTGGAGGTCACAGTTAAGGGGACGGTCTGCTATGGAAGTCACTGTTAAGGGGCGGGGTGCTGTAGAGGTCACTGTTAAGGGGGCGGGGTGTTGTGGAGGTCACATTTTAAGGAAACTGAGCTCTGTGGAGGTCACAATTAAGGGGGCGGGTTATTGTGGAAATCACTGTTAACGAGACAGGGTACTGTGGAGCTCACTAATAAAGGGGTGGCCGCTGTGGTGGTCACTTTTAAAGGGGAGGGTGCTGTGGATGTTACTGTTAAGGGAGCAAAGCACTGTGGAGGTCACTGTTAAAGGGGCTGGGTACTTTAGATGTTACTGTTATAGTGGATACTGTCGATATCTTTTAACGACACATACAAACATTAAATAAAATAGATGAAATATACCCGTGCAAAACCGGGTTCTTCTGCTAGTACATTATAAATCACAACACTTAACAAATCACAAAGTGGTTGTCCACTTCTTACTATTGATGACCTATCATCAGGACAGCTCATCAATATCAGATCTGTGAGGGTCCAACTCCCAGAACCCTAGCCGATCAGCTGTTTGAAGAGAAAGCAGCACTCGTACCAGTGCTGTCTTCTCTGCTTTGTTTACCTGTCAGTTCAGTCTGTTCAACTGAATAGGATGGAGCCATAGAAGCGAATGGAGGCACCATAGTTGTAATTACACTGCGTGCCGCTGCAATTGCTGCGGCGAGCAGGCAAACAGAGCAGAGAAGACAGCTGATCAGCGGGGGTGCTGGGAGTCAGACCCCCACTGATCTGATATTGATGATCTATTAATCTTTTTATTCAATAGGGGATGTCCAAATTATTTGGGTCACACCTGATGTCAGTCCCTCGCTGCCATGCCAACTCATTGGCACTTCATAATTACATTTGCAGGGGACAAACCTGCATAAATACCACGGTCACTAGTGCGTTAAATGGTCAGGATCAGAATTATTACTAGGGATGAGTGAATCGACTTAGGATCGCATAAAACTTTGTTTTAATACTGTACGGAGCAGGAGCTCCATACAGTTTTAGAATGTATTGGCTCTGATGAGCTGAAGTTATTGCTTCACAAAGTCTCGCGATACTTCGCGCAATAACTTCATAAATTAATTTGTACTTTAAAAAAACATTTCCCGAACACGGGTTCGGTTCCAAGGTACCACTTGGAACCGAACCTGAGTTCGGGAAATGTTTTTTTACAGAACAAATTAATTTATGAAGTTATTGCGCGAAGTCTCGCGAGACTTTGTGAAGCAATAACTTCAGCTCATCGGAGCCAATACATTCTAATACTGTACGGAGCTCCTTCTTCGTACAGTATTAGAAGGAAGTTTTATGCAAATCGACTTTGAATGTTTCGTCCGAAGTCAATTTTCTCATATCTAATTATTACCAATTTCAGCCATTAGAATGGGATTGTCATTCAGTACTGGGCTCTTGTGCCCACGCAATCATCATCATGATGTAACTGTAGTTCAAGGAGGATTAATACAAGTCTTAACATGGATTAACAGGTTACCCATGTTGTTTACTATGCCTACAACACTATGGGGAGATTTACTTTTACACAAGTCATAGTCCCATATGCACTTTAACCGTTTCTGGTGTAAATTATAAAAAATTTGTTGGACCCTGTGGTGACCTCTCTCCTTTCTGCTAGGCCCACCTACTTACTGTGTAAAGGTGGAAAGTCTTTCTACAGGCATAGCTCACAAAAATAAATTAGCAATTTTTTACACCAAAAAACAGGCACAAATCAACTCATAGATGCCCATAACCCTCCCTGCACCCAGTACATATTTAAAATGTTCAACATAATTAAATACTGGAGGTGATATTGTTTTCCATGCAATATTTGATATTTGTTGAAAAATAAAGGGCAATTGCGCAGTTCAAATGAGAGGGAATCAAAGTTGCTATTAAAACTAAGGGAGTCGTTTACTGGCGTAAAGTAGAACTGACTTAGTTGCCCATAGCAACCAATCAGATTCCACCTTTAATTTGCCAAAGGAACTATCCAAAATCAAAGGTGTAATCTGATTGGTTGCTATAGGCAACTAAGCCAGTTCTACTTTACACCAGTTTGATAAATGACACCGTGATTCATAAAAATATTTTATCCTTTCCCATTTGATCCATAATATAATTTGTAGCAGAGCAGGATCGAGAAAAGTGTGTAATTACACCATCTTTGACAATATTTTGAATGGTTAGTTGAAATTATAGCCAAAAATAATACATATGTTGATGACTAACAGCATATGCGTAGCTGAACAAGCAAAATGACAGATGATCCAATAATGGACCCATCTCAATCCTCGCATAGCCCTAATTTCCTTAAAACCAACTACGCTTTCATCCCTCAAGAAGGTAAGTGTTCACAAATTGCCCTCCTACCTCACTGGCTCACTTAATGTCCTGATACTTCCCATACAGAGGGGCATGTTAAGATGTATTTATTGTGTAAGGCCGGGTGCACATACAGCAGTTGTGTCCAGGCAAGTTTGTGTGTGCATAAACCGTATGTGTATGTGCTCTCAGTGCACGGGTCTGATGTCTAAAAACTGATACTGCAGCAGTCAGCGTTTTTCTGTCCAGCGCTATTTGTCAACTGATGAATTTGAAAAATCCAATAGAAAACTATGGAATCAGTTCTACCTACAGTTTCCCTCAGGTGTGTTTTGCACCACACCGTAGGAAAACTGAGCTAGTTTGCCGAATATATGAGAAGAAGGCCTAAAAATGTTGTATATTTTTAAAGAATGTTGCCCTCTCGTCCTGGAGAATCATGTGGAACTTTTGCCTAACATTGGTATTATATTTTAATCTAATGAAACTGCTCTGTATTATTTAACCTCTGAACTTTTCTCAGAACTTGCAAACATTGAAACACGGCCACCATCATCAACAGATTATTTCAAAGAGCTTGGCATTTGGAATACAAGCATATTAGTTTGGATAATTGAGAAGTTCAGAGCAAGCTTCTGATCTTATGTTTAGCAGATGGCTGAGATATCTAGCAGCTGGCATTGGAAACCCTAAGGCACTGACTCTACTACCAGGATTAAGCTTTTTTCTTTATGAAGAGATCTTCACTGTTACTAGCTTGCCTAGCTTGAAAAAGATCGTCACCAGAAGACCAGTTTTTGAAATATGCTACTGTCTTCTAATATAAAGCTAGAAAGACTGTGGGCATTGGTGGATGTAAGCATAAATCACTTTGTTTAATTGGTCTGGTTATAGCTTTCCATAACTAGGCCAAGGAAAGGACCTAATGGCCTTATGCAGCTTTGGAATGAAGATCCTTAGGCCCACCAGAGTATACACTCTTGAGGGCCCACCTTCATAGACTGCATAGGCCCCCTATGCAAGAAAAGTAAACATATTTTAGGTTTGTAGAGGGTGAGTTGCTTATCATAGAACTTATTTCTAGGAAGTTATTTGTCAATAGTTAAACAGGAATTTACATGCAATAAAGTAGACATTAGGATCTACTGGGGTTGTCTTGATAAGATGCTAAAGAACCCCCTTTCTTTCTGAGATCTTATTTTGGGGTTAGTTCCAAATAAAATTGTGCTCTGCTACATCTTAGTGGTCCTGTTTTATTAGGGCTTCTTTATTGTGTTAGAATTTTGGCCAGTCCAACCCTGGTGTCATGCACATGGATAAAATACAGAGCAATCAAAAACTTATGTAAGGGGACTTACTATACCTTCATATAGCTCCAATTTTCTATGCAGGTATACCAATTTTCTTATTAAAAATTTTAGTACAGGGAATTCTCCTCTGGATATACATAGCACCACATGGGTTATCTTAGAGAAGGATGAGGATGCAACATTAATTGGGACTCATATCCTGCATTCAGGCTTAATGAAGTATCCCTGGATTGGATGCTGTATACTGAACACCCTTTCCCCTAGACCAGTGATGGCGAACCTATGGCACGGGTGCCAGAGGCGGCACTCAGAGCACTCTCTGTGGGCACCCGCACTGTGAAAAAAGTCTACGGTGTACCAACATGCCTTAGACTTTTCCTGCCATTCATCAGCGCAGGGCGCACTATGAACAGCACAGGCAGCGCACTGAATGTAGGCAGGCTTTAATAGCTAAATGATAAAGTACATGGAAGATATACTATATTGGTATTCAGGTTAAATTGCCGTGTTGGCACTTTACGATAAATAAGTGGGTTTTGGGTTGCAGTTTGGGCACTCGGCCTCTAAAAGGTTCGACATCACTGCCCTAGACCAAGCACGCTTAACCTGCGGCCCTCCAGCTGTTTCAAAACTACAACTCCCAGCATGCCTGAACAGCCTACAGCTATCAGCCTACAGCAGGGCATGGTGGGAGTTGTAGTTTTACAACAGCTAGAAGGCCGCACATTCAGCATCCCTGCCCTAGATATAGAATATCACACAAAATTAAATAAGCTGCACCGCTGTGTACAGCATGGTTTGCTATTGAGTAGTGTACTGTGGCCAAAAATGCACTCAGTTGTGTATGAAACCTTGATAAAACAAGTTCTCTCTGTCTTCCTCTGTCTTGCTTTTGATGAGTAGAAACACGTGTAACACAGATCTCTATATAATGGAAAAAACCACAGCTAAAATTCATTTTACAAGGATTGTGTGCAAATAATAAAAGAGAAGACCAAATCTGACTCCTGACATGATAGGCCTATCTCAAGGTATGATGGAGAAAATTACTCAAGTTAGAAGGGTTTATTCTTACTGGTTCTTCACCTGTGGAACATACAGTTTTCATATCACCTGCACACCTAGGAGCATATGCTAGATACAGTTTTACTAGAAATGCGTATTAAAAGGTTTATCTATAGTAGACAACTTCTTACTCCATGCACAAGGAGCCTAGGTCACATATCCATAGTCTAGACCACATGACCAGATCTTCGCTCCACTAGCTACTCTGTATCACTCTGTACTTAATATCTATGTTGCCTCAGAGACTGGCTGAATGACTGGTTCATGCAGGTCTATTATGTTCCCTGTGCCAACACAAGAGGCTAGCTACTGGATAAAACTAGTACCATGTAGAACTTGAGTGTGATATCACATCATGAAATCCATTGAAAGTTTCCTGCCATTTGTACTTTTTTTTAATCAACCCTCCCATTTAAATTGTTAGTTGCTATGGGCAGAGATCTTTCTCCTTTTGTCTCATTCCTAGTCTTTTTACTTGCTTGTTATGTCTCCAAAGGTAAATATCTGTTGAATATGCTGCCGATATGTAAATTATATTATTATTATTGTTAGTGTTGAGTGAATCAAAGCCAAATTAAAGGGGTTCTCCAGGAATAAAAAAAAATGAAAATACTTAAAAAATTTTTTATAATAAATATATTCACAAATACCTTTCATTTTATAACGGCTCGTTTTGTCTAGGGAGAAATCATTAGGAGAAATAAAATGGCCGCCATCCTATCAGTACACGCAAAACCTGTCCTAATCACACAGCAGGACAAGTTACTTCACCACAATGAGCCATAGTGCTGCCTCATCCTCCTCTCTGCTCTGAATGTCAGGAATCATGATCCTGAATACAGGTGAATCTCTATGGAAATGGAGAATATGAGGAGACATGAGAGGAGGGTGAGGTGTGGCTAATGAGCAGGAGCACTTGCATGCAGTCTCCATTACCACAGCAACACATTACCGCAGTCTGTCCTGTCTGTCATCTCTGTACTTCATGTCTCTTTATAAACTAAATTCCCCAGAGATTCAGCTAAATTTCTTATCATCTGTATTCAGGATCATAATCCCTGACAAGTAGAGAGGAGGAGGAGGAGGATGAGGCAGCGCTTCACCTCAGTGTTGTAAAGTAACTTGTTCTCATGTGTAATCAAGACAGGTTTTGTGTAAACAAATGGGACAGCGGCCATTTTGTTTCCCCTGATGACTGCTCCTCAGACAAAACGAGCCATTATGAAAAATGAAATGTATTTAAGATTATATTTATAATAAAGAAATAGTTAAGTATTTTCATTTTCTTAATTCCCGGAGAACCCCTTTAATTTACTTTGATAAAAAAGTTCAGGAAAAATTTGATTCACCGTGAATTTCACAGCAAATCTCCTTTCCTCACACTTCGTGGTAACAAATGTATTTTTCCTGAATTGGCGGTAAAAAAAAAAATACTCACCTCATCCATTTGTGCAAAAAGAGGCCTTCGCAAGCCATCTTAATTGCAGAAAGCGTGCAAAATATCACACAGGGTGACATGTGATGTCTTCAATCAAGATGGCTTGCGACGACCTTTCCATGATCAACTGGATAAGGTGAGTATTTTTTTTAACCTGATTAACCCCTGAAAGGCCTTATTTTCAACCCTTTCAGCCCCGGAAATTTTTAATTTTTGCGCTTTTGTTATATATAACTTTTTTATTTTTCCATATACATAGCCGTATGAGAGCTTGCTTTTTGTGGGACAAGTTGCACTTTCTAATTCCACCATATAATAATGCATACGATGTAGTGGGGAGCTGGAAAAAAAATTCAAAATAGTGTGAAATTCCAAATAGTGGGAAAAAACGCAATTCCGAAACAGTTTTATGGGTTTTGTTTTTACGTCGTTCCTTGTATGGTAAAACTGACCTGTTACTTTAATTATCCAGGTCAGTACGATTACGGCAATACCACATATGTTTTTCTTGTATTTTAATACTGAAAAAAAAAAAAAAAAACTTTTTTTCTTTTCATCGCAATATTCTGACCCCTATAACTTGTGTATGGAGCTGTGCGAGGGCTTATTCTGGGGTTGTAAAAATTTTTGATCACTTGTCATAAAAAAAATTGTGGGAAGGTTGAAATAACGAAAAACGTCGAATAGACCATTTAGATTTTTTTTCCCATTTTGCCATTTGCTGTATGGGAAAAATATTTTTATATTTTAATAGTGCTTTTTCACACGCGGCAATACCCATGATTTGTATTTTTTTATTGTTTACTTTTTTTTATTTACATTTTGGGGAAAGGGGGTGATTAGAATTTTTATACTTTTTACATTTTTTATTTTCAAAAACATTTTTTTACATTACATTATTTATTATCAGGTTGTATCAGATTCTATCTTTGATTCAGTGGGGAGATTTAATCAAAGGTAGAAACACGGAAGTTTCAGAAGGGCTTCTTATTTCCTTCTTTCCCTTGCACTACTTTTTATAACTATCACCTAGCACCTTAGCTACCATGTTCTTCAAAGCTGCCACTAATTCTAACTGAGGTTATAAACCCTGATAAATACTGTATCATAGCTAAATGAATCAGTCTTTTATTCTTTCTTGTTTATGAATGTAAAATATCCAAAACAAAATGTCAGTCTAAATAAAAGCTTTATTCTATAAATTCAGATTATTATTCGAAGCACATGTCTGCTTGGAAACTATACTAAGGTGCAACCCTGTCTACATCCAGCAAATCTAGTATGGTGATTTATGCTTCTAAAATCCGTTCTGATAGAGGTCCATGTTGTTCTCACCGGTAAGTATTAAGATTAATGATTCAGCAACCCGATTTATTCATGCTTTACTGCCCTGCTAGTTTTTTACGTCTACAATGAAATCATCCGATTTTTCTGCCAATATTTGGCAGTGATATTTCAGACATTAAAATGTCTTGCTAGAATCAGGAATTTCTGTAATAATTATTGGAATAGACAGGTACTTAGTTGGAGTAAATGCAATTTTGGAGCTTGATCTTCATCAGTTTCTAATTATTCCAGCTATGAGCTAATGTGACATGAGGTTTTCTACAGGTAGCATATTCTTTTTTTTCTCTTTATTTTACAGCCAAAAATATCATTGTTCTCGGGACTTTAATGTGGATAAAACTCCCTGCAAATTGTCTAAATTCCTCATCTGAAAACAATAACGAACAGAGACAATAATCATACATATTCCACTTTGTAGAAATATCGATGAGTCTCAGTATGCATTCCTTTAATGCAATAACTCAACTACTATGCCCAATAAATACAGAAATAATAAAAATGTGTAACTGAAAAAGTCCTTAAAGGGCCTATATATATATATATATATATATATTTATTTTTTTACTTCATTAAGCAAAAAGTACTTTACATACAGTTGAGGAGAAAAACAGTCCTCCAGATAAAGGTAATAAAACATTTTAACATGGTCACAGGTAAGTCATATTTCTTATGAAAGAAAATTATTACATCTTCGGAACAAAGGATAATCTATATCTTTTTAAGGTCTGGTCTGAGGCGAGTTGGATGCAGGGGTCACAAGGATGGATAGATAGAGGGAGATATGGACATCTGGTCTATCTCAAGTAGATCTATTACGCATGTTGAGAGTGTTCAACTTCTAATATCCGAGGTCCGGACTCAGTTTCCAAAACCTCCGTGTATTTTTGATTCATGCCATAATTTAGTAAAACTCTTGTATGTCCTCAATTCCCAAGAAGAGATTTCTTCAAATCTATAGATCTGGTCTACTTTAAGCGACCATTGTTCTAATGAAGGGACATCAGCAGAGAGCCAGTATTTCGGGATGAGCAATCTAGCTGCTCATATTAGGTGTTTAAATAATCCTAAATTAGTAGCTCGTGTATTTGGGGGGTCAAGATTTAAGAGCGCTAGTTGAGGAGACGGGCGGAACGCTGCACCACATATTTGATTGCATGTCTGAAATATTTGGTTCCACCATTGGAGGAGTACTGGACAATACCACCAAATGTCTCTACCCAGTGAGCATCTCCAGCATGTGTCAGACGGGGACTCTGAGTACAGACATACGATGTCTGGGGTCTCAAACCATCTTGTAATTACTTTGTAGCCATTCTCTTGGAGTCTAACACATCTGGATGACTTGTGTGGGGAAATTAGGATAGTGTTTATTTGTGCTGGAGAATGAGCGGTTCAGGTCCATTTCCCATAATCTGATATATGCCGGGTTTGAATTCGTCGCTGGGGTTCTCAATCTGTTGTATAATTGTGATATAAGTTTAGGAGGGCTTTGAGTGTTGCTGATCAGGCTTTCAAACCAAACCTGAGGTCGGTATAAGTCACCCAGATTGATATGTTGTGATAAGTATGCTCGGAGGAAGTATAGAGAGTTGTGTGATGTAGGGATTGTAAGGATGGTGTCTGAGTGTCCTGAAAAAGATCACGCAGCCAGATGAGCGAGTCTCTGGATGACCTGGGCAAACTTTCAAAGAGAGCTTTAGGGGCAAGATAAAATATATCCCTAACTTGAAGGATAGGAGAGGGGTGTGGGACAGAATAATGTGTTTCCTGTAGCAATTTCCAGGCTGCTATAGTAGCTTTAATCATAGAAGTGGCGCTAGGGGGGAGAGGTAAGAGGGATCGGTGTCAAAGTAAAAGGGCCCTGAATGTGGAATCAATTAATGACTGTTCTATGGAGACCCAGGATTTATGGGGTGGGGCACTCAGCCAGTCTACAACCCTAGAAAGAAGAACTGCTTTATCATAAAGTTCGGGGTCTGGGAGAGCGATCCCGCCTGTTTTCTTAGAACGGCTGAGGGACTTGTATGAAAGTTGAGCTTTCTTTTTATTCCAAATGAATGATCTAAAAAGTGACCTTAGAGAGATATAGTATGTAGTCGGGACAGGAATGGGAAGTACTTGTAATAGATAAGTCAGTTTAGGTAAAACCAATGACATAAGGATATTTTTCCTACCAAACCAAGATAGTATAGGCAAATCTAAGTTTTTAAGAGTATCAGAGATATGTTTCATTAGGGGAACGTAGTTTACCGAGAATAGTTGATTGGGGTCATTGCTAATTTTCACACCTAAATATGTTAAGCGAGGGGAGGACCATTTGAAGAGGGAGTTTTGTTCCAACTGGTCTTCTTAGTTTGTATATATAGATTCCTGGAGGTGTATAAACTCCAATTTAAATGTGCCTGTTTTCCATCTACAGGCCACATTTAGGTGCACCTGTGAGGCCTGGGACAGATCAGCCAGTCTTGAGTGGGACTCGCAGACTCCTCCCTCCTCCCATTGCAAGCATGGCTACATGCTGGAGGTAACTGGTGAGCTGTTTGTGAGTCGGCCTTATGCTCCTGTAATTTGCCCACTGGCTCCTGGTATTGCCCATACGGCTCAGGTAGGAGAGTGTTAGGTCCCGGGCTACTTGAGAAACCTTGGCGTGGTGCCCGGGCTTAGACATGTTCTACACCGTAGGACATGTTGACTAATCTCTCAATTTTAAAATCAGTTTGAGGGTTTAGTGAGACTGCAGAGTGCACCTGTCTTTGTTATTGTTTTGTTATATTGTTATATTAATTATGACATCCGTACTTGTTACCTTGTGTAGGATGTCTATTGTGGTACTTGTGGTTCGCCGCGGGCATCCTCCACCGTATGCATTTTGCTGGGGATTGCCATTAGCAACGGGCCACAAGTGCAGGATTTGCTCCCCTATATATATGCACAACTGCATGTGGGTTTGAGCACCTCCTGCTAATGCCAACCTGTCTTCTTAGTTTGTATATATAGATTCCTGGAAGTGTATAAACTCCAATTTAAATGTGCCTGTTTTCCATCTACAGGCCACATTTAGGTGCACCTGTGAGGCCTGGGACATATCAGCCAGTCTTGAGTGGGACTCGCAGACTCCTCCCTCCTCCCATTGCAAGCATGGCTACATGCTGGAGGTAACTGGTGAGCTGTTTGTGAGTCGGCCTTATGCTCCTGTAATTTGCCCACTGGCTCCTGGTATTGCCCATACGGCTCAGGTAGGAGAGTGTTAGGTCCCGGGCTACTTGAGAAACCTTGGCGTGGTGCCCGGGCTTAGACATGTTCAACACCGTAGGACATGTTGACTAATCTCTCAATTTTAAAATCAGTTTGAGGGTTTAGTGAGACTGCAGAGTGCACCTGTCTTTGTTATTGTTTTGTTATATTGTTATATTAATTATGACATCCGTACTTGTTACCTTGTGTAGGATGTCTATTGTGGTACTTGTGGTTCGCCTCGGGCATCCTCCACCGTATGCATTTTGCTGGGGATTGCCATTAGCAACGGGCCACAAGTGCAGGATTTGCTCCCCTATATATATGCACAACTGCATGTGGGTTTGAGAACCTCCTGCTAATGCCAACCTGTCTTCGTAGTTTGTATATATAGATTCCTGGAGGTGTATAAACTCCAATTTAAATGTGCCTGTTTTCCATCTACAGGCCACATTTAGGTGCACCTGTGAGGCCTGGGACATATCAGCCAGTCTTGAGTGGGACTCGCAGACTCCTCCCTCCTCCCATTGCAAGCATGGCTACATGCTGGAGGAAACTGGTGAGCTGTTTGTGAGTGTCGGCCTTATGCTCCTGTAATTTGCCCACTGGCTCCTGGTATTGCCCATACGGCTCAGGTAGGAGAGTGTTAGGTCCCGGGCTACTTGAGAAACCTTGGCGTGGTGCCCGGGCTTAGACATGTTCTACACCGTAGGACATGTTGACTAATCTCTCAATTTTAAAATCAGTTTGAGGGTTTAGTGAGACTGCAGAGTGCACCTGTCTTTGTTATTGTTTTGTTATATGGTTTTTATGGGATATTGAGAGGCTAGGGATTCGTTGTGGTTCACCTTAAAATTGGAATGTCTTCTGAAGTTTTCTAGGTGTTGATAGATTTTGTGAAGAGCTGTATCCGGATTACTGATCATGATCAGTAAATCATCCGCAAAAGCGGTAGCTTTGTGCTCCTGGTCACCTAGCATTACTCCCTTTATTTCTTTGTCTCATCTGATTGTTTGTAAAAGTGGCTCTATAGTCAGGACAAATAGTATGGTAGAGAGAGGGCACCCCTGACTGGTACCATTTTGGATTTGGAAGGGACTGGAGAGGCTACCGTTAACCAAGATTGAAGCGGAAGCGTTAGTATACATGGCATCAATCGCATGAAGGAAGGGGTCTGGAAATTTCTGTGTTGTGAGGACCTGTTTCATGAATGACCATTTGACCTTATTGAAGGCCTTCTCAGCATCTGTGCTGAGAAGGACTAGGGTCATAGATTTCCTTTTTGCATAATGTAGAATGTTTAGTACTCTTGCGGTATTATCTTTCCCCTCTCTTCCTTTAATAAAACCGGTCTGGTCCCTATGGATCAGCTTTGGAAGGATTTTTGCCAATCTATTCGCTAACATCTTGGCTATAATTTTTAATCAATATTGAGAAGGGAAATGGGCCTACAATTTGGACAAAGAGTATGGTCTTTGCCCTCTTTCGGGATAAGGGTTATATATGCTTTGGTCATTTCCCTAGATAGAGGTTTATCTGCTAGAGCTAGATTATAAACAGGAAGTAAGTGTGGGATAAGGGTGTTTTGGAATGAGGAGTAATAGGGGATTGGTAGTCCATCAGGTCCTGGGCTCTTTCCTTTTGGAGATTTTTGAATAACCACTTTGAGTTCTTCCGAAGTGAAAGGGGACGTCAGACGTTGTTTGTCTGTATCAGAAATTGTTGGGAGGTCAAGACCCTCCAGAAAAGGGTTAGTGGGGGGTATAAGCCCAGTTGCACTTTGTGTTTGTTGTGTGGAATCCAGATTATACAATGTTTCATAAAAGTCCCTAAATTGGGCGGCTATTTGATTAGAGTCAAATGTTAAGGAGCCGGAGGGATTACTGAGTTTGTGTACATAGTTCTTTAGTTCTCTCTTCTTAACCCTCTGAATCACAAATTTAGAAGACTTATTGCCATGAGCAAAGATCTTCTGCTGAGAGTGAAGATAGAATTTCGCTGATTTGGTGTTCAGAAGGTTCTTAAGAGTGTGTCTATAATTATTCAAATCAGTCAGCTGTGTTTGTAATAAGGATTGTTTATGAATAGGGTTGAGCGAACTCGAACTGTAAAATTCGGGTTCGTACCGAACTTTAGGATTTTTGGACCCCGAACCCGAACCTGAACATTTCAGTAAAAGTTCGGGTTCGTTGTTCGGCAATTTCTTAGCGCTTTTTGAAAGGCTACTAATGACATGGCTGTGATTGGCCAGTGCAGCATGTGACCCAGACTCTATATAAACCTTCACTAGCAACACGACTAATAAAACATATACCATCAGAGATTTAGAAAACTGTAAAACAACAGGAGTTGTATATTTGTGTACATGTACGTGCAAACTCCAATACGTGGGCAAAACTAAAAGGGAGTTTAGAAAAAGGATTGGGGACCACCTAGGAGACATAAGACACAAAAGGGACACAACAATCTCCAGACATATACAGAACTTCCATGAAGGAAATGAAAAATCATTGAAGTTCTGTGTAGTTGAAGTTGTACGCCCCTCACCAAGAGGAGGGGATTTAAATAGAAAAATATTACAAAAAGAGGCAGAGTGGACTCAGACTAAAAAGGGTGAGCCCATTAGGCCTTAATGAGGTATTGTCTTTTGGATGTTTCATATAAATTTTCACTGTACTTTTGATTAATATATTTTGTGTATAAATTACATATGGACCTGTCAGAAATTAAATGTATCAGACCGAGAAAGGTCGAACATCATTTATCAAAATATAGGTGAAGAAGGTTATCTAGATAAGGCGCATCTTGATTTTTTTAAACCAACATAATAGCCTTATCCCTCTATTCACCTGGCTCCCTCTAAATACCGCTGAACCCAATCTAATATACCCTAATCTAGCATTACCTACTGTGGCGAAACTAACCTCGCTACTGGGTTTTGGAGGGGCCTGGTTGCCAGCCTCTTGCCCCAGGATTATGGGCCCTCTCATCAGCCATGCTTCCTTTGTTCACAAAGGACTTTTACTAACTTTTGTACCCCTGGTCTAATTCGTGCCATTTTGGGATATGTTAAATGTCTATGTGTACTGTAAAGGGTGGGACATTGTATGTTTGAGTGGTGATGTCTGTCCTATTGTCTCCACGTGTGTATTGGCGATTTCCCTTTGTCCTGAGAGATAATTGACTTACTCCTCGGTTGTCTCCAGGACAGAGGACATTGTGTATTCTCCTGCCTGTGATAATTACATCAACCCATTGTGTAAGGTAATTGTATCACAGGCAGAGGGGAGGATTTTGTGTGGGAGTGTTTTACTGTATTGTACGTGGTTATTGGCTGTTTTAACAAAACCCTGTGGGTGGTACTGATGTGTACCAATGTTATATAAGATCAATAAAACGCACAGCTCTGGGTGACCACTGCTTGACCCTCAACACGGAGCCTCGTCTCGTTCTTGGGGGGATTCACTGTATGCTGTTAGAGACTGATTTCTAGGAGTGTAAGCCGCTTGGGTGCGTTTCCTATTCGTCTGCTAGCAGCTATTCGTGAGGTTCCGTTCGGGAGTTTGGAGCATTCCCTTGTATGCCGTTACAATTGGTGGCAAGCGGCGGGATCGTTCTCACAGCCCAGAAGGACAGCTACAAAGAAACATCATTCCCTGGAATTACAATTTGAGGGCAACGCATGTCCCGGTACAGCGTCCCTGACAGCACCAGAATGGAACCAGCAGTGACATACGATGAGGAAGACCTGGATGGCCGGGATGCATTAAGGAAAGGCATCTGGTACCAGGCCCTGGATAATGTACAATACCAGCGAGGCGAGAGTCTCCTCAGGGAAGAGCAGCGATTGCAGAAGCAAGTGGCTCTGCGGATGCCCTTCCTGGGAGAGCATTTCCTGGAGGAATTGGTGAAGGAACTAGAGCACCGGGTATTGCAGGAGCCATGGCTGGAGGATGCCTACCAGGCGCTCTGGTGGTATATGGCACAGTATATACCCTGGACAGCTGAGCATGACAAGCCAGAGGGAGAGGAGTTTGATGGTCCTGGCTTGTTATGGGAGTCCTTTGCAGAGCCTGACTTCGGGAGCCCTGCACAGTCCAGACTTCAGGACATTTTCTATGAGAGGGAGGCTAGGCAGGATTGGGATGACCCCCATGAGGTAGAGAAAGACCTGACTCACCTAGCAACCCTGGAGTGGGAACTGGAGCAGGACTACCGAGATCTCTTCCACTCCATTGGGAAGGCTCAGCAGGACAGCAAGATGACAGACCCAGGTCCAGAGCCCTTCAGCTGGGAGGATATTGTGGAGGTTTACTGGGAAGAACCCCAGGTGGCCGGTGGAGATGGGACCGAGGTCTCTCTACCAGTCCTGCAGGGAATTGGGAGCCCAGTCTCCATTCCCCAGCGGCAGGCTGAGTTACAGGGGGCAGAGACAGTCGGTCCTGTCCCCCAGCGGCAATGTGATATGCAGGGAATTGGGAGCCCAGTCTCCATTCCCCAGTGGCCGTATGATGTACAGGGAATTGGGAGCCCAGTCTCCATTCCCCAGCGGCAGTGTGATATGCAGGGAATTGGGAGCCCAGTCTCTATTCCCCAAGTGGCCGTGTGACATGCAGGGAATTGGGAGCCCAGTCTCCATTCCCCAGCGTCCGTGTGATGTACAGGGAATTGGAAGCTCAGTCTCCATTCCCCAGCGGCAGTGTGATATGCAGGGAATTGGGAGCCCAGTCTCCATTCCCCAGCGGCAGTGTAATCTACAGGGAATTGGGAGCCCAGTCTCCATTCCCCAGCGGCCATATGATGTACAGGGAATTGGGAGCCCAGTCTCCATTCCCCAGCGGCAGTGTGATATGCAGGGAATTGGGAGCACAGTCTCCATTCCCCAGCGGCAGTGTAATCTACAGGGAATTGGGAGCCCAGTCTCCATTCCCCACCGGCCGTGTGATGTACAGGGAATTGGGTGCCCAGTCTCCATTCCCCAGCGGCAGTGTGATATGCAGGGAATTGGGAGCCCAGTCTCCATTCCCCAGCGGCAGTGTGATATGCAGTGAATTGGGAGCCCAGTCTCCATTCCCTAGCGGCCGTGTGATGTTCAGGGAATTGGGAGCCCAGGGGGAGACAGTAAGCCCCACAACCGTGCAGATGGGACCGTGGTCTCTGCACTCACAGCACAGGGGGTAGGGACAGTCGGTCCTGTCCCCCAGCAACAGGGCTGTTTAGCCAAAGGGGAGACAGTAGGTCTCCCCCCACAGCAGCATGGTGGTCTATCTAAAGGGGAGACAGTCGGTCTCTCCCTACAACAGCAGAGCGGTGTATCTACAGGGGAGACAGTTGGTCTCCCCCTCCAACAACCAGGCTCCAACCAGGCTACTTCCGTGGTAGCGCTGGCACCAGGGCAGAGTACCGCTGGTCTCTGCCCACTCAGCAACCCACCAAGGCAGTCTACCAATCCCCACACAGCCGTGAGCCACCTGGATTTGGACAAGTTTATCCCTTGCTCAAGTGTAGTAACCATTTATTGTGGGTGGGCTATACTGCTGTTTCTATTTTGTGGGTGGGCTGCTGGACTAACAAGGGCACTGACCGGCAGAAGGTCAGATACCCTGTTAGTCTGTTTGGAAAAGGGGAGATGTGTGGTGAAACTAACCTCGCCATTGGGTTTTGGAGGGGCCTGGTTGCCAGCCTCTTGCCCCAGGATTATGGGCCCTCTCATCAGCCATGCTTCCTTTGTTCACAAAGGACTTTTACTAACTTTTGAACCCCTGGTCTAATTCGTGCCATTTTGGGATATGTTAAATGTCTATGTGTACTGTAAAGGGTGGGACATTGTATGTTTGAGTGGTGATGTCTGTCCTATTGTCTCCATGTGTGTATTGGCGATTTCCCTTTGTCCGAGAGATAATTGACTTACTCCTCGGTTGTCTCCAGGACAGAGGACATTGTGTATTCTCCTGCCTGTGATAATTACATCAACCCATTGTGTAAGGTAATTGTATCACAGGCAGAGGGGAGGATTTTGTGTGGGAGTGTTTTACTGTATTATACGTGGTTATTGGCTGTTTTTACAAAACCCTGTGGGTGGTACTGATGTGTACCAATGTTTTATAAGATCAATAAAACGCACAGCTCTGGGTGACCACTGCTTGACCCTCAACTCGGAGCCTCATCTCGTTCTTGGGGGGATTCACTGTATGCTGTTAGAGACTGATTTTATAGGAGTGTAAGCCGCTTGGGTGCGTTTCCTATTCGTCTGCTAGCAGCTATTCGTGAGGTTCCGTTCCGGAGTTTGGAGCATTGCCTTGGATGCCGTTACACCTACCTTGGCAATACTTTTGGTTTAAGACGTTTTTGGATATATATATAATAGTCAATAAAACTAATCTCACTATGGGGAAATTGTAAATTATACCCTATAGAGGACCACTATGGGGGAAACTATAAATTATACCCCATAGAGGATATCAAAAGATAGCGAAGATCCAGTTAATTTATCTTTATTATAGCTGGCACCTGACCATAATCACGGGCGGATTAAAAACTCCCTTTGCGCATGCGCCGGGGAGCTACATAGCACCTTATCCAAATTGACTATGCAGGCGCCGAACATGTCCCTAGGTGCCTGCGCATTGCATGCTTTCCACCTCGGATACTTTACATGCGCACTTCCGTTGGACGCACTTCCGGACGCATACCAGTGACGTCTGTGCGTTCCACGGTGGATACCAGCGCATGTATCTGGTGATATTTTTCCGGCTCCGCCTTACCGAAGTGGAACGCACGCCATGGAAAAGTGTAAGTAACACATATGTACAAACTTTATCTGATTATGACGGGTATATTAGGGAGTAGACTCCAGACATCGTTCTGGACTGCACATAACCAGCCGGGGCATCAACTATAGCTATTTAGCTAATGGCCATCAGGCTGTATTTTCATCTTTTTTATCCCCTGATGAATCTGCCAGTATTTTTGACAAATGAAAACTCGTTGGGACTAGACGAAATATCTGGAAAACATAGGCACTGGGAGTTACCAATATAAGGCGAGATTTGCCAGGGTCAGCCATCGATAAGTGGGGTCGCTCTCTAGGGGGTGATTCTTCCTCATCTAGGCGGGAGACCTCTCCGCTTTTAGGCAGGGCCTAATAGATCAATAGGGACATATCTCCCAATACCCTGTTCCACTTTTTTCTAAGAGGGGTAGAAATATTGTTAAACCTCTGGATCCTATTTACAGCGGACGAATCAACAACCAACGGATCCAAAAGGAAGTTTCATCAAATACACCCCCCTGCTTAAGACCCAGAGCCACCACATCAGCCTGAATGAAATGTACATCAAACCGTGAGTGGTCATAAAAATTCAGTGTCAAAAGATACACTATGATATGTTGAATGTGGTGCCCTGTACCTATAAACACATGTTTATTTTCCAGATAACCAATTGCAGTCATCTACAATATTTATGGGACTTATTTTAGCAAATACCTAAGATAAAAGTTAAGTTTTAAGTAGGTTAATTTTTCTGTGATAACCAGCCTCTATATAAGCTTGAGTCACGTAGCGCTGCACGTCACTCTGCTGTTACTAGTGTAGGGAGAGGATGCTGCTGGTGAGAGAATCTTTGTTCAGAACTGGAATCTAACTCAGCGATCTACATACACTTAGTTGTGTGGGTGCAGGGCACAATCTTTTTACCCTGCCCTGAGCCCAGTGACAGAAAAAAAGAACTTTTATCCGTGTTAGTTAGGTGGGCGGCGGCGGCCATTTTATGCAAGCTCAGTGCACCAGCACTGCATCTGAGCTTTTGTGACATTGAAATCCAAGCTTGAAATACTGCACTAATAATCTGGTTTTAAAAAATCACCCTTTTTTGGCAATATACAACATCTGGTGCATTTGCAGGATTAGTCAGTGTGCAATTTAATCTAGAAATACAGCCATAATTTTCTGGGTTTTTAAAAACACACTTTTTTGCCAAAATACCCAATTTTACAGCCCTTGCAGCATCAGCACATGTGAAATTCAAGAGTTATATACAGCTTTTATATTCTTTTAGTAAAAAAAACACACTTTTTTTTTTGCAATATCCAACATCTGGATTAGTCAGTGTGCAATTTAAGCTAGAAATACAGCCAAAATTTTCTGGGTTTTTAAAAACACACTTTTTTGCCAAAATACATAATTTTACAGCCCTTGCAGCATCAGCATGTGTGAAATTCAAGGGTTATATACTGCTGTCATATTCAGTTATTAAACAAACGGCCTAGTCTGGATCAGTACGTGTGAGATACAGCATTTACATACTGTGGTTCTATTCAGTTATTTGAAATACAGCCATTTTGGGCACAAATCTTTAATTGCGGCCTAGTCTGGATCAGGGCGTGTGAGATACACCCTTTATATACTGTGGTTATATTCTTCTATTAATAAAACACCCTTTTTCGGGCAAAATACACAATTTTTCTGGCCTTGCACCATCAGCACGTGTGAAATTCAAGGGTTATATACTGCTGTCATATTCAGTTATTAAACAAACACCCATTTTGGGCAAAAATTTTTATTTTGCAGCCTTTCCTGCATATGTCATTGTGAGATACAGCCTTTACATACTGTGGTTCTATTCAGTTATTTGAAATACAGCCATTTTGGGCACAAATCTTTAATTGCGGCCTAGTCTGGATCAGTCGTTGTGAGATACACCCTTTATATACTGTGGTTATATTCTTCTATTAATAAAACACACTTTTTGGGGCAAAATACACAATTTTTCTGGCCTTGCACCATCAGCACGTGTGAAATCCCCGCTGCTGGATCCCCTTTACAAGGACAACGTACCGTCCTTAATTCCGTCACTGTAGCGTGATCGTAAGATGCGCAAGTACAAGCACATGCTGGTAGTCGCGCTGCTGGTGGCATTCCCACATGACAGCGGGGGCACAGTGGAAGCACAAGGCGAAGGCAGAGGAAGCAGAAGAGGTCGCCAATGCAGCTGGGTCACCGCCAGCATCTCAGAAGGCAGGGTTAGCATGGCCGAAATGTGGAAAAGCTTTGTCAGCATGCCACAACAACCAGCACCACCAGCTGATATGGAACATCTTAACAGGAGGCAGCATTTCACAAACATGGTGGAGCAGTATGTGTGCAGCCAGTGTATTATCTGAACGTGTGTTTAGCACAGCAGGAGGTGTCATCACAGACAAGCACAGCCGCCTGTCTACACCTAATGTGGACAAGCTCACGTTCATTAAAATGAACCAGGCATGGATCCCACAGGACTTGTCCGTACCTTGTGCAGAATAGACATGTATACCGGCCTTAACCAGCCATTGTTATACTGCAGCGCAATTGCTCATTCTTGTATTTTGGATATTTCACACTCTTTTGGAGTGTACCTTAATTAAAAAATAAAATAAAAATTTAAACCAAAAACCAGTGTTGGCTACCTCATCCTCCTCCACCGCCGCTTCCACCTACACCGCTACGTCCACCGCCTCCTCAAATTCCTACTCCATATGGAACTCCACCTCATAAATCAAATTTATTTAATTTTTTTGTACGTATTTATTTTATGTCATTTCACTACTTTTTCGGGTGATATTCACCAATTTTTGTGTGATGTACGACTCTTATACCTAGTAGACAGGTAAAAAAAAATAATTGTCAGTTACATTTTTGGGTGAAATTCACCAATTTTTGGGTGTGATGTACCACTGCTATACCTATTAGGCCTCATGCACACGACCGTTGTGTACACCCGTGGCCGTTCAGTTTACCATGATTTTCTGCGGACCCATTGACTTTCAATGGGTCCGTTGACTCGGAACTCGGAAAATGCACCGTTTGTCATCCGCCTCCGTGATCCGTGTATCCTGTCCGTCAAAAAAATATGACCTGTCCTATTTTTTTGACGGACAACGGTTCACGGACCCATTCAAGTCAATGGGTCAGTGAAAAAACACGGATGCACACAAGATTGGCATCCGTGTCCGTAGGCTACTTTCATGCAGATGGATCCGAAGATCCGTCTGCATAAAAGCTTTTTCAGAGCTGAGTTTTCACTTCGTGAAAACTCAAATCCGACAGTATATTCTAACACAGAGGCGTTCCCTTAGTGATGGGGACGCTTCTAGTTAGAATATACTATAAACTGTGTACATAACTGCTCCCTGCTGCCTGGCAGCACCCGATCTCTTACAGGGGGCTGTGATCAGCACAATTAACCCCTCAGGTGCAGCACCTGCCAGGCAGCAGGGAGCAGTCATGTACACAGTTCGTAGTATATTCTAACTTGAAGCGTCCCCATCACCATGGGAACGCCTCTGTGTTAGAATATACTGTCGGATCTGAGTTTCACGATGTAACTCAAATCCGATGGTATATTCTAACATAGAGGCGTTCCCATGGTGATGGGGACGCTTCAAGTTAAAATATACCATCGGATTGGAGAAAACTCTGATCCTATGGTATATTAACTCCTGACTTTACATTGAAAGTCAATGGGGGACGGATCCGTTTGCAATTGCACCATATTGTATCAACGTCAAACGGATCCGTCCACATTGACTTGCATTGTAAGTCAGGATGGATCCGTTTGGCTCCGCACGGCCAGGCGGACACCAAAACGACTTTTTTTTCATGTCCGGATCACGGAAATACGGAACCCGTTTTTGCGGACCGCAAAAGAAAAACAGTCGTGTGCATGAGGCCTTAGACTGGTAAAAAAAAATAAAAAAAATTGTCAGTTACATTTTCGGTTGAAATTCACCAATTTTTGGGTGTGATATACCACTGCTATACCTAGTAGACATGTAAAATAAAATCACTAATTTGTCTATTACATTTTTGGGTGAAATTAACCAATTTTTGGGTGTGATATACCACTGCTATACCTATTAGACAGGTTAAAAAACTAAAAAAAAAATTCAGTTACATTTTTGGTTGAAAATTCACCAATTTTTGGGTGTGATGTACCACTGCTATACCTATTAGACAGGTAAAAAAATTATAATAAATTGTCTGTTACATTTTCGGGTGAAATTCACCAAGTTTTGGGTGTGATGTACCACTGCTATACCTAGTAGACAGGTAAAAAAAATAATAATAATAATAATTGTCCGTTACATTTTCAGGTGAAATTCACCTATTTTTGGGTGTGATGTACCACTGCTATACCTAGTAGGCAGGTAAAAAATATAGCTAATTTGTCTGTTACATTTTCAGTTGAAATTCCCAAATTTTTGGGTGTAATATACCCCTCCTCTACCTAGTTGACAGCTTAATAAATTTAAATAATTTTTCTTTTACATTTTCGGGTGACAATAAACAATTCTTTTCTGTCATAGACCCCTGCTCTACCAAGTAGACAGGTTAATAAATTTCAGTAATTTTTCTGTTACATTCTTGGGTTGACATTTTATAATTTTGGACGTTAATAAACCCCTGCTCTGCATAGGAGACAGGGATTACAATTTAAGAAATTCTTCTTTAATTGATGCGCGCCACCTCCTTTCATTCAATGATTAAGCTTTAAAAAGTTGTTCCACATTTGCGCTTCAATAACTTTTTCCACATTTGCGCTTCAATAACTTTTCCCACATTTGCGCTTCACTAATTTGTCCCAAATTTGCGCCTCAATAACTTTTCACACATTTGCGCTTCAGTAATTTGTCCTACATTTGCGCCTCAATAACTTTTCCCATATTTCCGCTCAATCCCCCAAAAATTTAATACTTTTATCTCCCTTGGATGTGGTCTCTCTTTCTCACGCTCCCTCTCCGGCGTGGAACCCTGATTAAGTAAATGTTTCTAGATCAGCACATTTATGCTCTTTAATTAGATAGTCAGAGTGACGCAGGAGACTACTAAAGAAAAATGAGGTCTCTGTCTCTCTGTATCTTGGCTGCCAATTAGCACATTTGGCACCAAAATGGAGCAAGGGCCATATAGGGACATCAGGAAGTCTAGAAAACATAACAGGTACTCTTTAATAGAATAGACGATGCCTGGAATGGAATTCCTTGTTTGGAAACAATTCGCTTAGATCCCATCGCTAACTTAACTGCTCTTCCTCAAATTTTATACATGTAGGTTCCCATTAGAGAGGTGGAAGCCGATTTCAAGAATTTGTTGTCATGCATACATGACATGCAATGCACATTTATTTATAACCTAAATTAATATTAAATAAGGCAACTGGTTTTAGTTCACCTATTAAAAATATAAGAATAGGAAAATGTTTAGATGGTTAGATATATATAATACTAGATAGTCTGTAGTCATTAGAGTCTGTAGGAATTGAAATTCCTCATGCTCTCCTTCAAGTCATCTTTAACTATTATGTGTTAATCGTATTCACTGATGATACCTTGAAAGTTTTTAAAGAAATAAGTCCTCTCCCTGGAAATATGTGAAGTGTTTTTATGCATTGAGTTTGAAATACATTGCATCTTGACCAACAAAAATCTTTACCAGGTTACCTGATATGTAGAATTGGCCTTGTGCCGTACATCACATCTGTTAAACTCACTGACAGTTCACTCTTGGCTGTGGCTACTAATAGTCTGAGTTGTTTGCTTCCAGTTCATAAAGACTTAGAGAATGCTAACTTATGCATTTATCATCTTGGCACAAAAGAAGAAAAAAGTGCATTCATCTTATACTCTTATCTTTTACAGATGGCTAAAAGAGAGCTTTGTGAAAATCATTGCACTCCTGAACTGAAGCATCAACAGATTTCATGTTACAAATCTGCAACAATACATTTTGAAGTCATCACAATTTCGTAGGTTTAGCATGCTGTAAGCGTTTAAGGGGAATAGAAACATATATATTAAAGTTAAATATCTACTGAAAAGTATTGGTTTAAAGGGAACCTATCATCAACTTTATGCTGTCGAGGGCAACTTAAACTGGTGACAGACACAATGAATTAAGAGGTCCGTCCTTCATGAGCTAATATTAAATGGTTCCCGAGAACTTACCAGTTAACATCCCTGCCCATGAAGGCCATGCTAAATTGCCGTGTTGTCTGAGATTTGACTATTCATGCAGTATATGTTTGACTTAATTTTAAATAAGATAAAGTACCAGTCAAAAGTTTGGACCCACCTTATCTTTTCATGTTTTTTCTTGCTTTTTTTTTCTACATTGTAGATTCATATTTAATTCATGAAAATGATGAAGGAACACATGGAATTAAGCAACAAACAAAGAAAATTATACAAAAATCCGAATTTGCTTTATGTTTTAGATTCTTCAGAGTAGCCTCCTTTTACTTTGATGACAGCTTTGTGTTCTGTCAATCAGCTTCATGAGGTAGTCGCCTGTAATGGTTTTCAGTTAAAATATAGCCTTGCCTTCATATGTTTGAGACCATCAGTTGTGTTGTGCAAAGGTAGGGTTGATACACAGCTACAGTGTTTAGCCCTATTCTTCTACTGTTCTAATCCACATTATGGGAAGAATCACTCAACTAAGCAAAGAGAAACAACTATCCATCGTTACTTTAAGACATGTAGGTCGGTCAATCAAGAAAATTTCCAGAACTTTGAAGTTATCCTCAAGTGCAGTCAGAAAAAACATCAAACTCTATGGTGAAACTGGCTTTCATGAGGACCACCCCAGAAAAAGAGGACCAATAGTTACCTCTGTTGCAGAGGATAAGTTCATTAAAGTTAAAAGCCTCTGAGACTGCAAATGAACAGCGCCTCAAATTAGAGCCTACATAAATGCTTTACAGAGATCAAGTACTAGACAAATCTCAACATCAACAATCAGGCCATTATGGTCGAATTGGTGCAAAGAACCCAAGGAAAGGACATTAAACCAGTGGAAATCTGTACTTTTGTCTGATGAGTCAAAATTTTTAGATTTTTAGATCCAACTGCCATGTGTTTGTGAGATGTAGAAAAGGGGAGCAGATGGTTTCTACATGTGTGATTCCGACTGTGAAGCATGGAGGAGGAGGTGTGATGCTGTACGGGTGCTTTGCAGGTGATACTGTTAGTGATTTAGTCCAAATTTTGTTGCAGTTATTGCTGCGTAAGGAGGTCACACCAGATACTGAAAGCAAAGGTTCACATACTTTTGCCACTAACAGAGATGTGATTTGTGTTCATTTTCCTCAATAAAATAAATTACCAAGTCTAATATTTTTGACTCATGTGCTTGATTTGGTTATCTTTATTCACTGTACTTTAAGGACTTGCATGAAAGTCTGATGCAGTTTGAGGTCAAATTTATGCAAAAATACACACAGAGTTCACAAATTTGCAAGTACCACTGTACATTCAAGATTACTTTGAGATAAAAAAAAATTGCACTAAATTCCAATCTGCAATCTTTATTCCTCCATTGGTTTTCAGACCCCTTGATATGCAGTTTTCAACCTGCTCTAGTTTAACACTTTTCTCATGTGGCTGTGTCCCTTCCATTAATATGTGAGCAATGCAAGGTCTATGTGTCCAGAATTCTACTGTTTCTACTACCTGTTGTGTACAGTATATGCACAACTTCATTCTGGACTGATCTCACATTTGACAGCAAATTTAATGTTTCAAGTAAAAAAAAAAAAAGCGTACTTTTCCCAAAATAAAGTAAAAAAAAATTGAAAAAAATAGGGAAGAAAAGAAAAGTAGACATTTTAGGTATCAACCGGCTCTATAAAAATCTTACATGACCTAACCACCAAAAGCCATTTTTTGTCACCTTACATCACAAAAAGTGTAATACCAAGCGATCAAAAAGTCATATGCACCCTAAAATAGTACCATAGGACCTAACTCCTCAGGTGAACACAATAAAATAAAAACTGTGCTTAAAAAAAAAAATGTTGTCACCTTACATCACTAAAAGTGCAACACCAAGCGATCAAAAAGGCATATGCCCCCTAAAATAGTACCAATCTAACGGTCACCTCATACCTGAGCCCCTACCTTAGACAATCTAGACAAACTATGGCTCTTAGACTATGGAGACACTAAAACATGATTTTTTTTGTTTAAAAAATGCTGTTATTGTATAAAACTTAAATAAATAAAAAAAGTTAACATATTAGGTATCGCCGCGTCCGTAAGAACCTGCTGTAAAAATATATAACATGAACTAACCCTTCAGGTGAACATCGTAAAAAAAAAAAAATGTGTAAAAAAAGCAATTTTTTGTCACCTTACATCACAAAAAGTGTAATACCAAGCGATCAAAAAGTCATATGCACACCAAAATCATACAAATCAAACCGTCACCTCATCCCACAAAAATAAGACCCTACCTAAGACAATCGCCCAAAAAATAAAAAAGATATGACTCTCAGACAATGGAGACACTAAAATATGAAAACTGCTATTTTTGTGCTAAAGTGAAATAATAAAAAAAAAGTAGACATATTAGGTATTGCCACGTCCATAACAACCTGCTATATAAAAATCTTACATGAACTAACCACTCATGTGAACACCGTAAAAAAAAATAAAAAATAGTGTGTCAAAAAAGCCATTTTTTGTCACCTTACATCAAAAAAACTGTAATACCAAGCAATCAAAAAGTGATATGCACCCTAAAATAGTACCAATCAAACCGTCATCTCATACTGAAAAAAATTAGCCCCTACATAAGACAGTCGCCCAAAATAAAATAAAAACTATGGCTTTCAGAATATGGAGATACTAAAAAATCTTTTTTTTCAAAAATGCTTTATTATGTAAAAATGAAACAAACAACCCAAAAAAGTTGTCATATTTAGTATTGTCACGTCCGTAACAACCTGCTCTATAAAAATACCACATGATCTAACCTGTCAGATGAACACTGTAAATAACAAAAAATAAAAACGGTGCCAAAACAGCTATTTTGTTGTTACCTTGCCTCACAAAAAGTGTAATATAGAGCAACCAAAAATCATATGTACCCTAAAATAGTACCAACAAAACTGCCCCCTTATCCTGTAGTTTCCAAAATGGGGTCTTTTTTTGGAGTTTCTACTCTAGGGGTGCATCAGGCGGTCTTCAAATGTGACATGGCAGCTTAAAATGATCCCTGTCTTCCAAAAACCTTATGGCATTCCTTTCCTTCTGCGCCCTTCCATGTGCCCGTACAGCAGTTTACGACCACATATGGGGTGTTTCTGTAAACTACAGAATCAGGGAAATAAATATTGAGTTTTGTTTGGCTGTTCATCCTTGCTTTGTTAGCAGAAAAAAATGGATTAAAATGGAAAATCTGCCCAAAAAATGAATTCTTTCGGAACACATAAAGGGTTAAGAAAGTTTGTAAAATCTATTTGGATTCCTTGAGGGGTGTAGTTTCTAAAATGGGGCCATTTATGGGTAGTTTCTATTATGTAAGCCTCGCAAAGTGACTTCAGATCTGAACTGGTCCTTAAAGGGGTTCTGCACTTTCATTTAACTGATGATCTATCCTCTGGATAGATCATCAGCTTCTGATCGGCGGGGGTCCGACACCCGGGACCCCCGCCGATCAGCTGTTTCAGAAGGCAGCGGCGCTCCAGCAGCGCCGCGGCCTTCTCACTGTTTACCGCCGGGCCGCTGGCCCACTGACGTCACGACTAGTATCAACTAGCGTGGGCGCGGCTAAGCTCCATTCATGTGAACAGAGTTTAGCCACACCCACGCTAGTTGATACTAGTCGTGACGTCAGTGGGCCGGAGGCCCGGCGGTAAACAGTGAGAAGGCCGCGGCGCTGCTGGAGCGCCGCTGCCTTCTGAAACAGCTGATCGGCGGGGGTCCCGGGTGTCGGACCCCCGCCGATCAGAAGCTGATGATCTATCCAGAGGATAGATCATCAGTTAAATGAAAGTGCAGAACCCCTTTAAAAAATGGGTTTTGGAAATTTTCTGAAAAATTTCAAGATTTGCTTCCAAACTTCTAAATCTTATAACGTCCCCAAAAAATTAAATGGCATTCACAAAATGATCCAAACATGAAGTAGACACATGGGGAATGTAAAGTAATAACTATTTTGGGAGTTATTACTATCTATTATAAAAGAAGAGAAATAAATTTTTGGGGTAAATTTGGTATTTTTTTATAAATAAAAATGAAAATTTTTTAACTCAATTTTACCACTGTCATGAAGTACAATATGTGACAAAAAAAAACTATCTCAGAATGGCCAGGATAAGTAAAAGCGTTTTAAAGTTATTACCACATAAAGTTATACATGTCGGATTTGCAAAAAATGACTGGGGGAAAGGCTAAAACTGACACAGGGTAGAAAGGGTTAATATTGCGGTGTTCATCTCACAGGAAAATGTCTTTTATATTTTAATAGTTCAGAAATTTTTGGATGCGGCAATACCAATCATGTTTATTTTTTTATTCATTTTTATATGTAAAATTGAGAAAGCAGGTTGAATTAAATATTTTATATTTTTGCATTATTTTATTGTCATTTTTAGTCCCCTTAGGGGACTTGAACATGTAATTTTATAATTGATTGTCCCATAGACTGCAATAGAATACTATTGCAGTCTATGCGACCCTAGCTGCCTGCCTAGGAAGCTGTGCCTCAGGAAAGGCTTTTCAGGTAGTTAGCCATGACGAGCCTGGGAACCTTTACAAGGCTCCAGGCTGTCATGGCAATGATTGGAGTACTGCAATATTGGCTCTTATCCGATAATAGAGGGATCATTGTTATCTCCAATCCAAACCATAGCAAGAACCTGTCTCATAGTGAGTGAACTTAGCGCGCTGCATCATTAAGTACAATTTCATCGTGGTGCATGTAAGGGTTAATATCCTTCTCAATGTGGCATTTTTAACTTGTTTGATTCAGATAAATTTTCCCTTTTATATCTTCTTGTACATTTTGGTTAACTAATTTTCCTTGTCAACTTAAGCTTCAGAAAACAAAAGAAGAACCAAGGAGGTCCCAGAGCAAAAGTCAGTGGGAGCCTTGTAAAACTTTCACTATTGGAAAAACACTACAAGTATGCTATTGCATTCATGCATCCAACACACAAAAATGACCTGTATTCAACCATAGCTTTTTTCCCTCGTAGTAATTCTCTTTCCTGCTAATATTCACCTTGTCCAGCTGGCTGATGTTAAAAAAGACCTGTTCATAAACATCGGCTTAGTTTACATGAAAGTTGCTTTTATTTCCATTGTCTTCAAAAAGAAAATACACTGCAGTATTCAGTCTAGAAGATGGTGACCCGGCACATATGCAATTTTTTTGAGATCAGTGACTTTCACTTGCAATGTCGTTGACATGGAAGGTCTAACAACCACATCCTGTTTGAAGTGTGCTGACTTTGGTCTGTCCATAGTTACATCACACATAGTAGAATGAATAGTCCAGGTGGGGGAACATGAACCCAATCACTCTGCAATGTGCACTGTCCCCAAAGTAACATTTAACAACACTGATTGATGGTAAACATTGGGATATTTTTCTACATTTCAATGTTAAACACATTCTTTAAGGGTCATAGTCTGTAAACTTTTATGCAGTATTCACAGATCAACAGAGAACTGTAAAAACTGCAACCGGGTAGATTGAGAAGTTTATGTTTAGAGAAATGAGCGATTTTGTTATTTTCTTTTTACATAGAGTAGTTTCTGCTCTGCGCATTCTGAAAAAAAAAAAAAAAACACAGCCTTGTGTCCAAAATTGCTCCCAATATTCCAATGTAGGGCACTATTATTTTTTTAATTATGGCTTTTTAGCCTTATATTGATTCAGGTTACAATTATATACTCTAACAGCTGCAGCTGGCATTGAGTGCTTATACTTCTTTAAAGGGGGAATTATGCTTTAGAAGACCTGTTTCAAACAACCTATTAGGGCAGTCAGAAAAAAAGGGGTTGTCCGAATTTTTTAACAAAAGAGAAGCAGCAAATTCTGTAAAATATCAAATACAACACAATACTCACTAGTGTTGATCGAGCACCAAAGTGCTCGGGTGCTCGAGTAGAACACTTTGGGATGCTCGGATGCTCTACAGCAGCGGTCCCCAACCGCCGGGCCGCGGCCCAGGACCGGGCCCTGGAGGATGGTTTGCCGGGCCGCGGCGATCAGGGCCGTCTTTAACGCTGTACAGAAGGACCAGGAAGCGGTGAAGAATCTGTTCTCACCACTTCCTGGTCCTCGGCTCGGCTATCGGCTGTGCAGGGCTGTGCACAGCGTGAGGTCTCTCTGTGACCTCACGCTGTGCGCCGCTATACACAGCCAGCCGACAGCAGAATGAAGAATGATGAGGATCGCGATGTGACCAAGAGCTGGAGAGGTAAGTGTTTTTTATTTATTTTATTTTATTTGCACTGGGGGCTGATGGCTGACCTGGGGGACATGGGGCAGACATGAGGGGCTAATGGGGGCTTATGGCTGACATGAGGGGCTAATGGGGGCTTATGGCTGACATGAGGGGCTAATGGGGGGCTTATGGCTGACATGAGGGGCTAATGGGGGGCTTATGGCTGATATGAGGGGCTAATGGGGGGCTTATGGCTGACATGAGGGGCTAATGGGGGGCTTATGGCTGACATGAGGGGCTAATGAGGGGCTTATGGCTGACATGAGGGGCTAATGGGGGGCTTATGGCTGACATTGGGGGGCTAATGGCTGACATTGGGGGGGTTTATGGCTGACATTGGGGAGGTTTATGGCTGACATTGGGGGGTTTATGGCTGACATTGGGGGCTGATAGATGGCTAAAGGTTTGGGGGTCTGATCTGAGGTCTGATCAACATTGGGGGTCTGATTGCTGGTCTGACCTGAGGTGTAATGAAAAATATTTTTTTCTTATTGTTCTCCTCTAAAACTAGGTGCATCTTATAGGGCGAAAAATACGGCACAGTGCAGCAGAGACCAGTGCAGCAGAGACCAGTGCAGCAGAGACCAGTGCAGCAGAGACCAGTGTCAGTTTATATAGTCGTTATATAGTGTTACATGTTTTAATATGAACCTTGTGTTTTGTTATGCGCGTGAATCAGGCAGCCCTGCCCACCCCGCCCACCCACTAATACTCACCTCTTCAGTTGGTAGCGATCCAGCCCAGATGTTCTGGTGGTCTTTGCTTACAAGCTGCTGATAAGGATGTGCTGTAACTGCACATGAATAGGGATGAGCGAACCCATAGAATTTCGGCTTCGCCGGGTTCGGTCGAACTTCAGGTCAAAGTTCGGGTTTGGGTTGAAGTCAAAGGGGACCTGAACTTCACTTTATTATTTTCCGCTATAACATGGTTATATGAATGAAGATAGAATAGACTGCTGCAGCGCAATCAAGTGGATGAGATGAGTTTTTCTTAACCCCTAAATGGCCATACTCTTTTGCATTCTGTCTTAAGAATGGTATTACTGTATTTTCCGATATAACAATGTTATAACGGAAAATAATAAAATCACCTGAACTTCCATGAGAAAGTCCAGGTTCCGGTCTGGGTATCCGAACTCACAAAGTTCGGTATGAACACTAACTTTGCATTTCAGGCTTGCTCATTCCTACACATGACCACTGCACCAAACAGTGGCCTCAACAGTCTCGACCATACTTATTGCATCACTAAGCAGAGATGCCAGTAGTACGCATGTCAACTCTGTGGCCTCTAGCAGCTTGTTAACAAACTTGCGCTGGATTGTCAGGGGATTGAAAAGGTGAGTACTGTTTTTTTGTAGTGTTACAGCTCTTATACTGCTATTCATTTTTTTTTTCAAAGAGTTGACAGCCCCCTTTAATAAGCAAGGGTCCTTCATTTAGGACCTCATTTTGTCCCTCATAATTCCGAATGGGAAGCTGCTAAAGAGGAGCATTACATGGACAGCCCATTGGTTTCAATGGGCACCTTATAGTGTACCATTTCTCCGGCTTTATTTCTTACTTGCAGATTACAGATAACCATGACAGCTCCCAGCAATGTCAACATGTGATTGCTTTTTTGTGGGTGACTATTCTAAGAAAAATGGATTGTCTTTTTAATCAGTTTTAAAATTTTTCCTTTAGCTATGTTTTACCCAGCTGTGCTCCAGTTAACCTGATAATGGCCAAGCACCATACATGCATCTTGGTGCAGGGCTTTAATCAAGAGTGTCGTACATGTAATACGAAATACAGCGCTAATATGAGCACTCAGGTCTCTTCAAACAGTTGATCGTGGCGATGTCAGAAGTCGGACCCCTGCCGATTTGATATTGATACTTTAACACTTTTTCCTAGAGATATTTTCATACTATTTATTGACAATATATGCTAAAGAATATAATTTTTTCTTCAGGTACTAGCTTTAGTTCATATTGCTTTAAGGGGTTGTCTCACTTCAGCAAATGGCATTCATCATGTAGACAAAGTTAACACAAGGCACTTACTAATGTATTGTCCATATTGCTTGTTTTGCTGGCTTCATTCATTTTTCCATCACATTATACGTTGCTCATATCCTTGGTTATGACCACCCTGCTATCCAGCAGCAGTGGCCATGCTTGCATGCTGTAGGAAAAGGCACTGGACGGAATACACTTTTTCCTATAGTGTGCAAACACAGCCACCGATGCTGGATTGCTGGGTGGTCATAACCCCTGGATAAAAGCAATGTATCATTTTATGGAAAAATGGATCAATCCAGCAAAGGAGTCAATATGGACAATCACAATACATTAGTAAGAGCCTTGTATTAACTTTGTCTACTTTGATAAAAGTAATTTGCTGAAGTGAGACAACCCCTTTAAGTCTTGTTGAATAGAGTTGAGCGAATCAATTCTAAATTAATTGAATGCCGCTACATACATTTCTGTGGGAGTTCCCGGAGACTGCCAAGTACAGCGCTCGCCTATTTCCGGAACTACCATAGAAATGAATGGAGCTGCAGTTTGGAATGCCTGACCTGCTGCTCTGTTCATTTTGGGGGTCCCCAAGGGATACAGGGTACCCGTTCTCGTGATCGGTGAGGGACACAGCAGTACGACCCTCACCAATCTAATATTTATCCACTATCTTGTGGATAGGGCATAACAACCATAATACCCCTTTAAATGACTATAGGTAAATGTGTATTTCCCATCTGAAACAATATATTTGTGTGTAGCCCTCTCCGCTAATGTCTATTAGAGTCATGGAATAGCCGAGTAAACAGTGCTTGTGGAAAATGCAGTGGAAATGTTTTATGGGGAAAACAGTCCTTATTAATTGGCCAACAGAGTTCAGAGATGGGACTTGCACATATCAGGCATTCATGGTATACCCTGTAGATATACAGTATAGTAAATGGTTAAAGGGATTTTCCAGGCTTTTAATATTGATGACCTATCCTCAGGATAGGTCATCAATATCAGATCGGAGAGGTCCGACACCTGGCACCCCACCGATCAACTGTATGTATCAGCTTGCCATAGACATAGCAGCAGCGAGCAGGAGACGGCGTGCGCCTTCTCTTCATACAGTTGATCGGTGATGGTCCTGTGTGTCAGACCCCCGTCGATCTGATATTGATGATCTATCCTGAGGATAGGTCATCAATATTAAAAGCCTGAAAAACCCCCTTTAATCGTTTCAAAGGGGTATAGCTTAAAATTCTGTAGATCCCAAATAATGAATGATTTCATTTCTCCATAGAATATGCTTTGTCCTCCAGATATCACACTTCTAGCTGCTGCCAGATTTACTTGACCTTTTTTAATGGGAGTCCATCAGCTGCCATCTTCTAAATGTACAGAGGAATAATGTGTAAAAATATACTGAGCGCCTGTTTGAGAGGTGCGTTTTACAAAGTCCATTCCTGCGCCCTTCTCAGAAACCTGAGTGTGTGCTGATGATTTGGTAAACATATGTGACTCAGTGTGTACAGTACCATTATGACAAACTATTGGAGAAATCTTTCAAACTGCTGCAAGAGTTCTTGAAGCCAAGACGCTTATGTTTAGCCCACCGTCACTGTGCGAGCTACAAATGTCATATTATGGGATTTCTGCTGTTCTGAACTGTTGTAATAATAAACGAATGTAATGTTCCACATGGAATATAGCCAATATACCCCTGTTAACATTTCCTAGTACATGTGTATATAGTTTACTAAACATACAATAAGTCACAAGCAGGTATTGCTGACAGTTCTTAAACATACACATATATAACATTATCTAGGTAGAAATAATACACCGAGACTGAATATAAATAATAACTACTAGTGAAAAATATACTGCATGTTGTTATGAGGAATCTGGCTGGGATTTTTAGGTTTTTATTTACTAAAATAACTTCTTCTTAAAGGAAACCTGTCACCATAAAAATGCAGTGTAATCTGCAGGAGGAGCTGAGCAGACTAATCTATAGCTTAATAGGAAAAGATTCAGTAAAATGCATTATTCATTTAACTTATAAAGCTCTGCTATATTCCACAGTGCTTTACACATTGTCCCCAATGGGGCTCACAATTTCAGTACCCTATCAGTATTTGGAGTATGAGAGGAAACCCACACAAACGCAGAGAGAACATAAACACCTTGCAGATGTTCTCCTTGGTTAGATTTGAACCTAAGACCAAAGTGCTACAAGGAACCAGTGCTAACCACTTAGCCACCGTTCTCTATGTTTAGCAGTCATTTGGATGCTACTATCAGTGATAGATAGCTAACCAGTAGGGTAGCTATAGGGGTCTCAGCGGTCGCAGTATGGGTCCCTAAGCCTGCCAGTGGCGCTGTACTGAGTGCTCACTAGTATGCAGGAGGTGGGGAGAGAAGCGCTCCTTTTCAATAGCTGTGCAAAGTTGCAGAATATTGGCAGGAACTGGAACACGTTGTTGTATACGCAGATCCAGAGCATCCCAAACATGTACTCATGTACGGTGAGTATGCTGGCCATGCAAGAACTGGGATGTTTTCAGCTTCCACGAATTGTGTACAGATCTTTGCAATATGGGGCCGTGTATTATCATGCTGCAACATGAGGTGATGGTCGAGGATGAATGGCACAACAATGGGCCTCAGGAGCTCGTCACGGTATCCCTGTGCATTCAAAATGCTATCAACAAAAACCCCACCGCCACCATAGGCCACTCGATCCACAATGTTGATGTCAGCAAACCGCTTACCCACACAACGCCACACACGCTGTCTGCCATTGGCTCTGAACAGTGAAAACCGGGACTCATCCGTGAACAGAACACCTCTACAATGTGCCAGATGCCATCGAATATGAGCATTTGCCCACTCAGGTCGGTTACGACGACGAACTGCAGTCAGGTCCAGACCCCGATGAGGACGACGAGCATGCAGATGAGCTTCCCTGAGACGGTTTCTGACAGTTTGTGCAGAAATTCTTTGGTTATGCAAACCGATTGTTACTGTAGCTGTCTGGGTGGCTGGTCTCAGACAATCATGGAGGTGAACATGCTGGATGTGGAGGTCCTGGGCTGGTGTGGTTACACATGGTCTGCGGTTGTGAGTCCGCTTGGATGTACTGCCAAATTCTCTGAGGAGACGGCTTATGGTAGAGAAATGGACATTCATTGCACGGGCAACAGCTCTGGTAACCATTCCTGCAGTCAGCATGCCGATTGCACGCTCCCTCAAACATTGCGACATCTGTGGCATTGTGCTGTGCGATAAAACTGCACATATCAGAGTGGCCTTTATTCGTGGGCAGTCTAAGGCACACAAATCACGGGAAAAAAAAATATAAAACATCCTGCACGATATGATAATGGATGTTACGGATGTACATGGCTACATTTATACAGTCACAGAAAATAATGCACTATAGTAATAGATGCAAGCATAACATATGGACTAAGCCCTCACTATATTGATAAAATCTGAGACACTTGGTCAATACATTTTGATCAAAACACATCTAAGTCCACCTACAAAGCGACAAGGTGGTCTCAGTTTAGCGGGTCATACGCTAAACCAGTGCAATATTCATGCTGTCTAATCAGCACCTTGATATGCCACACCTGTGAGGTGGGATGGATTATCTCGGCAAAGAAGAAGTGCTCACTAACACAGATTTAGGCCTCTTTCACACGGCCGTTTTTTTTTCCCGTTTACTGGCCGTTTTTTGCGGTCCGTATACGGTCCGTATACGGAACCATTGATTTCAATGGGTCCGCAAAAAAAACGGAATGTGTTCCGTATGCATTCCGTTTCCGTTTTTCCGTTCCGTTTTAACATAGAACATGTCCTATATTTGGCCGCAAATCACGTTCCGTGGCTCCATTAAAGTCTATGGGTCCGCAAAAAAACGGAATGCATACGGAAGTGCATCCGTATGTCTTCCGTATCCGTTCCGTTTTTTGCGGATCCATCTATTGAAAATGTTATGCCCAGCCCAATTTTTGCTATGAAATTACTGTATACTGTATTTGCCATACGGAAAAACGGAACGGAAAAACGGAACGGAAACGGAAACACAACGGAAACAAAAAACGGAACAACGGATCCGTTTAAAACGGACCGCAAAACACTGAAAAAGCCATACGGTCGTGTGCAATAGGCCTTAGACAGATTTCTGAACAATATTTGACAGTAATGGGTCTTTTGTGTATGTAGAAAATGTTTCAGATCTTTGAGTTCAGCTCATGCAAAATGGGAGCAAAACTGAAAGTGTTGCTTTTATATTTTTGTTCAGTGTAAGTGTGATTTGAATCCCCTATGGAAATCTATTGTACTTACCTTACCAAAGAGAGTGCTCGAAAGTTTCAGCCACAATTATTACCATGACAAGAAACAGGAAAACTGGGCCTAGGGCAGGAGAGCAGGAAGGTCAAGATGGAGGAGAAGCCTCTGAAGGTATGTGCAGCAGGATCGCTGGAGATGCAAAAGGAGGTTTCAGCCCAGTTGGAGAAATATGCCCTTCGCTCCTCCACTCTTGAACAGTCAGGTACTCTGAGCAATGAGGTGTTTGAGCAATTTGATGGATGCTGTTACTGAGAAGTGAGTTCACACGCTGCTATTACCTGCTCTAGAACTGGACCTAGACTCATCTATCCCTGGGGTTAGTTCTTTTAATGCAGAAAACCAAGATGCTCAGCAGCTTACATTACTTCATCTTAATAAGCAAGTAGGCAGTGTGAAAACTGAACTGTTGTTTCTCTGCCATGATTTGCAAAAAGTCCCAGATTGCATGGCAGAGGTGGAGGAAAGCATCAGCTCCCTAAAAGACCAGGTACCCTCTGTGGCTCATGATCATGAGATATTGCTGCCTTGTAGGCAAAAGCTGATGGTTTGGAGAATAGACTCCACAGGAATATTGTACATGTGATTGGGGTGTCAGAGAAACTTGAGGGACAAAACCTTTCAGAATTCTATAAAAAATGGCTACTGAACATTTTTGCTGCTAACAACCTAACACCATTATTTTCAGTGGAAAGGGCACATGTGCCTATGCAAATTTTACCACCGGGCAACCCTCCTAGGCTGGTTCTTATCAAGCTGTTGCACTATAAAGAAAGAGACCTTGTTTTGCACCTGGCGAGGGAGCGTCAAGGCATGGAGATAGGCATGGGCATAAGATCTTTTTCGCAGATTACTCCTAGGATGTTCAAAAGAAAACTTTACATGATAAAAGAAGGTTACGCACCCTTTATGTTCTCTATTCAATTATGTACCCAGCATAGAGTAGTGCTCTCGCTGGATGCTGCTAAGGCGTTTGACAGTATAGAATGGGAATATCTGTGGGCAGTTATGAAACATGGGTTAGGACCGAACTTCACGAAATGAGTTTGGTTGCTCTATTCCTCACCTAGGGCTTGTACACAGGTTAATGGTTCTACATCTCAGTTGTTTAAGTGGAAAAGACGTACTAAACAGGGTTGCCCCCCCCCCCCTTTCTTTGCTCTGGCCCTTGAGCTATTGTCTGCACAGATAAGAGATGAGCAAGGGATAGTGAGCTTTAAATATAACTCTACAGAGGACAAAGTGGTATTGTATGCCGATTATTTGTTGCTGTTTTGGGGGAAGCTAAAGGCTAATGGCCATGACCTTGATTGAGAACTTTGGTGCTTACTCGGGTTTACACATCAATTGGGGGATATCTGTATTGATGCCGGTAAATCCCTGGCTGGGGAGGAATGGAGGAAGTATAGGGGCCTTGCAATGTGTTTCTTCATTTAAATACCTGGGAGTCATGATGTCCATAAATGCCAAGGATTTTATTGGTCTGAATATCAGTCCTCTAGATAGATGGCAGATTAATATTGCTGCCTGGAACAAACTATTGCTTTCTGTAATAGGTAGGGCAAACCTGATAATGATGATCCTTATGTCCCAGTTACTGTGTTCCCTCCATTGCTCCCCGGTATGGATCCCGTCACATGTCTTTCAAAGAATGAACAGACTATTTTGTCTTTTACTTTGGAGAGCCAGTATCCCTAGCATTAAGCTTGAAACATTGCATAATATGTGGCTCTATTACTTAGCATCACAATTGCAACATTTTGTTTAATGGGGTAACATTCACAGCCCAGAAGACAGTGTTCTTCTCATTGAACATACTGTGGGTTCAGGACCCTTGTTCTGTATCCTGGAGATAGATGCATTTCTAGTATGGGAAAGAACCACATCCATTTTATATTTTATGTATAAGGTATGGGGAAAAAGTAAACTACTGGGTGTAGTGGGCAGTTTGACATGCATGGTTTATGGGATAATAAACAGCTACATGAGATCTGTAAACTACGGGTATTAGAACTATGGCATTCCAAGGGGCTTACCAAAGTGCTCCAATTATACAAGGATGGTAAACTTAGGTCTTTCTCCCAACTTCAGGAGGAATTTACACTGCCTTGTTATTCTTTCTATTATTATTTACAAATGAGGCATGCCTCAGAGGCTCAAAATAAGGTTATTTAAATATGATATATTGTATGAAGCTACCTCTACTATGGGGCTTATATCTCTGATCTATGTAAAACTGCTACGTAAACACATGAAAGATAACTTGGAAGGTCTTAAGTTGTCATATGAGAAATATGTAGAACAATTTTCCACTAATATTTGGAACAATCTACTTGCACAGATCCTGCGACTGTCAAGGTCCCGTCTGTGACGGGGACTAGAAGAGCGAGGAGACTGGCTTTACGTGATTGACAGCCTCTTTGGTTTCACCTTTCTGTGTTGTTGCTGGGGATGACCACACCTCTTGTCTCAGGTGTAGCTTAAGTGGTCATTCCTTCTCCTCTATTTAGTCCGGCCTCACCCACCATGCTATGCGGTTGATAGCTCCTTGTTTCTGGATGTCCTGGTGTTGGTTCTCTCTGAGTTCCTGCTCGTCCGCATACTTCTGGAAGTTAAGTTTATCTTCTTTGATGTTTGTTGTTTTCCCCTACCTGCTGATATTAGGCCTGAGGGGGTCACCTATTCCTTCATCTGGGAAGGAATAGGCCATCCGTGTCCTGACACTATCTGAAGGGCCCTGTTAGGGTTAGATAAGGCTTAGGTTTCTGCATATGAACATTCCTACCATCTTTGTCTGTTCATACTGATAGCAGTCAGGGCTCGGTGTAGGGACTCACTAGATGTGACCTTTTCCCTTTCCCTAGGTTCCAGACCTAATACCTTTTGCCTTCCCTTCTATGTTCAGTGAGGAGTGTATTTACCACACTGCGCCGTGACAGCGACTCTCCTTGAGTCCAGTGTATAGAGTATCCCAATTATATCTACTCCATAGAGTATATCACACGCCAGCCTTTTTACATAGGATAGTGGTACAGAATATGGCACAATGTGTGAAGTGTGCGTCCTCCCTTGCAGATCTGATCCAAAAAAAATAAAGAAAAAATTACATTAAAAACTCAAATCACCTCCCTTTCCACATTTTACATATAAGAAATACACTCGCCTAAAGAATTATTAGGAACACCATACTAATACGGTGTTGGACCCCCTTTTGCCTTCAGAACTGCCTTAATTCTACGTGGCATTGATTCAACAAGGTGCTGATAGCATTCTTTAGAAATGTTGGCCCATATTGATAGGATAGCATCTTGCAGTTGATGGAGATTTGAGGGATGCACATCCAGGGCACGAAGCTCCCGTTCCACCACATCCCAAAGATGCTCTATTGAGTTGAGATCTGGTGACTGTGGGGGCCATTTTAGTACAGTGATCTCATTGTCATGTTCAAGAAACTAATTTGAAATGAATTGAGCTTTGTGACATGGTGCATTATCCTGCTGGAAGTAGCCCTCAGAGGATGGATACATGTTCTCATTCTGTTTACACCAAATTCGGACTCTACCATTTGAATGTCTCAACAGAAATCGAGACTCATCAGACTAGGCAACATTTTTCCAGTCTTCAACAGTCCAATTTTGGTGAGCTCATGCAAATTGTAGCCTCTTTTTCCTATTTGTAGTGGAGATGAGTGGTACCCGGTGGGGTCTTCTGCTGTTGTAGCCCATCCGCCTCAAGGTTGTGCGTATTGTGGCTTCACAAATGCTTTGCTGCATACCTCGGTTGTAACGAGTGGTTATTTCAGTCAACGTTGCTCTTCTATCAGCTTGAATCAGTCGGCCCATTCTCCTCTGACCTCTAGCATCCACAAGGCATTTTTGCCCACAGGACTGCCGCATACTGGATGTTTTTCCCTTTTCACACCATTCTTTGTAAACCCTAGAAATGGTTGTGCGTGAAAATCCCAGTAACTGAGCAGATTGTGAAATACTCAGACCGGCCCGTCTGGCACCAACAACCATGCCACGCTCAAAATTGCTTAAATCACCTTTCTTTCCCATTCTGACATTCAGTTTGGAGTTCAGGAGATTGTCTTAACCAGGACCACCCCCCTAAATGCATTGAAGCAACTGCCATGTGATTGGTTGACTAGATAATTGCATTAATGAGAAATAGAACAGGTGTTCCTAATAATTCTTTAGGTGAGTGTACATAAACAATATAAAATTATTAAAATATAAAAGTATTTATTCTGTATGGTATAATTTAAATAAGAAGTGATCAGATAAATACCTCAATATGGTATCAATAAAAACACACAAAAATGAGCCCTTCCACAGCCCCATAGAAATAAATATAAAACGTTATGGTTGCCAGAATATGGGGATGTAAACAAAATATTTTTAAAACATTTTTCAAGCATTCAAACATTTGATATCGCTGTAATCATACAGACCGGCAAAATAAAGTTAACATGCCATATCCTGCTTTTTTCTTTTTTCTTTATAAGAGCCACCATATTTAGAAGATGGGTTAATGGGTCCTGCAAGCCAAGGAGTAAAAAAAAAGGAATACAAAAAAAAAAAAAGGCTGCGTCAGGAAGGGGTTAAAACAGGTGAAATATGTATCAAAACAATAACAAACATTAAAATGGAATGTCAGATATCAGTAATACGTCTGTTAGTAATAAATTGTATATATCATTCTTGAACACCCATTTGCGGTGTATCTATTTTCTTCCCATTTCACATAGTCAGGTCTATAAATTACACTGTAATTACAGGGGCTTTCTAAAATAAATTATGTGAAGTACTTAAAGACATAGAAATATATCTCACTAATATGGCAAAGTGTACAGAGGGACCTGGGCCATATTTGGCACATCATTTTGGTCCAAAAGATATATATCAAACTGCAAGGCAGGTTTTATGAAGGCAGCCATTACTTTCATCAGAAGATAGGAAATAAATAGTCTGTGCTAGTTTATTGCAAGAAAAACACAAGCTGTTAATTCAGATTCACGTTCACTATGCCAACTTAGCAGCTGTTTTGATGCCAGGACACTTTTTGGTCCAGACAAAATAGAGCTTGGTATTAAACATGATCCTACTTTGCGTAAAAACAGAGAGAAGTAACTGACCCTAATGGTTTAACCCCTGTAATATTTTGGCTCACCACTAAACATTTCTTTTCAGCGATTAAGAAACTAATCACCAATCAGCAAACTCTAGACTGACTTCAGATGGATCACCATACAGTGCAAGAGGAACTACAAGCATGCTAAATCCAAAGAGAAGCATGTCAAGATTTATCATATTAATTTACTGGAACTAAACACTGAGACATAGCAAGCTCAAAGGCAATACTATTTTAAGTACACCAAATAATGAAGGTATTACATACAGAGAAAGAAAACAAAACACATTAATGATATGCAAAATTACAGATAGACCATTTTCTTCTCATAAAAGCCTAAAACCAAAAGGCACTAAGTCTATTTTTAGTGTGAATAAAAGTGTTGAAGAGGACTTATTACTTGAACAAGGTAAAGTATTTTAACAGAAAAACTATTAGCCCCAATTAAGAATGAGCAAAGTGGTTCTACTGGTTCAGATTCTGTCCGGACTTCTCAAAAAGTTCGGATTCAGATGAACCCAAAGTTTTTGTGATTCATTTCGGACAAGTGTGTGTGTGTGAGAGAGAGAGAGATTAGCAAAGCTATTTCAAATACCTTATAAGGGAATTTTGAGATGTTAGAGGGTAGCCCTTTAGTTGAAATGTACCATCAATTAGCCAGCGTGGACCACAGCAACAAAAAGTGTCTGTTTCTTGAGGAATAGAAATAAGCCAATCAATGTTAAACAAATCTAATCGGTTACGAAGTTCCCAAAAGCTTTGGCTTTCAGAGAATCCAAAACTTTTTTGGATTCATCCTGCATGAATCACTCAGAATGGCATCAACTATTTTACTGATCAGATAAAATGAGATGAAGGAAGATCAAATGACTTTGGATGGCACCCCAATTTGTGGGCTTGCTCATAATACTGTGCAAGCAGCCTCAGCCAGTCATTAGGTACTATAGATGGTGTAGTAATGACTCAGTGGACATGTCATAGGCAATATATAACATCCCAACCAGGAAATACATGTACTTTCAGACTTATACATATCAGGGATAGGAAGTCTGTCAGACAGAGAGATCTTAAATCACAAAAAACAGCTAATTTGGTATCAGTCACTGTTCCACAGTGAGGACAAGAGAATAGATAATTAGATCAATTAATTAATATAGAGATAGATTTTAGAAATATGAGTCAGTATGTTATTGTGTTACTTAGACAGGCAGCTCAGGGAGGCAGGCAACCATATTTACAAGTGCAGCAGTTAAAACTATGCCATCCAATTTCTTATCCAATCCTCATCACATCATTCACAATCCCAAATCTGATATATTTTTCTGTGTCACTGTTATATTGCAATCATAGTATTCTCTGTCCAAGTGACTATTGAAAAAACTTTTTTTTTTGAAGATAATGAAATTACCAGAGTGTGTCTGACATATTGTTCTTTGTTACAATTATAGTGCAATTAGTATATCCCAAAGTGACTTAATGTTCTGCAGCACAGTTATTTCACAATTATAATGGACTCTGCCCAAGTGACCATTAAAAAAACATTTGTCAAAAATAAATAAATTCAGCTCATGAGAGTGTGCACTGGCTGGATGTTTTGCTGTGCATCACACAAGCCAGAATTATCCCTTGCCTATGGTAGGCAATAGATTACAATTGTGTAGAAAACGTATTGCATTGTGGACTGGATAGCTTACTCATCATCTCAGTTACAGCAAGATGATGATATTACTTCAGTTACCACCTGAGACAGACACCATGCCTTTTCTGGGCAATGGGTGTGGAACCACTGTGCCAACCAACCAGTTTGACTTTGGCCTATTCCTAAGCGTCTTATCCCGGTATTCCCTTAGTTTTCACCATTTAACCACTATACAGGGATCTAGACTTTACTGCAGGAGTGCCACCAGGCCTCTACCTCTTGGAATAGTCCCAATGCAATTGGCTGCTGAGCCACTGGAGTCAGAGACACCTCTGCAAAGCACTTAGGGGTCAGTCAATATCCATTGTCAAGAAAAAGAACAGCACACCTTCACAAGAAACTAGCAAGCTAGACAATCTAAAGCTCAGGGACCCTCACCTAGGGGAAGATGCCTTAAGTACACTGAGCTCCTTTATTATGGGTACTGTTGCATTGTCTGTTTGTACATATGCTTTGAAGTACCCATAATAAAGGAGATCGTTGGAGATGCTGCTGTAACACCTTTTTTTCAATCATCCGTTCTGTGACCACCTGGGATCCGTGGTGTTTGGTACAGCTGTTGCATTCTTCAAATGCTCTCAGACACCGTAGTGTGCTGCTTCTATTCATTCTGATTGCATTAAGTACACCGAGGTGACCAGTCATTGGCTCAAGTAAATATTATGCTCAGTCCCATTAAGAGCTGGGAAGAGCATGCACTCACCCTAGAGACACTCAGAAGACCTACCAGGAGAGTACAGACTGTGGCCTGCAACAGATTTGTGGGATGCCGACAGTCTGACTGCTGCTGGTGGGCAGTAGAGGGCAAGTGTATTTAGATCCAGGACATAATAAGAAGCTAGGTAAGTCAAGTGGGCCTGTAAAGAGGAACAGCAATGGGGACTGGCTACCCTGACAACCAGGGGCGGACTGAGCGGTCGGGCACTTCGGATGTGGTCCGAGGGCCCGGCCGGGAAGGGGGCCCACCGGCCGGCCTTTGGGGTGTGCGGAGGGCGGAAAAAAATGAATGACTTTTGTTTTTTGCACCTGTGACCTACTTGAACCCGCCGCCCGCCCTGCGTGTGCCGGCCGGCTGTCTCGGTGCTCATCGTAGACTCGTAGACGTAGTCAGGGCAACAGATACCTCCCGCCCGCCAGCCTGCGTGTGCGTGTGCGGCTGTGCCGGGCTGGCCATCGTAGTCAGGGCAACATAGCTAGGCAGAGATTTATTCATTGGCTCAGTGCGCCGCTCAGGCTGCCTCTGCACAGGGGGCGTGAGTAGACACAGCCAGCAGCCGCGGCCAGCGCCCGCCAAGAAATTTAATCAGAATTATCAGATTAGATCAGAATCAGATGATTCATTCAGTCAGTCATATATAAATTCAGCAGAGTCAGACCGTCTAACAGGTCACAGACGCACACTGGCAATCTGGCAGGCGGCAGCCAGCAGCAGCAGCAGCAGCAGCGCAGGAGACGGCACTCGGCAGACTTGGTCAGGACTTGTTAGGGTAGGTCCCAATTGAATTTTTTAATGTTATTTTATAATAATTAATATGATCATTTGAATGATGAGATGAGCGCCCAGGGGCCAGGGCCATCTGAGTGCAAAGCGCTAGGCTAGCTAGCCTAGCGCACACACTGACTAGCACCAGAGCAGAGGCGCTCAGGATTAGCACAGCATCAATGATGTGTTACATTTTTTTTATGGGGGGGTGATGCCGTGCTAATCCTGAGCGCCTCTGCTCTGGCGCTAGTTTGTGTGACCGTGACACTGACATGATGGAGCCTGGAGGGAGGGCCGGGGGGACAATGTAAATGTCTGTACTCTGAGTATGTCACTGTATGTGACATGGGAATGGAGCCAGGCCGCCAGGAAGGGTTGGCCGGGGGGGGGGGGTTGGGGGGGAAAGAATGATGTGCCATGGGGATGGGGGGCGTAAAATGTGACACAATAGGGGGTAATGATGTGATCATTGTTCTTTGTGTAGTGCGTGGCTGGAGGCGGGATAGGGGCATGGCTGGAGGTGAGACAAGGGCGTGGCCGAAGGTGGAACATGGGTGGGGCCTGGAAGGGGGCCCTTGATTTATTTTGCCCGGGGGCCCTGAGGGTTCTCAGTCCGCCCCTGCTCACAACATTAACTTTGAGAAAGTTATAGCAAATTCCTCCTGCTCCTCCTCCTTAACAGTTATTTTGAGGCCTGATGCATTTCCTTTCTATCTTCACTTACTCCTCCTAGCGGGGCACCTTCTTTTCTCCTAAGAGGCAACACTCCAAGTGCTAAGGAAGATATTCAAAATAGTGTTACTATTGATAAGTTGTATGTGAACAGTCAGTGTTTGGACTACAATGCGCAGGAGGATCAAGTAGAAGTGGAGCATATAACTGAAATCAATAGCTGCCTTGGTGTTTGCAATGACGCTTTTAGGCATGGTGGTGGTAGTAGGGCACCTGGTAGCTGTGGTGGCAGTGGCACTTGGAGAAAACATAGAGGATAGAATCACGAGGGGGCAAGGAGCCCATGACATATCACAGTCTGAGAAACGTGATGGTGATGATGATGAAGATTGTGTGTTGGACAGCATCAGGGAGCCTGATGAGGTTTACGTGCAGGAGATGAGGACATCAGAGTAGGAGGTTGGTGGCAGCAATAAAGAACAGAGGAAACGTGCATCAAGTAGCACATTTTCCCAGGGCATCATTCTACCAACTACAACTGGGTAGTGTATTCAGCTACAAGTACAGGAATATCATGGCTGCGCCTCCTTTAGAGAATCTAACACATGTTCCCTGCATGGCGCACGTCATAAATTTGGTGGTGCAATGTTTTTTTGTAAAAAGGTCCTACTGGCCATGTCCAGGGGAGTGTGTGCCCATTTCCGCCACCAAAATTTTTATCTGCCAGTTAAAACCAGATAACAACGCATATCGTTTTTTCTAATCTGTTTTTATTTTCTGATTGCAGATTTATTTATTCTATTTCCTGAACATGATTGGGGAGGGGGGCAGCATCTTGCCTGAGCTGTTCTTAACAGCAAGTAGAAAGCATTAAGAAAATTATTTTACGGCAGCCACATGGGCAAGAGACACAATAATCCGGAGGGGACCTCATGACTTCTAAGGGAGAGTTTTCTAGGCATGCTCTGTGACTAGGGATGAGCGAACCCGAACTGTATAGTTCGGGTTCGTACCGAATTTTGGGGTGTTCGTGACACGGACCCGAACATTTTCGTAAAAGTCCGGGTTCGGGTTTGGTGTTCGGCGCTTTCTTGGCGCTTTTTGAAAGGCTGCAAAGCAGCCAATCAACAAGCGTCATACTACTTGCCCCAAGAGGCCATCACAGCCATGCCTACTATTGGCATGGCTGTGATTGGCCAGTGCAGCATGTGACCCAGCCTCTATTTAAGCTGGAGTCACGTAGCGCCGCACGTCACTCTGCTCTGATCAGTGTAGGGAGAGGATGCAGCTGCTGCTGTTAGGGCGAGATTAGGCAGTGATTTACTTACTGAAGTGATCGATATACAGCTGTGTATCATACAACCTCTGCTATTCAATTGCTCACTGTTTTAAGGCTGCACAGAGCATTTTTCAGTCACTATTTTCTGGGGTGATCGGCGGCCATTTTGTGTCTTGTGGTGCACCAGCACAAGCTGCCACCAAGTCCATTTAACAATCAATAGTGTGTTTTTTTTTTTTTTGCTATATCCTACATCAGGGGCTTGGCTGTGCTTGCTATTTTATTGAGGGGTAAAATACAATTGCCAAAATGGCAGTACCCTAAATCTGGTGTTTCAGCTGTGGCTAGCCAATTGTAATACTGTCTGCTGTCTGGCAAAGGATATATTTTGTTCTGGGTTGAAATACAATTCCCAACTTAGCAATTCCCTAAATAATTGTTTTCTGCTGTATCAGGCCAAGTTTAAATCTATCCATAAAAGGGTATATTAGATTGAAGGTGCGGATAGGGTCATTCTCAATAACTTCAAACGCTACCGTGCATCACCAAGTCTAATTCTGTCCGTAAACGTATACCTGTCATCCACCACCTAAATAATAGGCCTACAATTTATATTCAGCTAAATCTGTGGTTACTGCTGTGCCTGGCAAAGTTATTTAGTGTCTGCCAAAGCACAGTTTTTGTTCTGATTTGAATACAATTCCCAACTTAGCAATTCCATAAATAATTGTTTTCTGCTGTATCAGGCCAAGTTTAAATCTATCCATAAAAGGGTATATTAGATTGAAGGTGCGGATAGGGTCATTCTCAATAACTTCAAACGCTACCGTACATCACCAAGTCTAATTCTGTCCGTGAGCGTATACCTGTCATCCAGCGCCTAAATACTAGGCCTACAATTTATATTCAGCTAAATCTGTGTTTACTGCTGTGCCTGGCAAAGTTATTTAGTGTCTGCCAAAGCACAGTTTTTGTTCTGGGTTGAATACAATTCCCAACTTAGTAATTCCATAAATAATTGTTTTCTGCTGTATCAGGCCAAGTTTAAATCTATCCATAAAAGGGTATATTAGATTGAAGGTGCGGATAGGGTCATTCTCAATAACTTCAAACGCTACCGTGCATCACCAAGTCTAATTCTGTCCGTAAACGTATACCTGTCATCCACCACCTAAATAATAGGCCTACAATTTATATTCAGCTAAATCTGTGTTTACTGCTGTGCCTGGCAAAGTTATTTAGTGTCTGCCAAAGCACAGTTTTTGTTCTGGGTTGAATACAATTCCCAACTTAGCAATTCCCTAAATAATTGTTTTCTGCTGTTCCAGGCCAAGTTTAAATCTATCCATAAAAGGGTATATTAGATTGAAGGTGCGGATAGGGTCATTCTCAATAACTTCAAACGCTACCGTGCATCACCAAGTCTAATTCTGTCCGTAAACGTATACCTGTCATCCACCGCCTAAATACTAGGCCTACAATTTATATTCAGCTAAATCAGTGGTTACTGCTGTGCCTGTATTAGTGTAATACGGTACCTAAGAAGATAGCTAGATAGTGTTAGGTGCCTGTAAAAAAAAGGCCTGAATTTGAATTCAATACATTGGGCCAAATAATTTTTTTCTTATTGTGGTGAATGGTAACAATGAGGAAAACATCTAGTAAGGGACGCGGACATGGTCGTGGTGGTGTTAGTGGACCCTCTGGTGCTGGGAGAGGACGTGGCCGTTCTGCCACAGCCACACATCCTAGTGTACCAACTACCTCAGCTCCCAGTATTGCCAGAATTTACAGCGATATTTGGTGGGGCCCAATGCCGTTCTAAGGATGGTAAGGCCTGAGCAGGTACAGGCATTAGTCAATTGGGTGGCTGACAGTGGATCCAGCACGTTCACATTATCTCCCACCCAGTCTTCTGCAGAAAGCGCACAGATGGCGCATGAAAACCAAGCCCATCAGTCTGTCACATCACCCCCATGCATATCAGGGAAACTGTCTGAGACTCAAGTTATGCAGCAGTCTCTTATGCTGTTTGAAGACTCTGCTGGCAGGGTTTCCCAAGGGCATCCACCTAGCCCTTCCCCAGTGGTGGAAGACATAGAAAGCACTGACGCACAACCACTTACACCCTGTACAGAATTATTAGGCAAATGAGTATTTTGACCACATCATCCTCTTTATGCATGTTGTCTTACTCCAAGCTGTATAGGCTCGAAAGCCTACTACCAATTAAGCATATTAGGTGATGTGCATCTCTGTAATGAGAAGGGGTGTGGTCTAATGACATCAACACCCTATATCAGGTGTGCATAATTATTAGGCAACTTCCTTTCCTTTGGCAAAATGGGTCAAAAGAAGGACTTGACAGGCTCAGAAAAGTCAAAAATAGTGAGATATCTTGCAGAGGGATGCAGCACTCTTAAAATTGCAAAGCTTCTGAAGCGTGATCATCGAACAATCAAGCGTTTCATTCAAAATAGTCAACAGGGTCGCAAGAAGCGTGTGGAAAAACCAAGGAGCAAAATAACTGCCCATGAACTGAGAAAAGTCAAGCGTGCAGCTGCCAAGATGCCACTTGCCACCAGTTTGGCCATATTTCAGAGCTGCAACATCACTGGAGTGCCCAAAAGCACAAGGTGTGCAATACTCAGAGACATGGCCAAGGTAAGAAAGGCTGAAAGACGACCACCACTGAACAAGACACACAAGCTGAAACGTCAAGACTGGGCCAAGAAATATCTCAAGACTGATTTTTCTAAGGTTTTATGGACTGATGAAATGAGAGTGAGTCTTGATGGGCCAGATGGATGGGCCCGTGGCTGGATTGGTAAAGGGCAGAGAGCTCCAGTCCGACTCAGACGCCAGCAAGGTGGAGGTGGAGTACTGGTTTGGGCTGGTATCATCAAAGATGAGCTTGTGGGGCCTTTTCGGGTTGAGGATGGAGTCAAGCTCAACTCCCAGTCCTACTGCCAGTTTCTGGAAGACACCTTCTTCAAGCAGTGGTACATGAAGAAGTCTGCATCCTTCAAGAAAAACATGATTTTCATGCAGGACAATGCTCCATCACACGCGTCCAAGTACTCCACAGCGTGGCTGGCAAGAAAGGGTATAAAAGAAGAAAATCTAATGACATGGCCTCCTTGTTCACCTGATCTGAACCCCATTGAGAACCTGTGGTCCATCATCAAATGTGAGATTTACAAGGAGGGAAAACAGTACACCTCTCTGAACAGTGTCTGGGAGGCTGTGGTTGCTGCTGCACGCAATGTTGATGGTGAACAGATCAAAACACTGACAGAATCCATGGATGGCAGGCTTTTGAGTGTCCTTGCAAAGAAAGGTGGCTATATTGGTCACTGATTTGTTTTTGTTTTGTTTTTGAATGTCAGAAATGTATATTTCTGAATGTTGAGATGTTATATTGGTTTCACTGGTAAAAATAAATAATTAAATTGGGTATATATTTGTTTTTTGTTAAGTTGCCTAATAATTATGCACAGTAATAGTCACCTGGACACACAGATATCCCCCTAAAATAGCTAAAACTAAAAACAAACTAAAAACTACTTCCAAAAATATTCAGCTTTGATATTAATGAGTTTTTTGGGTTCATTGAGAACATGGTTGTTGTTCAATAATAAAATTAATCCTCAAAAATACAACTTGCCTAATAATTCTGCACTCCCTGTATGTTTCCTGATGATGCGGACATGGGAATACCACCTCAGCACGTCTCTGATGATGAAACACAGGTGCCAACTGCTGCGTCTTTCTGCAGTGTGCAGACTGAACAGGAGGTCAGGGAGGAAGACTGGGTGGAAGACGATGCAGGGGACGATGAGGTCCTAGACCCCACATGGAATGAAGGTCGTGCCACTGACTTTCAGAGTTCGGAGGAAGAGGCAGTGGTGAGACCGAGCCAACAGCGTAGCAAAAGAGGGAGCACTGGGCAAAAGCAGAACACCCGCCGCCAAGAGAGTCCGCCTGCTACTGGCCACCGCCATCTGGGACCGAGCACCCCAAAGGCAGCTTCAAGGAGTTCCCTGGCATGGCAGTTCTTCAAACAATGTGCTGACGACAAGACCCGAGTGGTTTGCACGCTGTGCCATCAGAGCCTGGAGCGAGGCATTAACGTTCTGAACCTTAGCACAACCTGCATGACCAGGCACCTGCATGCAAAGCATGAACTGCAGTGGAGTAAACACCTTAAAAACAAGGAACTCACTCAGGGTCCCCCTGCTACCTCTTCTGCTGCTGCCTCAGCCTCTTCCTCCGCCTCTGGAGGAACGTTGGCACCTGCCACCCAGCAAACAGAGGATGTAGCACCAACACCACCACCTCCGTCACCAAGCATCTCAACCATGTCACACGGCAGTGTTCAGCTCTCCATTCTCACAAACATTTGAGAGAAAGCGTAAATTACCACCTAGCCACCCTCGATCCCTGGCCCTGAATGCCAGCATTTCTAAACTACTGGCCTATGAAATGCTGTCATTCAGGCTGGTGGACACAGGCAGCTTCAAACAGCTCATGTCGCTTGCTGTCCCACAGTATGTTGTTCCCAGCCGCCACTTCTTCTCCAAGAGAGCCGTGCCTTCCCTGCACAACCAAGTATCCGATAAAATCAAGTGTGCACTGCGGAACGCCATCTGTGGCAAGGTCCACCTAACCACAGATACGTGGAGCAGTAAGCACGGCCAGGGAAGCTATATCTCCCTAAGTGCACACTGGGTAAATGTAGTGGCGGCTGGGCCCCAGGCAGAGAGCAGTTTGGCGCACGTCCTTCCGCCGCCAAGGATTGCAGGGCAACATTCTTTGCCTCCTGTAGCCTCCTCCTCCTACTCGGCTTCCTCCTCCTCTTCTTCCACCTGCTCATCCAGTCAGCCACACACCTTCACCACCAACTTCAGCACAGCCCGGTCATTGGAAACTTTTTATAGGAGGAGATTTGAATTACACCTCTGCTGAAAAGTGCCTCCTAATAATAACTGTTTTTTTAAATGTGAAAGAGTAACTGTTGTCCCAGGCTATGAGCTGTGCGCTACGATTGGCCAGCGCTGCAGCAAGGGACAACCCTAATACAAAAACTCTGCCCCGTACAACAGAGAGAGCTGCACACACTGGAGCCTATACCGGGCGAACGGAGCGGCGCCCAGACATACTAGTAAGTGCAGGGGGACCCCTGGGTGCCACTCTGCCCACTGATATAGTTAGTTTTTAGTTTTTAAACTAGTGAAAGGTCCTCTTTAAATACCTTTTCAAGCTAGCAGCTAAATCAGAAATTTTCCAGACTCCAACTATCTTAGCAACATAAGTAGGCCTCATGCACACGACCGTTTTGCGGCTCGGATGCGGACCTATTCACTTCAATGGGGCCGCAAAAGATGCGGACAGCACACTGTGTGCTGTCCGCATCCTTTGCTCCATTCGGTAGTTCCGCAAAAAAAATATAACGTCGTATTCTTGTCCGTTTTGCGGACAAGAATAGGCATTTCTACAATGGGCCGCCCGTTCTGTTCCGCAAATTGGGGAAGGCACACGGGCGGCTTCCGTTCTTTGCGTATCCGTGGTTTGCGGACCACAAAAAACGGAACGGTCGTGTGCATGAGGCCATATACTGAGATCAATAATGAACATAGCACTGAGAAACAATTTCTTATAGTATTCAAAACAACAGGCTTTAATTTGTTACCTGTAAGAATATATAAATATAATTTTTTTTGCAACGCAGGGTTAAAGGGATCCTGTCACCATGGAAATGCAGTGCAATCTGCAGGCAGAATGTCATAGAGCAGGAGGAGCTGAGCAGATTGATGTATAGTTTTGTGGGAAAAGATTCAGCAGAACGTATAATTTATCTATTTATACCTCTGTTCTTTCTATGATTAGGAAATACAGTCCTGATCAAAAGTTTAAGACCACTTGAAAAATGGCAAAAAATCATATTTAGCATGGCTGGATCTTAACAAGGTTCCAAGTAGAGCTTCAACATGCAACAAGAAGAAATGGGAGTGAGACAAAACATTTTTTGAGCATTCAATTTAATGAAAACAACGAATAAACTGAAACAGGCTGTTTTTCAGCTGATCAAAAGTTTAGGACCACACCTCCAAAAAAAAACGAAACCCCCCCAAAACAGAAATCCAACTTCCAAACATAAACTCAGTAATGAGTAGCTCCGCCGTTATTGTTTATCACTTCCAAAATTCGTTTCGGCATGCTTGATGCAAGCGTTTCCATGAGGTGAGTGGGAACATTTCTCCAAGTGGTGAAGACGGCCGCACGAAGGCCATCTACTGTCTGGAACTGTTGTCCATTTTTGTAAACATCCCTTGCCATCCATCCCCAAAGGTTCTCAATTGGATTTAGATCAGGGGAACACGCAGGATGGGCCAAAAGAGTGATGTTATTCTCCTGGAAGAAGTCCCTTGTCCTGCAGACATTGGGCCAGATTTATCATTACTCTGACCGCTCACTCCACTTTCACATATGGCTAAAGTCAGTTTTAGCCAAGTCAGATTTATGATCGGCCCTTTAAGACTGTAATAAATGTGGTTTGACGGTAGCAGTTTATCCGTCAGTAAGCAGCTTTACAAAAGTCGCACATCTTTACGAAAAAGTCGCACGTTTTTATGAAAAAGTCGCATGTTCTATTAAAAAGTCTCATAAGATAAGCATGGTCCTCACTGGAGTGAAATTGGGACTTTTTTGCGACTTTTTTGCGACTTTTTTAAATAGTCCCAATAGTAAATCTGTCTAGAGATTCATTTACATAAGAAAACACGCCCACTTTCAGAAAACTGGCGAGCATAGTGCAGAGCAGAAAAAAGTCGCAAATTTGTGCGCAGTTTTAGCGTTTGGGACTTTTTTGGGACTTTTTCACTCCATTATTCTGACCTAAGCTAATGATAAATCTGGCCCCTTGTGTACTGCAGCGTTGTCGTTACCACTCAGACGAGGGCCCTCAGTCATGAGGAATGCTCTCTGCAACATCTGGACATAGCCAGCGGCCGTTTGACGCCCCTGCACTTCCTGAAGCTCCATTGTTCCACTGAAGGAAAAAGCACCCCAGACCATTATGGCGCCCCCTCCACTGTGGCGCGTAGAAAACATCTCAGGTGGGATCTGCTTGTCATGCCAGTAACGTTGGAAACCATCAGGACCATCAAGGTTAAATTTCTTCTCATCAGAGAATAAAACTTTCTTCCACCTTTGAATGTCCCATGTTTGGTGCTCTCTTGCAAAGTCCAAACGAGAAGTTCTGTGGCCCAAATGTGTGGTAAGGAGTTTGAAATCAAATTCTGTAAAAAATGACGAGTGAAATCCGAAAGGTGCTCTTTGGAATATGGGCCCCTTTGCCCACCTAGGCTGCAAAAAAGTGTCACACATCTGGTATTTCCGTATTCAGTAGAAGTTGGGGAATGTGTTTTGGGGTGTCCTTTTACATATACCCATGCTGGGTGAGATAAATATCTTGGTCAAATGCCAACTTTGTATAAAAAAAATGGGAAAAGTTGTCTTTTGCCAAGATATTTCTCTCACCCAGCATGGGTATATGTAAAATGACACCCCAAAACACATTCCCCAACTTCTTCTGAGTACGGCGATACCAGATGTGTGACACTTTTTTGCAGCCTAGGTGGGCAAAGGGGCCCATATTCCAAAGAGCACCTTTCGGATTTCACTCGTCATTTTTTACAGAATTTGATTTCAAACTCCTTACCACACATTTGGGCCCCTAGAATGCCAGGGCAGTATAACTACCCCACAAGTGACCCCATTTTGGAAAGAAGAGACCCCAAGGTATTCGCTGATGGGCATAGTGAGTTCATGGAAGTTTTTATTTTTTGTCACAAGTTAGTGGAATATGAGACTTTGTATGAAAAAAAAAAAAAAAAATCATAATTTTCCACTAACTTGTAACAAAAAATAAAAAATTCTAGGAACTCGCCATGCCCCTCACGGAATACCTTGGAGTGTCTTCTTTCCAAAATGGGGTCACTTGTGGGGTAGTTATACTGCCCTGGCATTTTCCAGGGGCCCTAATGTGTGGTAAGTAGGTAAATGACCTGTGAAATCCTAAAGGTGCTCTTTGGAATATGGGCCCCTTTGCCCACCTAGGCTGCAAAAAAGTGTCACACAGGTGGTATCGCCGTATTCAGGAGAAGTTGGGGAATGTGTTTTGGGGTGTCATTTTACATATACCCATGCTGGGTGAGAGAAATATCTTGGCAAACGACAACTTTTCCCATTTTTTTATACAAAGTTGGCATTTGACCAAGATATTTCTCTCACCCAGCATGGGTATATGTAAAATGACACCCCAAAACACATTCCCCAACTTCTCCCGATTACGGCGATACCCGATGTGTGACACTTTTTTGCAGCCTAGATGCGCAAAGGTGCCCAAATTCCATTTAGGAGGGCATTTTTAGACATTTGGATACCAGACTTCTTCTCACGCTTTGGGGCCCCTAGAATGCCAGGGCAGTATAAATACCCCACATGTGACCCCATTTTGGAAAGAAGACACCCCAAGGTATTCAATGAGGGGCATGGCGAGTTCATAGAAAAAAATTTTTTTTGGCACAAGTTAGCGGAAATTGATATTTTTTATTTTTTTCTCACAAAGTCTCCCGTTCCGCTAACTTGGGACAAAAATTTCAATCTTTCATGGACTCAATATGCCCCTCACGGAATACCTGGGGGTGTCTTCTTTCCGAAATGGGGTCACATGTGGGGTATTTATACTGCCCTGGCATTCTAGGGGCCCTAAAGCGTGAGAAGAAGTCTGGAATATAAATGTCTAAAAAATTTTACGCATTTGGATTCCGTGAGGGGTATGGTGAGTTCATGTGAGATTTAATTTTTTGACACAAGTTAGTGGAATATGAGACTTTGTAAGAAAAAAAATAAATAATTCCGCTAACTTGGGCCAAAAAAATGTCTGAATGGAGCCTTACAGAGGGTGATCAATGACAGGGGGGTGATCAATGACAGGGGGGTGATCAGAGAGTCTATATGGGGTGATCACCCCCCTGTCATTGATCACCCCCCTGTAAGGCTCCATTCAGATGTCCGTATGTGTTTTGCGGATCCGATCCATGTATCCGTGGATCCGTAAAAATCATACGGACATCTGAATGCAGCATGACAGGGGGGGTGATCAATGACAGGGGGGGGGGTGATCAATGACAGGGGGGTGATCAGGGAGTCTATATGGGGTGATCACCCCCCCTGGAAGGCTCCAGGGAGACGCCTGTATGTGTTTTGCGGATCCGATCCATCTATCAGTGGATCCGTAAAAATCATGCGGACATCTGAATGGAGCTTTACAGGGGGTTGATCAATGACAGGGGTGTAATCAATGACAGGGGGGTGATCAGGGAGTCTATATGGGGTGATAACCACAGTCATTGATCACGCCCCTGTAAGGCTTCATTCAGACGTCCGTATGCGTTTTGCGGATCCGATCCATCTATCAGTGGATCCGTAAAAATCATGCGGACATCTGAATGGAGCTTTACAGGGGGTTGATCAATGACAGGGGTGTAATCAATGACAGGGGGGTGATCAGGGAGTCTATATGGGGTGATCACCACAGTCATTGATCACGCCCCTGTAAGGCTTCATTCAGACGTCCGTATGCGTTTTGCGGATCCGATCCATCTATCAGTGGATCCGTAAAAATCATGCGGACATCTGAATGGAGCTTTACAGGGGGTTGATCAATGACAGGGGTGTAATCAATGACAGGGGGGTGATCAGGGAGTCTATATGGGGTGATCACCACAGTCATTGATCACGCCCCTGTAAGGCTTCATTCAGACGTCCGTATGCGTTTTGCGGATCCGATCCATCTATCAGTGGATCCGTAAAAATCATGCGGACATCTGAATGGAGCTTTACAGGGGGTTGATCAATGACAGGGGTGTAATCAATGACAGGGGGGTGTTTAGGGAGTCTATATGGGGTAATAACCACAGTCATTGATTACGCCCCTGTAAGGCTTCATTCAGACGTCCGTATGCGTTTTGCGGATCCGATCCATGTATCAGTGGATCCGTAAAAATCATGCGGACAGCTGAATGGAGCTTTACAGGGGGTTGATCAATGACAGGGGGGTAATCAATGACAGGGGGGTGATCAGGGAGTCTATATGGGGTGATCAGGGGTGATCAGGGGCTAATAAGGGGTTAATAAGTGACGGGGGGGGGTGTAGTGTAGTGTAGTGGTGCTTGGTGGTACTTTACTGAGCTACCTGTGTCCTCTGGTGGTCGATCCAAACAAAGGGGACCACCAGAGGACCAGGTAGCAGGTATATTAGACGCTGTTATCAAAACAGCATCTAATATACCTGTTAGGGGTTAAAAAAAAAACATCTCCAGCCTGCCAGCGAACGATCGCCGCTGGCAGGCTGGAGATCAACTCTCTTACCTTCCGTTCCTGTGAGCGCGGAAGTCTCGGCACGCGCGAGATGACGCGTATATGCGTGACTCTGCGCAGGGCTGCCACCTCCGGAACGCGAATCTGCGTTAGGCGGTCCGGAGGTGGTTAATCCACTTGCTCGCGCAGCCCGGCATCTCTTCTGTCTTCTTTTTTGCTGTGTGCAGGAAAAGGACCTTTGATGACGTCACTCATGTCATCACATGGTCCGTCACATGATCTTTTACCATGGTGATGGATCATGTGATGGACCATGTGATGACCGGAGTGACGTCACCACAGGTCCTGTTCCTGCACACAGCAAAAAAGAAGACAGAAGAGAAGCCGGGCTGCGCAAGTAAGTGGATTAAGGTGAGTTTAATTTTTTTTTTTTTAAAAATTAACCCCTGCAGCGCTATTGTACTATGCATTCTGTATTCAGAATGCTATTATTTTCCCTTATAACCATGTTACATGTTATAAGGGAAAATAATACAATCTACAGAACACCGATCCCAAGCCCGAACTTCTGTGAAGAAGTACGGGTTTGGGTACCAAACATGCGTGATTTTTCTCACGCGAGTTCAAAACGCATTACAATGTTTTGCACTCGCGCGGAAAAATCGTGCATGTTCCCGCAACTCACCCACACCTTTTCCCGCAACGCCCGTGTTAAAGAGGCCTTACTGCGTCCCACCTCAGCAGCGATGGTCTGTGAGAGACCCTGCTTATGCAGTTCAACAACCCGACCACGTTCAAAAAGGGAGAGTTTTTTTGTCTTTGCCATCACAACGTGTGACTACCTGACAGAAAATGACAATGAATCCACGTCTTTGCACAGATTTGGCCTTTTAAAGGCATGTGGTCCTAAAATTTGGATCAGCTGAAAAACAGCCTGTTTCAGTTTAATCGTTATTTTCAATTAATTGAATGCTCAAAAAAATGTTTGGACTCACTCTCATTTCTTCTTTTTGCATGTTAAAGCTTTACTTGGAACCTTGTTAAGATACAACAATGTAAAATATGATTTTTTTCCATTTTTCAAGTGGTCCACAACTTTTGATCAGGACTGTATGTAGGCTATCAAGTATTGACAGCTAACTCTTCATGACTAAGCACACACAGAAGGATGTTAATCAATGATAGGGCTGCCCATATGACTCTTAAGAATAAAAAGCCTAGAGGTTTAAATGATTAATGGTAAATTTTAATACCCTTTAACCCCTTAAAGACCCCTGCTGTACGGCTCTGGTGGACGTGACTTGTACGGCAGGCTGATTGGGTGGGTGCAGGTGCTGCGTCCCCCCGATCAGTGGCAGGGGTCCGACAGTCACCGATGCCGGCGTATTAACCCCTTGTGTGCCATGGTCAAAGCTGACCATAGCATAGACGGGGTACAGGTGCCCTCCGCTTCCCCAACGGGTCCCTGCGCTGCATTGACAGAGACCCGATGTCAGAGAAGGCAGCTCGATGCCTTCCATAGGCATTCTTGCCTTCTACGGATGCCTGTGAGATCCAGCCCTCACAAGCTGACATGCAATGCATTACAATACAAAATGTATTGTAATGCATTGCAGAGGATCAGACCCCCAAAAGTTGAAGTCCCCGAGTAAAACAAAAATAAAGTTAAAAAAAGTTTAAAAAAAAAAAGTTTTTCCCATAATAAAAAACTAAATAAAGTTTCAAGTAAAAAAAATAAAAATAAACGCCCTTTCCCAAAATAAAACACATAAAATGTGAAAAAAAAATTGAAATTTTTTTTATCTACATTTTCCTTCAATTCTTGTGGAACATCTAAAGGGTTACCAAAGTTCGTGAAATCAGTTTTGAATACCTTGAGGGTTGTATTTTCCAAAATGGGGTAACTTTTTTGGAGTTTCTACTCTAGGGGTGCATCAGGGGGTCTTCAAATGTGACATGGCAACTTAAAATTATCCTAGTGAAATCTGCCCTCCAAAAACCATATGGCGTTCCTTTCCTTCTGCACCCTGCCGAGTTCCCATGCAGCAGTTTATGATCACAAATGAGGTGTTTCTGTAAACTACAGAATCAGGCTGATAAATATTGAGCTTTGTTTGGCTGTTAACCCTTGCTTTGTTACTGGAAAAAATTGATAAAAATTGAAAATCTGCCAAAAAAGTGAAATTCTGAAATGTCATCTACATTTTCCTTTAATTCTTGTGGAACAGCGAAAGGGTTAACAAAACTCAGTTTTGAATACCTTGAGGGGTTTGGTTTCTAAAATGGGGTCATGTTTGCGTGGCTTCTATTATGTAAGCCTCACAAAGTGACTTCAGACCTGAACTGGTCCTTAAAAAGTGGATTTTGGAAGATTTCAGAAAAATTTCAAGATTTGCTTCTAAACTTCTAAGCCTTTTAAATTCCCCAAAAAATAAAATGGCATTCACAAAATGACCCAAACATAAAGTAGACATATTGGAAATGTAAAGTAATAACTATTATATGAAGTATCACTATTAGGGTTGAGTGAACCCGAACTGTAAAGTTCGGGTTCGTGCCGAACTTTAGGATTTTTGGACCCCGGACCCAAACCCTGACATTTTCGTAAATGTTCTGGTTCGGGTTCGGGGTTCGGCGCTTTTTGAAAGGCTGCACAGCAGCCAATTAACAAGCATCATACTACTTGTCCCAAGAGGCTATCACAGCCATGCCTACTAATAGCATGGCTGTGATTGGCCAGAGCAGCATGTGACCCAGGCTCTATTTAAGCTTGGGTCACGTAGCGCTGCACGTCACTCTGCTGTTACAAGTGCAGGGAGAGGATGCTGCTGGACTTGTGATTTCAGGGAGAGCATAGGAGAGAATCTAACTCAGCGATCTACAGATAAATAGTTGTGTGGGTGCAGGGCACTATCGTTTTACCCTGCCCTGAGCTCATTGACCAAAAATACTAACTTTTATAATTCTGTTAGTTAGGTGGGTGGCGGCAGACATTTTATGCATGCTCAGTGCACCAGCACTGCATCTGAGCTTTTGGGACATTGCAAATCACAATTTTTTGGGGGCAAACTACAACATCTGGATTAGTCAGTGTGCAATTTAAGCTAGAAATACACCCATCATTTTCTGGGGTTTGAAAAACACACATTTTTTTTCCAAAAAACTGTATTTGCCAGATCTACAAGTGTTAAATTCAAGTTTAATATATACAGCATTCATATTCTGATAGCAAAAAAAGACTTTTTGGGCAATCTACAACATCTGTATTCGTCAGTGTGCAATTTAAGCTAGAAATACACCCATCATTTTCTGGGGTTTGAAAAACACACTTATTTGACAAAAAAACACTATTTTCAGGCCTTGCAGCATCTGCACGTGTGAAATTACAGGCTTATATACTGCTGTCAAACTCAGTTGTTAAACAAACAGTCGTTTGGGCTCGAAAAATTTTGTTGGCAGCCTTTGATGCAGATGTCATTGTGAGATACACCCTTAACACATTTGGGTTACATTCAGAGATTTTAAATACCGCCATTTGGTGCACCAATATTGAATTCAGGCCTACAGAGGTTCAGCCCCTGTGAGATACCACCTCTACATACAGGGGTTTGAATTAGGCATTTGAAATACAGCCATTTGAAATACAGCCTTTTTGTGAAAAGATATATTTACTTCAGGCCTACATAGGTTCAGACCGTGTGAGATACCCCCCTACATACAGGGGTTTAAATCAGGCATTTGAAATACAGCCATTTGAAATACAGCCATTTGAAATACAGTCATTTTGTGTAAAGAATGATATATTTACTTCAGGCCTACAGAGGTTCAGGCCCTCTGAGATACTACCTCTACATACAGGGGTTTGAATTAGGCATTTGAAAAACAACCATTTTAAATACCGCCATTTTGTGCAAAGATATATTTACTTCAGGCCTACACTGATTCAGGGCGTGTGAGATCCTCCCTATACATACAGGGGTTTGAATTAGGCATTTGAAATACAGCCATTTGAAATACAGCCATTTTGTGTAAAGAGATATTTACTTCAGGCCTACAGAGGTCCAGGCCCTCTGAGATACTACCTCTACATACAGGGGTTTGAATTAGGCATTTGAAAAACAGCCATTTTAAATACCGCCTTTTTGTGCAAAGATATACTTACTTCAGGCCTACACTGATTCAGGGCGTTTGTGATCCCCACTATACATACAGGGGTTTGAATTAGGCATTTGAAATACAGTCATTTGAAATACATCCTTTTTGTGGAAAAATATATTTACTTCAGGCCTACACTGGTTCAGATCGTGTGAGATACCCCCTACATACAGGGGTTTGAATCAGGCATTTGAAATACAGCCATTTGAAATACAGCCATTTGGTGCAAATAAATCTTTAATTCAGGCCTACACTGATTCAGGGCATGTGTGATCCCCCTATACATACAGGGGTTTGATTCAGCCATTTGAAATACAGCCATTTGAAATACAGTCATTTGAAATACAGCCATTTTGTGTAAAGATATATTTACTTCAGGCCTACAGAGGTTCAGGCCCTCTGAGATACTACCTCTACATACAGGGGTTTGAATTAGGCATTTGAAATACAGCCATTTTAAATACCGCCATTTTGTGCAAAGATATATTTACTTCAGGCCTACAGAGGTTCAGGCCCTCTGAGATACTCCCTCTACATACAGGGGTTTGAATTAGGCATTTGAAATACAGTCATTTGAAATACAGCCTTTTTGTGCAAAGATATATTTACTTCAGGCCTACACAGGTTCAGACCGTGTGAGATACCCCCCTACATACAGGGGTTTGAATCAGGCATTTGAAATACAGCCATTTGAAATACATCCTTTTTGTGGAAAGATATATTTACTTCAGGCCTACTCTGGTTCAGACCGTGTGAGATACCCCCCTACATACAGGGGTTTGAATCAGGCATTTGAAATACAGCCATTTTGTGCAAAGATATATTTACTTCAGGCCTACAGAGGTTCAGGCCCTCTGAGATACTCCCTCTACATACAGGGGTTTGAATCAGGCATTTGAAATATAGCCATTTGAAATACATCCTTTTTGTGCAAAGATATATTTACTTCAGGCCTTCACTGATTCAGGGCGTGTGTGATCCCCCTATACATACAGGGTTTTGAATCGGGCATTTGAAATACAGCCATTTGAAATACAGCCATTTGGTGCAAATAAATCTTTAATTCAGGCCTACACTGATTCAGGGCATGTGCGATCCCCCCTATACATACAGGGGTTTGATTCAGCCATTTGAAATACAGCCATTTGAAATACAGTCATTTGAAATACAGCCATTTTATGCAAAGAAATCTTTAATTGAGGCCTAGTCTGGTTCAGGCCATGTGAGATACAATCTTTACATACTGTCGTTCTTTTTTACTATTAATTAAATACCCATTTTGGGCAAGATCCTAAATTCAAAAAATATGAGGAGAGTGTCAAATAAGGGACGTGGCCCAGGTCGTGGTGCTGCTGGTGGAGCTCCTGTTGCAGGGAGAGGACGTGGTCAATCTGTGCCAGCTACATGCACAAGTGAAACCCCTTCCTCAGGTGCGAGTAGGCGACAAAACCTGCAGCGGTATTTGGTCGGGCCTAATGCTGCTCTACGAATGGTGAGGCCTGAACAAGTACAGGCGATAGTAGATTGGGTTGATGACAGTGGAACCAGTTCCTTCACATTGTCTCCCACCCAGTCTCCTGCTGAAAGACCACAGTTGGCACCTGCAGCCGATGTCCATCAGTCTTTCACCTCACCCCCTTGCAAATCAGCCAAGCAGTCTGAGCCCCAAGTCATGCAGCAGTCTCTTCTGCTTTTTGATGACTCTGTTAGCAGGGTTTGCCATCCACCTAGCCCTGCCCCAGAAGTGGAAGAGATTGAGTGCACCGATGCCCAAACACTTATTTTTCAAGATGAGTACATGGGAGGACCATCGCAGCATGTCTCGGATGATGACGAAACACAGGTGCCAACTGCTGGGGCTTTCGAAAGCGTGCAGAATGACAAGGAAGTCAGGGGTGAAGACTGGGTGGAACATGATGTGGAGGACGATGAGGTCCTCGACCCCACATGGAATCAAGGTCATGCGAGTGACCGATGTAGTTCGGAGGAAGAGGCGGTGGTCGCACAGAGCCACCAGCACAGCAGAAGAGGGAGCAGGGTGCAAAAGCGTAGCGGGCGTCCTCTAGACAGTACGCCTCCTACTGCCCACCGCAGCAAGGGACCGAGCACACCAAATCCATCTCCAAGGAGTTCCCTGGCGTGGCAGTTCTTCAGACAATGTGCTGACGACAAGACACGAGTGGTTTGCACTCTGTGCAATCAGAGCCTGAAGCGAGGCATAAACGTTCTCAACCTGAGCACAACCTGCATGACCAGGCATTTAAGTGCAAAGCATGAGCTGCAGTGGAGTAGACACCTCAAAAACCAAGAAAGGTCTCTGGCTCCTCCTGCTTCCTCTTCTGCTGCAGTCGCGGCTTCTTCATCCACCTCTGGAGTGACAGTGCCACCTGGCACCCCACAAACAGAGGATCTGCCAGCAACACCAACACCTGGGTCACCAAGCATCTCCACAATGTCCCACGGAAGTGTTCAACTTTCCATATCCCAAACGTTGGAGAGGAAGAGGAAGTACCCCACTACGCACCTGCGATCCCTCGCCCTGAATGCCAGCATTTCTAAATTACTTGCCTTTGAAATGCTGTCATTCCGTCTGGTGGAGACGGATAGTTTTAAAGGCCTTATGGCGGTGGCTGTCCCACAGTACGTCGTGCCCAGCCGCCACTACTTTTCAAGGCGAGCCATCCCTTCCCTTCACAACCAAGTAGGGGACAAAATCAGGTGTGCACTGCGCAACGCCATCTGTGGCAAGGTGCACCTGACTACGGATACGTGGACCAGTAAGCACGGTCAGGGCCATTATATCTCCATAACAGCACACTGGGTAAATGCAGTAGCGGCTGGGCCTGAGGCGGATAGCAGTTTGGCGCATGTCCTTCCACCACCGAGGATTGCAGGGCACTTCAGTTTGCCTCCTGTTGCTTCCTCCTCCTACTCTGCTTCCTCATCCTCTACCAGCTCCTCATCCGGTCAGCGTAACACCTTCACCACCAACTTCAGCACAACCAGGGGTAAACGACAGCAGGCAGTTTTAAAACATATCTGTTTGGGGGACAAACCCCTCACCGCGCAGGAACTGTGGACGGGCCTTGAACAACAGACCGATGAGTGGTTTGTGCCAGTGAGCCTCAAGCCCGGCCTGGTGGTGTGCGAGAATGGGCGAAATCTCGTAGCAGCTCTGGGACTAGCCGGTTTGATGCACATCCCTTGCCTGGCGCATGTGCTGAATTTGGTGGTGCAGAGATTCCTTAAAAATTACCCCGACATGTCAGAGCTGCTGCATAAAGTGCAGGCCGTCTGTGCGCGCTTTCGGCGTTCTCACCCTGCTGCTGCTCGCCTGTCAGCGCTGCAGCGTAACTTCGGCCTTCCCGCACACCGCCTCATATGCGACGTGCCCACAAGGTGGAACTCCACCTTGCAAATGCTGGCCAGACTGTGCGAGCAGCAGCAGACGATAGTGGAGTTTCAGCTGCAGCACGCACGGGGACCCGATGACACCTCACACCACCACCGCAACCTTTAGTAAAAACCGCACACCGCAGGTCTGACCCCCCCACGCATTGACCCAAGGTGCCTGCTCAATGATTTGAGCAGGCACCTTGTTCCGATCACCCCCCCCCCCCATGGCGGCGGTGATTGGAACTACACAGGACATACAGGTACACCCTGTGTCCTTAAGTACCAGGACATCAGGGCGTACCTGTACGCCCTATGTCCCTAACAGGTTAAAGAGCTCAAACAGGTGCTACTAAGTTAGATTAATTAAGTCAATAGAGCAGGCACACCAACTTCTGGAGTAAAATGTGACAGTAATTTATTCCAATGCAATAGTAGACCATAAAAGGATCAAGATAAAATATGAGTATAAACATATACCCAATGTATAATAGGTGCATATATCCAATACATAATAAAATCCAGAAAACAATAAAAAAAAAACTATAAAATCGAATGAATCCACTGATCAGGGAAATGTAAAATAGAATGAATGTCTCTGGATGGGGAATAAATACATCAAAGGCCCATTTCATCAAATAATCGAAATCCGGTGTAAAACGTCTCAAGAATGAAAACACAGCAATATCAATGTGGAGAAAGTCTCAATATTGAGTGTACAGCAATATAGCAGCTATAAATGGTGATCACCACCGAATAGGTCTAATCACAGCCCAGTGTGGATAAGCGCACAGTGTAAATAAGCGCAAATAATTCAGGGATTCAGGGTTGCCTCACTGAGGCTCTTACCGCCCTGCTGATGCTGCAGTGTTCATTCAGTGCAATGGCAGAATGCCCACTCACGTGTGTATTCGGGCACTGATTCCAGGGAGCGGAGAGTGAGGACAATTTTTCCCAAGACGCTGGTTCTACGTGGTGTGAGCGCTCATCTCCGTTTGCTTGGTAGGCGTGTAAAGTAACTGTGAAGATCAGATGATCCGGTCGAAAGGTCAGGTGATCCGATTAGCTGGTTAGCTGCTGCGGTCATGTGACTCACAGGTCCTGTAAGTCACAGGTCCTAAACGGTAATATTGAATGCTGTGTTTCAATGCGAATAAATCAAACTTCATAGGCAAACAGAATTCTTTTGTGCTTCTGGTCCGGACCAGTAGAAGGTGAAGGAAAAGCGCAGCTTGCCAGACGCGTTTTGAGGCTACTTGCCTCTTCTTCAGTAGCACACAACTGCTGCACAATTCAAATGCACTATATACTTTCTATGTTAGAAAGTATATTATAAGTAGATTACACCCCTCAGTATATCACACCTATCGATAGCACACCCATATAATTCCTTAAAAGGACTTTTGTGGCCCTATTAACTAGCGTTTGGTGTCCCTAACAGTTTGTCCCTGCTCCACAAAGCAGCTTCTCCCTACACTGGCAAAACACAGAATGTAAAATGGCAGTATGATCGGGTTCTGTTATAGGGTGGGGGTGTGTCCATGTGCTGAAACGTCTCAATTGGCTGTCCTGTCCCACCTGATGGATGTGTCATGGGTCAAAGTTTGGCGCAATGCAAAAGAATATGACGCATGCGAACATCACCATATGTTCGCATGTTCGGTGAATCGCAAACACGCAAAGTTTACCGCGAAACGACCGCCGGGTGAACCGCAAGGCCATCTCTACATGTAAATACACATAACTAGTTTACAGATGTTCTTACATATCAGATACAAATTCAACGTTCATTTTCTATCTCCAGAATAATTTTGAAAGCTAACTTTACTTTCTTGTAAAAATACGGCCCTTGACACAACTTCAAAGCATACAAAAGCAAAATCACTGTTTTGAACAACTCTTTTCCTGAGGGTGTATGTAAGGTCATGGTTAAAGAGCAGTTTATAAACTCTATCCTTCCTGGGGAAACATTTGAGTACTTAAAGGTCACCAAATACTTGACCTAGACTGTAACCCTTAGATGAGAGAAAAATAAAACTCAATATCAAGCAACCCACTGCACTGTCTGGGGGTATATGTGTATAATAAAAGTTTAAATAAGAATACTAAAGATGAAAAATAAAATAAAAAATTAGTTTCATGTCTGATTCCTCAAAATAAAAAGAATACTCAATTTGTGTCCAAATTGATTTCACACTAATATTGTTTTTTAACAAATGTTTGCTCTTTCTCTATCCCAGCCCCTTTTAAGCTCTTGAATACAATAGCAAAAAAATTGATACTGAGTGATGCTAACACTCACCTAAAGAATTATTAGGAGCACCTGTTCTATTTCTCATTAATGCAATTATCTAGTCAACCAATCACATGGCAGTTGCTTCAATGCATTTAGGGGTGTGGTCCTGGTCAAGACAATCTCCTGAACTCCAAACTGAATGTCAGAATGGGAAAGAAAGGTGATTTAAGCAATTTTGAGCGTGGCATGGTTGTTGGTGCCAGACGGGCCGGTCTGAGTATTTCACAATCTGCTCAGTTACTGTGATCTTCACGCACAACCATTTCTAGGGTTTACAAAGAATGGTGTGAAAAGGGAAAAACATCCAGTATGCGGCAGTCCTGTGGGCAAAAATGCCTTGTGGATGCTAGAGGTCAGAGGAGAATGGGCCGACTGATTCAAGCTGATAGAAGAGCAACGTTAACTGAAATAACCACTCGTTACAACCGAGGTATGCAGCAAAGCATTTGTAAAGCCACAACACGCACAACCTTGAGGCGGATGGGCTACAACAGCAGAAGACCCCACCGGGTACCACTCATCTCCACTACAAATAGGAAAAAGAGGCTACAATTTGCACGAGCTCACCAAAATTGGACTGTTGAAGACTGGAAAAATGTTGCCTGGTCTGATGAGTCTCGATTTCTGTTGAGACATTCAAATGGTAGAGTCCGAATTTGGCGTAAACAGAATGAGAACATGTATCCATCCTCTGATGGCTACTTCCAGCAGGATAATGCACCATGTCACAAAGCTCGAATCATTTCAAATTGGTTTCTTGAACATGACAATGAGTTCACTGTACTAAAATGGGCCCCACAGTCACCAGATCTCAACCCAATAGAGCATCTTTGGAATGTGGTGGAACGGGAGCTTCGTGCCCTGGATGTGCATCCCTCAAATCTCCACCAACTGCAAGATGCTATCCTATTAATATGGGCCAACATTTCTAAAGAATGCTATCAGCACCTTGTTAAATCAATGCCACGTAGAATTAAGGCAGTTCTGAAGGCAAAAGGGGGTCTAACACCGTATTCCTAATAATTCTTTAGGTGAGTGTATATAGCTATGGGTAAACTCATGGTTGACGTTGTTAACAGTGTATTCAAAAACTAATTTCACAGTTGCCTGTGTTCATATTAGAAAGCTTCCAGAAATTTTCATTTATCGGGGGCAGATGGTAGTTAAACTCAAACAGTGTTATGGGTAAAACAGTGACATGTTGGGACCAAGCAGCCAAAAATCATGCCTTAATTGGGTCAGATCCTTTCCATATTTATACACACACACACACACATGTTAATGTTATAAGAAACAGTGGCTTCTTCTGCACATGCATCTAAAAATTATGCTTTAACATAGGCATGCAAGTTTTAATTGTCATAAGAAACAGTGGCTTGTTCTAAAGATGAACAAGCTTGGAAAAATTCCACCTTTTGTTTGGTAGTAGCAGCAATACTGTGCATTTAGAAAGGGTAAGGTGTGTAGGGGGAAGAGTTCCCACACTGGGAGCACCAGCAGAAGCTGTGGCATTGGCTGTGTTGGGGCAGTAGAGGTAATGGAAATGGCAGTAGGGGAGTAGCAGCTTTGGCAGTGGCAGCAGCCACAAGGTAAATAACATAATGGTAGCCAAGCAAACAGCAGAAGTGACATGATATAAGCAGCAGCACTTCGGTATGGAACATGATGGTAGGCAGGTGGACACCAGCATCAGCATGATTGCAGCATCAGCCATACGGTACAGAACATGATGGTAGACAGGCAGACAATGGCAGTGATGTGATGGGGCGCTGTCAGCAATGGCAGATCTATTCGTTGGTGTCAGCTGGAGGTGTGCGTTAATGTTAAGTGAATCAAAGCATCCAAAGTGGAATTCGATCTGAAGTTTAGGAAAAATTGATTACCCACGAATCAGAATTTCTTTGTGCTTCATGGTAGGGAATCACTTGTTTTTTCTAAAATGGCAACTGCATGTGTTACAAAGTGAAAGTAAGAAGTCTGAGAATGCAAGATCACCCATAATGCTGTGCAGCCAGCTAATTCGCAGATTGCCATCCCCTGTGATGTCACAGTCATATAAAAGCCTCATCCTGCTCGGTCTCCGTCATTTCACTGTGAGCTGAGCATAGGGAGAGACGTGACAAACACTTATGTACTAGGGACAGTGTTGATAAAAACTGCTTAAAAAAAAATATTGGATAGAGACAGTGCAGGGACAGTGCAGTGAGATCGTAGGGAGAGCATAGGGAGACAGCAGTGAGAATGCAGGTTGAGCGTAACCACTGTATGCATCTTGTTCAAATGCTGCAACATTCATGGTTAATCTGTTATTTTACACATAGACTTACTGTGCCTCAGTATTAAAGGGCAGTCTAGTATACTGCTGCAATTATTTTGTTCAACTACTGCATCATTCATAGTTAAGCTGTTATTTAATACATAGACTTACTGTGCCACAGTATTATAGGGCTGTCTAATTTATCACCATGTGCATCTTGTTGAACTGCTGAGACATTCATAGTTAGGGCTCGTTCACACGACCGCGTGAAGCCCGTGCCCGTATTGCAGACCGCATTTGCAGATCTGCAATACACGGGTCCCATTCCGTGGCCATTCCGCATCACGGATGCGGACCCATTCACTTCAATGGGGCTGCAAATCCGGAGATGCGGAACGGAACCATGGAACGAAACACTACGGAAGCACTACGGAGTGCTTTCTGATGTTCCGTTCCGTGCTTCCGCACCGCAAAAAGATAGAACTTGCTCTATCTTTTTGCGGAACGGAGGGATCACGAACCCATTCAAGTGAATGGAGCCGTGATCCCTATGCAGCTGCCACACGGCAGGTGCCCGTGCTTAGCGGACCGCAATTTGCGGTCCACAGCACGGGCACAGGCTTCACACGGTCGTGTGAACAAGCCCTTAATCTGTTATTTTAAACATAGACTTACTGTGTATTAGACTCAATATTAACCCCTTAAGGACCCTGGGATTTTCCATTTTTGCCTATTCGTTTTTCATTCCCCGCCTTCCCATAGTCCTAACTTTTTTATTTTTCCATTCACATAGCCTTATGGGGTAGAATTGGGAAAAAAAGTTTTTTTTTTTTTTTTTTTTTTTTTTACACTGTACAGTATGTGGTAAAATTGACCTGATATCTTTATTTTTTAGGTCAGTACGGTTCCAACGATACCACATTCGTATAATTTTTCTTTAATACTGAAAAACAAATTAAAACCTTTGAGGAAATTTTTTTTTTTCATAACCATATTCTGACCCCTATAACTTTTTGTAGCTTTGTGTATGGGGCTGTGTGAGGGCTCATTGTTTGCGGAACAATGTGTTCTTTTCAGTGATACCAATTTTAAGTGTGTGCGACTTTTTAATCACTTTTTATTAAATAATTATTGGGTAGTTAAAGTGACAAAAAATTGCAAATTGGCTGTTTTTATTTTTTTTGCCGTATGCCATTTATATTGTTATATTTTAATAGTATGGGCATTTTCACACGTGGTGATGCCCATGAAGTTTTTTTTTATTGGTTAGGTATTTTTATTCAAAGAAAGGGGGGTGATTTAAACTTTTATCTGTAAAGAATAAATCAAGGCAACTGGACTTACTGTAGCTTTCTTGAAAACGTTTCACTCATTCTTCCAACGAGCTTTCTCAATTCTGAGTGACTGTACAAGAATTCTCTGGGAATAAATATGTAACTGAATCAACATCTGGTAATTATACCCAGCATGGGGTCAGAGGTCATTATACCCAGCATGGGGTCAAAGGTGTTGATTCCATTATCCTAATTGGAGTCAGTAGGTGATAATGACCTCCCAGAAAAAGGTGTCAAGACAGCATTGTATGTGGCAAACAATAGATGTCTAACCCCCCCGTCTCTATTCAAGCTTGGCTTCTCCATTTTTACATAGATGGCCTCCTTCACACCTCGCTTGTACCAATCGGCCTCCTTATCCAAAACACGTACTTGACTGTCTTCAAAGGTGTGACCTGTTTCTTTTAGATGTAAGTACACGGCTAAATCTTGACAAGAGGATTTGGCTCTTCTATTCTGAGCCATACGCTGATGTAGTTGTTGTTTTGTTTCGCCGATATACAGTTCTGAGCATTCCTCATTGCACTGAACTGCGTAAACAATGTTGTCCATCTTGTGTTTAGGCGTTGGGTCTTTTGGGTGAACCAGTTGTTGCCTCAGTGTGTTGCTGGGTTTAAAGCAGACAGGGATGTGATGTTTATTAAAAATCCTTTTGAGTTTCTCAGACACCCCAGCTACATAGGGGATAACCATATTCTTGCGTCTGTCATGCTTCTCGCCCTCACTTGTAGTCTTGGTGCTCTTTCTTCTCCTTCCTTCTGTTTTGACAAAAGCCCAATCTGGATAGCCACAAGTTTTAAGTGCCCCTCTGAAGTGTTTGAATTCCTTCACCTTGGCCTCTGTGCTGGTGGGGATTTTCTCTGCCCGGTGGTGTAGAGTCTGGATGACTCCCAGTTTGTGGTCTAGAGGATGGTGGGAATCAAATAGCAGGTACTAGTCTGTGTGTGTTGGTTTTCGATAGACCTCTATTCCCAGCTTCCTCCCCATCTCCACTGTTATAAGACAGTTAGAAACGCCAGTTTGTTGTTCTGCATATCTTCCCGCGTGAAATTGATGTTATGATCCACTGAGTTGATGTGGTCGGTGAAAGCCTGTAACTCTTGTTTATGAATTTTAACCCAAGTGTCATCCACATATCTGAACCAATGACTCTGTGTAATTCCCATGAAAGTGGTCAGGGCTTTCCTTTCTACTTCCTCCATATACAAGTTCGCTACAATAGGTGAGACTGGCGATCCCATAGCACAGCCATGTTTTTGCTTGTAGAACTTGTCTTTATACTTGAAGTAGGTGGTACTCAGACAAAGATCCAGTAAGGCACACACTTGGTCTGGGCTAAGTTCTGTTCTGCAGCCTAAGGTGTTGTCTAGTAGCAACTGTTTCCTGACTGTTTCAATTGCCTCTGTAGTAGGTATGCAGGTGAAGAGGGATGTAACATCATAGGGGACCATTGTTTCTTCTGTGCCCAATACCATGTTCTGGATTTTGGTGGTGAAATCCTGAGAGTTCTGTATGTGACGTTGTGTGTTTCCAACCAAGGGCGCTAGGATTCTGGCTAAGTATTTTGCCACATTGTAGGTCACAGAGTTGATGCTGCTGGGTATAATTACCAGATGTTGATTCAGTTACATATTTATTCCCAGAGAATTCTTGTACAGTCACTTAGAACTGAGAAAGCTATGCAGGTGAATTTTTGGTGGTGAAATCCTGAGAGTTCTGTATGTGATGTTGTGTGTTTCCAACCAAGGGTGCTAGGATTCTGGCTAAGTATTTTGCCACATTGTAGGTCACAGAATTGATGCTGCTGGGTATAATTACCAGATGTTGATTCAGTTACATATTTATTCCCAGAGAATTCTAGTACAGTCACTCAGAATTGAGAAAGCTTGTTGGAAGAACGAGTGAAACGTTTTCAAGAAAGCTACAGTAAGTCCAGTTGCCTTGATTTATTCTTTACAGATATACCATGACCTGGATAAATGAGAACCTTCACAGAGATTTAAACTTTTATTTTTTTATTTTTATTTTATATTTGTAAAAACTTTTTTTTAAACTTTTTTTAAGTCACCTTGGGTGACAATAAATGGCAATCATTTGATTGCCCATAGTATTCAGTGATGGCTAAATAGCCATCATTGAAGACTTTATTTGCACTATATCAATACAAGGCTGCCACCTAGTGGCCTGTATTGATATATACATCTAATTGACTTTGACGCCTGCTTGAGGCTTTGGTCAATTAGTGCAAGGTAACAGGTTCCCTGATGTCAGTCGGGGAACGCTGTTACCGGACCGGAACCTCGTGACTTCCGGTTCCGGTCTGTGCAGATGCCGCGGTCACATTTGACCACGGCATCTGAAGGGTAAGATGTATGCGATCAGCCTAATGGCTGATCGCATACATGTGCCGCGGGTCTCTGCTATTTAAAATAGCAGAAACCCCGCGGCTAAGGCGCCCTCTGCACGTCCGAGTGGGCGCCTCGTTTAGGGATCGAACCCATGACGTACAGCTACGTTATGGGTCCTTAAAGGGTTAAAGGACAGTCTAATATGTCATTGCATGCAATTTGTTCAACTGCTGTGACATTCATAATTAATCTGTCATTTTACACATAGACTTACTATGCGTCAGACTCTGTATTAAAGGGTGGTCTAATATATTGCCTCATGCATCTTTTTCAACTGCTGCGACATGCATACTTAATCCATTAAATTACTGATAGAGTGGCCAACAGACAGTTGCTTGGACCCTCCAGAGGAACGGACGGTGGCAAAAATGTTGCTGTAGTTGACACAAATAGCAGCAGAAGGAGAGGGGGTGGTAAAAGCCGCAGCATCAGGCCAGAGTTTCCACTGTCATCCAGTGGTCGTGTTTTGACCAACAAGTAAGCTGTACTGGAATAGTTGGCTCTTTAACGTCATCTCAAGTGACACAGATACACACAGCCAGGAGTCGCTGGATTACTCTGACACCACACTTTGTTAGCATGGCTCAGGAACTGCCACTGTTCCCTCATCTGTGCGGAACCCACCTCTTACTTTTGCTCCTCCTTCTGCTAGCCAAGTAATGTATGCAGCTAGCTCTGCTCCGTTTTTTAATGAGGGTAATCTTTGTCAAGACAGTCAGCAGTTACAGTCCAGCCCAGGCTTGGAGGAGTGGTCCGCTGCTGATTCCTCTAGGCATGCAACTACCGATGATGACAGTCGGGTGGGAGCACATGTTGCGAAAGGTCAGGGACATGCACAAGAGACAGATGAGGGTGACACAAATGACGCCCAAATAGATGTAGATGATGATGTAGCGGATCGCATGTGGGAGTCGGGTGAAGAGGGGGCATCATCATCATCAGGAGCGAGAGTGGCAGCATGCCAATGAGACAGCAGGGTGTAACTGTGCCCATGAAACAGCAGTGTGGAAGTACAGTAGTAGGAGAGGGTCACACTGTCTGCTATTCAGGAGATTACCTGTGAGGAAGACACTAGAAGTGCACTGGTTCATAAAGGCAGTGGCAGGCAGTGGTGGAGGAAAAATGCCATTCTTGCTAGTGTGGGAATTTCAAGTCACTGGGGGACATTAGTATGGTGGTATGCAGGATTTGTGGGCAGAAGGTCAGGCGCAGCCAGGGTGCTAATGTTAGCATGAGGGCCCTGTGTCAACACATGGAGCATCACCATTAAGTGACATGTGAAAACAGTGCCACTCTTTTAGTCACACTGGCCCGCACCCCCCTCTCCAGCAGTCAGGGCTCGTCAACATCAGCAGAAAAGCTGTCATTCCTTCCCATTGACTTCAATGTTGTCTATTGCTCCTGATGTCCCTGCTCCTCCTTCTCCTCGTCACCTGTTTCGACAGCAATCAATCACCGAGGTGATTGCAAAAAGACTACATTATGCATGTGCTCATCCAATGGCGCAGAAGTTGAACGTGCACCTGTCCAAGTTGCTAGTACTACAGTCCCTCCCTGTCACGAGGGTGTCAAGACCCACGCCTGACTCCGTTATACCCGGGGTCAGGAAGTCACAGCGGTTGGCTTCGCGCTCTATGTAAGATAGGGCTGTTTCCTTATGGTAGCTTTCTGGGTTTGCTTTGCAACCCTTTTTGGCTCACTCAGGGATCCGTAGCTCCTTCTCCTCAGCTGTTCCTTGTCCAGCACTCCCAACCTCCTTATATTCCCCTCTCACACTTCTCTGGTTGCCAGATATAGAGCTTCCTGCCTGGACTTCTATACTGACCCTCTGGAGCTGTGTTGCTGCGTTCTCTGGTTCTCTGGTCCAGAACGTTACCCTCCGGATCCCTGTTGGACCTTTGTGGTCTGCTGTGGTCGCCCACCTGGGTGTATGTGTTTGTCTGTATTGTCTGTCCTCTCCCTGGTGTTTCCCTCTTAGTGTCAGTGGTGCGGACTAGCGATCCCACCGGCCCGTTCACTATCTAGGGCTCATTCTAGGGAAAGCCAGGGTTTAGGCACGTGATCGCCGCACGGGTGAGGAACCCGTCTAGGGACGTCAGGGCAGTCAGGGGTCACCACCTTTCCCTCTCCCTTGCCAGCCGCAAGGTGAGTCAGGGGTCACCACCTTTCCCTCTCCCTTGGGCAGGGCTTTCCCTTTTCCCTCCCTGTGTGTGACGCCGGTCATTACACTCCCTTTTCATGTTGTAGACTATAGAAGTAGTATGTAGTAGAATATGAAAATTATTATTTGTTTATGCACCTCTTAGGGGGGCCAGGTTTCAATCATGACCATGCTCATCTTTTGCTGGCTTTACTTCTTCTAAATCATTCTTTGTGCTCTCCATGTCCGAGAAAAGTCAGCAAGATGCAGAGGGGACGAGCTGGATATTCCTGATGACATATCATCGTTATTAGATGATTTGGAAAAGGAGGAAAAGCAGATCGCAGAAGAAGGGTCTTCAGCTTGCAGGGAGGGTGGCTGGGGTTAGAGAAGTGGGTTCGCAACTATGGGGCGGTGGGACGGTTTTGAGGGGGTTTCTTCTTCTGTCACTCTGGGAATGCCCCACGACCATTTTTCTCTCCTCTTTAATCAGTTTGTTGTATCCAACTGGCGGTCACCTTCTGCGCCACGAGGTACTCTTCATATGTAGATTCAGGATGCAAGAGTTAAAGGTAAGTATAACTTTTATTATTAGGGAAAATGTATATAGTGGTCAACTATTGACCCCATGTGGCCACTTTATGTAATTCTCATACAAAAGGGGTATTTTCTGGAGATTATAGGCCAGCATATAAGCAGCAATAATTTGCATATTGTGCCACGCACCTAACCAGCCAAACCCCATACCAGCACCAGCCCCTGTTTGGCCGCCATATTATTTGGCAGCTACTAGTTTTCAGACTCATGTCCCTTATGACAATAATCCCGCGGCTATGTTTGATCCATCCACTATGTTCGACCCATCTCGTATTAACCAGAATACATGTTTAAAGAGAAATAACATGTGGTTCATATTATTATATTTGTATAGTTTTCGATTTTACTCTTAAAATATGGAAATCAATCCTTTTTTTTAAAGGGATGCATATCTGCAGAGTTAAATAATTTCTGCTCTCTCAGTAGTTTTTTTTTTTACAGAGTGTCACGTATCGGGGACCAGACTGGCCCATCGCGTCTTGTGATAAGGGTTGCCCAAGCCCCTCAGGCCGATTCACCTCACGCCCTCACACGCTGTTACGCCCTACGCCGGGCCGTAACTTGAGCATAAATTGCCACCTGAAGCCTGCAAGCACACCCACACACTAACACAAAACTTTCACTGCCACCACCCGTCAGTTATAAGGTCGACAGGACACCCCTGAGTGTTCCACTTGCAAGCAGACACACACACACGGTAGTAAGCCTCACGGAAAAACAACATACAGCCTCAGACTGCACACATAATCTTCATGGAGCTAACAGGTTCTTAAGGTTACAAGACAAACCATCAAACTTTTAGGTTTATAGTATAAAAAATAGACAGTACTTGGTTACAAAAAATGATTAACAAGAGACATACATAAATGGCAAACAATTGTAAAATAAAAACGAGAAAACAAATAAAGTTCTAATACTTAACATTTGTGTGGTAAAAGTCCTTTCCTCCCAGGAGATTTTGGGCAGAGTAATGTTGCACAAACAAATTCAATTGGATCTCCCACTTTGTGACACCCAAATATCCCAATAATCCCATTTTTATGTCTTTTCTCCAGGTGCAGGCCTGAGGGGTATTTTCCCTCCCATCTCTGACTCAGTCCCTCTGGGCCAAGCTTCATTACCCATGCAGACGGCCCACTGGCCATCTAGGGAACAGGTAAGAAACTATCAAAAAGATAGTTTCCCAGTTGCCCTGGTGAAGATACAGACCCCAGACCTTCTTCATAAATCATATCTCATCGTTACGAGTCCTAGCATATCAAACGAGACACGTCCAGGACGCTCGGAAGATGAGATCCTTATTTTAAGAAGATGAAGGCGAGTTGATACGCCATGTCTGGTGTCCATGCGATGCCCCCATCATACCATATATGATGAGCTGGGTTTTGGAGACGTCAGCCCCATCCTGAACAAGTTATGAAGGATTACAACTTATTGTTCATTCTCTGGTATGAAGCTCCTGTGCTGACACATGGCACCGGAGAGTCTGCTGTCCTTTGTCCTGAGTGTAACCAGCAAACGGGCCCATCCTGGTTAGTATCTATGTGCTAACTAACCCTCCGTCGAGCAGTTTGCTTTTTTCACAGGTATGAGGCAGACAACTCGGCACTATATGCAGCCTTCAACCAATTCATCTATGGCTGCTGGCCTGGCAATACAAATACATAAATACATACTATATATGAATGTGAATCACACTGGACTATGTTACACTACGACATATACCCATAAAACATATAATAATATCACAGCAAACATTATAACTAGGAATAAGGCGGTCCTTTACAATTTTAATGTGTACATTTTTTTTTATTCTCAGACCATTTTTGAAAGTTCTTCATTGTTTTCAGACCATATAGCACATGGCCCATTTTTGGTTTTGCATTTTATTTTTTTCCTCCCAACGCTCTAATAGCCATAACTTTCCATTCATGTATGTGGGCTTATTTTTTGGGGAATAAGCTTTACTATTTTAGGGTACACCATTCAATTTACTATGTTTGTTATTGGAAAATAGGAAAAAAATATTCTTTAAGGGGTTAAATAAAAAAAATACTATTCCCCCAAGATTTTGGTGGTTTTGACTGGTTTTTAATTTTTTGTAATATTTTAATAGTTCAGATATTTTCGGACAAGGCCATCCCTAATATGTTTTTTTGTATTTTTGCTTAAATATTGTTAAATGTAAAATTGGAAAAGGGAGATTAATTAAACTTTATTTTAATTTTTTTTAACTTTTACAGTGGTGACTTTTAACCCCCTTAGGGAGCTAGAACCTGGGATCTTTTGATTCCTTGTTCTATTCACCCTAATAGAAATCTATTAGGGTGAATAGCATTTTGACATGCAGGGAAGTTACCATGGCAGTCAAAGCATCCAGGCTGCCATTGTAACCGATAGGAGCCCCGCTATTTCACTGCGGGGGCTCGGATTGGAAGACAGAGTGAGGCGAATCCCTCTGCCTTATATCACAGAAGCCGCGATTGGTGTTGACATCTGAGGGGTTAAATGATGAGTAGAGATGAGCAAATTGAATCCAGCGAAGTGGAATTCGATCCGAATTTCAGGATAAATTTGATTCGCCGTTAAGCCGAATTTCCTTGTGCTTAGTGGTAGCAAATCGATTGAACCTGAAATAGTGTAAAAAAAAATAAATCAAAGTTACATCCTCTATTTGCTCACAACTGGCCGGCCACTTCCGTCTTGATTGAAGATCTCGGCCGAAACCCGGCTGATTTAACGACATCATCTCGGGCCGCGCGAGATTTTGCACAAGATCTTCAAGCAAGATGGCCACCATCTCGACAGCAAATGGAGGCGGTAAGTATGATTTAACTTTTTTATTTTAATTTTAAACTGTATTATTACTCTCAGATGCCGCTATCATGTATGAATGCGGCATCTGAGCGGTACAATGATGCGGAGTGATCACATTAAGCACACAGCAGCTCTCAGCTTCCCCTTCACCATTCGAGCACGGATGACGCACCCGGGTGCGTAATGGTAAATTTGAAAATGATGGGGAGTGGCGCCATCGCAGTAATTCATCACAAAATAAAATAAAAATTTAAATTCGGCAAAGCAGCTGAATCGAATTTCCCAAAAGTTCGCTCATCTCTGATGATGACGTTTGGTGGGATTCCCCGTCATTGCGGCCAGGTGTCTGCTGTATAATACAGCCGGCACCTGCCGCATATGGAGCGGACTCACTGCCACATGCGCTGCCATACATTTCTTCAGCCACTGTGATGTACAGATATACCTGATTTATAGCAATTCATGACAAATTATTTCATAATGAATCAAATTTCTTGTTGAAGTTCGGTGAATCGGCCGAATCTAATTTTTCTAAACTTTGCTCATATCTAGTGTGCGTGTAAAAATATTTATGGATTTATGTCTCGCTCCTGTTGACAAAAGTTATGTTTTATACACTGGCGGAGGACAAGTTTGTCCATTTGGGGATGATGATGCTACCTGCTTCAAATCCTCTCTGAGATGATACTGGAGGCTGGACAAGACAGTACAGAGAGTACATACTAGGCCAATTCTGGCCACTGTTCCAATTTGGCTGCTCAAAAGTCCATAGTGTCAGGGACCACGGTATGCGCCGGAGAATGGCCATAGTCCAGGTAGGACTGATCTTGGGTGTTGAGACGGTACGTCTCCCTTTGCTGATTTGTGTCAGCCTAGCACAGCACATTAAATAATTACTACGTCATATTAATGATACTGAATTGGCTGCCGCAGCAACATCTGCTGCTTGTGGTAGTGGAGATGGTGGGAGGTGGGTGATTCGGCTTTGGGCAGAGAGGGGTCTCCTAGTCAGACATGAGAGCAGCAGGTGTCTGCTTGCCAAAAGCTAAAGCAAACTGCGTATACAGTGTATCCTGGTAATAAAGTAATTTATACTTCCTTTCGGCAATAGGAAAATCTTCTGCCATTTTGCTTTAGTAGCGAGGATCTAAAAGCATGGCTATTCAGTAATCAACAGATTGCTTGATGGTAAGGATCTGTCATCTGTCATTACATAAGTAAGCAAGCATAAAGCTTGCCATTCTCATGAGCGTGCCTGAGGACCCAGTTCTTTCTGGTTCTATCCCCACTGAGATGATTGGTCATCTTTACCAATGACATTGTCATGGGGCAATCTCTATGTGGGTCCCCAACAGCTACAGAGCAGCCAGCAAGATGCATAAAACAAAATAAGCTACAAATTGACAATCCAACTGTGAGCGCTGCAGGTTTCGGGTGTGGTGGGTTCTGTTCACACTAAGTTTCAATCTCCAAAGTCAAGTAGAAACATAAATAAGTACATAAATCCCTGGCATGTGCAGCATGATTGGAATAGCAGATCCACAATACACCAGGAAAAACCAAAATCGGATTAAAGCAACAAGATAAAAACAGACCGCAATGCTGGTGTGCTACCTCCGCTTTCCCGATGTACGTTTTGCTCTTGCTTCCTCCAGGGGGCATGTCGTATACGCACCCCAGCTGGATTTAAATGTCCTTCAATCTCCTCCCCTTATCACAGGAAGACAATCTCACAATCAGCCACATTCCGGTAACAGGAAGTACACATACCGCCATGTTGGAAATGGGCAAGAGAGTCTACATTATATAGCATGTAGCTGGCAACCTGTCCCAATGTGCCAGGAACCTATCAGTATTGCCGGGGGGTAACAGGCCTATTACTTATTATTACACACCTTACATTTGTGAGTAAAATATATAATCTAATATCAGACATGATATTAGTAAAAAACAATCGGACAAATAGATTACAGTGAAAGTGACAAAGTGCAAAGTGCTAGTGCCGACATGTGACTTGTGAAAAACAAAAAAGTAAAAAAAAAAGTGACATGCAACAATGTGAAACAAAAATATATATGATTGACTTATATCAAAGTTATATAGACTCCCTGATCACCACACTACACTACACCCCCGGTCACTTATTAACCCCTTAATAACCCCTGATCACCCCTGATCACCCCATATGGACTCCCTGATCACCCCCCTGTCATTGATCACCCCCCTGTAAGGCTCCATTCAGACATCCGTAAAATAGAATGTCAATCGTACCAATGCAACATATAGTGTCATGATTATCAAATAAGGTTAAACTAAATAAGCAGCGAATACCAATGCAACATATAGTGTCATGATTATCAAATAAGGTTAAACGTAATAAGCAGTGAATAAGATATGTATGAAAAAAAAAGTATATTAATGTAAACATTTTTATATTAAGAGACAATAGTCGTAAGTATCCTTATCCTAATCAGTCTGATCCACCCCCCAAAACACACACAAGTCCGGCATAATAGAACATGATCTATTTCTCTTTTCTCTCTCTTTTATTCTTCCCCTTTTCCTTATGTCCTTTTTCTTTTCCATTTGAATTCTCCCCCTTTCCATGTCGATGCGCCATACAGACTCCATTTGCCACAGATTTCTTGTTGATGCACCATATAGGCTCCATTTGCCACAGACAGCCCTAGGAAATACATGAACCTCAGAAAAATGCAGAAAAGAAAAACACGCAAGTACAAAAATCAAGAATGGATCAGATTGGTAGTTCCAACCCAGCTAGGTAAGTATGCCATGAAGCCCAACTCTATGGAGCGTACGGCTTATTGTCATCCTATGTACAGATACTCTAGTCTCTGCTGTGGAACTCTGCAGCTCCTCCAGGGTTACCTTAGGTCTCTGTGCTGCCTCTTTGATTAATGCCCTCCTTGCGCAGTATGTGAGTTTTGGTGGGCGGCCGTCTCTTGGCAGGTTTGCTGTTGTGCCATGTTCTTTCCATTTGGTTATGATAGATTTGACGGTGCTCCTGGGGATCATCAAAGATTTGGATATTTTTTTATAACCTAACCCTGACTTGTACTTCTCAACAACATTGTCCCTTACTTGTTTGGAGAGTTCCTTGGTCTTCATGGCAGTGCTTGGTTAGTGATGCCTCTTGCTTAGGTGTTGCAGCCTCTGGAGCCTTTCAAAAAAGGTGTGTATATGTAATGACAGATCATGTGACTCTTAGATTGGACACAGGTGGACAAAATTTCACTAATTAAGTGACTTCTGAAGGTAATTGGTTGCACCAGAGCTTTTTATGGGCTTCCTAACAAAGGGGGTGAATACATACGCACATGCCAATTTTATGTTTTATATTTCTAAACAATATTTTTTTAAATATATTTTTCTCATTTCACTTCACTAACTTAGACTATTGTGTTCTGATCCATCACATAAAATTCAGATTAACAAAACATTGAACTTAAGGCTGTAATGTAACAAAACACGAAAAAGGTCAAGGGGGTGAAGATTTTTGCAAGGCACTGTATATAATAAGTCCATTCGCTCATCCCTAATCATGGGCATCACTGCATCTGAAACCGCCCATACTATTAAAATATAAAAATATCTTTCCAATACCGTGAATTTGCCATTTTCTCATCGCTTCTCTTACCCCAAAAAATGTAATAAAATGTGATAAAAAAGTCACACACATTTCGGAATGGTATCAATAAAAAACTACAGATCATCCCACAAAATATGAGTCCCCACGCAGCTCGGTAGATAAAAACGTTATGGAGGTCAGAATATAGTGATGTTAAAAACATTTTTTTTTAATTTTAATCTATTTTTACACTATTTTTACACTATTTAGACATAAAAAAAACTATACATATGTGGTATCGTTGTAATCATACTGACCCATAGAATGAAGGGCACAGGTCAGTTTTGCCACTTAGGGAACGCCATAGGGACAAAAATTATAAAACGGCAGAGGAATTGCATTTCTTTCCAATTCCACCACATTTGGAATTTTTTTCCCACTTCCCACTGCATTGTATGCCATGTTAAATGGTGGCATTAGAAAGTACAATTGTCCCGCAAAAAAAAAAGCTCTTATATGGATATGTTAATGGAAAAATAAAAAAGTTATGGCTCAAGAAAGATAGGGAAGAAAAAGAAAAAAGCAAAAATGAAAAAAAAAACTCCAGTATTAAAGGGGTTAATTAATAAAAAAAAATCATCTAAATGTCAAACAATAGTTGCAAGCTCACTCCAGCAGGGGAATGGCATAAAAACTAGACATACACTGAACAAAAATATAAATGCAACACTTTCGGTTTTGCTCTCATTTTGCATGAGCTGAACGCAAAGATTTGAACATTTTCTACAATCACAAAAGACCCATTACTCTCAAATATTGTTCACAAACCTGTCTAAATCTGTGTTAGTGAGTACTTCTCCTTTGCCAAGATAATCCATCCCACCTCACAGGTGTGGCACATCAAGGTGCTGATTAGAAAGCATGAATATTGCACAGGTGTGCTTAGACTGCCCACAATAAAAGACCCCACTCTGAAATGTGCAGTATGATCACACAGCACAATGCTATAGATGTCACAATGTTTGAGGGAGCGTGCAATTGGCATGCTGACTGCAGGAATGCCTACCAGAGCTGTTGCCCGTGCAATGAATGTTCATTTCTCTACCATAAGCCATCTACAAAGGCATTTCAGAGAATTTGACAGTACATCCAACCAATCTCACAACCGCAGACCATGTGTAACCACACCAGCCCAGGACCTCCACATCCAGCATGTTCACCTCTATGATCGTCTGAGACCAACCACCCGGACAGCTGCAGCAACAATCGGTTTGCATAACCAAAGAATTTCTGCACAAACTGTCAGAAACCGTCTCAGGGAAGCTCATCTGCATGCTCGTCGTCCTCATCGGGGTCTGGACCTGACTGCAATTCGTCATCGTAACCGACTTGAGTGGGCAAATGCTCACATTCTATGGCATCTGGCACGTTGGAGAGGTGTTCTGTTCATGGATGAGTCCCGGTTTTCACTGTTTAGGGCAGATGGCAGACAGCGTGTATGGCGTCTTGTGGGTGAGCGGTTTGCTGATGTCAACATTGTGGATCGAGTGGCCCATGGTGGCGGTGGGGTTATGGTATGGGCAGGCATATGTTATGGACAACGAACACAGGTGCATTTTATTGATGGCATTTTTAATGCACAGAGATACCATGATGAGATCCTGAGGCCCATTGTTGCAGCATGATAATGCACGGCCCCATATTGCAAGGATCTGTACACAATTCCTGGAAGCTAAAAACATCCCAGTTTTTGCATGGCCAGCATACTCACCGGACATGTCACCCATTGAGCATGTTTGGGATGCTCTGGATCGGCGTGTTCCAGTCCCTGCCAATATTCTGCAACTTTGCACAGCTATTGAAGGAGTAGACCAACATTCCACAGGCCACAATCAACAACCTGATCAACTCTATGCAACGGAGATGTGTTGCACTGCATGAGGCAAATGGTGGCCACACCAGATACTGACTGGTTTTACTGACCACCCCCCACCCCAGTAAGGCAAAACTGTGCACATTTCAGAGTGGTCTTTTATTGTGGGCAGTCTAAGGCACACCTGTGCAATAATCATGCTGTCTAATCAGCACCTTGATATGCCACACCTGTGAGGTAGGATGGATTATGTCGTGCTCACTAATAGAGATTTAGACAGATTTGTGAACAATATTTGAGAGTAATGGGTCTTTTGTGTATGTAGAAAATGCTTCAGATCTTTGAGTTCAGCTCATGCAAAATGGGAGCAAAACTGAAAGTGTTGCATTTATATTTTTGTTCAGTGTAGTTAAAGTTCCACCAAACTTATCAAACAACTTAAAATGTTTGAAAAATTTGATGCAAGTAATGACAATGTAGACTTAAGCAAAACTGACTTCAATAATATACCTTATGATATATCACCCTCATGTTATTTTATGATAACCCAGTTGGGCAGATATACTTATTTGGTCTAAAAGTAAGTCACTGTAAACTTAGGAGGTAATGTAGCAATATGTGACTTGTTAGTCCTTTTTGTAGTGTCTGCCTAGTTTAAAACCTTTTTGCTAAAATACAGTACAAAATGTTGCATGCCATTTGTTAAATTTGGCAAGAAATATCTATGGATTTTTCTGTCTAATCTTATTAATTATTTATCAGTTTGTATGCCACCAGGGGTATACTTGTAACTTTTTTGCAACTTTGTCATAACGTTGACACAAATGCCTACTCCACCAACAAAACAGGCAAAATCACTCCACTTTTCTGGATGAGCGCACATAATACATTGCATAGTTTATAAGGCCAAAACAAGACATCTGTCCATCCAGTTTCGGCCTGTTAATCCTGCAAGTTGATCCAGAGGAAGGCAAAAAAAAAAAAACGTGAGGTAGAAGCCAATTTTCCTCACTTAAAGGGAAAAAAATTCCTTCCCGACTCCAATCAGGCAATCAGAATAACTCTCTGGATCAACGACCCATCTCTAGTAACTATAGCCTGTAATATTATTACATTTTAGAAATACATCCAGGCCCCTCTTGAATTCTTTTAGTGAACTCACCATCACCACCTCCTCAGGCAGAGTTCAATAGTCTCACTGCTCTTACTGTAAAGAATCATCTTCTATGTTTGTATACAAACCTTCTTTTCTCCAGACGCAGAGGATGTCCCCTCGTCACAGTCACAGTCCTGTGGATAACTAGATGATGGGAGAGATCTCTGTACTGTCCCCTGATATATTTATACATAGCTATTAGCTCTCCCCTCAGTCGTCTTTTTTCTAAAGTACATAAACCTAATTTTGATAATCTTTCAGGGTACTGTAGTCCCCCCATTCTAGTTATTACTTAAGTTGCCCTCCTCTGAACCCTCTCCAGCTCTGCTATGTCTTCCTTGTTCACAGGAGCCCAGAACTGTACACAGTACTCCATGTGTGGTCTGACTAGTGATTCGAAAAGTGGCAGAACTATGTTCTCATCACGGGCATCTATGCCCCTTTTGATGCAACCCATTATCTAATTGGCCTTGGCAGCAGCTACCTGACACTAGTTTCTACGGCTTAATTTGCTGTTCACTAAAATTCCTAGGACCTTTTCCATGTCAGTGTTACCCAGTGTTTTAATGTATGAGGGACTTGCATTATTCCTTCCCATGTGCATAACCTTACATTTGTCAGTGCTAAACCTCATATTTCACTTCTCTGCCCAAGCCTCCAATCTATCAAGATCCCTCTGCAGCAGTATACTGTCCTCCTCCGTGTTAATTACTTTACACAGTTTAGTGTCATCTGCAAAAATTGATATTTTACTGTGCAAGCCTTTTACAAGATCATTAATAAATATATTAAAGAGAATAGGGCCCAATACTGACCCCTGAGGTACTCCAGTAGTGACAGTGACCCAATCTGAGTGTGTACCGTAAATAACCACCCTCTGTTTTCTATCCCTCAGCCAGTTACTTACCCACATACAGACATTTTCTCCCAGTCCAAGCATTCTCATTTTATATACTAACCTTTTATGTCGTACATTGTCACATGCTTTGGAGAAGTCCAGATATACGACATCCATTGATTAACCGCTGTCAAGTCTAATACTTACCTCCTCAAAGAAACTGATTAAATTATTTTGACATGACTGATCCCTCATGAAGCTATGCTGATATGGCGTTATTTGCTTATTTTTATTGAGGTACTCCAAGATAGCATCTCTTACAAAACCTTCAAACAGTTTACCCACGACAGATGTTAAACTTACCGGCCTATACAGGGAGTGCAGAATTATTAGGCAAGTTGTATTTTTGAGGATTAGTTTTATTATTGAACAACAACCATGTTCTCAATGAACCCAAAAAACTCATTAATATCAAAGCTGAATATTTTTGGAAGTAGTTTTTAGTTTGTTTTTAGTTTTAGCTATTTTAGGGGGATATCTGTGTGTGCAGGTGACTATTACTGTGCATAATTATTAGGCAACTTAACAAAAAACAAATATATACCCATTTCAATTATTTATTTTTACCAGTGAAACCAATATAACATCTCAACATTCACAAATATACATTTCTGACATTCAAAAACAAAACAAAAACAAATCAGTGACCAATATAGCCACCTTTCTTTGCAAGGACACTCAAAAGCCTGCCATCCATGGATTCTGTCAGTGTTTTGATCTGTTCACCATCAACATTGCGTGCAGCAGCAACCACAGCCTCCCAGACACTGTTCAGAGAGGTGTACTGTTTTCCCTCCTTGTAAATCTCACATTTGATGATGGACCGCAGGTTCTCAATTGGGTTCAGATCAGGTGAACAAGGAGGCCATGTCATTAGATTTTCTTCTTTTATACCCTTTCTTGCCAGCCACACTGTGGAGTACTTGGACGCGTGTGATGGAGCATTGTCCTGCATGAAAATCATGTTTTTCTTGAAGGATGCAGACTTCTCCCTGTACTACTGCTTGAAGAAGGTGTCTTCCAGAAACTGGCAGTAGGACTGGGAGTTGAGCTTGACTCCATCCTCAACCCGAAAAGGCCCCACAAGCTCATCTTTGATGATACCAGCCCAAACCAGTACTCCACCTCCACCTTGCTGGCGTCTGAGTCGGACTGGAGCTCTCTGCCCTTTACCAATCCAGCCACGGGCCCATCCATCTGGCCCATCAAGACTCACTCTCATTTCATCAGTCCATGAAACCTTAGAAAAATCAGTCTTGAGATATTTCTTGGCCCAGTCTTGACGTTTCAGCTTGTGTGTCTTGTTCAGTGGTGAAACATAGAAACATAGAAACATCGTCATAGATGGTCGTCTTTCAGCCTTTCTTACCTTGGCCATGTCTCTGAGTATTGCACACCTTGTGCTTTTGGGCACTCCAGTGATGTTGCAGCTCTGAAATATGGCCAAACTGGTGGCAAATGGCATCTTGGCAGCTGCACGCTTGACTGTTCTCAGTTCATGGGCAGTTATTTTGCGCCTTGGTTTTTCCACACGCTTCTTGCGACCCTGTTGACTATTTTGAATGAAACGCTTGATTGTTCGATGATCACGCTTCAGAAGCTTTGCAATTTTAAGAGTGCTGCATCCCTCTGCAAGATATCTCACTATTTTTGACTTTTCTGAGCCTGTCAAGTCCTTCTTTTGACCCATTTTGCCAAAGGAAAGGAAGTTGCCTAATAATTATGCACACCTGATATAGGGTGTTGATGTCATTAGACCACACCCCTTCTCATTACAGAGATGCACATCACCTAATATGCTTAATTGGTAGTAGGCTTTCGAGCCTATACAGCTTGGAGTAAGACAACATGCATAAAGAGGATGATGTGGTCAAAATACTCATTTGCCTAATAATTCTGCACTCCCTGTAGTTTCCGGGCTCTGTTTTTGAAACCTTTTTTAATATTGGCATCACATTTGCTGCGCCATTCCTTTGAAATACTCCCTGTCAGTATAGAGTCCTTAAATATCAGCAATAAGGGTCTGGCTATGACATTACTTAATTCTGTTAGGATACGGAGGTGCATAGCATCTGCTCCTGGCGATTTGTCTATTTTAATCTATTTAAGAAGCCGCTGTACTTCTTCCTGGGTCAGACAGGGCACTTTTAATGGGGAATTTATTTTTACATTCTGCATTTCATCTGGCAGTTTATTTTCCTCAGTGAATACAGAAGAGAAAAAGTTTTGCTCTCTTTGGCAATTAATCTCTCGGTCTCTAGTTTGGCTGCTTTTATTTGTTTTTTACATATTCTATGTTTTTCCTTATAGTTTTTCAGTCCTCCCTCGCTACCCTCTTGTTTTAGTGATTTAAATTCTTTCTTTTTGTAATGTATTGCTTTCTTTACAGTTCAAATTATCCACATTGTTTTCCTTGTTCCTTAACCTTTTATTCCCATATGGTATGTACCGCTCACAATTAGATTTTAGGATGCTTTTAAAAATATCCCATTTTGTGGCTGTATTTTTATTTTTGAGGACATTGTTGGTTAGTTAGGCCTATGGCCTCTCTTAGTTGGCTAAATTTAGCTTTTTTGAAGTTTGGTATTCAAATACCAAATAGATATGTTCCTCCCTGAAGAAACACTCTTTTGAATGACAATTGGAAGGTTATTACTTTATGGTCACTATTTCCCAGGTGTCCCCCAACCTGCACATCTGTTGTTCTGTCAGGTCTATTGGTTAATACTAAGTTCAGTATGGCTGTCCCTCTAGTCAGGTCCTGAACCAGTTGGGAAAGTTAATTGTCTTTGGTTATTGCCAAGAACCTGTTTCCGTTATGAGATGTACAGGTTTCAGTTTCCCAGTCTATATCTGGGTAGTTGAAGTCCCCTATAATGACGACCTCATTATGATTTGCCGCCTTGTCTATCTTGTTTAGTAGTAGATTTTCTGTGGACTCTGGTATATTAGGTGGTTTATAATAAACTCCTATTAGTATTTTATTATAGTTTTTTCCTCCATGTATTTCTACCCACAGTGACTCCACATGTACATGTCCCTCAATGATATCTTCTTGGAGTGTGGGCTTTAGACAGGACTTTACATAAAGTCAGACCCCTCCTCCTCTCCGGTTTTGGCGATCCTTTCTAAAAAGACTGTAACCCTGTAAATTAACTGCCCATTCATAGCTATCATCCAGCCATGTCTCAGTTATTCCCACTATGTCATAGTCCTCCTCACACATCACTAATTCCAGTTCCCCAGTTTTATTAGTCAGGCTTCTGGCATTGGTATACATACAATTAAGAGTTTTATGTATATTTGTTACCCTACACCTTTCCTTCAGAACTGTTCTAGTCCCTCCTTCCATTCCACCCCCAATCCCATTACTTTGCCCCCGGTCTCTATCTGCACTTCCCATCCTATAACGTAATTCCCTCCCCCCAGCCCCTAGTTTAAACACTCCTCCAACCTTCTAGTTATCTTCTCACACAACACAGCTGCCCCTTCCCCATTGAGGTGCAGCTCATCCCTACGATAGAGCCTGTAGCCGACAGAGAAGTCGGCCAGGTCTCCAGGAACCCAAACCCATCCTTCCTACACCAGCCACTTGTTAACCTCTCTAATCTCCCGCTGCCTTTTTTGTGTGGCTCATGGTACAGGTAGTATTTTGGAACACCGCTTTCTAACTGTTATCCAGCTACCTACCTTACTTTCCTGAACCTCCTCGCTACCACCCTCCCCCACATCTACCCCATAGAGTGCTTTCTCATTGAGGAGCAAACTCTTTTCTAAATTGCCAATGCTTCTCAGTGTTGAAACTCTCCCACTTAGATACACGATGTGCGATTCCAAACGGGCAATTTGCTTACATTTTTAACAAAGATATGCACCCTCAAATGGCTGTTCCAGGACTGCATAAATTAGACAAGATGTGCACTGGACTGCGCGGTCAATAATGGAATACATACTAAAAGAGGATTATGCAAGTAAAGAGAAAAAATACAATATAGTGCAGTGATAAGAATTTAACTTACAGTAGTCCCTGAATATGAATTCACGTAATCTAAAGTCACACACTTAATACAAACACACACTTGAAATCATACACGTGAACGCTCACAAACGTGCGTTGTTTGTCTGCTTGTATAAATGCAGCTCTCAAACCAGACAGCTTTTTTTCTCTGGATTCAATCTTAAACTGGGCCAGATCTTTCACAATGGATGTTGCAATGTCATTCAGCTGCTTCTAAGGCCACCAGGATATTGTCATGCATTAAACGAGGCATGGACTCACGGGGCAGGGATGTAATATTACCACTTTACAAAGCGTTGGTGCGGCCTCATCTGGAATATGCAGCTCAGTTCTGGGCACCAGTCCATAGAAAGCACGCTGTGCAGCTGGAAAAAGTACAGAGGAGAGTGACTAAACTGATAAGGGGCATGGAGGGTCTTAGTTATGAACTAGATAAAATAATAAAATTTTGTTTAGTCTTGAGAAGAGACGTCTAACGGGGGACATGATTAACCTATACAAATATATAAATGGCCATACAAAAAATACGGTAAAAAACTGTTCCATGTAAAATGCCCTCAAAAGACAAGGGAACACTGCCTCCGACTGGAGAAGAAAAAGTTCAATCACCAGAAGCGTCAAAACTTCTTTAGTGTAAGAACTGTGAATCTGTGACATAGACTACCTCAGGATGTGGTCACAGCAGGAACAGTGGACAGTTTAAAAAAGGGCTTAGATGAATTCTTAAAAGTAAATTACATTAATGCTTATGAAAATGTGTATGTCACGGCTGAGGATGGGGGAAATCTTCAGCCGTGCGCTGCCATGTGCTGTAGGCCAGGAGAACAGGATAGGGAGCAGGTCACCTCCTACAGCGTCCCTACCCTGACCCTAACTCCTAACTGCATGGGCCGACCTTAAAGGTAGGAGGACCCATGCGCAGGAACCTCGGATCCCTAACTCACCCTCCGTCCGGTCCCTGCGCTAGGAGTCAGGGTAAGACGACCTACTCCTCCTAGGCACGGAGGAGCAGGAGTCTCAATGGCTAAGCTGTTGGGAAAAGGGGAACTCATACAGCCTTACGGGAATGACAGGTGAACTATTAGTTCCACCAACCTGTCACAGCCTTGCTGACTGGATCCCTGCGCAAACAGGAATCCAGAACCGTAAGCTGCACCAAACACATAGAAAGGTCCCAACAGAACATAATATACAACATCAACACACAGCAGACATAAACATAAGGACAATATCTTTATGACCACATGGGTGGCTCTCACTGACAGATAGTAACACAGGAGGCTGCTCCAGCAAGCATGGCTGAAACAACCCACAGAGCCATGCTAACAGTGAGGCTATATAGGCCAGGAAGCCACACCCCACAGTCGGACACACCCAGTGACACAGACACACACTGGGAAGGAAGTTAACCCTTCCAACACCTGGGAAGGGAAAACACAACATTAAAGGGAAAGTGTCCAACAGTAGCAACCCACTGTGGTTGTTGCCGCTGGCCACGACATGGGTGGCAAGCATGTCCTGGGGAATAGCCCAGAGGCCGAGACACTGCCACCACATGTACAGACAGCCAAACGTTGCCACGGGCAACCACAGTGAAGGAAAAGTGTCAGTGCACACAACCCACTACACAGAGTGCACACAGACAAACAACACAGTGAATGCAATACACGCACACACCTAACATAGGGGTTGCTAGGTGCAACCGCATGCACAGCAGGAAAGCTGCCACAAGCAAGCGTTGTCAGCGGCAACCACAGGTGAGGCAAATACCACTGCCCTCACCTGTGATTGACAACAAAACCAAACCGCTGACAATCGCATGCAGTTGAAGAGTCACGGTCATAGCCATGGCCGTGACAGTGTAGTAATCTGACTCTTACTTTCTTCTTGGATTCGCGTCCCCACTTATCCTTTGGTTGAACTTGATGGACTTATGTCTTTTTTCAACCGTATTAACTATGTAACTAAATCTTAAACTTGGTAATTCGGTAGATGGTCTAGTCTAACTTTATATCACCTATTTGTTGGCTTACTTTACTTTAAAAAATTTGCAAAATATTTGAAACCGGACTGCAAAAATGGCTACGGACATGTAAATGAGCCCTAAGGGAAATTTTGGGCATGAGACAGGTCAATATGAGCATTTCTCATTAAATATAAATTATTTATTCTTTTGATACTGTATCCTATATAATGATTTGTGAAACATTAAAACATTACCAACTACTCCAACCAATCTATGATGTCTCCATTGTCAAATAGAACTAAAAATCAATTCAGTGGAATCAGATGTTGGTAAAAGTATGACCATTTTAAAAAGATATAGAAAAAGTAAGGTATTCCATGAGCAAAATAACTTTTATATATTAGACAAGTTGTAAAAATTAATCTAGACACAATGTCTAAAATTGTCAAACATAAAATATAATTATGCCTCGTGAATTCCTGTATTTTCTCACTTGAAGTAAGCATTTTACTAAATTTTGGAGGTAAAATTGTTGTTTCTGTAAAGGTATATAGCTTGGAGAACTCAACTATGGGAGATTCACTCATCCCTACTTTAAAATGTTGGCTCTAACACAGAGGTAATCAACGGCAGTTCATTAAATTCAAATAGAACAAAAAATGAGGAGAAAAATTTCTAGATTGCCTTTATATTGCCATGTGGTTCTAGTCATGTTATGTATACTTAATAAGCTGGCATAAAATACTAGCATATTCCATGAAGGTGCAAAGAGAATAGAACTACTGAATCATTGGCTCGAACTGCCTTGTGGAATTAAATGTGACAAGATCAGCTATTGCCTTTTATTAGCCTATTCCAACTATCCATAGTTTTATACTGACTCATGATCAAGTTCTTACTGCATCAAGCCATTCACCTAAGACATTTTGCAAGTAATGGCTTTATTGTAGTTAAGCTTTAATAGTATATATTGTGTTATATATCTGAATGTCTTTTGCTAGACAATTTTCAAATCTGTGTTTGGCTCCAAACCCACAGATTTGGAGATTAGTGCCTATTATGACTTGTACTGTAGATATTGTTATAATAAAGTATTATTTTTAGTAGTACTAGCAGGAATAGAATTATTATTAAAGAAGCATTGCATTTTATTATACAAGTAAGTGAGCGATCACAGGTTTAAGTCTCCTAAGGGGACTGAAAAAATTTGAAAATGTATACTTTTTCAAAAGCATACATAGAAAGCACAAATATTAAATATTAAAATAACTCACCATTTATTGTATGTAAACAATAAAAAATAAACTTATTTGCTAATGCCCCATCTGAATATTTGGCGCATTATTTATCCTTCACAGTAAATACCATAAAAAAATTAAAAATTTGCTTTTTTGGTCCTCTCACCTCCCAATAAAAAGTGATCAAATCACAGAAATCACAGCTAAAATACATTTATTGATAATAGACAGACATGACTCCTGTCACGAATAGGGATGAGCGAACCCGAACCGAATTTTGGGGTGTCTGTGACACGGACCCGAACCCAAACATTTTCGTAAAAGTCCGGGTTCGGGTTCGGTGTTCGGCGCTTTCTTGGCGCTTTTTGAAAGGCTGCAAAGCAGCCAATCAACAAGCGTCATACTACTTGCCCCAAGAGGCCTTCACAACCATGCCTACTATTGGCATGGCTGTGATTGGCCAGTGCAGCATGTGACCCAGCCTCTATTTAAGCTGGAGTCACGTAGCGCCGCACGTCACTCTGCTTTGATTAGTGTAGGGAGAGGTTGCAGCTGCTGTTAGGGCCAGATTAGACAGTGATTAACTCTGCAAAAACACTTAATTCAGTGATCGATCTACAGCTGTGGATCATTGAACTGCTGCTATTTAATTGCTCACTGTTTTTAGGCTGCCCAGAGCGTTTTTATGTCACTTTTTTCTTGGCTGATCGGCGGCCATTTTGTGTCTTGTGGTGCGCCAGCACAAGCTGCCACCAAGTCCATTTAACCATCAATAGTGTGGTTATTTTTTTGCTATATCCTACATCAGGGGCTTGGCTGTGCTTGCTATTTTATTGAGGGGTAAAATACAATTGCCAAAATAGCAGTACCCTAAATCTGGTGTTTCAGCTGTGGCTAGCCAATTGTAATACTGTCTGCTGTCTGCCGAAGCACAGTTTTTGTTCTGGGTTGAATATAATTCCTAACTTAGCAATCCCCTAAATAATTTTTTTCTGCTGTATCAGGCCTAGTTTAAATCGATCCATAAAAGGGTATATTAGATTTAAGGTGCGGATAGTGTTATCCTCAATAACTTCACACGCTACCGTGCATTTCCAAGTTTAATTCTGTCCGTAAACGTATACCTGTCACCCAGCGTCTAAATAATAGGCCTAAAATTTATATTCAGCTAAATCTGTGTTTATTGCTGAGGCTGGTCAATTAATTTAGTGTCCGCCAAAGTACAGTTTTTGTTCTGGGTTGAATACAATTCCCAACTTAGCAATTCCATAAATAATTTTTTTATGCTATATCAGGCCAAGTTTAAATCGATCCATAAAAGGGTATATTAGATTTAAGGTGCGGATAGTGTCATCCTCAATAACTTCACACGCTACCGTGCATTTCCAAGTTTAATTCTGTCTGTAAACGTATACCTGTCACCCAGTGCCTAAATAATAGGCCTAAAATTTATATTCAGCTAAATCTGTGTTTATTGCTGACGCTGGTCAATTCATTTAGTGTCCGCCAAAGCACAGTTTTTGTTCTGGGTTGAATACAATTCCCAACTTAGCAATTCCATAAATAATTTTTTTCTGCTGTATCAGGCCAAGTTTAAATCGATCCATAAAAGGGTATATTAGATTTAAGGTGCGGATAGTCTCATCCTCAATAACTTCACACGCTACCGTGCATTTCCAAGTTTAATTCTGTCCGTAAACGTATACCTGTCACCCAGCACCTAAATAATAGGCCTACAATTTATATTCAGCTAAATCTGTGTTTATTGCTGAGGCTGGTCAATTCATTTAGTGTCCGCCAAAGCACAGTTTTTCTTCTCGGTTGAAATACAATTCCCAACTTAGCAATTCTCTAAATCAGTGGTTTCTGCTGTATCAGGCCAAGTTTAAATCTATCCATAAAAGGGTATATTAGATTTAAGGTGCGGATAGTCTCATCCTCAATAACTTCACACGCTACCGTGCATTTCCAAGTCTAATTCTGTCCGTAAACGTATACCTGTCACCCAGCGCCTAAATAATAGGCCTACAATTTATATTCAGCTAAATCTGTCGTTACTGTTGTGCCTGTATTAGTGTAATACGGTACCTAAATAGATAGCCAGATAGTGTTAGGTGCCTGTAAAAAAAAGGCCTGAATTTGACTTCAATACATTGGGCCAAATAATTTTTTGCTGTAACAATGAGGAAAACATCTAGTAAGGGACGCGGACGTGGACATGGTCGTGGTGGTGTTAGTGGACCCTCTGGTGCTGGGAGAGGACGTGGCCGTTCTGCCACAGCCACACGTCCTAGTGAACCAACTACCTCAGGTCCCAGTAGCCAGGAGAATTTACAGCAATATTTGGTGGGGCCCAATGCCGTTCAAAGGATGGTAAGGCCTTAGTCAATTGGGTGGTCGACAGTGGATCCAGCACGTTCACATTATCTCCCACCCAGTCTTCTGCAGAAAGCGCACAGATGGCGCATGAAAACCAAGCCCATCAGTCTGTCACATCACCCCCATGCATATCAGGGAAACTGTCTGAGCCTCAAGTTATGCAGCAGTCTCTTATGCTGTTTGAAGACTCTGCTGGCAGGGTTTCCCAAGGGCATCCACCTAGCCCTTCCCCAGGGGTGGAAGAGATAGAATGCACTAACGCACAACCACTTATGTTTCCTAATGATGAGGACATGGGAATACCACCTCAGCACGTCTCTGATGATGACGAAACACAGGTGCCAACTGCTGCGTTTTTCTGCAGTGTGCAGACTGAACAGGAGGTCAGGGAGGAAGACTGGGTGGAAGACGATGCAGGGGATGATGAGGTCCTAGACCCCACATGGAATGAAGGTCGTGCCACTGACTTTCAGAATTCGGAGGAAGAGGCAGTGGTGAGACCGAGCCAACAGCGTAGCAAAAGAGGGAGCAGTGGGCAAAAGCAGAACACCCGCCGCCAAGAGAGTCCGTCTGCTATTGGCCACCGCCATCTGGGACCGAGCACCCCAAAGGCAGCTTCAAGGAGTTCCCTGGCGTGGCAGTTCTTCAAACAATGTGCTGGCGACAAGACCCGAGTGGTTTGCACGCTGTGCCATCAGAGCCTGAAGCGAGGCATTAACGTTCTGAACCTTAGCACAACCTGCATGACCAGGCACCTGCATGCAAAGCATGAACTGCAGTGGAGTAAACACCTTAAAAACAAGGAACTCACTCAGGCTCCCCCTGCTACCTCTTCTGCTGCTGCCGCCTCGGCCTCTTCCTCCGCCTCTGGAGGAACGTTGGCACCTGCCGCCCAGCAAACAGAGGATGTACCACCAACACCACCACCACCTCCGTCACCAAGCATCTCAACCTCGTCACACGGCAGCGTTTAGCTCTCCATTCTCACAAACATTTGAGAGAAAGCGTAAATTCCCACTTAGCCACCCTCTATTCCTGGCCCTGAATGCCAGCATTTCTAAACTACTGGCCTATGAAATGCTGTCATTCAGGCTGGTGGACACAGACAGCTTCAAACAGCTCATGTCGCTTGCTGTCCCACAGTATGTTGTTCCCAGCCGCCACTACTTCTCCAAGAGAGCCGTGCCTTCCCTGCACAACCAAGTATCCGATAAAATCAAGTGTGCACTGCGCAACGCCATCTGTGGCAAGGTCCACCTAACCACAGATACGTGGACCAGTAAGCACGGCCAGGAACGCTATATCTCCCTAACTGCACACTGGGTAAATGTAGTGGTGGCTGGGCCCCAGGCGAAGAGCTGTTTGGCGAACGTCCTTCCGCCGCCAAGGATCACAGGGCAACATTCTTTGCCTCCTGTTGCCTCCTCCTCCTACTCTGCTTCCTCCTCCTCTTCTTCCACCTGCTCATCCAGTCAGCCACACACCTTCACCACCAACTTCAGCACAGCCCGGGGTAAACGTCAGCAGGCCATTCTGAAACTCATATGTTTGGGGGACAGGCCCCACACCGCACAGGAGTTGTGGCGGGGTATAGAACAACAAACCGAACGAGTGGTTGCTGCCGGTGAGCCTCAAGCCTGGCCTGGTGGTGTGAGATAATGGGCGAAATCTCGTTGCAGCTCTGGGACTAGTCGCTTTGACGAACATCCCTTGCCTGGCGCATGTGCTGAATTTGGTGGTGCAGAAGTTCATTCACAACTACCCCGACATGTCAGAGCTGCTGCATAAAGTGCGGTCCGTCTGTGCGCGCTTCCGGCGTTCACATCCTGCCACTGCTCGCCTGTCTGCGCTACAGCGTAACTTCGGCCTTCCCGCTCACCGCCTCATATGTGACGTGCCCACCAGGTGGAACTCCACCTTGCACATGCTGGACAGACTGTGCAAGCAGCAGCAGGCCATAGTGGAGTTTCAGCTGCAGCACGCACGGGTCAGTCGCACTGCGGAACAGCACCACTTCACCACCAATGACTGGGCCTCCATGTGAGACCTGTGTGCCCTGTTGCGCTGTTTCGAGTACTCCACCAACATGGCCAGTGGCGATGACGCCGTTATCAGCGTTACAATACACTTCTATGTCTCCTTGAGAAAACACTTAGGGCGATGATGGAAGAGGAGGTGGCCCAGGAGGAGGAGGAGGAGGAAGAGGGGTCATTTTTAGCACTTTCAGGCCAGTCTCTTCAAAGTGACTCAGAGGGAGTTTTTTTGCAACAGCAGAGGCCAGGTACAAATGTGGTCAGACAGGGCCCACTACTGGAGGACGAGGAGGACGAGGATGAGGAGGAGGTGGAGGAGGATGAGGATGAAGCATGTTCACAGCGGGGTGGCACCCAACGCAGCTCGGGCCCATCACTGGTGCGTGGCTGGGGGGAAACGCAGGACGATGACGATACGCCTCCCACAGAGGACAGCTTGTCCTTACTTCTGGGCAGCCTGGCACACATGAGCGACTACATGCTGCAGTGCCTGGCAACGACAGCAGAGTTGCCCACATTTTAATGTGTGCGGACTACTGAGTTGCCAGTCTTATGAATCCCCGGTACAAAGACAATGTGCCCACCTTACTTCCTGCACTGGACCGTGATAGGAAGATGCGCGAGTACAAGCGCACATTGGTAGACGCGCTACTGAGATCATTCCCAAATGTCACAGGGGAACAAGTGGAAGCCCAAGGCGAAGGCAGAGGAGGAGCAAGAGGTGGCCAACGCAGCTGTGTCACAGCCAGCTCCTCTGAGGGCAGAGTTAGCATGGCAGAGATGTGGAAAAGTTTTGTCAACACGCCACAGCTAACTGCACCACCACCTGATACGGAACGTGTTAGCAGGAGGCAACATTTCACTAATATGGTGGAACAGTACGTGTGCACACCCCTCCACGTACTGACTGATGGTTCGGCCCCATTCAACTTCTGGGTCTCCAAATTGTCCACGTGGCCAGTGCTAGCCTTTTATGCCTTGGAGGTGCTGGCCTGCCCGGCGGCCAGCGTTTTGTCTGAACGTGTATTCAGCGCGGCAGGGGGCATCATTACAGACAAACGCAGCCGCCTGTCTACAGCCAATGTGAACAAGCTGACGTTCATAAAAATGAACCAGGCATAAATCCTACAGGACCTGTCCATCCCTTGTGCAGATTAGACATTAACTACCTCCCCTTAACCATATATTATTGTACTCCAGGGCACTTCCTCATTCAATCCCATTTTTATTTTCATTTTACCATTATATTGCGGGGCAACCCAAAGTTGAATGAACCTCTCCTCTGTCTGGGTGCCGGGGCCTAAAAATATCTGACAGTGGCCTGTTCCAGTTTTGGGTGACGTGAAGCATGATTCTCTGCTATGACATGAAGCCTGAATCTCTGCTATGGGACCTCTCTCCTCTGTCTGGGTGCCGGGGCCAAAATATCTGACAATGGACTGTTCCAGTTTTGGGTGACGTGAAGCATGATTCTCTGCTATGACATGAAGCCTGAATCTCCGCTATGGGACCTCTCTCCTCTTTCTGGGTGCCGGGGCCTAAATATCCGACAATGGACTGTTCCAGTTTTGGCTGACGTGAAGCCTGATTCTCTGCTATGACATGAAGACTGATTCTCTGCTGACATGAAGCCGGAATCTCTGTTATGGGAACTCTCTCCTCTGTCTGGGTGCCGGGGCCTAAATATATGACAATGGACTGTTCCAGTTTTGGCTGACGTGAAGCCTGATTCTCTGCTATGACATGAAGACTGATTCACTGCTGACATGAAGCCTGAATCTCTGTTATGGGACCTCTCTCCTCTGTCTGGGTGCCGGGGCCTAAATATATGACAATAGACTGTTCCAGTTTTGGCTGACATGAAGCCTGATTCTCTGCTATGAAATGAAGACTGATTCTCTGCTGACATGAAGCCTGAATCTCTGTTATGGGACCTCTCTCCTCTGTCTGGGTGCTGGGGCCTAAATATATGACAATGGACTGTTCCAGTTTTGGCTGACGTGAAGCCTGATTCTCTGCTATGACATGAAGACTGATTCTCTGCTGACATGAAGCCTGAATCTCTGCTATGGGACCTCTCTCCTCTGTCTGGGTGCCGGGGCCTAAATATATGACAATGGACTGTTCCAGTTTTGGCTGACGTGAAGCCTGATTCTCTGCTATGACATGAAGACTGATTCTCTGCTGACATGAAGCCTGAATCTCTGTTATATGACCTCTCTCCTCTGTCTGGGTGCCGGGGCCTAAATATATGACAATGGACTGTTCCAGTTTTGGCTGACGTGAAGCCTGATTCTCTGCTCTGACATGAAGACTGATTCTATGCTGACATGAAGCCTGATTCTCTGCTATGGGACCTCTCTCCAATTGATATTGGTTAATTTTTATTTATTTTATTTTTATTTTTATTAATTTCCCTATCCACATTTGTTTGCAGGGGATTTAACTACATTTTTCTGCCTTTTGCAGCCCTCTAGCCCTTTCCTGGGCTGTTTTACAGCCTTTTTAGTGCCGAAAAGTTCGGGTCCCCATTGACTTCAATGGGGTTTGGGTTCGGGACGAAGTTCGGGTCGGGTTCGGATCCCGATATTATCAAAAGACCACGGCACTCTGTAAATATTTTTAGTTGCTTATTTTATTTCATATCTTTTGTATATATATTTTTCTTTTGTATATCCATCCAAAAGTAATAGCCACTGGCCAACGTTTCGGTCTAATGTTAGACCTTGTTCACGGCCTATTATATAAATAAGTACATAATTACATTTATATATATATACACTGATCAGGCACAAAGTTAATTACATGCATATCGTGATAACAAAATGGACAATGTTTAAAGAGATATAACATTGATAAGGGGAGAACAAGATGTCTATCATCGATGAGAATACATAATGGGAATACAAAACGAACCGGACCCATCCATATTGTACACAGACGGATATTGTACTTATAGCATGTAAATGAAAATAGAAATCAAACAATAACAGTAGCAAGATGACAAGCACAAATCGTCAAAAATGACAAAATTGAAAAATGAAATGAAATGAAAATGGCAAAATGACTGTAGTAACCGCTAGAGTAATGAGACCACAGAAGAGTGGTAGCCAGGCAGAGGTACCAGCATAAGGATGAGATATCTGTGGAAGCCAAATGGTATACTATTAGGTAGATGGTAGTATATAAAGTCATTCAATAGGTGTGCTAGAATGGCATAGCAGTAGCCATAATAGAATGGAGAGGGGCAGAGTTAAGGAAAATAGTGGCATTAGAATGGTAAAAATAGGAGATGTTCAGAGCGGTCCATTGGGCATAACTAATAGTTTAGTTGTAGGTAAGATATCAAGATTATTGTATAAGGACACTCTCTAAGTATAAATACCTTAGTAAGCATAACAGGCATAACAAGCGTTCCCGAACCCGAACATATCCGGGAAGTTCGGCCGAACTTCTCAAACCCAAACATCCAGGTGTTCGCTCAACTCTAGTCACGAACCATCAGGTGTTAACCCACTGTGCCATGTGACCAACCTCCTCTAAGAGCATTGTCTAATTGAACCCTTTGTTCTTCACAGTACCCCTGATGGCGGGGATAGATTTCCCCAAGGGGAACAACAGGTCACTACCTCTTGAGGTGGATTGGCACATAAAGCAGCTTGTCCAGGTGGACTAGGGGTTACCAAAGAAAGGTACCAGAAGTACAGTTGTAGTCAACAGGCCAAGTTGTAACCAGGAGTGACAGTGCAGGACCAAAGGATGAGACAGAGATGAAGCCAAACAAGCAATGGGTCAGGGCAGGTTACTTAGGTACAAGTCAGGCAATCTGGGTTAGCAACAGGACAGACAAGAGAGGGCAGAAGGATCAAACAGGAAGCGATGTCCAGAATACTAGCACTGATCAGGAATGCTGGAACACATAAACAACAACAACCTTTGCAGGACAGAAGGACCTTTCACGCTCAGGCACCTGGGAAGAGGGCTGGACCACTTATACAGGTGCAGGACGGCTTGGTCACACAGGTAACATAAGTGAAACCTTTAAATCACAGGAAGTGACGCATGCTGGCCCTTAACAAGGGGCTAGAGGGAACAGGCTAGAAGGCATTCTGTGTTCAGAGCTGGAAGGAAACCATGGAGCGGATTCCAGGAAGGACAATGCCTGCAAGTACAGAGCCCAGGACCATGGCAGTAAATGGAAAGACACTGGAGGCAGAAGATCTCTGCAGCTTCCTGCCCCGTAATGCAGCAAGACGATGACTGAGGTGGCCAGGGAGGACAGTGCTCACCTGAATATGAAGCCCGAGACCGCGGCAGTGAGTAGGGGAACATCAGCGGTCAGCAACCACTGTTACAGATGTGCTACCATAATTACATAAAATACTTGAACTACATAAGGTATAAAGTAATAATTCATGCTGCTTATGTAAGAACTATAAGTACAGTATATAGGAGGATAAGCTACAGGGCAATAGCAATAATCACAGCCATATGCATATAATTAAGTAAAGATTATACAGACTACTAGGTGTCACTGAGAGCCCTAATATACTGTCGTTTCCTCAAGGGTTCATTGGCACAGAGAGTATTCAGAACTGTCATGTATGTTGATGGGCAGATGTCCTAGGATTCAGAATGCAAAGGTAAGGATAGGCCATCAATATTTAGAGTGCCTATTATTTCATAAAACCTTTGCTATGTCATAGTGACATGTCAGAAGTTTTGACCCCAAGGTTGGAGGCGGGATGGTGGTCTTTAATTACAGTAATGTGTGGAGGTCTTAGGACCCAAATCCCCACTTATCAAAAGTTCTGAAATGTCACTATGCCCTTGTCAAAAGTTTTATAACATCATAGGTATGCTATTATAAGTCTATAAAACCGTTTTTACTTCATACTCAAAAATGTATAACAATAAAAATATTAGATGTAATTTGCAATAATGTTTAGACAACAGAATGCACAAATATAAAAATATTTTTCACATAAATAAACTATGGCACATATAAAATTGTTTAAATAATTCACATTTATAAATAAGGGCCCCCGAACAGAACTTACAGTAAACTTTTTGAGACAAAATATGATGCTGTAAGTGTGCCAGTGAATGCCAAACATTGACTACAACAGAATAAGAGTCCATTAAAGTCAAATTCTGTATAACAGAAAAAGTGTTAGTATTTCTCGATATTGCCACATGGCTCCAGACAAGATATATATCTAATCAGCTTGCATAAAATTGTAACATAGCCTATGACTTTGCAACGGGTAATTAAATATACCCCATGTATGAAACTAAGAACAGGAGAACTTAAATATTTTAAGTGCTTTTTATATCTGGAATTCTAATGTTAAATGCCAAGATTTACTTTCACAATGTCACAATAAAAAGTCTAGCTTTTAACTATAATTCACATTTTAAGGTCTGCAAAGAGAATTCAGTTTGCTATACTTCCCCTGGTCTTTGGGATAAGTAATGCATTTCTAAAAATACAGTAAAGGTGTCTATGACATTTTGCATTTCCAAAGCATGATGAGATCTAAGTGGAATTACTAAAATTAATGTATGCATTATTCCCATAAGCAAACATTCCAATCCTGTGATCAAAAATCCCAGTGGTTAGCCACAAATTGTTAATGTTCTAATAAAAAAGGGTTTGATGGCAGCTCATATACCTGATAATGTTGTCTTTGCGTGCTGCTCTCCTGTAAATAATCACTAAAAGATATCTATGACTTTCATTCCTGTTTTCTTCAATTTGGGCACCAGAGGCAGATATGTTACAGGCATATTTCAGCTAACAGGCACCATAAACCACAGTCATATTTTAGAAGTTATCATTGGAGACTCTTATCTTCTGGAAAGCTAGTAAAAGATTCACTTTCCCTATTGAACCTACTTTAAATGTACCCATGAAAAGCACCCTAGATTTTTAAGGCGCCTGGCTTTGTTTTCTAGCCATGTATATTTTCTCTATAGTTTTGGATCTTGAAGACAAATAAATTGCTTATCCTCATCTCCAACTTTTTAGTTGCAGATGTGTATTATTCTGGTCGTTGCCTTTTCCTAAATATAGAGAATATAAAATATTCAGACTACAATTTTGCAATAAAGTAATGTAAAAGCACCAATAGCAATGTTTCTTATTCCTCATCTCCAACTTTTCAGTTGCAGATGTGTATTATTCTGGTCGTTGCCTTTTCCTAAATATAGAGAATATAAAATATTCAGACTACAATTTTGCAATAAAGTAATGTAAAAGCACCTATAGCAATGTTTCTCATTAAGAATGAACAAATTTCTTGAAAGTTGCTTCAATTGCCCTGAATTGGTATATAACACCCTCTAGTCTTTTAGATTTTTGGGGTAAATGTTATCTCTTTTTCTTATATTATTATTTAATACATTTTTGCCTTCACATGTTTTATGCGTTTTCATGTTACAAAGTTTCCAAAAATTGTCCCCTTTTTAAACACACATGGTGTTAAACACAATAGCTTGTTGAGACCAAACGTCCAAAAATTATGCTTCAATGGGAGCATAATGCCTGCTCATATTTATACATGTACAAATTGTTAGAAGAAAGAATGGCTTGTTCTGCTCAATCATCCAAAAATTAGGCCTTAAGCGGGCAGAATGTCTGTCCCTATTTATGCACAGTATGCACAACTGTTAATTGTCAGAAGAAAGAGTGGCTCATTCTGCACAATCATCTAACAATTAGGCCATGGCAGGGACAGAATGCCTGCTTGTATTTATACATGGCACGCATAAGTGTTAATTGTCATAAGAAAAAGTGGCTAGTTCTGCACAAGCATTCAAAAATTAGTCCTTAATGGGAACATAATTTCCATCCATATTCATACATGGCACGTACAAGTGTTAATTGTTGAGTGTAGTAGTATATGCGTGTAGTGGCAGTAGTGGCGACTGTATACCAGTAATAGTGTCAGTAGGGGTAATGGAAGTGTCAGTATGGAATTAGTAGTAGTGAAAATCAGCTGCTGTAGTGATGGCTTCAGCTGCCATACAGTACAAAACATAATAATAGGCAGGCAGACAGAACTGTGACATGATAGCAGCGGCTATGTGGTACAGAACATGATTGTAGGCAGGCAAACAGCGGTATTATGGCTGTAGCTATGTGATAAAAAACATTGTGATTCATATGTGATTCAAAAATTAGTCCTTAATGGGAAAAGAATTCCCATCCATATTTATACATGGTACGTACAAGTGTTAATTGTTAGACGAAAAAGAGGTTTGTTATGCACAGCTGCACAAGAGTGGCTACTAATTCTGTTCTGATTGAGCCTGAAAAAAATTCTCCATTTTAATTTGAAGCAGCAGCTGAACAGTGTGGATGTTGAAAGTTTAGGGTAAAAGTGGCATATGGCGGCAATAGCAGTGGCAGTAGTAGCAGCGCAACATGAGACAGACAAAACAGTAGTTGAGTGTAGTAGTATATGTGTGTAGTGGCAGTAGTGGCGACTGTATACCAGTAATGGTAGTGTCAGTAGGGGTAATGGAAGTGTCAGTAGGGAATTAGTAGTAGCGAAAATCATCTGCTGTAGTGATGGCTTCAGCTGCCATACAGTACAAAACATAATAATAGGCAGGCAGACAGCACAGTGACATGATAGCAGTGGCTATGTGGTACAGAACATGATTGTAGGCAGGCAAACAGCGGCATTATGTCTGTAGCTATGTGATAAAAAATATTATGGTAGGTAGGCAGATTATCATAGTGGCATGAGGGTGGCAGCATCAGCCATATGGTACAGAACATGATGGTAGGCAGGCAGATAGCAGAAGTAGCAAGATGGGGCACAGTAAGGTAAGGCAAATCCATTCATCAGCCTCAACCAGAGGAATGTGAAAACACTCATAGATCCATGCCTTGTTCATTTTGACAAAAATAATGTTTTGTACACCGGTAGAGGACAACTTGGTTACAACGCCCCCAGCCACACCGAAAACCCTCTCTGAGATGACATTAGAGGCTGAGCAAGAGAGAACAGAGCATACTGGAACCAGTTTGCTTTCCTAGAAGCCAATAGGGTCTGGGAACACGGCATGTACCTGGGAAAGCCTAGAGTCCAAGTAAGACTGAAGCAGTGCATTGAAACGTTATGTCTCCTTGCTGTTTTGCTTCAGCCTGGTGTGGCACATTGAATATTTTTTTCATCTTGTTGATAATAAAGAGCTGGATGCTGCAGCTTTTGTTGCTTGTGGTAGTAGTGACAGGAATCGGGTGACACTGCGGGGGTGGTGGAGAGGACCCTCAGACACGCAGGCGTCAAGAGTCTGCTTGCTGAAAACTGTAGCAAAAATGTCCCCATTTTTCTAGCGAGGGTCTAAAAGCATAGCTATGTAGTAATAATCAGACTGCTTTATGTGAATGATATGCCTGTCAGTATGTAAGGAAGCAAGCATACAACTTGCCCTTCTGGCCAGCGTGACCGACGCTCTAGTACATTCCAGCTCCTCTCTCCACTGAGATGATTAAATGTTGTGGCAGGTGTCAATGTCATCATCATTCTTCTGCTCCTTGACCACTAACTTCTCCTCCTCCATCAGTGGCACATCCTCATCCTCCTCATCCTCTTCCATGGGACTTTCTCCTTCCGGGTTCCCAACAGCAACAAGGTGGCCAGCAAGATGCGGAAGCTGTTCTCCTTCATCCATTGTTGCAACAGAGTGAGCATCTGTTCTAAGATAGTATGGGGGGGATTATATTGTTTATGCTGTAGTCTTTCCTACTGACAAATTTTATGACCTTTTCAAATAGCTCAGTGTGTGACAGCCTGATGGCTACCACTGCCTGACCTCAAAACAATATATGCTCAATGCTGAGGTGGTCTGGTGCATGACAAAATGATTAATGGTAGAGATGAGTGAACCACTTGAGATTCGGTTCAGGTCCGCCAAATTTAAAAAAAATTGATTTAGACCAAAACAAAATGGCTTCGATTGCTCTGAAAAATGGTATATACAGTCCTGATCAAAAGTTTAAGACCACTTGAAAAATGGCAAAAAATCATATTTAGCATGGCTGGATCTTAACAAGGTTCCAAGTAGAGCTTCAACATGCAACAAGAAGAAATGGGAGTGAGACAAAACATTTTTTGAGCATTCAATTTAATGCAAACAAGGAATAAACTGGATCACAGGCTGTTTTTCAGCTGATCAAAAGTTTAGGACCACACCTCCAAAAAAAAAACGAAACCCCCCAAAACAGAAATCCAACTTTCAAACATGAACTCAGTAATGAGTAGCTACGCCGCTATTGTTTATCACTTCCAAAATTTGTTTCGGCATGCTTGATGCAAGCGTTTCCATGAGGTGAGTGGGAACATTTCTCCAAGTGGTGAAGACGACCGCACGAAGGGCATCTACTGTCTGGAACTGTTGTCCATTTTTGTAAACTTCCCTTGCCATCCATCCCCAAAGGTTCTCAATTGGATTTAGATCAGGGGAACACGCAAGATGGGCCAAAAGAGTAATGTTATTCTCCTGGAAGAAGTCCCTTGTCCTGCGGGCATTGTGTACTGTAGCGTTGTCCTGTTGAAAAACCCAGTCGTTACCACACAGACGAGGGCCCTCAGTCATGAGGAATGCTCTTAGCAACATCTGGACATAGCCAGCGGCCGTTTGACGCCCCTGCACTTCCTGAAGCTCCATTGTTCTACAGAAGGAAAAAGCACCCCACACCATTATGGCGCCTCCTCCACTGTGGCGCGTAGAAAACATCTTAGGTGGGATCTGCTTGTCATGCCAGTAACGTTGGAAACCATCAGGACTATCAAGGTAAAAAAAATTCTCATCAGAGAATAAAACTTGCTTCCACCTTTGAATGTCCCATGTTTGGTGCTCTCTTGCAAAGTCCAAATGAGCAGTTCTGTGGCGTTCAAGGAGACGAGGTCTTTGAAGACGTTTTTTGTTGCCCTGCCATCTGATGGTTATGGGGCTGCAGTCAGCAACAGTAAGGGCCTTAATTTGGGTCGAGGATCGTCCAGTGTCTTGACGGACAGCCAATTGGATCCTCCGACTCAGTGCTGATAAAAAAATTTTGGGTCTTCCACTTTACTTTTTTGTTCCATAACCCTCAGGATCATTTAAGAAATTCTAAATGACTGTCTTACTGCGTCCCACCTCAGCAGCGATGGCGCGCTGTGAGAGACCCTGCTTATGCAGTTCAACAACCCGATCACGTTCAAAAAGGGAGAGTTTTTTGGCCTTTGCCATCACAACGTGTGACTACCTGACAGAAAATGACAATGAATCCACATACAGGGAGTGCAGAATTATTAGGCAAGTTGTATTTTTGAGGATTAATTTTATTATTGAACAACAACCATGTTCTCAATGAACCCAAAAAACTCATTAATATCAAAGCTCAATATTTTTGGAAGTAGTTTTTAGTTTGTTTTTAGTTTTAGTTATTTTAGGGGGATATCTGTGTGTGCAGGTGACTATTACTGTGCATAATTATTAGGCAACTTAACAAAAAACAAATATATACCCATTTCAATTATTTATTTTTACCAGTAAAACCAATATAACATCTCAACATTCACAAATATACATTTCTGACATTCAAAAACAAAACAAAAACAAATCAGTGACCAATATAGCCACCTTTCTTTGCAAGGACACTCAAAAGCCTGCCATCCATGGATTCTGTCAGTGTTTTGATCTGTTCACCATCAACATTGCGTGCAGCAGCAACCACAGCCTCCCAGACACTGTTCAGAGAGGTGTATTGTTTTCCCTCCTTGTAAATCTCACATTTGATGATGGACCACAGGTTCTCAATGGGGTTCAGATCAGGTGAACAAGGAGGCCATGTCATTAGATTTTCTTCTTTTATACCCTTTCTTGCCAGCCACGCTTTGGAGTACTTGGACGCGTGTGATGGAGCATTGTCCTGCATGAAAATCATGTTTTTCTTGAAGGATGCAGACTTCTTCCTGTACCACTGCTTGAAGAAGGTGTCTTCCAGAAACTGGCAGTAGGACTGGGAGTTGAGCTTGACTCCATCCTCAACCCGAAAATGCCCCACAAGCTCATCTTTGATGATACCAGCCCAAACCAGTACTCCACCTCCACCTTGCTGGCATCTGAGTCGGACTGAAGCTCTCTGCCCTTTACCGATCCAGCCACGGGCCCATCCATCTGGCCCATCAAGACTCACTCTCATTTCATCAGTCCATAAAACCTTAGAAAAATCAGTCTTGACGTTTCAGCTTGTGTGTCTTGTTCAGTGGTGGTCGTCTTTCAGCCTTTCTTACCTTGGCCATGTCTCTGAGTATTGCACACCTTGTGCTTTTGGGCACTCCAGTGATGTTGCAGCTCTGAAATATGGCCAAACTGGTGGCAAGTGGCATCTTGGCAGCTGCACGCTTGACTTTTCTCAGTTCATGGGCAGTTATTTTGCGCCTTGGTTTTTCCACACGCTTCTTGCGACCCTGTTGACTATTTTGAATGAAACGCTTGATTGTTCGATGATCACGTTTCAGAAGCTTTGCAATTTTAAGAGTGCTGCATCCCTCTGCAAGATATCTCACTATTTTTGACTTTTTTTCTGAGCCTGTCAAGTCCTTCTTTTGACCCATTTTGCCAAAGGAAAGGAAGTTGCCTAATAATTATGCACACCTGATATAGGGTGTTGATGTCATTAGACCACACCCCTTCTCATTACAGAGAAGCACATCACCTAATATGCTTAATTGGTAGTAGGCTTTCGAGCCTATACAGCTTGGAGTAAGACAACATGCATAAAGAGGATGATGTGGTCAAAATACTCATTTGCCTAATAATTCTGCACGCAGTGTATTTGCACAGATTTGACCTTTTAAAGGCACGTGGTCCTAAAATTTGGATCAGCTGAAAAACAGCCTGTTTCAGTTTAATCGTTATTTTCAATGAATTGAAAGCTCAAAAAATGTTTTGTCTCACTCTCATTTCTTCTTGTTGCATGTTGAAGCTCTACTTGGAACCTTGTTAAGATCCAACAATGTAAAATATGATTTTTTGCCATTTTTCAAGTGGTCTTAAACTTTTGATCAGGACTGTAACACTCTCTAGTCTCCTAGGAATCTGAATTTTTAAGAAAACATCTTTTTTTATTTATTTTTTATGATTTTTTTCTTTTTCCCTCCCCAGGGTCACGAACGCAATGACAGCAATTGTAAATCATGTCTGAGTGACACTGACATACAAATCTGTGGGTAAACGCATGTTTGACAGTGTTAAGATACAGAGTGTTTAAAAACAAACTGCCCCGACACATGTGTTATACTATTTCATATTCCAAAGATTTCAAAAATTGTCACTTATCAGGGGCAAAATATGTTTAAACACACATGGTGTTAAGGGATAAAACATATATATTTTTTAATTGTCTTGGGGGGCCAATCCTTCAATAATTATGCCTAGCCAAGGTCAGAATGCCTACCCATATGACATGCACAAGTGTTGATTGTCAGAAAAAAATGTGTCTCATTGTTAAAATTCTCCCTTTTAATTGGAAGCAGCAGCAGTGCAGTGTGGATGTGGAAAAGGTACAATATAGTGGCATGCGGCTGCAATAGTAGTGGCAGCAGAAGCAGCATAGTATGGAACATACAAAGCAGGAGGTCAGCTGTCTATGGGTAGTAGTAGTAGTAGTAATAGTAATAGTAGTGGTGGTGGCAGTAGTAGTAGTGGCAGATGCTTTGCGTTAATGGTGGTAGCGGTCAGGGATTAGCAGCCAGTAACAGCAGCAGCTGAGGCAGCGGCAGCTGCAGCAGGCATATGGTACATGTTGGCAGGCAGCAGCATGATGGAGGCAGCAGCAGCCGTACGGAAGATGATGTGTGGCAGGCCGAAGAAGTGGCATGATGGTGGCAGTGGCATGATGGAGGCAGCAGCAGTCATGCAGAACATGATGGTCGGCAGGTTGCAGCAGTGACATGATGGCAGCAGTAGCATGATGAAGGCAGGCAGGCAAACAGCAACAGTCACCATAAAAAGCCTAATCCTTTGCCACTCACTGCCATTTTACAGTTATTTGAGCATAGGGACAGATGTGCCAAATGATAGGAACAGAGTTTAACTTAATTGTAGAATCTTGGATAGGAGAGCATAGGGAGACTGCAAAGACAGTGCAGGGATAGTGTAGACTCTGTGTAATTGCCCTATGCATCTTGTTTCATTGCTCATTCTTAACCTGTTCTGTTTTAAATGGACTGACTGTGCATCAGACTTAGTCTCAACAGCCAGTCAAATATATAGGCATGTGTACCTAGTTCATCTGCTGCACCACTTATCTCTAATGATCAGATATATGCTGGTATTATTAAATTAAACAGCCTCCAAAAAATTGGGACGTGTGGAGACAGAAATAAATGGAAACAGATCATTGAGCCCTGACGCCTAATATCATGTTATTACTCACAGATAATTTTGTTGACACTCTATGAATTGGTGTACTGATCATGTACAGTATATGCTGGTTTTATTGAATTTAAAAACCCCCCAAAAAATTGGGAAATGTGTGGAGACAGAAATAAAAGGATTTAGCCATAATATTATGTTATCAATCACTGATATTTTTGTCCATTACTCTGCCTATTTTATAGTTTTAATACTTAAGCAAAAAAACTAAAAATAAATTAACTACCGTATATACTCGAGTATAAGACGAGTTTTTTGGCACATATTTTTGTGCTCAAAAAGCCTCCTCGTCTTATACTCGAGTCTAGTCTAGCTCCGGTAATACAGGCAGTGCGGGGGGCGGCGCTCACTCACTGACGTCACGCGCATGCGCCGCCTAGTGGGAGAAGGCGCATGACGTCAGTGAGTGAGCGCCGCTCCCCGCACTGCCTGTATTACCGGAGCAAAGACAAAGTAAGAATACTGCTGTGAGCGTCGGGGAGGGGGATCTGTGTATGGCACTGTAGGGGGATCTGTGTATGGCACTGTAGGGGGATCTGTGGATGGCACTGTAGGGGGATCTGTGGATGGCACTGTAGGGAGATCTGTGGATGGCACTGTAGGGGGATCTGTGGATGGCACTGTAGGGGGATCTGTGGATGGCACTGTAGGGAGATCTGTGGATGGCACTGTAGGGGGATCTGTGGATGGCACTGTTTAGGGGGGAGATCTGTGGATGGCTCCCTGTATTTAATGCAGAGTGTGTGTGTATATAATGCACACACTCTGCATTAAATACAGGGAGTCACCCTCTTGCAGATGTGTGTATATAATGTAGAGTGTGTGCATTATATACACATACACTCTGCATTATAGCTGCATTTTCCACCCTAGTCTTATACTCGAGTCAATAATTTTTCCCATTTTTTGGGGGTAAAATTAGGGGCTCGGCTTATACTCGGGTCGGCATATACTCGAGTATATACGGTATGTTAGATGCCCCGACATGGAGTTTGGACTAATATTTCTGGTGTTTTCACTGAGATTTAGGTTTGGGTTTATCTGTCATTCGAAAAAAAACTGGTCTGTTACGAACTAGTTCGCTCATCTTTAATTTGCAGCTTTAAGCTTTTCATACAGAGGCTTTTCATACAAAGTGGAATTACAGTTAGTTGGATCATCACGGATCAAGCAGTGTAATGGCAGACTATTTTGTCACTGCAAGTCCATTAGGGTGCTCCTTGCTACATAACAATGGCTGAAATGCAAGGATAGTCTCCTGGACATTACCAGAACCTTCTGCAAACCAGTGTTCTTTTTAACAAAGCATTTCATGACTAGGTTTATGACATGTGTGCAGTGTGACCACCATGTTGCGGCCATTGTCGCTGACTACTTTATCTAGTTGGAGTTGAAAGCCACAGGGAGACTGCCAATGGAATGTTTGCTGCTTTATGCACTTAAGCAAGTGATTGACTGTGTGGCTACTCTTGCCAAGGTCAATCAGCTCTAACACTGTACGGTAACGCTTCACTTTACATATTTGATAGGAGGGTGGGGGAGTGTGAGCTATGCTCTGCCTTGCTGCTGTTGAGGACAGGAGGATGTCCATTGAGGAGGAAGTGGATATGTGGCTGATGTGGGAACCCTACCAACACAAATGTGGAGGTGTCAATAGGTTCTGCCCTTGTTGCTGCAGTGTTGCCTTGCAGCAAAAAACATTGAGCAGGGAAAGACATGTACTGCACTGGGAGTTAAGTCTGTGCGCCAGTGGAATTCTGGGCGTGTAGAGTTGTTTCCTGTCCACACAATTCGCTATGGATGGCTGACTATGGAGCAAAGGAGGAGGAGTCTGAGCAGGTAAAGCAGTAACTAAGAATGACAAGGGGAACTGTACTGTATGTGGATGCAACCTGCCTGCCGCAAAGGAAACAGAGAAAATTAGGCCACTACTATTGTGCTAGCTGTTGGCCACTTCTATTTTCCCTCAGTAACCGGTGATGCAACATGCTGTGCTGCGATAGAACTGTTATTTTATTCCTTTAGATCTTGCACACAGCAATGCTTTTGCCTTCTGACAGCGTGGAGAAAAATTGTTGCACGGGAGATAATCACTGGCTTTGGTCTGGCTTATTTTAGCCTTTGCACACAGGATCAGTGGCATCACTAGTTTCTGAGCAGACCATAATGGCCCGCCTCCTTATTACCGGCTATGTATTTGCCCCAAGTGACACTGTTACTACCACTGCCCCTACCACCACCACCACAGTGACTATGGCTTCCACTACTACCACCACAAACACTGCTGTGCATGGGGTCCCCAGCATCCCCTTGAACCCCCTCTTTATGGTAGTCTAAATGCTGACTGTTCTTACACAACGCATCATCAACAGGGAGACTCCCTTGACTATCTCCTGTAGTGTGTTGTGGGGTTTTATTGCCTCTTTTTTTAGAAAAAGAGAATTTGCTACACTGGGAAGGGGCAGTGAAGACACAGAGAATTCAACTTGAAAGGCCTCTCTGGGGTTGCAAGGAGGAGGAACAGACTGTGACTCCTAGCTCCAAGACATGGTTTCAGAGTCAGAAATGACCTCCACGTCACCCTGCTGTGATTGAGAACAGGCCATCCACTACACAATCTCATCCTCTTTGTCCTTAATAATATTGTTGAGCCTTTCGTGAGCCAGGGAGAACTGTGACCTACTACTACTACTAATACTACTACATGATTTATGGCTGATACTGCTACCCACATTCTGGTTCTGGGAAGACGAGGCATGGGTCTTTCATCGCCTTTCCATTTTCCAGACATTTTATTATGATGCCTAGGAAAAGTCACTGGTTTCAGATTATTAAATAGTACTTTACAAAATTGCAAGTGTTTTTTTCTGAAATTTAAAGACAGAAGTGCAATTAAATGTCCTGAATCCCTAGCATCCCACAAACACACTGTTCAAATTTTCAGTGGTAATAAATGCAATTTTTGCAGTGCAACGTGTTTGAATTACAAGCTCTGATGCAGTAATAGTGGCCCTTCACTGATACTTGGCTATAACAATACAATTTTTGGGCAGCGATGAAAAACTTCTATTTAACTAGATGCTGTTGTACAGTATGCCTTCACTAACACATCTGTAATTTGCGTTATGGATGTGAAATGCGGTACAATTATTGAATGTTTTTTTTTCGCAGAAAAACACATTCTCTAAAACTAATGCAATCTTTTTTGCATGGAAAAAGTGAAGATACACAACACGTCTTTTCAGCTAGATGCTGTGATACAGTATGCCTTCAGTAACACAGTTGTGAAAGAAGCTCCCCTCCCACAAAAGAACTAGAACTAGTTGCCAGAAGATGAACTGACAGTAGCTTGCCAGCAAATACATGTAAACGGTCCAATTCTCCCTCCCTCCCCTTGATTATACCCCAAATTTCCAAATATTCTCTCCCTATATTCCTCTTATACTGCCTCTCCCTATCACCTATTCTCTCCCTATAATCTTTTTATGCTGTCCCTAGCTAGGATTTTCAGTCTGCAGAGTAAAAGCCACAGCACAGCTCCCTGCCAGATTCCAAGTACACGGCAAAATGACAATCTTCTCGTTCTGCACATGTCCTTGCCTGCTGCCCTCTGATTGACTGTCTGTCAGCCTGTGAGCCAATTGGCAAAGCTCTCCCCATTTGCTGCCAGTGTCATGTGAGCGTCCCCCATTTTCCTCCCCTATAGTTTTGCCTACCAATTCTCACAGTAAAATAGCACACAACGTTTAATGCGATTCATCGAAAACAAATAGGAACAGTTTTAAATTCATTTGGGAGATTCATTTTTGGGAAATTCTTAACGAATCTGGTTTATTACTAAGCGATTCACTCATCCTCACTTCTCATCAAGTAAAATCAATATAATGAAAAACAATAAACCTTTCAATAACATTTATAGTATAAAGTGAAACTCTAAGCAAAAAAAATAAAAACTTAAAATAAGCTATTGGTCAGTCAAATGGAGCTTTTCATCTTGCAGAAGTTTTAACCACCTGAACGCTGTCATTCTTGAGATAACTCACCATCTTCTACTAGTTCACAGCGGAAGCTTTTGTTGATCATCACAACTTGACCACTGAGCAAAACGGGTATGAATCACCTAGCAGGCCACATGGCAAACATCATCTTCTGTAATGGTTGACAATTATACTATCTCTATGCAGCAAGTCAAGTGGCTCATACTAGTGCTGCTCACTCATCAAGTTGCCAAGATCAGTGTTTAATGACTGACTACTATAGGACACATTGCCCATATTTAGTTATGTTGGTATAGTTTATGTATGTATCATTTTGCTATTTTGTTGTGTTTTTGTAGTACTGTAACCATTTTGTTTTTCTCTGCAGTTGTCTTCTAAGGTCCTTAAGAAATGTCTCTTATTGTATGTGAATGGTACAGTGACAAGCCCTTACTACTTGAATAACATCATTAATCCAGTCATTGTGCCTCTGCATAAACAACACAGGCCTCATTTCATCTTCATGGACGACAATGCACTAGATCATTGAGGACGCATCATTAGGGAACGGCTGCTGGAGACTGGGGTACCTCAAATGGAGTGGCCTGCACTTTATCCAGACCTGAATCCTATTGAAAACCTATGGGATCAGCTGAGTGGCTATGTAGAGGTTCGTATCTCTGTAGCCCAGAACCTCAATGACCTGAGGGCGGCCCTTGAAGAAGAGTGGGATGCCATGCCGCAGCAGACATGTGAACAGCATGAGACATTGTTGTCAAGCTGTAATTGATGCTCAAGGCCACATGACAAGTTTTTGAGACATTGACATTTTTTGTGGGGGTATACCTATCACTGTTGTTCGCTTTTGTTTCAATAAATTATTTAAGATGAGGAAATCACCATTGCACACTTCAACTTAAGTGCCCAATTTTAATGATATAATATCACTATAGCGTGAAATTTTTACTTTTTCCATAAATTTCATCCGAAAGCCAAATATCCCTAACATTTTGTGAGTAGTGTATGTCTCACATTTCAGCTTACACTAGTGCAGGACTGACAGATTGTGCTACTTAATTGTTCATACATAAGTTTCAGTCAGTTTCATTCCTGTTGTAACTTGCATATTACACATATGCAGCCTTAGAATTCCCATCAAGTACATATGCTTCTTGTTTGCTTTTTGTTTCCTCTAATAGGTAAAGGATAGCAAAAAAATAAATAAAATAAACTATTCATCTGCAACTTAGCACATAGTATGTGTGATTTGTGTAATGTCTATAGAAAGCAACAAGTATTTGTAAGATGTGTAAACATTTTGCAGCCTGTCCTATTATTTGTATACCCTGTATTTCACTGTTTGTTTAATATGTACCAGAGGCTGGTTTTCAAATATGCATCTATCTAAGGATAGTTTCACACTAGCGGTAGGGGACTCCGGCAGGCTGTTCCGGCGGGTGAACAGCCTGCCGGATCCGTCCTGCCGCTAGTTCACGTGTGCCCCCGGACTGCCGATCCGTCCCTATTGACTATAATGGGGGTGAGGGCGGAGTTCCGGTGGCGGCACAGCAGCGCACGCCGAGAGGCAGCTCGACTAAAAGTACTGCAGCGTGCCGTGCTGCTGCCGGAACTCCGCCCCTGCCCCCATTATAGTCAATGGGGACGGAGCGGCAGTCCGGGGGCACACGTGAATTAGTTCACCCGCCGGAACAGCCTGCCGGAGTCCCCTGCCGCTAGTGTGAAAGCACCCTAAGTAGAATGAATAGTTTACTATATGTGACTGAGTGTACTGAGCATGCTTAGACAGTCTGTGTCAGACATTGTAGAAAGTGCTATAAAGAAGGGCGCTGAGCTTGGTGCTAAAAGGGAGTAGCGCTGTGAGGAACTATTATGGAGAGTTATGTGAGGAGAGTCTGGAAAGATTGCAGAGAGATTCCTGACAGGAGAGTGGTCGAGGAGAGAAGCTTCTAGAGAGAGGGATGAGAAAACTGAGAACATGGGTTAAAGCTATGGGAGAAAAGCTAAGAGCAGCTGGGACTGTTACCACTAAGAGGTGGCAGATGAAATTTGAGGGCAGATTGTGAAGATGTGCACAGACTGATATTGTGTCACTGTACAACCCAGAATGACACCTGCCTGGTTCCTGTGCTTCTATACTACACTGGCTCTAACACCCTTACATGTTTACTTTTAATTCATAAACCCATGAAACTAAACAATACAACTTTAGGCATTTATCATTCCAAGCAACACATGGATGGTATGTACAGTATTGCTGCATGGACTGAAAAGTATTAGTGTAGTATTCTAAAAATTCTGAAGAAGAGCATCTATTGGTGCTGGATCAGAGGTGTAATCTGAAGCACCTGGACAAAGGGGATTTTAGACCCCCTAAGTATACATGCCTGGGTGTCATTTATAACTGTCCAATGATCAAATATGATCAGTCACTGTCGCCGTCTCGCCAGGCGTGTTTCGGAAACCTGTGTTCCTTCCTCAGTGGCATAAAAAGTTGTGGTTTAATTGGGACCTACCATTATTGCAAAGACCTGGACCGGACCGGAAGACTGTTCTAATTGTATCATACACACCTTGCGGTTTTCTATCTACTCTTTATTGTATTATAACATCAATATACTTTTTCATCATTTTGTTATAAAATATTATGTGATAACTCTCGGAATCACGTTTAACATAGATAAGAAAATGTAGGTAATAACTATGTATACCAATCTAAATATACCATATATATATATATATTAAACCTATGGTTCTATAAACTCTTAATAATAATAATAATAATAATAATAATAATAATAATAATAATAATACAAATACAAATTTCCAAAATATAATTTTTTTTTTGACAATATACAATAAAAATAGCACTAATAAAAATAAATACAGACATAATGAATAATGAAGGATAAAAAAATAAATAAAAATAAAACATATATATGCAAATCCATGGATTATATGTTTTTTTACAGATTGCTTCTCATTGGAAATTTTAAGGATCGTGGGGAGGAGACAGGACACGTCAATGCACCGGTATTCAGCCTGGCTGTAATATACTGAAGATCCCTATATAAAGCGCACCAATATAGGTGTGAACTGTTACAAAATATAGGAGGCAATTTACTATATGAAAGCCACAAAGCCATCAGTTTTAATTTTAATTATACATACATGAGCTTCGCATGTAAAGACATTGAGATAAAAGGGACCTAAACTGTATGAATATCAGTGTATGATTATGTGTGATCACATTATATTTTTATATTTTGAATAGTGTATGTTTTTATATGATCATTAAATGTATTAATTTTACTGTGAGCCAGCCGTGTATATCTAGTGTATTTGTATTTATCTTATTGTCTGAAGGTAGTAGACAGGCAGAGCTCCAGTTAGTTAGTATCTGGTGAGCGTACCCATAGTAATTATTAATTTTATAACATTTCTTCTATACTTATTTCATCCATTTTAGGAGATAAGTGTTGTTTGACTATAACCTTCCTTGTTTGGTAATTTTCAAGTACCTAGGTAGAGGTAGAGTCTAACACAGCTCAAACTTCTCTGAGAAATGAAGATGGGGCCCTATGTCCATGGGCTCAATATGGGGGCAGGTTCTGTGTGTACTAATAGGGCGGCAGACATTTTATTTCTCCTAATGATTGCTCCCTAGACAAAACAAGCCATTATAACTAATGAAAGGTATTTGGGCATATATTTATAATATGGTAATATTTAAGTATTTTAATTTTCTTAATTCCTGGAAAACCCATTTAAAGTTAAAGATCAAAATCTCTCACATAGTGCATGAGAGTCTCTTTGCAACAAAGCTAGAGCCAGCCCTGTACCTCAGATGGATCTAGAGATCTCCCCATTCCTTGCTCCTATTGCTCTGCAAGATTTATATCAAGCTGGCGGCTCAGGGTGTGTGTCCTTTCTCAGGAGACATGTGCTTTCTCAAGGGTTCTGTCCTTTCTGCTACAGTTCTCTCCCTGTAACTGTCACAGCTTCTAAGAGTAGATATGGCTGGTGGTAGTTGAAGGTTAGAACTGAGCATGTGCATGCACCTCTGTGAATTTACTGATGTGGATGGAGAAATATATTCATCATTTTTATTGGATAACTCAGTGACTATACTACATTTTTAATTATATGAGATTTTAAAAATATTCAGGTGCTGGTTTAAAAATTGTAGAATATTTTTGTGGGACAATAATCTGGAATAGATAGACACAGATATTGAACATAGATTAAAATAAATAACCACATGCTGCATTAGTCATATATATTGAACACAGATTTCAAAAATATTAAAAACATTCTCCGTTACATTGTTTAGAAAAGGAGAATGAACAAATGAAATCAATGGATTAAATGCCAATTTTTATTTTGTCTGAAAAATTGGAAAAATTGATAACACGTTAAAAGTAGTTGAAGCATAACATATTCACCAATATTCAGCAATATCTTATTAATAATATAATACATACAGTATATATGTATGTGTATATATATATATATATATATATATATATATGTATATATCAGAGTCTTCTGTTTTTTTCCTTCATGTGCCCAGTCTTAGTATAAAATAATATAGTATAGAACAATACTCAAAGCAAACACGCAACTCTAATCTGTGGACTCTGTCTCTGATTTGAAGTATGTGCTTGAAAAACGCATCGTGTTCTATATTATGCGTTTTTCACGCAGCCCTGGCCCCATAGAAGTGAATGGGGCTTCAGTGAAAAACGCATTGCATCCGGAATCAAATGCGGATGCAATACGTTTTTCACTGATGGTTGCTAGGAGATGTTTGTAAACCTTCAGTTTTTTATCACGCTTGTGAAAAATGCATCAAAACGCATTGCACTCGCGCGGAAAAAACTGAACAACTGAACGCAATCGCAGACAAAACTGACTGAAATTCCTTGCAAAATTGTGCGAGTTTCACTGAACGTACCCTGAACGCATCCGGACCTAATCCGTCACGCTCGGGTGTAAGAGGCATAAACAGAGATTGTATTCTGGTTTTGAAGGAACTTTGGTGACAGCTTTAACAGCAGAAAAAAAATAAAAAAAACCTCAACAGTAACATCCTTCATTTAATTGAAACCATTTAGAGGCTCTGCATCTAAGCCAAGGATTATCAGTGATAACTATCTAGAGCAGTCTGAAGTTGTAGAGAAATGCCCCTCCTTCTAAAAAAGTAGTTTTAGGCCAAATAATTCAGACCAGCATAAATCTTTAATAGGGGCTGTCCTCCAAAGATTGGCTGCACTTTCTTGTTTCTGCCCAAGGGAAACACAATATGTCTTAGAAGAGAATAATAGGAACTCCATCTTGTGTGTTACATGATATCTTCAAGTAATCCAGAGGATTTTACCTTTTGTCTGAAATAAACAAAAGGCCACCCATGCATTATGTGTCTGGGCTTTACCAGACTTGCTCACCTTAGCAGGTGGCACCTTGAGGATGGAGATAGACTGATTTCTAGCTGGAGGCACATGTATTATAGACTGCTTAGACTATGTAAATCAAAAGTAAATTCTTGATAGAAATAAAGTTTCTAAACCAGTTCTCAAGTTTTTAAGTGATATATTAAGGCAGCACCTGACATATGTTCTCATACCGTTTTTTTGCCTTTCACTTAATAGCAATGGTAATTTATGAAAGAGTATTTCTTGCTCTGATCACAGTAAAACAGCTGCTTGGCTCCCATACTGTATTATAAGGGGAGCTGGATAGATTTTGTTACTGTTTGGTTCTTCCACTGAAGAATACCTGGATTAAAATATGATATTTCCATATCAGAGCTTTAGTAAAAGACTGTTGAAATAACATAAAATTCATACACGTGACTTTGAATAATTATTAGGACTGATTGAGCCACAGACCTCCTTCAAAACATCATCAGGGTTATAATGCGTATTCAATCAGAATGTATATTTCAATCAAATATATGAATATATTAAAATATGTTATTCCTATTATGTATCCTATTATTCCTATTAGGGTACAGCATAGAGCCCTAGTTAGATTTGAGGGATGGCTCAGAGGGGTCGCCCTTATCAGGGCGAGTGCTCCGCTACCTGAGCATAAAGCGTAGCTCAGGCCAAGTAGGGGCATTTCAGGGCAAGACACCAGGCTCAACTCTGGGAGATCCCCTGTTACCGATAATCTACAAAGCGGTAAGACCTTTAAAATTGCGCACTGATTTACTGGTACTACTTGCTGTGATTTTTGTTTATTAATTATTTTGTTGGGCTATTTTTTAATTGAACGATTAAGTATTGCGCACTGATTTACTGGTACTACTTGCTGTGATTTTTGTTTATTAATTATTTTGTTGGGCTATTTTTTAATTGAACAATTAAGTATTATAGATACTTAATACTTAAGTATCTATAATACTTAATCGTTCAATTAAGTATTATAGATAGGGCCACATTTCTGTTAATTCCTTTTAAATATAGGGTGCCAGACCTTTGTATCCTATTAACCATATTGGATTTTGGTTGTGTTACGGTCTCTATTATGTATTAAAATAGATGTGTAAAGTACATATACATGGTGCATGGTTGTAGCCCCGCTGCACAAACAACTTATCTACTGCATGTCAATATTGATTCTGTATACTCAATCATTATCATATTACACTTTTTATTGTAAAGTATAGTTTATAGGTATATGTATATTTTATTTGACATAATCATTGTTATATAGGCCAGGGAGCTAGCAAAGACCTTTTCATATCTATTCAGCAATCTATATAACACTTATATAGTTCTAAGGATGAGCTAAGGGAAATGTAACTGTAAGAAAGGTCATGAATTCTACTGAAGAGATGCTTAGTCAGGTCTCATATGGAACACAATTCAGGAGAACAAAAATATATTGTTCACATAGAGCAGATATAAATATTGTGACAGAAAATGCCTGGACCTAAAATCCTTAACCATGGCCAAATCTTCAAACTTTTTGTGGCAATGCCTAAATATAAAGTGGTCTCCCCTCTGTCATCTATAGCAGTCTACTTGTTGGATGCTCAGAGAGAAAGGGAAAGTTTGTGAAGCATCTCATAGCAAAAAGCAAAAAATACTTAAGTAAAAGACTATGTTCTGGGCACTGAGAGAAGCAGCACCCAGTGTAATAAAACTTTAATTTATTGGTCCACCACTCCCTTTATGTTTCCTGTCATTTTAGAAGAATCAGGCTGATGCAATAAGAGCCTGATCACTTTCATGGAAGAGCCACATAAAGTGTGGTCTACCATTAAATATATATCACCATGGTGCATCAGTAGTTGGGATATATTGTAATGGTTTAATTGAGTTGTGGACGGTACTTTCCAAATGTTCACTTAGCAACAAGTGACATAATAAAACTAGAAAGGTTATAGATCAAGAGTAATGTAATGAAGTAAGTTTTTTTCTTCTTTTTTTTTTTAAACTTTGGGAGCCGTAGTAGAACTAGTTTCCTGTTGATATATACATTAAGTTTAGAGGGCTTATCCCACTAGCAATACTTATCCCCTATTCATCTGATTACTTGGGGCTCAACCATTGGGACACCCAGTGATCAGGAGAACAGAGTTCCCAAAGCGCCTCATGAAATAGAGCAGTGGTAGGAATACATGATGACCCCTCCACTCACTATGGGACTGTCGAGTTCTCCTGATTGCTGTTGGAATCAGCACTCAGACTCCCATTGAGCAGATACTTATATCCTATCCTGCAGATAGGACATAAGTATTGTTCATAGGATGACCCCTTTAAGTATGTATAAATTCATCATAGAACAATGAAGGTGGCTCAAATAAAAATAAACAAAATGACCTGGATAGACCTTGTTAGCTTTAATAACTCAAATAAACATTGAAGATTAAAATAAAAAAATGTTTCAATGAACCCAAATATGATGTACTGTACCAATATTTCTTAGCACTTTCATAGTTACTGGTTTTCAATTCTAGAACATCATGGTACAACATCCGTGCATATTGACTTATTGCTTTATTGGTTTAGCTGGAAAAAAGCTGTCAGTTGCAATTAGAAAGCCTGATCTTCCCGCCCACCTAATTAAAAAGGAAGACTACTGGTTAATCTGTTATTACAGGGTAGTATTTTCCATCAATTAGGATTACCACAGTGTTAGATGCTTATCTGTTGAAACTGCACATGCACAACAGAAAACCACTGTAGTCTGTAATGTCATATGTAAGAGTGATACAACTATTTTCTGTCCTTTAGTGCTACATATAATAAGATTTATGACATCCTATGAAGTATTTAGCAGAAATATGCTAAGATCCTCACAAGAAATCTGTTACTGTATTTATTAATCTGGTGTTTCCAAAGACAAATGATATCCAATTGTAAGATAAAAATTAGGGGACAGAAAAAATATATATACTACTTGGGAAATTTAAACACCATGGCCCTGATTTATCTAGCAAGTTTTGCCTTTATTTCAAAGTAAAATTTGTTTTCTGCCATTTTACTTGTAAGACAGATTTATCAATAGTTTGCGACAGGCCACAAATGTTTTTATCGCCTGCTAAGTCAGTTTTCAGAATTCCAGCTGTTTTGGGGCGTTCTTGTGGAGTACATTGGTATTTGGCCTTATTTATCTTAGGGATTGTCTCAAAAAATTGTCTCCACTGCTTTCCACTTCTGACCCGCTCCAGCTGTGGCAGATGAAAATAAGTCAGAATATGAGCGTTTTAATGTGCTAAATTGAAAAAGTGCTGTGTGCCACGTTCATAAATTTGGCTCACAGCCCATTATGCAAATAGACAAATTTGAAGACAAACTTCAATGTTGTCCTCTCTTGATAAATCAGGGCCTTTATTTTTATTCATTTTAATATACTGGTAATCTTCTAAATAAGCTTTAGTGATTTTAGGTTTTAGGTATTATTTTTCATAAATGCTAAAAATTTACTAATTAAATGATTATATAAGATAGATCTTTAGAAGTAAATTATATTCTAAGAAGCACTCCAACAAACATTTCTATTATCTTGCATTTTAGAACAGTACATTTGTAAATTATAGTGTAGATAGTCTTCTTACTAGTGGCTGTATTTGTTAGCCACTTCTGGTTCTGGCCCTCAACTGTGACATGCGACTGACTGACATTCTGACTCTTGAACTGTCTTATGTATGGACAGGAAGTCAGATTCTCTGTTCATTCATTTGAGACTTATATTGAGGCTCCCATAGGAATATATATAGAGAAACGATTGGAGAGTCAGAGTGTCAGTCACATGACAGCTGAAGACCAGAAGGGAGTGAATAACTCACAAATACCATCACTAGGCTTAAGCAAATCGAGCTTCGGATCATAGATCCAAAGTCGATTTGTTCAAAAACTTCATTTTTAATGCTTATGTTAAAATTTTAAAATAACTATGATACGTAGTTATATATTTCAGCGCTGCAGTCCAAACCGTAACGTGGGTAAGTCTTCCACTTTAAAAGCAATAAAGTCAAACAGACCGCGCAACTGTATACCAATATGAATCTCCTCGTCAATCACAATGGGCTATTTTTCATTGGACGTTGAAAACACCATCCAGCTCCCTAGGAAAGCGTCTCTCCTCTTCCAGACTCTCCTATAGGGATCAAGAATTCGCCACAATGGAGAAGTATTGCCAGACTCCGTAAATATAAAAAGGGTTTATTCTACCTACAAACACATCCTTGTTAAAAGCACATCAAAGTCTTAAAACCGCATGCACATCCACGCCTGACCCGGATTTCGCTCTCGTGCTTCTTCAGGGGCAACTCTCTTTTTATTTCATTTTTAATGCTGTTTATGTATAGCATTAAAACGTATTGGCTCTGCATAGGCAAACTTCGTCTCACCTGAAGTTGCCTGAGACTTCTATGAATTACTACTGTATTCCTATTTGCGTATTTAAAAACATTTTCAATTAGGAATTCGAAGTGGACTTTTGTACTGGCTGGGCCCTTGGTACCATAGGCCACTTCAGATTCTTATTTTAAAATGACAGTTTTTGATTCATTTAAAGTTTTTGAAAAAATCGACTTCGGATCTATGATCCGAAGCTCGATTCGCTCAAGCCTAATGGTCACCAATAACATTACCTTCACTACTGCTTCTTTTTTTTAAATTAATTCGGTTTTTTTATTTTATATCCAAAAGATAAATAAAAAGTTAACAAACATGATATTTCACAGGTACATTAAATATACACAAATTTAATATACTTTTCCCGTCACAAGTGCAAATCCATTGTCCAAAAGTAGAAAAGAAAAAACCAAAGACCTTTTCGAACCTATGATGCCCCCCCCCCATCCTCGCTGTCTGGGGACAGATCCACGGCGGGCCAGGCCTTATGACCACATCAACCAAGTTCTGTCCCATCTAGTTTTCTGGTTCTTATTAGTGCTTCTTTAAATTGGTTCTCCTTTTGACAATGAGTTGATGCCAGATTGTCCCTCTGCTGGGACCTCCAGTGATCAGATACAGTTTTTTTGGAGGCACCCAATAGTGAGTGGCTCATTTCCCCTACAGGGAGGAAAAAAAGCATTGCACAATAAACAGCATGGGTCCATCAACATTGGAGGTGCTTTTTGTTGCTGTGCTTCTCTCTCTTACAGATAAGGGTCTTGAACTGGAGACCACTCTTTTATCTGAGAGTTCCTTATTAGTATATTTAAAATGGGTTTCTAAATGGTGCCAATAAAACTAATGCTCCCCCTGCAAAAAATAATTCTTCACACTGCATTGTCAATGGGGAAAAAAAGCTATGGGTGTCAGTATATGTTGACACAAAGCTGTTTTTATTTTTACAAAAATGTTTTTGTTTTTTTTAAATAGTAAAGCATGGCGCAATCCATGGTATTGTGGCTATTGTACTGACCAGAAGAATAACATTGTCATTTCATTTTTCTCACATTAAATACTGTGAAAACTAAACCCAACACCACCCAACTTTTTAAAAGAGCTGCTGCTTAAGTTGGTCAAAGTGAGCAGTGAGGCAAGCACACAAAAAAATAGCAGCACTGTAAATAGCAGGGAACAATCTATATACAGTTGCAAGAAAAAGTATGTGAACCCTTTAGAATTATATGGATTTCTGCACAAATTGGTCATAAAATGTGATCTGATCTTCATCTAAGTCACAACAATAGACAATCACAGTCTGCTTAAACTAATAACACACAAAGAATTAAATGTTACTATGTTTTTATTGAACACACCATGTAAACATTCACAGTGCAGGTGGAAAAAGTATGTGAACCCTTGGATTTAATAACTGGTTGAACCTCTTTTGGCAGCAATAACTTCAACCAAACGTTTCCTGTAGTTGCAGATCAGACGTGCACAACGGTCAGGAGTAATTCTTGACCATTCCTCTTTACAGAACTGTTTCAGTTCAGCAATATTCTTGGGATGTCTGGTGTGAATCGCTTTCTTGAGGTCATGCCACAGCATCTCAATCGGGTTGAGGTCAGGACTCTGACTGGGCCACTCCAGAAGGCATATTTTCTTCTGTTTAAGCCATTCTGTTGTTGATTTACTTCTATGCTTTGGGTCGTTGTCCTGTTGCAACACCCATCTTCTGTTGAGCTTCAGCTGGTGGACAGATGGCCTTAAGTTCTCCTGCAAAATGTCTTGATAAACTTAGGAATGAATTTTTTCTTCGATGATAGCAATCCGTCCAGGCCCTGACGCAGCAAAGCAGCCCCAAACCATGATGCCGCCACCACCATACTTCACAGTTGGGATGAGGTTTTTATGTTGGTGTGCTGTGCATCTTTTTCTCCACACATAGTGTTGTGTGTTTGTTCCAAACAACTCAACTTTTGTTCATCTGTCTACAGAATATTTTGCCAGTACTGCTGTGGAACATCCAGGTGCTCTTGTGCAAACTGAAAAAGTGCAGCAATGTTTTTTTTGGACAGCAGTGGCTTCCTCTGTGGTATCCTCCCATGAAATCCATTCTTGTTTAGTGTTTTACGTATCGTAGATTCGCTAACAGGGATGTTAGCATATGCCAGAGACTTTTGTTAGTCTTTAGTTGACACTCTAGGATTCTTCTTCACCTCATTGAGCAGTCTGCACTGTGCTCTTGCAGTCATCTTTACAGGACAGCCACTTCTAGGGAGAGTAGCAGCAGTGCTGAACTTTCTCCATTTATAGACAATTTGTCTTACCGTGGACTGATGAACAGCAAGGCTTTTGGAGATACTTTTATAACCCTTTTCCAGCTTTATGCAAGTCAACAATTTTTAATTGTAGGTCTTCTGAGAGCTCTTTTGTGTGAGGCATCATTCACATCAGGCAATGCTTCTTGTGAAAAGCAAACCCAGAACTGGTGTGTGTTTTTTATAGGGCAGGGCAGCTGTAACCAACACCTCCAATCTCATCTCATTGATTGGACTCCAGTTGGCTGAAACCTCACTCCAATTAGCTTTTGGAGATGTCATTAGTCTAGGGGTTCACATACTTTTTCCACCTGCACTGTGAATGTTTACATGGTGTGATCAATAAAAACATGTTAACATTTAATTTGTTGTGTGTTATTAGTTTAGGCAGACTGTGATTGTCTATTGTTGTGACTTAGATGAAGATCAGATCACATTTTATGACCAATTTGTGCAGAAATCCATATCATTCCAAAGGGTTCACATACTTTTTCTTGCAACTGTATATAAACTTAAAGGGATTATTCTACATTTTTCAAACCAGCACCTGGATCTGAATAATTTTGAAATTGCATGTAATTAAAATTTTATTCTAGCTATTGAGTTATTTAATTAAATCTACCCGTTTAGAGCCTCCTTCTGTTTGCTCTTTTTCTAATTTCTCTGTCCTTCTCACTGAGATGGAAGCACATGTTTTATCCTTCAATTGCCACCAGCTGAAGTAGAAGGGACATAACCCCTGAGAAAGTACATGTGCAGCAGGCAGGCCCCGCGCTAGTGGTTCTCTTCTACAGGTGTCATAAGAGTTTTGAAAGTTTTTGTTGTGATGCCAGTTGCATTTCAGCAACGAGGGACTATGTCCCTCTATGTAGAAGGTGATAGTGGAACCCAGGTGTAGGAATTCCACAGTGGTGTGAGGGTGGCCTAAGATGTTCCTCTAGGTGTGACTTTTGCACTTGTCACAGTGCTCCTACCTGGATATCCTGAACCCAAAGCGTGGTTGTCCGCAGCAGTGATAATAGGGTGAATAGTTGAGGAACTGGTTGAATAAATTGACTCCAGACTTGTATTGAAGTAGTTAACATAGCATAGGCTTTCATCAGGGAACAATCTTCCAACTTTATCTTGGCAGGCAACCACTCTCAGCTTTTCTATATCTGAACTCTTTCAGCTCTGCTATGTTGGCTTGCTTAAATAGGAACTTTTCCTTTTGCTGCTGTACTTATCTTTCTGTAGTCTGACTCTATCTTTATCTTTCTCCTTATCTTTGTCCAGGGAACCTTTTCTTCTGGCTTCTGAGGCTTTCAGCTTGGGCCTCTATGTCCAGCAGAGCAGACAGTGCTCTGCTGGTTGGAACACAGCCTTCCCCTTACAGGGGGTAAGCTAGACTAAGTTGAAACTAACTCCTCCTCCCTTTCTAGAGAGGGGGCTAGAATGGAAGAAGGGCTCCATTCTAGTTTACACGGCTCTGCCAGAAGTGCCGCCATCTGCTGGTGAACCAGGAACATTGCACTTAAACAATTACAAAATCACAAATACAGTTACACATTGTGTAGGACCTAGGAATGAATACACATGATGATGCAGGATGCACCATTAAGGATAGTGATGGGGAAAAGAGTGGTAATGCCCCTTTGCATGGCATTACACATGCCCCTAAGCTGCCTGCTTGAAATAAATCTAGCAGTGCAATTGGAGCAATGAATGGGGAGGGGACATGTCTGGATCCATGTGAGGTACAGGGCTGGCTCTAAGCTATAAGAGACTGTCATGTACTGCTGCATATGATTAATTTTTTAACTATGGGATAACCCCTTTAAGTATCTTAAAACAAGAGTCAAAGGTTGCAGTTATTGTCAGCCATTCAAGGAAAATGTTAAGCAGAATATTTAACTTCCCTGAACCTGAAGGAATCACTGTACCTTTGTTCGAACACAGCTAGAAATCAAACAGTGTTCCCATCCAGGGGAATTATTACTGTGTCTTGTTTAATTCTTGCCTAACAAATGTCAGCAGTAATGTATTACAGATTATTCAGTCAATTTGACGGTTCCAGGTGAAGGAAGAGAGCACAAATCTCTTATTTTAGTGTAAAAAGGGTCAGCGGGATGACTTCCCCTGCAGGAGCTGAGATGAGGCTTGACATGAATCAATCAAGCAGGCTCAATTTTACAGTTATAGCACCTAATGCCTAAACATGAGCGTGTGGGCCAAAATTAGCACCCGATTATGAGCATACATGATCTTCCCCTGGAAGACAATAATATTGGTATTAAGCTCCTCGAGGGGGAAGATGCTTCTGCTTTTTAATATATCTTAAATTATGTCAAAAAAAACACTGGAACATCACACAAAAGCCACAGTCAGTGTATATTGCTATCTCATAAAGCTGGAGATCTCTACAACAATATTGACACAGGAGCAACCAAGCAAATGTCAGCCAATATAACATATGAAATACTTAACGTAACCAATTTTCAGCTGTCAATCAGCAGGGAATAATGACTGATGCAAGGAATCAATACGCCACAATTGAATTCCAGCTCACAAACTTGTTTCGTTCTGCACTATAAAAGACTGTCAAATGTCACACCCCAAGAGATGCAACAGGATTCCAAAGATTTATTTATTTAAAGCTCTGGAGTCTATTAGTGATAGGGCATCTTGTGTCATTGGTTGAAATGTGTAGAAAATGTAATTATTTCAAATCAAACATGTTATTGTATCTTTACTGAAGTAATTATGAAGAAGAAAGTCAATTTTATTGCCCTTGATACAGTAATATTAAAAGACAACTACCAGGATTATATAGAAACCTTTTAGGGACACATAAAAGTAGAAAAAAATGTTTTAGCTTATTTAGCTTTGTTGGGTTAAAAATTAATGCGTTTACTGTAGCTCACATTTTCTTGTGTTTTCATGGCAACAATTAAAATTCTTCAGTCATACAAGTTGGCACTGTCGGCACTTGGGTAAACTCTGTGTATTCTAGTCAACATCTAGTTTTATGGTCTTGGTGGACATCAATATGGATGGTGCATAGATCATTGGTCATAGGTTTCATATATAGGTTATTGGTTGGTTATTGCTTATGCTCTCATTAATATTTTTGTACTGTACAGTTTAATATTCCACAATTTTTTAGGAAGTGAGCTGAGTGGGAAAACATAGGAACATAAGGAGAACATACAGTATAAACGTCCTGCAGATAGAGTGCAACGTATGTCTCCATTGTTGTAAGAAAATAATTCTAACTATTCAGCTATCATTCCACACCGGCTTATGTTTTAAGCAATTTCCTAAACATGATGTTCTAATGAACATGCGCTGATGAAACATCTTAATTGGACACCCTCTTAACACTCAGAAGCTGTAAATATGCTTTATACATACATGATGTCAAATGTACAGTCGTGGCCAAAAGTTTTGAGAATTACATAAATATTGGAAATTGGAAAAGTTGCTGCTTAAGTTTTTATAATAGCAATTTGCATATACTGCAGAATGTTCTGAAGAGTTATCAGATGAATTGCATAGTCCCTCTTTGCCTGGAAAATTAACCTAATCCCAAAAAAACCTTTCCACTGCATCTCATTGCTGTCATTAAAGGACCTGCTGAGATCATTTCAGTAATCGTCTTGTTAACTCAGGTGAGAATGTTGACGAGCACAAGGCTGGAGATCATTATGTCAGGCTGATTGGGTTAAAATGGCAGACTTGACATGTTAAAAGGAGGGTGATGCTTGAAATCATTGTTCTTCCATTGTTAACCATGGTGACCTGCAAAGAAACGCGTGCAGCCATCATTGCGTTGCATAAAAATGGCTTCACAGGCAAGGATATTGTGGCTACTAAGATTGCACCTCAATCAACAATTTATAGGATCATCACGAACTTCAAGGAAAGAGGTTCAATTCTTGTTAAGAAGGCTTCAGGGCATCCAAGAAAGTCCAGCAATCGCCAGGATAGTCTCCTAAAGAGGATTCAGCTGCGGGATCGGAGTGCCACCAGTGCAGAGCTTGCTCAGGAATGGCAGCAGGCAGGTGTGAGCGCATCTGCACGCACAGTGAGGCGAAGACTTTTGGAAGATGGCCTGGTGTCAAGAAGGGCAGCAAAGAAGCCACTTCTCTCCAAAAAAACATCAGGGACAGATTGATCTTCTGCAGAAAGTATGGTGAATGGACTGCTGAGGACTGGGGCAAAGTCATATTCTCTGATGAAGCCTCTTTCCGATTGTTTGGGGCATCTGGAAAAAGGCTTGTCCGGAGAAGAAAAGGTGAGCGCTACCATCAGTCCTGTGTCATGCCAACAGTAAAGCACCCTGAGACCATTCATGTGTGGGGTTGCTTCTCATCCAATGGAAAAACACAGCCATGAATAAAGAATGGTACCAAAACACCCACCAACAGCAACTTCTTCCAACAATCCAACAACAGTTTGGTGAAGAACAATGCATTTTCTAAGCACGATGGAGCACCGTGCCATAAGGCAAAAGTGATAACTAAGTGGCTCGGGGACCAAAACGTTGACATTTTGGGTCCATGGCCTGGAAACTCCCCAGATCTTAATCCCATTAAAAACTTGTGGTCAATCCTCAAGAGGTGGGTGGACAAACAAAAACCCACTAATTCTGACAAACTCCAAGAAGTGATTATGAAAGAATGGGTTGCTATCAGTCAGGAATTGGCCCAGAAGTTGATTGAGAGCATGCCCAGTCGAATTGCAGAGGTCCTGAAAAAGAAGGGCCAACACTGCAAATACTGACTCTTTGCATAAATGTCATGTAATTGTCGATAAAAGCCTTTGAAACGTATGAAGTGCGTGTAATTATATTTCACTACATCACAGAAACAACTGAAACAAAGATCTAAAAGCAGTTTAGCTGCAAACTTTGTGAAAACTAATATTTGTGTCATTCTCAAAACTTTTGGCCACGACTGTACATGAGTTTGAGAGCTCACCTTGAGTGAAATCACCATCAATAGTGTAATTTAGCCTCAGTAACTTGTACAAAAGCTTCCTTATCATCAGGTACTGTACATGCAGTGGCTGTGGTCTGAAATATTCAACACTAAACTCTAATCTTTTTTTGTTTGGTGATCAATTGGCGGTTCAGAGACAGGGCATATGGAACCCCACTTTTAAAACAGTACTATTAAAAAATTGCTCAATAGGGTAAACATTTTTCTCTTATCTACCTCCATGTGTACATATTGATTAAAACAGACTTTTACAGCTTTCCATGTTTTTGCTTTCAGACAGAAAGAGTATCCCTATACTGATAAGGAGTTAGCACAATGCATTAATTTTGTGCTGTAAAGCTGAACATACAAATGGGATGACAGTCAGACAAACCTGTCAAATTTGGTGTGACACAATGATGATCTGGTCCTCTCAACTGTCTTGTGGGTTGCCTCTTGTATAAACAACCAGCTAATGTGTATGGCTACTGTAGCTTATACGGGTTGTCTCACTTCACCAAATGACATTTATCATATAGAAAAAGCTAATTCAATACACTTATTAATGTATTGTGATTGTCCATATTGCCTTATTTACTGGCTTGATTCATTTTTCCAATGCATTATTCACTGCTCATTTCCAGGGGTTACAACTACCTTGCAAACCGTCGATAGTGGTTGTGCTTGCACACTATAGGAAAAGGCACTAGCCTATGCACACTCATGTGGTCCTGGTTACCAGAGAGGCTGGTTCTTTTTTTTATAGTGTGCAAGTACGGTCACAGCTGTTGGATTGCAGGGTGGTAGTAACTAGGCTTTAGCAAATCGAGGTTCGGATCATAGATCCAAAGTCGATTTGTTCAAGAGCTTTGTTTCCGTACAGCATTAAAATGTATTGTCTCATTGTAGACAAACTTTGTATCACCCAAAGTTGCGCAAGACTTCCGTGAATTAGTACGATACTCCTATTTGTGTATTTAGAAACATTTTAAAATAGGAATCCGAAGGGGGCTTTGGTACCAGCTGGTACCTCAGTACCAAAGCCCACTTGAAACAGAGCAGCTAAGGGCTACATTTTGGGCCACCTCTAACAAAAAAAAATACTACTACTGTAACTACTGAATGAATGAAGAGGTCCATTATCACTCAAGTTTGTGAATGGGTATAGACATCATGGCAGTCAGTGAAGGATGACACTGATGCAAGGTCACTCAAAAAATGTGGCATTAGCAATGCCTTAGATGGCACTGAGGATGGTATCCTACAATATGTGAAGATAGTGAAGAAAGTGATACAAGTGACTGTAAGCAACTGAACTTTATAAATTCTCACAGCAGTGATGACGAGTAGTGTTGATTGAGCACCAAACTGCTCGGGTGTTCGGGTGCTCGGGTCGAACACCTCGGGATGCTGGGGGGCTCTACCGAGCACCCGAGCACAATGGAAGTCAATGGGAGAACCCAAGCATTAAACCAGGCACCCCCTGCTCTGAAGAGGGGAGGGTGTCTGGTTCATAAGAAAAGGTCAGAAATTGATGAAAACACCACCGAAATGGTTCGGGGACTGCATGGGGAAGATGTCTAGATGCATCTTGGACTCCCAGGTCGCTGCTGGGAACGATGTTGTCCGAGTAGTATGCCACTTTTTCAGACTGACAATAATACTCACCAAACCAAAGATAAAATCGATTTTAGAGGAAAAATTGTTAGGAAACATTCTTTCCTATATATTTACTTGTATATAAAGTGCAAGTGCTGCCAAAAATTACACAGAAGAGGCACTCCGATACAACCTGTATATCACATAATGGAGGGCCTCATTCACATTGTGGTACAATTGTTCAAGTAGTGGGACTTCTACATTCATAAAGCCTATGCACTAAGTGAAAGGGCTTCCAAAAATTACAAGGAACCAGCACTACAATACACCCTTTAATACACATAAAGGAGGGCATCATACACTTTTGAAAAAATATGAGTGATGGCCTCAAAAATATTAGGAGAAAGGGACTTCTGGTAACCCTCTAAAAAATTAAGGGCGAGGGCCTGCTGCTGATCTGACCATCAAAAAACATTAGGGGTGAGGCTCTGCTGCAGAGCTGACTCTCTAAAACATTAGGAGAGAGTGCCTGCTGCTGATCTAAGCATTGAAAAAATTAGATTGTAAATTGAAAGATTGTAGGTGAGGGCCTGCTGGTGAGCCGACCCTCTAAAACATTATATGTGAGGGCCTGCAGGTGAGATGACCCTCTAAAAAATTGTAGCAAAAATTGGGCCAAAGGAAGAAAAAGGCGCTCATAGGGTGAGTAGGTTCAAAAACAAGCCTCCAAATACAGGAAAAGTGGTTCTGCTCACCTGTTATTGTTGCACCTAATGTTCGGTGCAACTGTTATGGAGGCGGATAAGAGCGATTGAGTTTAGCTGGTTGGTGCTGCCGATTACGTCCGTATTCACCTTTGGCGGGGGCCAGGCCACAGTCTGGGTCAGTGTATGTGGTATGTTTCCACTAGACTTGGAGGTCGAGTGGAGGGGTGGACAATAGGCACAAAGACGCATTCCAGAATTTTGCAAACCAATAGGTTTTTATTGTTAATGTGACAAGGCGTTTCGGGGTTCTGCGGACCCCTTTTTCAAGTCTAAAAAAACATACATACAGTTATAAAACATAATAATCAGAACACACTGGTGGGTGTAAAATTTCCTAAAGCTCATGATAAGAGGAATAATAGTAGTAATAATAATGGTGATATGATACCATCAGGAGGAGGGTCATTCAAACTTACAAATAGACATGAGTGGATGGTTGGGTACATATATATAAGACATAAATGATGACTAGATGATAAGACGGTAATAAAATAAAATAAATATCTATAAATATATATGTATATATATATATAGATGACGCCAGTTGGAGTAAAAACAGGAGTTTATAATAGAATGATTAATAATTAGTTAATTAAATAGCTGTTGGTAAAAAACCTGGGATATAGGTAGCTGTTTTAGGGTGCGTGTAAGATAAATATTGAAGAATTTGCAGTATAAATTCATATGCAGTAAAAGTTTTTATGCAGTAAAAAATATGCAGTAAAATTATATATATATATATATTATATATTATATATTATATATAGAGTTGAGCGAACACCTGGATGTTCGGGTTCGAGAAGTTCGGCCGAACTTCCCGGAAATGTTCGGATTCGGGATCCGAACCCGATCCGAACTTCGTCCCGAACCCCATTGAAGTCAATGGGGACCCGATTTTTTGGGCACTAAAAAGGCTGTAAAACAGCCCAGGAAAGAGCTAGAGGGCTGCAAAAGGCAGCAACATGTAGGTAAATCCCCTGCAAACAAATGTGGATAGGGAAATGAATTAAAATAAAAATTAAAAAAATAAAAATGAACTAATATCAATTGGACAGAGGTCCCATAGCAGAGAATCTGGCTTCACGTCAGCAGAGAATCAGTCTCTTCATGCCATAGCAAAGAATCTGGCTTCATGTCAGCAGAGAATCAGTCTCTTCATGCCATAGCAGAGAATCTGGCTTCATGTCAGCGCAGAATCAGTCTTCATGTCATAGCAGAGAATCAGGCTTCACGTCACCCACCACTGGAACAGGCCACTGTCACACATTTAGGCCCCGGCACCCAGGCAGAGGAGAGAGGTCCCGTAACAGAGAATCTGGCCTGATGTCAGCACAGAATCTGTCTTCATGTCATAGCAGAGAATCAGGCTTCACGTCACCTACCACTAGAACAGGCCACTGTCACACATTTAGGCCCCGGCACCCAGACAGAGGAGAGCGGTCCCGTAACAGAGAATCTGGCCTTATGTCAGCGCAGAATCTGTCTTCATGTCATAACAGAGAATCAGGCTTCACGTCACCCACCACTAGAACAGGCCACTGTCACACATTTAGGCCCAGGCACCCAGGCAGAGGAGAGAGGTCCCGTAACAGAGAATCTGGCCTTATGTCAGCACAGAATCTGTCTTCATGTCATAGCAGAGAATCAGGCATCACGTCACCCACCACTGGAACAGGCCACTGTCACACATTTAGGCCCAGGCAGAGGAGAGAGGTCCCGTAACAGAGAATCTGGCCTTATGTCAGCACAGAATCTGTCTTCATGTCATAGCAGAGAATCAGGCATCACGTCACCCACCACTGGAACAGGCCACTGTCACACATTTAGGCCCAGGCAGAGGAGAGAGGTCCCGTAACAGAGAATCTGGCCTTATGTCAGCGCAGAATCTGTCTTCATGTCATAGCAGAGAATCAGGCTTCACGTCACCCACCACTGGAACAGGCCACTGTCACATATTTAGGCCCAGGCACCAAGTCAGTGGTGTAGTACAGTCGATATGAACCACATGAAGTTTCACCAAATATCCAGTCTGCAGGTTTGCAATAGGGTCATACCAATATACAGGAGCTGCAGCAATGATCACTTGTTAAATATAGTTCCATATATTCATAAGCTGTTAGCAGAGAGTCAGGACATGCTAAATAAACCTCTTCAAATGTGCTATTAGATAACTGAGGAAAGTTTTAACAGACAGAGTCTTTACAGTGGACTCTTCCAGAAAGCCCCCTGTGTATTCTGCTACTTGGTTTGGTCTCCTCAGTGCAGACATTTACTGTGAAGGAGGTAGGATCTCTGTCTAAGTTCTCTAAAGCTAAAGTTCATTTATCTATTGTAAAAAGTTATAATATATACCCATAATAGTTCTGTAGAATGTAAAGAGGTGACTGTATGTTTTTTAGCAGCCTTTAAACCCTGCAGCACATGCTAGGCTGAGTAGATGATGTACAGTTAGAGAGCCATGTGTTCTTCCTAAAATGGCTGCAAGACATGCTGTATTCCAGGTCACCCTGCTGCAATATCTTTGTAAATGATTTTCTCTTGTTCATTTTTCTGTATGCTTTGTTATATCCTGTAACATGTATGTGGGAATGTAATATAATGACTGCCTGCTATGATATAGGTGGGCTGGTGACCTGGCTGTATACCACATAGTGGCAGTGTTTCCCTGTTGTATTACAGGCTCCAGCCAAGTGCACTCCACCTCAATAAAGCTTTAAACCACAGAAGACCTGAGTGTCGTCCCTTAGAGTCCACTTAGAGTTTATGCCTGGAGGAGCTGGTGACCGAGTGAGTGTGAAAGCTGGAGGTGTCGCAGATGGTGCAAGGAAAAGAGGGTTACATTTGGTGCCGTGACTCGGATGTCATCATTCTGCTCAAAGTGACCAGTGAAGATACCTAAAGTCACCAGTGTGCGAGTTCTGAGGTGATTGTGCCACGGCGGAGCTGCTAGGCGGCAGATTGACCTTATTAGCGGTTTATATCCTCTCAGGAATAGAAGATGAGTGGACGAGCCAGAGCCTTCGGAAGAGCACGTGCCAGGGGGCAGCCCAGCCAAGGACAGCCTGGACAGGAGCAAGAGGCTCAAGAACCTAGACGCATTGAAAGACCCCAGCAGCCACCAGCCGAGCCTTTGCTTGTGGGAAGAGGGCGCCAGAGAGGCCCGCCAGTAGTGGAGAGACCTCCGACTGATGTTCTGCAGCTTTCAGCTGGATTTCAGGACATATCCCTCGGAGAACGGGGTGGCCGCAGGCGTGACTTCCATGACCTTGGAGTGAACACCCGGCAGACCATTGAATAGAAATGTGAGACCTGTTTTTTTTTTTGCACTGTGTGACAGGTTAAGGTTTAATCTCAGAATCAGACTTCTATCTGCACGGTAGCGTGTGTCTTAGGTTTTTCTGAATGACACTATCAGTACCTTCAATGTAAGATATCCTTTTTGGGATAGATTTCAAGTAGGCCTCAAATACCAGAAACTAGTTATTTTGAGAATGCCAAATTTGGGAATGCTTTTTCAACCCAGAACAAAAAGTCTGCTTTTACGGTCACTACAAATAACTTGACCAGATAAAACACTGCAGATTTGGTTGAATAGAGATGTGAGACCTGTTTTTTTTTGCGCTGTGTGACAGGTATAGGTTTAATCACAGAATCACACTTCTATCAGCACGCTAGCGTGTGTCTTAGGTTTTTCGGAATGACACTATCAATACCTTCAATGTAAGATTTTCTTTTTGGGATAGATTTCAAGTAGGCCTCAAATACCAGAAACTAGTTATTTTGAGAATGCCAAATTTGGGAATGCTTTTTCAACCCAGAACAAAAAGTCTGCTTTTACGGTCACTACAAATAACTTGACCAGATAAAACACTGCAGATTTGGTTGAATAGAGATGTGAGACCTGTTTTTTTTTGCGCTGTGTGACAGGTATAGGTTTAATCACAGAATCACACTTCTATCAGCACGCTAGCGTGTGTCTTAGGTTTTTCTGAATGACACTATCAATACCTTCAATGTAAGATTTTCTTTTTGGGATAGATTTCAAGTAGGCCTCAAATACCACAAACTAGTTATATTCAGAATGGCAAATTTGGGAATGCTTTTTCAACCCAGAACAAAAAGTCTGCTTTTACGGTCACTACAAATAACTTGACCAGATAAAACACTGCAGATTTGGTTGAATAGAGATGTGAGACCTGTTTTTTTTTTGCGCTGTGTGACAGGTATAGGTTTAATCACAGAATCACACTTCTATCAGCACGCTAGCGTGTGTCTTAGGTTTTTCTGAATGACACTATCAATACCTTCAATGTAAGATTTTCTTTTTGGGATAGATTTCAAGTAGGCCTCAAATACCAGAAACTAGTTATTTTGAGAATGGCAAATTTGGGAATGCTTTTTCAACCCAGAACAAAAAGTCTGCTTTTATGGTCACTACAAATAACTTGACCAGATAAAACACTGCAGATTTGGTTGAATAGAGATGTGAGACCTGTTTTTTTTTGCGCTGTGTGACAGGTATAGGTTTAATCACAGAATCACACTTCTATCAGCACGCTAGCGTGTGTCTTAGGTTTTTCTGAATGACACTATCACTAGCTTCAATGTAAGATATTCTTTTTGGGATAGATTTCAAGTAGGCCTCAAATACCAGAAACGAGTTATTTTGAGAATGGCAAATTTGGGAATGCTTTTTCAACCCAGAAACAAAAAAGTGTGCTTTTACGGTCAATACAAATAACTTGACCAGCTAAAACAGTACAGATTTGGTTGAATAGAAATGTCAGGTCTATTTTTTAGGCGCTGGGTGACAGGCTCAACTTGCCCCTGATGTAATATATGGCCAAAAAATAACCACACTGTTGATGGTTAAATGCACTTGGGTGACACAGGCTCAGCCTGCACCAGATGTAGTATATGGCCAAAAAATAATCAGACTGTTGATGGTTAAATGCACTTGGGTGACACAGGCTCAGCCTGCACCAGATGTAGTATATGGCCAAAAAATAATCAGACTGTTGATGGTTAAATGCACTTGGGTGACACAGGCTCAGCCTGCAGCTGATATAGGATATAGCACAAAATAACCACACTATCGATGGTTAAATACACTTGGTGATAGCTCGTGCTAGCGCACCACAAGTCACAAAATGGCCGCCAATCACCCCAGAAAAAAAGTGATCTAAAAAAGCTCTGGGCAGCCTCAAAAAAGTGAGCAAGTCAATAATAGCACTTCAATGAGCCACAGCTGCAGATCGATCACAGAATAAAGTCTTTTGGAGGAGTTAATCTGCCTAATCTCGCCCTAACGTCGCAGCTGCAACCTCTCCCTATACTGATCATAGCAGAGTGACGTGCGGCGCTACGTGACTCCAGCTTAAATAGAGGCTGGGTCACATGGTGCACTGGCCAATCACAGCCATGCCAATAGTAGGCATGGCTGTGAGGGCCCTTTGGGCCAAGTAGTATGACGCTTGTTGATTGGCTGCTTTGAAGCCTTTCAAAAAGCGCCAAGAAAGCGCCGAACACCGAACCCGAACTTTTACGAAAATGTTTGGGTTCGGGTCCGTGTCACGGACACCCCAAAATTCGGTACGAACCCAAACTATACAGTTCGGGTTCGCTCATCCCTAATTATATATTATATCCCCCCCCCCCCACTGCAGTTAAAGAATAGTAGGTGGCTCAATTTGGACGTGGCGGCACTTTATTCAAACATTCCACACGAGGCGGGCATCCGCGCAACTGACCATTTTTTGCAAACGGATGACCAATTAACTCCTCGACATAAGCAGTTTATCCTTGACGCCATCCACTTTATTCTGACACACAATGTCTTTGCGTTTGAGGGCAAGATCTACAAACAGCGCAGAGGGACCGCGATGGGAACGCGGTTCGCGCCAAGTTTCGCCAATCTGTACATGGGTCAATTTGAAGAAGCATTCCTTTACAACAATCACAATTGGACTAAATCAATTGGGTTCTACAAAAGGTACATTGATGATTTAATCTTTATTTGGAACGGGAGTGAAGAAGAAGCCCAAGCATTTGTGTCCTATTTGAATAACAACACTTGGAACCTCAGTTTTACATCAACAAGTTCCAATATCTCAATTGAATACCTGGACCTAGTCTTGTATTGGTTTGCAAAATTCTGGTTGTGTCTTTGCGCCTATTGTCCACCCCTCCACTCGACCTCCAAGTCCAGTGGAAACATACCACATAAAAGATTGTAGGCGAGGGCCCTCACCTACAATCTTATAGAGGGTCAGCTCACCTTTAGGCCCTTGAATGCAATGTTTTAGAGGGTGAGCTCACCTGCAGGCCCTCACCTACAATATTTTAGAGGGTCAGCTCACCTGCAGGCCCTCGCATATAATGTTTTAGAGGGTCAGCTCATCAGCAGGCCCTCACCTACAATCTTTTAGAGGGTAAGCTCACCTTTAGGCCCTTTAATGCAATGTTTTAGCTGACCCTGAAATGTTTTAGAGGGCCAGCTCACCAGCATGCCCTCAACCATAATGTTTTAGAGTCTAAAACATTATTGTTGAGGGCATGCTGGTGAACTGACCCTCTAAAACATTTCATCCAAGGGCCTGCAGGTGAGCTTGCCCTCTAAAAGATTGTAGGTGAGGGGCTGCTGGTGAGATGACCCTCTAAAACATTATATGCGAGGGCCTGCAGGTAAGCTGACCCTCTAAAAGGGAATTTCACAGGAATTTTGGGTGTGGAAACGTTATACAGAAGATGTACCCCAGTTAACGTCACTGCGGACACTGTCTATGGAAAAAGCACACTGGATGTCACAGATATTTTTGGGTTGCGCACACATTAAACAGGAAAAATACTGCAGATAATTTCGCTGATAGCAGCAGCGGCTAATATAAAATTACAGGGAATGTGACAGGTATTTTGGATGTGGAAACGTTACACAGGAGATGTACCCCAGGTAATGTCACTGTCCGCAGCGGACACCATCTACAGAAAAAGTACACTGGATGTCACAGATATTTTTGGGATGCTCACATGTTACACAGGAGAAATGCCGCAGATAATGTCGCTGATGTCAGCAGCGGCTAATATAAAATTACAGGGAATGTGACAGGTATTTTGGATGTGTAAACGTTACACAAGAGATGTACCCCAGGTAATGTCACTGTCCGCAGCGGACACCATCTACGGAAAAAGTACACTGGATGTCACAGATATTTTTGGGATGCGCACACGTTACACAGGAGATGTAGCACAGATAATATCGCTGTCTGCAGCGGCCTAACTATTGCATGCTATTTAGCGCTGGATGCGCTAAAATAGATATTGCTGCCACACACAAAAGTCCTTAAAAAGACTTCTGGGTCTTTAAAGTTTTAGTAATTTAGCGCAGGTTGCGCTAAAAATATATATTGCTGCTGCCACACACAACAATAGTCCTTAAAAGGACTTTTGGGTCTGTAAAGTTTTAGCAATTTAGCACAGGTTGCGCTAAAAATATATATTGCTGCTGCCACACAGAATTTTTGGGTCTCTGACAAGTTTTAAAAAAAATAAAAAATGTGCATCTGCCAAAACCTGTGATGACATCATCTTCAACATCACAGGTCCTGCAGAATCTAGCAAAGGAACTTCACCAAAAATGGTGTAGTTCCTAGGTTTGAAAGGTACATCTGCCAACCCCAAACAGCAAGTATTAGAAGTTCACAATCAGCTCTGCTTTGATCCATACAGACTGGACTGGAATGGAGTGGTAAGAGGAGGTCCTCCACTTCTAGTCATTTACCCCCCCCCTTTCCCCGCCCTGTTTATACTCATTGCTCACTCATGTATAATACTTCAGACAGTTACAGTGACCACTAACTCATGTACCTCACACACACAGTGACCATAATATATAACTGACCACATATTTCTGTAAACACTGCATCTACAGTATTATACCTTGTATGTCTCACATCAATACACTGCTCTGTATATACAGTCAGGTCCATAAATATTGGGACATCGACACAATTGTAACATTTTTGGCTCTATACACCATCACAATGGATTTGAAATGAAACGGACAAGATGAGCTTTAACTGCAGACTGTCAGCTTTAATTTGAGGGTATATACATCCAAATCAGGTGAACGGTGTAGGAATTACAGCAGTTTTCATATGTGCCTCCCACTTGTTAAGGCACCAAAAGTAATGGGACAATTGGCTTCTCGGTTGTTCCATGGCCAGGTGTGTGTTATTCCCTCATTATCCCAATTACAATGAGCAGATAAAAGGTCCAGAGGTAATTTCCAGTCTGCTATTTGCATTTGGAATCTGTTGCTGTCAACTCTCAAGATGAGATCCAAAGAGCTGTCACTATCAGTGAAGCAAGCCATCATTAGGCTGAAAAAACAAAACAAACCCATCAGAGAGATAGCAAAAACATTAGACGTGGCCAAAACAACTGTTTGGAACATTTTTAAAAAGAAGGAACGCACCGGTGAGCTCAGCAACACCAAAAGACCCGGAAGACCACGAAAACAACTGTGGTGGATGACCAAAGAATTCTTTCCCTGGTGAAGAAAACACCCTTCACAACAGTTGGCCAGATCAAGAACACTCTCCAGGAGGTAGGTGTATGTGTGTCAAAGTCAACAATCAAGAGAAGACTTCACCAGAGTGAATACAGAGGGTTCACCACAAGATGTAAATCATTGGTGAGCCTTAAAAACAGGAAGGCCAGATTAGAGTTTGCCAAACGACATCTAAAAAAGCCTTCACAGTTCTGGAACAACATCCTATGGACAGATGAGACCAAGATCAACTTGTACCAGAGTGATGGGAAGAGAAGAGTATGGAGAAGGAAAGGAACTGCTCATGATCCTAAGCATACCACCTAATCAGTGAAGCATGGTGGTTGTAGTGTCATGGCGTGGGCATGTATGGCTGCCAATGTAGCTGATTCTCTTGTATTTATTGATGATGTGACTGCTGACAAAAGCAGCAGGATGAATTCTGAAGTGTTTCGGGCAACATTATCTGCTCCTATTCAGCCAAATGCTTCAGAACTCATTGGACGGCGCTTCACAGTGCAGATGGACAATGACCCAAAGCATACTGCAAAAGCAACCAAAGAGTTTTTTTAGGGAAAGAAGTGGAATGTTATGCAATGGACAAGTCAATCACCTGACCTGAATCCGATTGAGCATGCATTTCACTTGCTGAAGACAAAACTGAAGGGAAAATGCCCCAAGAACAAGCAGGAACTGAAGACAGTTGCAGTAGAGGCCTGGCAGAGCATCACCAGGGATGAAACCCAGCCTCTGGTGATGTCTATGCGTTCCAGACTTCAGGCTGTAATTGACTGCAAAGGATTTGCAACCAAGTATTAAAAAGTGAAAGTTTGATTTATGATTATTATTCTGTCCCATTACTTTTGGTTCCTTAACAAGTGGGAGGCACATATGCAAACTGTTGTAATTCCTACACCGTTCACCTGATTTGGATGTAAATAGTCTCAAATTAAAGCTGACAGTCTGCAGTTAAAGCACATCTGTTTCATTTCAAATCCATTGTGGTGGTGTATAGAGGCAAAAATGTTAGAATTGTGTAGATGTCCCAATATTTATGGACCTGACTGTATATATATATATATATATATATACACACACACACTGCATATATTACACAGTATTATAGATGCAATATGTACAGATATGCAGTATATACAGCAGTGTACTGATATGTGAGGTACGAGGCATAATATATGCAGTGTGTACAGATATATAGTATATACAGCAGTGTACTAATATGTGAGGTACGAGGTATAATAGATGCAGTTTGTACAGATATATAATATATACAGCAGTGTACTGATATGTGAGGTATGAGGTATAATATATGCAGTGTGTACAGATATATAGTATATACAGCAGTGTACTGATATGTGAGGTATGAGGTATAATAGATGAAGTGTGTACAGATATATTGTATATACAGCAGTGTACTGATATGTGAGGTATGAGGTATAATAGATGTAGTGTGTATAGATATATTGTATATACAGCAGTGTACTGATATGTGAGGTACGAGCTGTCAATACACTGCTGTATTTACTATATACCTGTACACACTGCATCTATTATACAGTACTTCGCACCTCACATGTCAGTACAGGCTGTATATACAATATATCTGTACACATTGCATTAATTATACCTTGTACCTCACATATTACACTACTGTATATACTATATACCTGTACACACTGCATATATTATACTCAGTACCTCACATATCAGTACACTACGGAATATACTATAAACTTGCACACACTGCATGTATTATACCTCGTACCTCACATAACAGTACACTGCTGTATATACTATACATCTGTACACACTGCATCTATTATAGCTCTTTTGTGTGCCTGGGCTGTTTTGTAATCTCAATCCAGCCCTGATGGCATAAATTATAAAACGCAGCAGCAAGAATAGTTCATGGAACAAAGGGAGAGGCCTGGAATGGGTAGTGGGAGGGGCTATAAAAGGGGAATGGAGGCCCAATTTAGATTCTTGCTATGGGGCCCAGTAATTTCTATGGAGGCCCCTGCATACGAACATATTTTCATTTCGTGTCTGTTCCGCTTTTTTTGCGGACCGTATACAGAACCATTCATTTCAATAGGTCCGAAAAAAAAAACGGAAGGTACTCCGTGTGCATTCCATTTCTGTATGTTTGTATTTCCGTTCCCCAAAAAAATAAAACATGTCCTATTATTGTCCGCATTACGGACAAGGATAGTACTGTTTTAGGGGCCAACTGTTCTGTTCCGCAAAATACGGAATGCACACGGATGTCATCCGTACTTTTTGCGGATCCATTTTTTGCGGACCGCCAAATACATACGGTCGTGTGCATGAGGCCATAATCATAGTCTATTGTCATTACGCTGAACATTAACCTTTGAATCAAATGATGAACATTTTTATGTTTCTGGCTATTAGATATAGAAATTAGAGATGAGCGAAGTTTGCAAAACTTCAATTCGGCTACTTTGCCAAAATTCACAGAGAAATTTGTTTTGTGACAAAGCACATTTCTTTGTGAGTAGCAGGCGCATTGTTTGTGGAATCTGAGATGACCATTGATGGCTGTCAGTAGTTAATCTGTTAAAAACAAATTAAAATACTCACCTTATCCATTTGCTTGCAAAGAGTCTGCCGTGACTATCTTAACTGAAGATCCAACGTGAAATTTTGTGCGGTGAGTGACGATGAGATTTTGCGAGGGATCTTCAATCAAGATGACTCTTTGCATGCAAATGGGTGAGGTGAGTATAATTTTTTTTACCAACATTTTAGGAAAAAGTGAAACATGAAATACAAGGAATTTTGGCTTTGTGGCAAATTGAATTTTCCCTAAAATTCGGATCAAAGTCCACTTTGTGAACTTCTATTCGCTCTACACTAATAGGAATCTTGACAACTACATGATCTATAACTCACTTTTATAGTTTTCCTGTTGTATTTTGTATAGAGTGTCATTACTCATATTGTTTATTCTTGTCAAATGTCACCATTAGTGTAGGTGTATATCTCATTGATTTTTTTTTTATTGTTATGTATATTCATAATTTTTTCATAGATGTACACATGAGAAAGCTAATTTTGGGACTGAAACATCCAGCAATTATTTATGTGGCAACTGAATTGTATTTTGATACTCACCTGGATATTGTATTTGGAATAAAGACGTTATTCACTGCATAGACATCTTTGTAAAGTGCCATAAATTTCTTCAAATGTTGACCATGATGACATTAGAAAACTACTGAACAACAACGTCAACTGAACAACTCTGTTGCAATTCATTATGAGAACAAATCATTTAAAAGATTTAAATCCCCCCTCTACATAAATGCTGAAAACATAAGAACAGCAGCATCACCGAGTGGGTAACAGTTAAAAAGCGATGCTTGATAAAGGCTAAGGTATAGCCAAAACATTGCCTGTACCTGGATTGCTACTATATGGATTAAAAGAACACATTTAGTGTTTAGTGCAGGGCAGCCAATCAACAAGCTTTTAAGCTGTGTGCCCTTAGAAGCCATCACAGCCATGCCTACTAATGGCATGGCTGTGATTGGCCGGTGCATCACGTGACCCAGGCTCTATATAAGCTGGATCACGTGTAGCACCGCCCATCAGCTCTCAGTTGTGAAGGGACAGAAAGCAGGCAGCTGAAGTGAGAGACAGTATTAGTGCGATTTTTTTGTGGGTGCAAAGCAACATTGTACTTTGTACCCCTGACACACAAATATAATAGTTAATCCGTGTGTTAGTTAGGTGCACGTCATATACCCATTTATTGTGTGAAGTACACCTTTCACGGCATACGTGACAGGGAAATTGATATAGTTAATCTGTCTGTTAGTTAGGTGCACATCATATACCCATTTATAGCGTGAAGTACACCTTCACTGCATACGTGACAGGGAAATTGATATAGTTAATCTGTCTGTTAGTTAGGTGCACTTCATATACCCATTTATTACGTGAGGTACACCTGCACTGCATACGTGACAGGGAAAATAATATAGTATTATATACTATACTATAGTAGTATATATCTGTCTATTAGTTCAGTGGGTGACTTCAAAGAATATGGAGAGCATCAAATAAGGGACATGGCCCTGGTTATGGTGCTGCTGGGGTTGGTGGAGCTCCTGTTGCAGGGAGAGGACATGGTTGATCTGTGCCAGTCCCAAATGAAACAACTTCCTCAGTTGCACGTAGACGTCAGAACGTTTACCGTTATTTTGTAGGCCCGAATGCCGGTGTACGAATGGTGAGGCCAGAACAAGTAGAGGCGTTAGTAGATTGGGTGGCTGACAGTGCCTCCAGTTCTTTCACATTGTCTCCCACCCGGTCCCCTGCTGAAAGCGCAGAGTTGGCACCTGCAGCCCATGGGTATCTGTCTTTTACCTCACCCCCTTCCAAATCAGCCAAGCAGTCTGAGCCCCAAGTTATGCAGCAGTCTTATGCTTTTTGATGACTCTGCTAGCAGGGTTTCCCAGGGCCATCCACCTAGCCCTGCTCCAGAAGTGGAAGAGATTGAGTGCACTGATGCCCAACCACTTATGTTTCAGGATGTGGACATGGGAGGACCTCCGCAGCACATCTCTGATAATGACGAAACACAGGTGCCAACTGCTGCGGCTTTCTGCAGTGTGCAGACCGGCAAGGAGGGCAGGGGTGAAGAGTGGGTGGAAGATGATGTGGAGGATGATGAGGTCCTAGACCCCACATGAAATCAAGGTTATGCGAGTGACGTGTGCAGTTCCGAGGAAGAGGCAGTGGTCACACAGCACCAGGCGCACAGCAAAAGAGGAAGCAGTGTGCAAAAGCAGAGTGGTCGTCCCCTAGCCAGTACGCCTGCTACTGCCCACCACACCCAGGGACTGAGCACACCAAAGCCAGCTCCAAGGAGTTCCCTGGCGTGGCAGTTCTTCAGACAATGTGCTGACAACAAGGTGCGAGTGGTTTGCACGCTGTGCAATCAGAGCCTGAAGCGAGGCATAAACGTTCTAAACCTGAGCACCAACTGCATGACCAGACATTTAAATGCAAAGCACGAGCTGCAGTGTAGTAAACACCTAAAAAAACACAAAAGATCTCAGGCTCCTCTTGCTCCCTCTTCTGCTGCAGTCTCAGCCTCTTCCTACCCCTCTGGAGTGACAGTGGCACCTGCCACCCTGCAAATAGGGGATGTGGCAGCTACGCCACCACGTCCGTCATCGTCACTAAGCATCTCCAGAATGTCCCATGGAAGCTTTCAGCTGTCCATCTCCCAAACACTGGAGAACAAGAGGAAGTACCCCCCTACCCATCCGTGATCCTTGGCCCTGAATGTCAGCATTTCAAAATTCCTGGACTTTGAAATGCTGTCATTCCGTCTGGTGGAGAAGGAGACTTGAAAAAAACTTATGACGGTGGCTGTCCCACAGTACATGGTTCCCAGCTGCCACTACTTTTCCAGGCGAGCCATCCCCGCTCTGCACAACCAAGTGGCGGAGAAAATTAATTGTGCACTGCGCAACACCATCTGTGGCAAGGTCCACATAACCGCTGATGCATGGACCAGTAAGCACGGGCAGGGATGTTATATTTCCCTAACTACACACTGGGTAAATGCAGTGGTGGCTGGGCCTGAGGCGGATAGCAGTTTGGCGCATGTCCTGCCGCCACCGAGGATTGCAGGACGTTTCTCTTTGCCTCCTGTTTCCTCCTCCTCCCACTCCACTTCCTCCTCTATCGCCTCCTTATCCGGTCAGCATAACACCTTCACCACCAACTTCAGCACAGCCAGGGGGAAACGACAGCAGGCTGTTTTGAAACTCATCTGTTTGCCGCAGGAGCTGTGGACGGGCATGGAACAACAGACCGATGAGTGGTTGGTGCCACTGAGCCTCAAGCCTAGCCTGGTGGTGTGCGATAATGGGTGAAATATCATAGCAGCTCTGGGCCTAGCCGCTTTGACGCACATCCCATGCCTGGTGCATGTGCTGAATTTGGTGGTGCAGAGGTTCCTGAAAAATTACCCCGATATGTCAGAGCTGCTGCATAAAGTGCGGTCTGTCTGGGTGCGCTTTCGGCGTTCTCACCCTGCTGCTGCTCGCCTGTCTGCGCTGCAGCATAACTTCGGCGTTCCCGCTCACCGCCTTATATACAAGGTGGAACTCCACCTTGCACATGCAGGAGAGTCTGTGCGAGCAGCAGCAGGCGATAGTGGAGTTTCAGCTGCAGCACGCATGGGTGAGTTGCTCTGTGGAACAGCACCACTTCACCACCAACGAGTGGGCCTCCATGCAGGACGTGTGTGCCGTGTTGCGCTGTTTCGAATACTCCGCCAACATGGCCAGGGCCGATTACGCTGTCCTCAGCGTTACTATCCCACTTCTATGTCTACTTGAAAAAATGCTTTGGGCGATGATGGAAGGGGGGGATACAAAGGACACAGATGATACACCTCCCACAGAGGACAGCTTGCTACAAGGACAACGCGCCGTCCTTAATTCCGTCACTGGAGAGTGATGGCTGGTAGACACGCTGCTGATGGCATTCCCACCTGACACAGGGGGCTCAGTGGAAGCACAAGGAGAAGGCAGAGGAGGAGGAAGAAGTTGCCAACGCAGCTGGGGCACCGCCAGCACCTCAGAAGGGAGGGTTAGTATAGCCGAAATGTGGAAAAGCTTTGTCAACACGCCACAACCAGCACCACCAGGTGATATAGAATGTCTTAACAGGAGGCAGCATTTCAGCAACATGGTGGAACAGTACATGTGCACACGCCTACACGTACTGACTGATGGGTCTGCCCCATTCAACTTCTGGGTCTCCAAATTGAAATTGGGCACATGTCCTGAGCTTACCCATTACGCCTTGGAGGTGCTGGGGGGTGATCACAGACAAGCACAGCTGGCTGTCCACAGCTAATGTGAACAAGCTCACGTTCATTAAAATGAACCAGGTATGGATCCCACAGGACTTGTCCGTACCTTGTGCAGAATTGACAAGAATACCGGCTGCACCCAGCCTTTCTTATACTCCAATGCACTTTCTCTTTGTTTTCTTTTTTATATTTGCCAATGTTTTGGGGTCTTCTAAAATTTATTTAAAAAAAACAAAAAAAAATAGTGTTGGCTACCTCCTCCTCCTCCACCGCTTCCACCTACACCGCCTCCTCAACCTCCTACTCCACTTTGACCTCCGCCTCCTAGTTCAAGATAATTATTATATATTTTTTTTTTATTCTGTTATTTTAATTCATTTCCCTATCCACATTCAATATTACCCACTCGTTGCTGCATCTATTCTTTATTTTTGGATTTAGAGAAGGGCCATAGAGAACGTAGCTCCTATTGGCGTGCGATCCTACTTCCCCTGATTTGGATTTGCAGGGTGGTGCTGTATACACATTTTCTTCATCTACATAGATGCTGATTATGTCCATTGATGATTAAATTATTTTACTTGCCTTAGGGTAAAGACATCCTAGAGATATGTCTTGCATTCTATAATTTTGAAGCTGTTAAGTATACCAAAATACATTAAAGTTAAATATATGTAATATATATATATATATATATATATATATATAAAGAAAGATTTTTTTTAATTTTTTTCCTTTTTTGAATGTATGCTTTGAGTTTACTAATGCTTAAGACTATTTGAATTAAAGAACACATCTTTATATGAGATGTTCACTATGAAATGGGAATGCACAGTGATAATAATATTCCAGACAATATGAAGCTTGATTGACTGCAACGTCCAACTTATCCATGGCTGACACACTGGTACTCCTCATATTAGATATCATTCCTTATTATTAGAAATATAAGGGGAAATTAAAAGATAAGCACATCTTTCAACAAGCTGTTGACAATTTTACTGGTGTCATGGATGTGTCCATCATATATAAGCAGACCCCTGTAAAGTATATTCTTAAGAGGGCGTAATGGCTCTGATAAAATTTTTGTTTTTCTAAGAAAAACACCATCCTTATCTACATATTTTAAAATTCAACGTCTTTGCACATTTCTTATGGCATATCATTGAAACCGAAATGTTAAAAGCTCAGTTTCTAAGTAATGAAATAAATTTATTTTTCCAAACGATGCTGCTCCTGCCAGGTAGTAATACTCTTTTTTATTAATCCTATTAAAATTTTATACAAGGCTAATCATAGTGATGGACAGTACTATAAATTAATTCTGTGGTTATTGACCACAAATTAGTTTACCAGCTGATTCATGGACACTGCAGATTGGAAAACTATGAGATTACCACTTGCCCAAATTGTGTTCCAGAGGTTTAAAAATGTCTCATATTTTCCATAGCTTGCCTTTTTTCTACCGGATGAAGGCATAGTGTCCAAGATAAGAAATCAGAATGGGATATGGGAAGAAAGAGCAAAAAAGGAAGAAGACATACCTGGTTCCCAGGGTTCTATTTGGTATATGTGAATAGTGATGAGCGGCAGGGGCAATATTCAAATTCGCGATATTTAGCGAATATTTGGGCGAATATTCGTCATAAATTCGAGAATTCGCCATTATTTTCTTGATTGCGAAAATTGGCATTGTAATATGAGCATATTGCGTGCACAATACAGGCGTGTGTCACTTTTGCTACTTTTTATGCTGCTAGAAGTTTTCTGAGACTGGAGAAAATGGTTGGCACGGCAGAACATTACAATAGCTTTAAATGCAGATAGAGTGCTCCAATATATTCACATTTCATCAGATCTGACTACATATTACTGATTGGTGCACTAAGTATTGTGAACTTGTGACATCACAGCACTATGTCTGTATGTATGTATGGACAGCAGAACCTATCACACTACCTAACACCCTGCACTGGAACCTATCAGCTACACTATATCACTATCTAACCTACACTGATTATCTCCAACTAACTATCTGTATTATATATATAAGCTAACTAAATTGAAAAAGTGAGGAGGCAGCACACTGTGTGAACGAGGGGTGCACGTCCTTTGCTGTGGGTTTAATGCACATGTAGATAAACATATATGTTTAATCAAGTTATTATTTATGAGAATTATGCTAATATATTCTCTTTTGTTTTTAGGTTCTTTTCAACCTCACTGCCGTGATCGGGGCTCTGTATGGCATGTCATGTATCGTGGTTGCAATGGGTCATCCCTGCTCTGTTTAATTATTGTTATATATGCATTTGGTGTCTGATATATTGTTTACATATGCTGTTGTTCTTTGAGCATTGGAAGTCCACCTATCTAGTTTATATACATCTATTTTTTGATATTTAGACTTACATTATACCTCCCTTTTTTTTCATGAATATGTGAAATGGTGGCGCCCCCTGATGAGGGATTGATGATAGTCCGTGGGTATATCCCGGTGACGTTCATCTCTCCCTCTTATGATGATGGCTCATACCTTGGTCCGTCATAATCGGGTGACGCTCCATCTCCTATATTATTGTATCCAACTGCGATCACCATGTAGCTCGGCGTCTGCCCGGTGATCTCATTGACTTAGTCTTGTAGACCCGTGGTCAGTAACGCCGATTCTCTTCTCGGATCGCATGATCGGATGGTAGTGTTTATTTATTATCTGTTTCCATGACTACGTTAGTATAGTGATAGCTGGGCGGCACTGAAAATTTACCGGACATGCGCACATCATATGTGAGACCGCTGTGGCCATTTTTGTTTAGGCTGTTTCTTGGTCTGTGACCACCGTGGTTATCGCGAGATTTGCCGCTCTCGCGCATGCGCAATGAGAGAACCGGGACGCCACTGCACACGATCCATGCTGCATACAGTTCCCCACCGGACAGTGAGTTTTTTAATTCACTTCATTAACAGTATCACCTGCACCAATTATGGTTTTTCCACAGTACATAGTATACACTATATTGATGTTGTATTATTTTGTATGCACTATGTTTGCCAGATATTGGCGTTTTATTACATGTACAGTTTGTAATCACTTTCGGATTGTAATGTGTATATTTATACTATAATACACATGATTGATGTTAATATATTTTGGATTGACATCCCTATTTATACCACATCTATGTCACATGTGCACTATGCTTGACAAAGACAGCAACAAGCTGTCGAAACGTCGCTTGACTTTGGGTCTAATAAACCACCGTTTGCCTTTAATATCTCGGAGTGCTGCTGGCTATTTCTACTATAAGCTAACTATCTATCTAATGTAATCACACAGGAAAGCACAGAGCACAGCAATGACACTGCTGTCTCTCTCAGAACTGTAAAAAAAACAGCAGAAAATGGCTGCTGGGGAGGTTCTTATATAGTAAGGGGTAGGCAACTTTCCGATTAGTTGCTAGGGATGTTGCTAAGCTCAGACAAAGACATTGTAGCCTTCTCATTGGCCCACAAGCAAAAAGCAGGGAGGGCTCATGGGTTCAGATGAAAAAAGAAATCTAGAATATTTGCGAATACGAATATATAGCACTATATTCTAAATCTTTGTGAATTCTCGAAGTGGTGATATTCGCGTTTAAAAATATTCGCGCCCAACACTATACGTGAACCAATACATACAAATAAACTGCCAGACTGCATGAAATAGTAGTATACTTTATTATCAAAATTCATCAAATATTTTAATATTTTAAAAAAAGTGCTGCGAAAATGGCAGCATCACTAGGAGAGAACACAAAGGTAGCAATTCATAATACCCCAAACAACCAAATGAAAGTGCAAGTGCTATGGCAGGTCATCCAGTTTCATAGGTACAAATCTGCTGACAGATGCATAGTAACATAGTATATAAGGCCGAAAAAATACATTTGTCCATCCAGTTCGGCCTGTTATCCTGCAAGTTGCCCTTTAAAATTTGTAAGTGTAATTTTGTGAACCATTGCAGAACATACAAGCTAAGCTAACTGAGGAAAAATAGCTGCACTCACTGGTGTCCCTCTTAATAGAAGCACAGACCATAAACCCAGATCAGGCAAGATTAAAGTTCAAAAAAAGTAAAAAGAGTCCAGGTTTCAATAAAAAGCACTGCATCTTTAGTTTTCAAAAATCATGAATAATATAATCCAAATGTGACAAGTGTAATGATATAATTAGAGATGACAGAATCGAAACCCACAAAGTGGAATTCGATTCGAATTTCAGGATAAATTAGATTCGCCTAGAAAGCCGAATTTCCTCGTGCTTCGTGTCAGCTAATCGATTTAACCTGAAATAGTATAAAAAACAAAAAAATTCCAACTTACCTCCTCCATTTGCTTGTGACAGTCTGTTAGCCTCCATCTTGCTTGAAGATCTCAGCCAAAATCCCGTGCGGCGCGAGATTACATCATCATTGCACAGGATTTCAGCCGAGATCTTCAAGCAAGATGGCGGCAGCCGTCCCGTCGCGAGCGAATCAAGGATTTTTTTTTATTGTTAATTTTACACTCAGATGCCGCGATCATGTATGAACGCGGCATCTGAGGGGTACAATGAAGGGGGCAGCACTATCGCAGCTCCCTGTCATTTCACCTGCTACTTACAAAAAAATGCGCTTTGTGACGAAGTAATTCAGCGAATCAGCCGAATCTAACTTTTAATAAATTCGCTCATTTCTAGTTATAATGCTTATCCTGACTTTTTTTTGGGCTTTAGGCTAAACTAACTATATCAATCAAGGTTACCTCTTTACAACCAGAACATGTCATGTGTTAAAGACCAGAACGGCTGGCAAAGTAAATGTGATTCAAGGATGAATGAGGGTGCAGTCAGCACAAAAAGTGATTCAAACATACAATATGAAATGTTTGTCATTCTTGTTTTTGGCTTGAAAAAGGCCATTTAGGGCCACAACATGTATTTGTCTATATTTCACATGATAAAATAAATTATGTCTGATTATTAGGCTATGGATATTTGAATGGTAGGTGTCTATTCCCTGCTACCAATACCATACTAATCAGGAGAAAATAAGGGCCCCACTTTCATCCATATGGTGGTAGTTAGTATTGATGTTCAGTTCTAGCTCATCTTCAAGCTGCAGTACCAAACACAGCCATGTGAACATAATAGCACTGTGTCAGTCAATACACTGAAGCTAGACTTCCAAGGCCACTTTGTACCTGGATGATGAATCCCCACAGATAAAATGTCTGTCATATTCAATAAAATTCCCTTAACTATTTTTGGTATTACCACTGACATGCAAAATCATCATCAGATCAGTATTGCAAGTGACTTTTGTACCAAGTGATCTATTATGATAGTCGTTCTCTGTCTCCCTTTTTGGATACTGTACTTATTGTAAGCTCATAATAATTCTTGCCAGTATATGCAAGTTTATCATCTATCTCTATAGCATCAAATAAGCACATATGCAAATATTTACCAAAAACATTGTGGTATCAATTGCCAATATTAGACTACACTTTATTCGAATGTGTGAATGTAATTTTAGTCTATTTGTATCTAGATATAGTAGAACAGAATCTGTGGTATGACCTTGGTACTGTCATTTGACCTTAAGGAAACAACAGAATGAGGCCTCATACAAAGAAGTCAGCTTGGATAGTCAGAAACAAACATGGTGCTCTATATTGTATGATCCTTGTAGTCAATGATACATTTAACTCCTGATATTAATGTGCAAAATGTGCAGCACGTGCAAAATTGTAAGGAGAACTCCCACGTGGCAGGTGGCCAGAAAAATGGCCTAAAATACCCGTGGTTTGGCAATAAGCCAGAGACCTGACCATCTCTGTTTCGTGGGGGCTCTTTGTGCACGTATTCCATTTAATTGTATTTTTCACTCTTAATCTCTTTTACTATCCTTGTAAAATCTGTTACACTTAATAAACTCTGCTCTCTATAAGACAAGCGACTTTTATTTAAAGAAGCACCAAAAGTTCTAGACTTCTTTATCAATTGAAAAGCAGCCAACAAGACTAAAATATAGATTTATTTTGCAATACACAAAAATAATGCATCCTACATCCTTATTTTGCTCTAAAGAGGACAATGAAAAGCAGAATGAGAATGTCTTGTAAGGCAAAAATTGAAAGAGAAGATGACTGACAATCTTCAAGAAGTTAACTGATAATGATCTTTCTCCACTGTACTAGATCTTTGATCACTATGTCACAATGTGTATTCATTTACTTTATTTAATTCATGTTTTATGTAGTTATTGCATTTTGCCTAATGACAACTCTATGCTTGTTAACAGCCAAATAAGCTTTTAAACATTTTTGGAATGTTGGCTATGTTATGAGTTTGGAAAAGCCCAAATTACAAAACCAATTGTGCTATTTGTTATGATTTTTAAGATATTTGCATCTTTTACAATTGATCTTTATTTTCTTTATTCTTTTGTGGAGTATTAAATCACTCTTGTTTAATAATAATTAATAATTTTTCTTTACAAAACAATAAGGCAGATTTACTGTTGAACATGCACCAGCAATCTGGCACAATGTACATTCCTTGCACAACATTTCCAAATCCTTTTAGACACTTTTAAACACATTTTACATCTCATGGGATAAGAGGGTATGGCTTTCTGAAAAGGGCAGTGGATTCTTAGAAAAAGATGTGGCTAAAAATGCAGCTTCATAAATGCACCAAAATTTGGTACATGTTTAGAGTAAACTAAGCCAACGGATAGATGTTGTAAAATTAGACTAGAGAGTCTAAAGCTGCCCCAGATTTATTATCCCATATTAGCTACTAAGATAAATCTGGCACATTTTAAGACTGTCTACTCTAAAGGAGCAATGTATGAAAGGCTTTGTGCCAGAAAGGTTGAATGCTTTTGGCTGTTTTGTCAGTGACATGTTTTTGGCAGTTTTTTGTGACAAAATTTATGAATCTTTTGTAACAATTTTATCAAGCATTTGCAACATTGTTTTGTGGTTTGCACCATGCCTGGCATTTCGTGTTTTCCTAGGGGTGCACAGATGTTTTGTTGGTGGAGTTATATTTCTGGCAGATTTACCAATTGCAAAGTCACAATTGTACTCCAGACTCCTTTTGGCGTAAAAACACGCTGTAGCTTTACAATAAATAACATTAGACTGAAAAAAAATCACTAGGTAATAAATGCAACAAATGTAACAAATAAGATGCAACAATTGATACATTAGTCACAAAAAATGACTTGAAAAACAGTAGACACTCCAAAAAAGTAATTTCAAATATTACCATCATAATGCATTAGCCCCTTAGTGTACACTTACTAGTAGACAGTATTAGAAAATGTATCCCATTGTGTCATGGACATGGTCCAATGTGAAGATTCTCTAATGCCACCTGTTCTTCGGGCAGACTAAAATGAGGAATGAAGGCTAAGGGAGTCATGGTGTTTTCCTATCACATCCACATGAAGATATAGAATTCACAGTAGGAAAGTGAAGGTAGGTTTCTTTAAAATAGCCATCTAGAACAGACAATTAGAGATGAGCGGATTTTTTAAAAATTCGATTCGCCGGTTCGCCCAATTTTTTAGGAAAAATTTGGTTCGATCAGAATTAATTTGCGGTGAATTACGTAAAAAAACTGCTATTTCCTGGCTGCAGAGAGCCTTTATAGTGGTTTAGAACACTGTGCCTTGCAGTAATACGCATAGGGAGTCTGCTTTGGTACTGAAATAATACTGTGAGTCTGTATGACATGCAGATGACAGGCGTCGCTCTTAGAATCACTGCACACTTCAATTATTTTGGCAGTTATGGGGCCAAAACTGACCAAATAACTCAAGTATGAACTCAGCTTTACAGGTCAATGTTAGCGCCAAGAAGAAGCACACTTCTTTTACACTGTCATCAGCTGATTCCACATAGATGTCAACCGAACCTGTTCTATTACACGCTTACACAAGTAGAGCCCCCCGACAGAGTGGAGAGGGTGTCAGCAGCAGGGGCGTACATAGAAATCACTGGGCCCCATAGCAAGCATCTGAATTGGGCCCCATAACCCCACCCACTACCCACCCCTGGCCCATCCCACCTCCTGTCCTGGCTCCTCCCATGCCACACCCCCATTAAAGAATCCCTAATGCCCCCCAAAATGCCCGGGGCGGAGGAGTAGGAGAGCACACTGTCCACTATGAGCCCCCCAAACCCTTAATGCCCACCAAAATGCTCAGGACAGTGTGCTTTCCTTCTACTCCTCTCCCCCTGGGCATTTTGGCGTAATGGGGGCATTAGGAGTTGGGAGGCAGGAGGCTCATAGAGGACTCAGGGGGGGCGGAGAGACTCAGAACAGTGTGCTTGTCTCCTACTCCTCCTTCCCCCTGGGCATCTTGGGGTAATTGGGGGGCTCATAGAGGATTCAGGGGGGGGCTCATACAGGACAGAGTAGGAGGGAAGCAGACTGTCCTCTATGAGCCCCCCAAACCCTTAATGCCCCCCAAAATGCTCAGGACAGTGTGCTTTCCTTCTACTCCTCTCCCCCTGGCATTTTGGGAGGCATTAGGGGTTGGGGGCTCATAGAGGACTCAGGGGGGGGGGCTCATAGAGGACAGTGTGCTTTCCTCCTACTCCTCCCCCCTGGACATTTTGGGATAATGGGGGCATTAAGGGGGCTCATAGAGGATTCAGGGGGGGGGAGGCTCATACAGGACAGAGTAGAAGGAAAGCAGACTGTTCTCTATGGGCCCCCCCCTCCCTATGAGTTATCTTGCTGCTGCCTGCATTAACCTATCTATCCATCCCATTCCTGGCTGGGGACCCTTCCCAATATAACAAAACCACCGGCAGTCTGGCACCAACCGTGTCCGGTCAGGAGCGGGCAGGCAGTCCTTCAGTCTGGGGCTGGGATCGATGCAGTGTATGTCCGGCGCCCGTCCCTGCTACCCTCAAACACTGGCCAATCAGCAGCTGCCTCTGTGTGCTGCTGACTTGCACTGATTGGCCAGTGTGGAAATTAGAACACACCTGCAGGCTGGCCGGGCGGGAGAATCAACTGAGGCAGCATGATGAGCAGGTTAATAGGGAAGGGGGGAGGGGGGAGGAGGCAAGTGCCGCGGTCCCTGCGCCGCCCAGTGTGTTCTTCATAATTGTACTAGTACTGCAGTGCTTACTACTACTTAGCTAAAATAAACGGAGGGGGCGGGGCCTTCCGAGCGCTCCGGGCCCCCCGGTGCCGCGGGCCCCATAGCAGTGGCGTACCCTGCCTCTATTGGCGGTACGCCACTGGTCAGCAGTAAGTTTGTGTTTAAGTCACTGATTAATTTGCCTTTCCTCTGATCTGTCAGAACAATAACCCACAAAAAATGGATCCTGTCTGTGGAGCATACGCCTTCACTCAGTCAGCATTTTCTCAATAATCCATCACGTGAATGGAATATTTGTATGTCTTCTGTGTTTTGTAGCCACTCCTACTTTTGGCTACCAAATCATAAGCCAATTCTGATTGGACCATACAGGCCTTACAGCTGCTACACAGATAGGATCCGTTGTGCGTCTAATTTTTCCTTCCTTCTTACAGATTAGAAGAAAGGCCAAATAAATGATGATAGCCAGGCCGAAATCCAAAATAGTCCATGAAGTGGGGAGGGTGGGAACAGCATTAGAAGTCCACAGAGTGGACCTATGACATAGTTTATAATATCAAAGAAGATCCTCTCTCTCGAGGTCCTTTGATGCTACTGATCGGGAGGAGGAGCCTCAACACATCATTGATCCCGCAAAAATTGCTGTTTGTCCTGTCAAGTTGTCTGAGATTCCGCCCGGAAAGACTTTTGTTGAACAGAACCTAAGGAAGAAAGTTCTAGTCTGGGGTCATTCCTCAAAAATTGCAGGTCATGTCGGACAATGAAAGACTTTCAAATTCATTGCTCAACGGTATTGGTGGCCATCCATGCGGCAAGACATCCAAGAGTTTATCGCTGCCTGTCCGTCACGTGCACAGTATAAAACCTCCAAGCAACGTCCAGTAGGTCTCTTACTTCCTCTTCCTGTTCCTGAGGCTCCTTGGCAGCAGATAGCCATGGATTTTATTACTGATCTACCCTTGTCCTGTGGGTGTTCTGTGATCTGGGTTGTGGTGGATTGTTTTTCCAAAATGGTGCACTTTGTCCCTCTGCCTGGTCTTCCTTCTGCTCCTTAGATGGTGAAAAAATGTATTGAACACATTTTTTCGCCTCCATGGTTTTCCCCACCGTATTGTGTAAGATAGAGGTGTGTAGTTCACGTCTAAGTTCTGGAGAACTCTTTGTAATCTTTTGAATGTGTCTCTGGATTTCTCTTCAGCTTATCATCCGCAGTCTAATGGTCAAGTGGAACGTGTCAATCAAATTCTGAACAATTTTTGGGCGACATTTCACCAATCTCCATCATGATGAATGCGTCGAGTTATTACCTTGGGCTGAGTTTTCATATAATAACCATGTCAGTGAGTCTTCCAAGAAATCACAATTTTTTGTTCAATGGCCAACAACCTAACATCCCACTCCCGGTGTCTTCTACTTCTGGTACACCTGCAGCAGATGCAACTTTAAGAGAGTTCTCTAAAATCTGGGAGGAGACCAGGGCAACTCTGGAAGAGTCTTCTGTGCGCATGAAGAAGGCTGCTGATAAAAGACATTGGGCCAGATTTATCATTAGCTCAGGTCAGAATAATGGAGTGAAAAAGTCCCCAAAAAAGTCCCAAATGCTAAAACTGCGCACAAATTTGCAACTTTTTTCTGCTCTGCACTATGCTCGCCAGTTTTCTGAAAGTGGGCGTGTTTTCTTATGTAAATGAATCTCTAGACAGATTTACTATTGGGACTATTTAAAAAGTCGCAAAAAAGTCGCAAAAAAGTCGCAATTTCACTCCAGTGAGGACCATGCTTATCTTATGAGACTTTTTAATAGAACATGCAACTTTTTCATAAAAACGTGCGACTTTTTCATAAAAACGTGCGACTTTTGTAAAGCTGCTTACTGACGGATAAACTGCTACCGTCAAACCAGATTTATTACAGTCTTAAAGGGCCGATCATAAATCTGACTTGGCTAAAACTGACTTTAGCCATATGTTAAAGTGGAGTGAGCTGTCAGAGTAATGATAAATCCGGCCCATAGAGATTCTCCTAAGTTCCATCCTGGTGATAAAGTGTGGCTTGCCTCCAAATACATTAGGCTTAAAATGCCCTCTTACAAATTGGGTCCATTTGAGATCCTCAAGCAAATTTATGATGTCTCCTACCAGCTTAAGCTGCCAGCCTCTCTTCGGGTACCGTATTCCTTCCACATCTCCCTGCTGAAACCTGTCATCCTGAATCGTTTTGTCAAAAAACCTGTCTCAGCTCCAGTTGCGGTCAGTGATGAAAACATCTATGAGGTAAAAGCTATTCTGGGGATGAGTAGAGGTAAAAACCTGTTTCTTGTGTATTGGAAGGGGTTTGGACCTGAGGAAAGATCTTGGGATCCTAAAGAAAACATCAATACCCTTCTTCTGAAAAAATTCTTGTCCAGGACCAGGCCTGAGGAGAGGGGGCATAAGGGAGGGGGGTACTGTTAGCCCAGCAGTCTGTGCCGGCGCTTCTGCCCCTAATCTCGGGCAAGGGCGCTGGGCTCCCTCTTTCCCTGCTGCCATGCGCCGTGCTGACAAGCACGGGCAGCAGGTAGCTTAACTATGGTATCTGTGTTCCATGCCAGAGTTTCCTTCCTGCTGTTAACTTGTACTGGTGTTTGAACTTGCATAGGTGTGTCTCTCTCCACCTATGAAGCAGCACATACACGCCCTCTGTCTCACCAGCCTATGGCTGGATAGCAGCAAGTATTTAAAGCGCTTCCTACCACAGGAAGATGCCTGAGAAACCTCATGATTTTAGCTTGTCTGTCTTCAAGTGCTAAGGTGTCTCTCTTGTCTGCTTCACTCTGTACCGGACCTTGCTTATTGAACTCCTGGACCTTGCCTGTTTGCCGCCTGCCTCTGACCTCGTACTTCGTTTATGAACTTTGCCTGTTTGCCGCCTGCCCCAGACCTCGGATCTCATTTATGGACTTTGTTTGTTTACAGACTGCCTCTGACCTCGGACTTCGCTTACTGACTACGATTGATTGCCGCCTGTCCAGATCCGGAACCTCCAGGCCACTCAAGTCCCCTCGTGCTGCCGCTGACTTGGTGACTGCTCTGGAGTAGCCCCTGGCAACTACCCTAACGGCTCAAGCCTATCCTCACTGACAGAGGCTCTAGTGAAGACCAGGTAGTGGCTTAGTTACGCCCCTCCAGAGTATACACAGTCAGTGGCGCAGTGGGTCCACACCCGCTTGCATACCAAAAGATTGCTTGGAGCCCGGAAAGAGTAGCAAAGTTCATCAGGATTCAAACCATAACTACCAGCCCCTGGTCTTTTCATCAGGGAAAACATCACAAGTTCCCAGTCATCATGGATGGGAAGGAGGATATCCTGTTGTGCACACTTGAATGAACCGCTGCTCCAGACAGAAGCTCCTGGGAAAGTCATGGAGCGTCCCGGTCATCCGGCATCTATTCGACCCACTGAAGGATTATTTTGAAAGTGTGTAGAAGCCACATGGGGTCCCCACGCTGCAGATTTATTCATGGAGATTTCATGGAGACAATGGATTTTATAATATCACATTATTATATAAAGAAAGAAAAAAATGAAGCCCCTTCGTCACCCGACTCCCAAGTGCGATCAGCTACATCATCATCATCATTGAGTACTGTCTGCATGTCACTGATGTCCTCCTTAACCGTATCTGGGTCAGGAGCGCTGACCGCTCACAGCACCAGCTCCCACGCAACTCTCCTCATCACTACTTGCCCACCTAGTGGAGGAAAGGACAGTGGCAGGTTGAGGATAGGTGAGGGCACAGGGTCTGCTCCCGGGCCATGCCAACTAAGGGTTGTGTCTGACAAACCCACCGACTGTTTGCTGGGGGTGTCTGATGTCACTTGGGAGGAAGTTTATGACCAAGTTAACCAATCAAGAACTGCTGGGCTGCTGGTCAAGACACGACCTCTAGATGACACCGGGAGCTCAGGCCTCTCGCTGCAACTCCTGGTGCCATGCACCCTTACTCTGCTGTGACCTCTGCCTCCGCCAGAAACAATTATGCCTCTGCCACTCTTCTGTGCATGGCCTGCCATGTCTCTGTCTGACATACTTTCAGTTGAACTAAGTTAAAAGCAAATTAAAACAACGAATATATTTTTCTTTTTGTACTGAAATAAGCCACTAAACGCTTTCACCACAAATAACTGCAACAGTGAAATGCGTATATATTTTTCTTTTTCTTCTGAAATAGTCCACTAAACACTTTCAACACATATAACTGCAGAAGTGAACTGAGAATATATTTTTATTTTTGTACTGAAATAGGCCACTAAACGCTTTCGCCACAAATAACTGCAACAGTGAAGTGCTTATATAGTTTTCTTTTTGTACTGAAATAGGTCACCAAACACATTCACCACATATAACTGCAGAAGTGAAAAGCGTATATATTTTTCTTTCTGTACTGAAATAGGCCACTAAACGCTTTCCCCACAAATAACTGCAACAGTGAAGTACGTATATATTTTTCTTTTTGTACTAAAATAGGCCACTAAAGGCTTTTCAACACAGCACTTGCACCCTAATAACAAGAACAAATTGCTGGAATAACAGAGCTGTATAATGGCTATTTGGATCCCAAAATAATCTTTCCCTGCACTTGTAAATCGCTTTTCTAGCACTGTCCCTAGCGCCTTCTGATGTCTCTCCCTGCACTAAGATGCTGTGAAATGATTCCTCCCTATCCTTTCCCTGCACTTGTAAATCACTTTTCTGGCACTGTCCCTAGTGCCTTCTGACGTCTCTCCCTGCACTAACATGCTTTTGAAATGATTCCTCCCTATTCTTTCACTAGTGTTGATCATGAATATTCGAATTTCGATTTTTTATTGTGAATATAGGTACTTCGAAAATTTGCGAATATTTCAAATATAGTGATATATATTCGTAATTTCGAATATTCAATTTTTTTATTTTTATTTTTTATTTTTATATTCGATTTTTTTTTTTTTAATCAGTACACATGATCCCTCCCTGCTTCTAGCTTGTGGGCCAATAAGAAGGCTGCAATATACTTGACTTTAGGAGTAGTGTTGTTTGCGAATTTTGCTTTATATTCTTTTTTTTCGAATATTCGCTATATTGCTATATATTCTTGTTTTAGCAATATAGCGAATATTCGAATAAAAAAGAATATAGAGCAATTTAGCTAATATAGTGCTATAATCTTTTTTTTTAAAGTTGTAATTTTTTTCCAATCTGAACTTCAGATGAGAAAAAAATTACAACTATTAGACAAATAAGATTATAGCACTATATTAGCTAAATTGCTCTATATTCGTTTTTTCGAATATTCGCTATATTGCTATATATTCTTGTTTTAGAATATTACGAATATTCGAAAAAACATAGTTATAGCAATATAGCGAATATTCGAAAAAAAAACAAATATAGAGCAATTTAGCTAATATAGTGCTATAATATTCTTTGTCTAAAAGTTGAAAAATTCGCAAAAGAATTCGTAAATTCGAATACGAAAATTCGCATATTACACATTCATTACCTTGCCGATTTTTGGAGTAAAAAAAAATCGGAGAATATAACGAATATTCGAATTTTCGAATATTCTACGAATATTCTACGAAATCATCGTGAAATATCGCGAATTCGAATATGACCCCTGCCGCTCATCACTATCTTTCACTACACTTATAAATCTTTTTTTCACAATGAGGTTTTTCCAATTGCTGTCCCTAGCACCTTTTCTTTGCGAATCAAATTTTTCCTAAAATTCGGATTGGATTCCACTTTGTCAGCTTCGATTCGCTCATCTCTACTGACAATAGTTGCTAGAAATGAGAAAATCCAGACAGGTCATGTTGGTACGACACAATGAAAGCTATTCAAAGCTATTAGAAAATTGAATCTAAACTGTTTTTTTAAGAATGTACCAGTGCTACAAAAATAAAATAAGGAGGGAGAAAAACCAGTGGTTATAGGTCCTTTAAAGGGTTTAGTATGACTGTGAATTTTGATTCAACAGAGATATCCTGCCTAGAATGGATGACAGATTCAGATTTTGGAAGATCACAACAGACACAATTTCAAGAGGAATTTACAGGAGGTATCAGGTCTACATTTTGTCCCCCCTTGCCCGCAGGATGCAGCATAGATATTTGTCAACGGAAAGTATTCGAAGGGGTGATAAAGGGGAAGATAAAGTCCTGAGTTGGCTACAAGCCAGTGATGATATTGTTATAAAACGGGCGGACAAGGGGGTCGTGATGACCAAAGAATATTACATGACAGAGGCCAACAGACAGCTTGAAAATTATAATGTCTATGAAAGGTTGAAGACAGATCCCACGTTTAAGATACAGGGCCTGTTGAGAGGCCTATTGCATAAATATGTGGAGTGTAACATGCTTTCAAGAAATAAGGCTGAGAATTTATTGCTTCTGTTTCCAAAGAAACCTACGTGGTATTTTTTGCCCATATAAGTCACTGACCCACTCCCCTGGTAGACCTATTGTCTCGGGGGTTGGGTCAGTGACCGAACCACTGTCTAGGTATATTGACTGGTTGCTCCGACCGATGGTGAAATATGCACCCTTCCATCTTAGGGATACGACTGATCTATTATTGGCACTGGAGTTGTTCCGGTGGCAGGTTGAATTTCAGTTAGTTTCCCTGGGTGTAAAGAGCCTCTATACGCGTATACCTCAAGATGAAGGCATAAAAGTAGTAATAGAAGTCTTAGATAATACTGACAAAGTGCGATGTTTTTAGACTTCATAAAAAATGCATTGGGTTTAATTTTGAAAAACAATGCCTTCAAATTTGGGGATAATTGGTATAGGCAAAAGTTTTTGTACAGCTATGGGCACACCTATCGCATGTACATTCACTTATCTATACTTAGCGAGATTTGAGGATAAATATATATATTCAGTCACTAACCCTTTTCTGTCCTATATACAGACCTATCTAAGGTTCATAGATTATGTATTTATCATATGGTCAGGTACAGCGACCATGTTTAGAGAGTTTGTGGATTATCTGAATGAAAAGAACAGGATGAACATGATATATTAACTTATAATTTTGGTGGGTTAAGACTTGAATTTCTAGATGTACGTCTAATAGTACAAAATGGTGAATTGGTTACCGAGGGTTACCGCAAACCCACGGCCACTAATTCATTATTGCATTACTCCAGTTATCATTCAGGCAATGTTAAAAGAGCAGTCCCATATGGCCAATTTGTCAGACTTAGGAGAATTAATAAGACAGAGGAAAGTTATAGAGGGCAGGCTCTGGATTTGAAGAGATGTTTTCTATCAAGAGGCTACCTGCAAAGCGCATTAAATGAGGCTATGATGAAAGCCACAAATTTACATCAGGCAGAAAAATTGGTCTCAGGCACTAATTTGGTAGATGGTAAACCTGTTGTGTTTTCCTTTAAATATAGCCCCATGGCTGATCAGATTAAAAAAATTGTGAGAGAAAACTGGGATTTATTAGAAAGAGATGAGAGCCTTAAGGATATTAAGGGAAATTGACCAATAATAGCATTTAGGAGGTGTCATACATTGAAAGATGAATTAGTCCGTAGTCGGTTTGTGGAAAATAAACCTAGTACTTGTTTGGAAAATTGGCGTCCTAAGGGAAATCGCCGCTGTGGCAATTTTACTTTTTGTAAATTCAATCCCCAATGGGAATATCTGTCCTTTGGTGGATTACAACATCGGGTAATTCCCTAATAACGTGTAAAATCAAATTTGTAGTATACTTATTATTGTGTATATGCGGCAGATTTTATATAGGGAAGACCATTAGATGTCTAAATGAAAGATTCAGAGAACATGTAAACTCACTTAGTACGGGTAAGTGATGCCCACGCTTGATTGATCATGTAAATTCTGAACATGGAGGGAATAGTAATGTCCCCAGATTTGCGGGAATAGAGATTGTATCGAGCCCTCCACAAGGGGGAGTCAGACATCGTGAATTGTTAAGAAGAGAGGGAAAGTGGATTTTGCATTCAAACGCAACGGGTCCCCTGGGACTAAATGAAAAAATTGTTTTAGGATAGCTTCTATAACATTAAGTATGTCCATTTGTAGTCATGTTATTTTATGTATTTGTGTTTTTGTAACACTGTTTTAGTTACTGGCTGTGATATGAATTCACATATGTGCGCCGTTTTGGCGTAGTGGTTTGTGGCGTCATACGTACGCGCTATGTGCGTGAGCCGGCGCATAAGTAATGACGTATTTGCGTCAATGTGTCAGAGGCCCGGAGAAGCGATTAGGCGCAAAACGGCTGTCGCTTCACGTTTTTGCCCGCAATGTATGTTTGTCCGCCCTGAACTACCTGCTGATGTGCGCTAATAAAGAAGGAGATTGCCACGTTTGGTGAGTGCCGTTTATTCATTTTCTATTATCGGTAAATCATGTTGGTACGACATCGTGGTCATCCTAAATAGAGTTATACAGTACAACTCCTTTCCATGTTAATGGCTAGGGATCAGGGATGAGTAAATTGATTCTAATTAATCAATTTGTCTTGTTATCAAGAGTTCTTCACTTATGAGGGGCCGTCCCCTCAAATGAAGATGCACCCACCTGCCTATTGATCTATTGATTGACAGGGCCAGACAACCTGCCTGGCCCTGGCAATCTAGGACCTTTTCCGCTGCTCTGAGAAGAGACATAAGCTCAAGGGCTCTACTTCCACTTTGGAAGCAGTGACTGTTCATGCGCTGCTACCTGGAAGTGCAGCGGCACTCCTCAGAGCAGTGAGATTGTCAGGGCTGGGCAAAATGTACAGCTCTGTCAATCAACAGGCAGATGAACGCTTCTTCATCTGTGGGGACAGCTTGTCATTGGTGAAGTACTCTTGCTAATTAGACAAATCAATTCATTAGAATCGATTTGCTTGTCCCTATTAGAGAACACTGCTCACTTTTTTCTAAGTACTTTTCCTGTAGACAACACCGGTACCTACATTGGCAGTAGTAAGCTATTTCTCTGCTGCTGCTAAACTTGAGACCTCCAATAAAATGTTATATTACATTTTCTAATTTTAGCAAAAAATACAATTTCTTCAAAACTGTATTACCTGTAAAAGAATTCACAAATTCCTGTGGATGTTAAAAGGTTGTTTTTTCTCCAGTTCTATGCAGTATAATGCTTTTTCTTGTATTTTCAGTTAGCCTATATCTTTAGTGAATACTTGCATGATTCTTTGAATAAAATGTGTTTGCATGGGGAAAATGTAATCATTCATTCATTTCACACCACATTTTTTTGTCTGCATTTGGATAGCAGTCACTACATCTGCATGCCAAGATATAAAATATATTTTTTCTATAGCAGCATCTGGATATTTGGCAGTCTTTTAATCTAATCTAATTTCATTGGTGGCTTTGAGCATGCCTGCACATCTGTCTGTGGTCAGGCTACCGATGAACAATATTTTCTGGCCAGTCTTTTTTAATGCAATATTCTTTGGCAGAATTCAAGAAAAGTTAAGAGAAATTTGACATTTTTATGTTGTTTCTTATCTGAAATTGCTCTCTCTAAAACTTTTTAGACCTCTTTAAATCTAAATCAATCTTGGGATAGGAAGGATATGAAGCATTCTTGCTATGTGTAATTGTGGGAGAAATTGGGTTGTGTGGAATGGACTAGATCAATTCAATTATATCCATTACCACTCATTGAATGGTGTCCAATTTGCATCCTGGTTAAAGTTTCACTGTTCCAAAATAACTAATATTTCTTCAGTAAAAGGTAACATATTGAATGAATTCACTATTATTCATAAAATCACTGAAGTTTCCAGTAGAAAATCCACTCCATCTGAGTCTTGGTAAGATTATTTGAGTCATATTTAAACCTTAGACAAAGTAGGAAACTACCTTTCAGTGTAGCTAAATGTGTTTTATTAAAAGAGCTCAGTGATCTAATGTCCTTCTTAGGCCTATTGCACACGACCGTATGGCTTTTTCAGTGTTTTGCAGTCTGTTTTTCACGGATCCTTTGTTCCGTTTTTTGTTCCCGTTGTGTTTACGTTTCTGTTCCGTTTTTCCGTTCCGTTTTTCCGTATGGCATATACAGTATACAGTAATTACATTAAAAAACTTGGGCTGGGCATAACATTTTTTCAATAGATGGTTCCGCAAAAACAGAACGGATACCGAAAACATATGGATGCATTTCCGTATGTGTTCCGTTTTTTATGTGGACCCATTGACTTGAATAAAGCCACGGAGCGTGATTTGCGGGCAATAATAGGACATGTTCTATCTTTCAACGGAAAGAAAAAACGTAAATACGGAAATGTAAGACATTTCGTCTTTTTGCGGACTCATTGAAAGGAATGGTTCCGTATACGGACCGTACACGGAACGCAAAAAATGGCCCATAAACAGAAAAAAAAACGGTCGTGTCCATGAGGCCTAAGAGTTTGGCAAAAATTCCGCTCTTAAGAGATCTTCAGCATGTATGATTCCTGTCCTGTCATGGATCAGACATATGTTAACAATTGCCACTGATCCCAGAGTCGTCTTCCTGACAACAAATGTGCCACCTACTAGTTCCATACAGTATACTCCCCTAGCACATTTTTAAAGCAAAGAATAGCCCCTCACACAAAAAGTAAATTCAAGTGCTGCAGTGATAGAAAAATACCAATTTAATAACCTATGGACCCCAAGCATAAAATATACTTAAACATGCAAACTGAAACTTTTGGTGACTTTTTTCATAATGTTTACAAAAAAATCACTAGTTTCAAGAAAAAAGTACAAAAAAAATCCCTAACCGTCTCTGGCTAATGCTGCATATTTCTGACAATGACATATAGAGCAGTCACATAGTGCCCATAGTGTTTGCAATAGTATAGATCTTGTAACTATCAATTCAGCGGTTTAAAGGGGTCTTTTGAGACTCAAAAAAATTTAGGTAAAGACAGGGAATGTTATGAATTAGCACCTTTCTGATGCCCCACTGTCCTAGTGCTCCTGGTGTGGTGCTCCCTACCAGTCCTTGCTTACAGTGCTGCAGCAAATACATTTCCAACTACCCCATGTGATAGTTGCAGCCAATCACTGACCTCAGTGGTCATACGGTGTCATTTCTGACTTCTCTTTCAGTAGAAAAAAGGATTGGGTGCTGATCCCTCTCTCCTTTGGACATCACCTGCCGAGGGAGAGCTGGTAGCCACCCATACACTATAGATTTAGTGTTCAGCAAATTGAAGTTAACAAAGTGGAATTCAATCAAAATTTCAGGAAAAATTATATAATTGAATGCGATTTGCCATGGGGCAGTCAAGGAGAACCTAAAGGCATATACATGCAATAGCTGTTAGCAGAACAATTCTTTGGCCAACAGCTATCTCATTTGACTCCGTAAGGCTGGGTTCACACGAGCGTGTCCGGATTAGTTCCGGATGCGTCCCGGTATGTTGCGGCAAACCCGCGCGAGTAGGAATGCAATTGCAGTCAGTTTTGACTGCGATTACGCACTTTTTAATTATTTTTAACCCTCAATTGACCTTGTACTAAGCATTCTGTTTTCAGAATGCTATTATTTTCCCTTATAACCATGTTATAAGGGAAAATAATATAGTGAATAGACTGTCACCTAGCAACCATGCGTGAAAATCGCACCGCATCCGCACTTGCTTGCGGATGCTTGCGATTTTCAATCAACCCCATTCACTTCTATGGGGCCTGCGTTGCGTGAAAAACGCAGAATATAGAGCATGCTGTGATTTTCACGCAACGCACAAGTGATGCGTGAAAATCACCGCTCATCTGAATAGCCCCATAGAAATGAATGGGTCAGGATTCAGTGCTGGTGCAATGCGTTCACCTACCGCATTGCACCCGCGCAGAATACTCACCCGTGTGAACGCAGCCTAAGGCCCCTTTCACACGGGCGAGATTTCCGCGCGGGTGCAATGCGTGACGTGAACACATAGCACCCACACTGAATCCTGACCTATTCATTTCAATGAGTCTGTGTACATGAGCGGTTTTTTTCACGCATCAGTTCTGCGTTGCGTAAAAAACGCAGCATGTTCTATATTCTGCGTTTTTCACGCAGCCCTGGCCCCATAGAAGTGAATAGGGGTTCAGTGAAAAACGCATTGCATCCGCAAGCAAGTGCGGGTGCGATGCGTTTTTCACTGATGGTTGCTAAGAGATGTTGTTTGTAAACCTTTAGTTTTTTATCACGCGCGTGAAAAACGCATCAAAATGCATTACACCCGCGCGGAAAAAACTGAACAACTGAATGTAATCTCAGACAAAACTGACTGAACTTACTTGCAAAGTGGTGCGAGTTTCACTGAACGCACCCTGAACGCATCTGGCCCCAATCCGCAACGCCCATGTGAAAGGGGCCTAAGAACTCCTCCATATACAGTTGCAAGAAAAAGTATGTGAACCCTTTGAAATTATATGGATTTCTGCACAAATTGGTCATAAAATGTGATCTGATCTTCATCTAAGTCCCAACAATAGACAATCACAGTCTGCTTAAACTAATAACACACAAAGAATTTAATGTTACCATGTTTTTATTGAACACACCATGTAAACATTCACAGTGCAGGTGGAAAAATGGAACACATATGGAAATGCATTCGTATGTCTTCCGTATCCGTTCTGTTTTTGCGGAACCATCTATTGAAAATGTTATTCCCAGCCCAATTTTTTCTATGTAATTACTGTATACTGTATATGCCATACGGAAAAACGGAACGGAAAAACCGAAAGGAAACGGAAACACAGCGGAAATAAAAAACGGAACAACGGATCTGTGAAAAACGGTCCGCAAAACACTGAAATAGCCATACGGTAGTGTGAAAGAGGCCTAATGGGCATTGCTGTGTGCAAAAAAAAAAAAATACTATTAAAATATGAAAATACCCCATTCGGAAAAACTGAAAAAAGTCAAAATTGCAGATTTGCTGTATTTTGGCCACTTCACTTCTCACAATTTTTTTTATACAAAGTCAATACGTCATACACACTTCAAAATGATATAAATTAAAAGTATAGCTCACTCTGCAAAATGTGAGCCCTCACATAGCTCTGTACATTTACCTACTAAAAAGTTATAGGGGTCTAAATATGGCAATAAAAATAAAAAATAAATTCAAGGTTTTAATTTTTTTTTCAGTATTAAAACACAAGAACTATGAAATTATACATTTTTTATGTGATTACAATATTAGAAGCATCATACTTACCTGCTGCGCTGTCTGTAACCGGCCGGGAGCTCCTCCTACTGGTAAGTGACAGGTCTGTGCGGTGCATTGTTTAATGATCTGTCACTTACCAATAGGAGGAGCTCCCGGCCAGTCACAGACAGCGCAGCAGGTAAGTATGATGCTTCTAATATTGTAATATTGCTAAGTAACCATGGCAACCAGGCCTGCAGTAGCGTCCTGGTTGCCATGGTTACCGATCGGAGCCCCAGCGATTAAACTGGGACTCTGATCGGAACTCTCCGCTGCCATCAATGATCGGGGGGGGGGGGGAGCCGCACACTGGCCACCGATGATATTAATACAATAGAGGGGGGGCCGGGGGGGCCGCACACTGGCCACCAATGGTATTACAATAAAGGGAAGGAGGGGGGCCGACAGCGGCCGCACACTGGCCACCAATGATATTACAAAAGGGGGGGCGGGGGGGCCGCACACTGGCCACCAATGATATTCAAACTGTGGAGGGAGGGGGGTCTGCCCCCTGCTGCCTGGCAGCCCCTGATCTCTTATAGGGGGCTATGATATGCACAATTAACCCCTCAGGTGCAGCCCCTGAGGGGTTAATTGTGCGGATCACAGCCCCCTGTAAGAGATCGGGTGTTGCCAGGCAGCAGGGGGCAGTCATGTACACAGTTCGTAGTATATTCTAACTAGAAGCGTCCCCATCACTATGGGAACGCCTCTGTGTTAGAATATACTGTCGGATATGAGTTTTCACGAAGTGAAAACTCATCTCTGAAAAAGTTTTCATGCAGACGGATCTTCGGATCCGTCTGTATGAAAGTAACCTACGGCCACGGCTCACGTACGCGGATGCCAATCTTGTGTGCATCCGTGTTCTTTCACGGACCCATTGACTTGAATGGGTCCGTGAACCGTTGTCCGTCAAAAAAATAGGACAGGTCCTATTTTTTGGACGGACAGGAAACACGGATCACGGATGCGGCTGCAAAAAAGTCAATGGGTCCGCGAAAAAAAAAAACGGAAAATGGCACAACGGCCACAAATGCACACAACGGTCATGTGCATGAGGCCTTAGTCAGTGTGCAATTTAAGCTAGAAATACAGCCATAATTTTCTGGATTTTTAAAAACACACTTTTTTTTGCCAGATTCCTTTATTTTTCTGGCCTTGCAGCATCAGCACGTATGAAATTCCAGGGTTATATACTGCTGTCAAATTCAGTTATTAAACAAAAAAAAATTTGTTGGCAGCCTTTGCTGCAGATGTCATTGTGAGATACCGCCTTTACATACTGTCTTTCTATTCAGTTATTTGAAATAAAGCCATTTTGGGCACAATTCTTTGATAGCGTCCTAGTGTGGATCATGGCGTGTGAAATGCAACCTTTAAATACAGGGCTTCTATTCAGGTATTTGAAATACAGCCATTTTGGGCAAACAAAATTAAAAGAAGGCCTAGTCTGGTTCAAGGCGTGTGAGATACACCCTTTAAATATAGGGGTTTGATTCTTTTATTAATAAAACACCTTTTTTTGTGCAAAATACACAATTTTTCAGGCCTTGCAGCATCAGCACGTTTGAAATTCCAGGGTTATATACTGCTGTCATATTCAGTTATTAAACTAACACCCGTTTGGGCAAAAAAAAGTTTATTTTGCAGCCTTTGCTGCATATGTCATTGTGAGATACAGCCTTTACATAGTGTGGTTCTATTCAGGTATTTGAAATACCGCCATTTGGTGCACAAATCTTTAATTGTGGCCTAGTGTGGGTCAGGTCGTGTGATATACACCCTGTATATACAGGGCTTATATTATTCTATTAATAAAACACCCTTTTTGGGGCAAAATACACAATTATTGCACCCTTACATCATCAAGGCGTTTGAAATTCTCTTTAAATACAGGGGTTTTATTCAGGTATTTGAAATACCGCCATTTGGTGCACAAATCTTTAATTGCAGCCTAATGTGGGTCAGGCCGTGTGATATACACTCTGTATATACAGAGGTTCAATTCCGGTATTTGAAATACAGCCATTTTGGGCAAACAAAATTAAAAGAAGGCCTAGTCTGGTTCAGAGCGTGTGAGATACACCCTTTAAATATAGGGGTTTGATTCTTTTATTAATAAAACACCTTTTTTTGTGCAAAATACACAATTTTTCAGGCCTTGCAGCATCAGCACGTTTGAAATTCCAGGGTTATATACTGCTGTCATATTAAATTATTAAACTAACACTCGTTTGGGGAAAAAAAGTTTATTTTGCAGCCTTTGATGCATATGTCATTGTGAAATACAGCCTTTACATAGTATGGTTCTATTCAGGTATTTGAAATACCGCCATTCAGTGCACAAATCTTTAATTGAGGCCTAGTGTGGGTCAGGCCGTGTGAGATACACCCTGTATATACAGGGCTTATATTCTTCTATTAATAAAACACCCGTTTTGGGGCAAAATTGTTGTGCCATTGCAGCATCAGCACATTTGAAATTCCAGGGTTATATACTGCTGTCATATTCAGTTATTAAACTAACACCCGTTTGGGCCAAAAAATTTATATTTTGCAGGCTTTGCTGCAGATGTCATTGTGAGATACACCCTTTAAATACAGTGTATCTATTCAGGTATTTGAAATACTGCCATTTTGTTCACAAATCTTTAATTGCGGCCTAATGTGGGTCAGGCCGTGTGAGAAACACCCTGTATATACAAGGCTTATATTCTTCTATTAATAAAACACCCATTTTGGGGCAAAATACACAATTGTTGCGCCCTTTCAGCATCAGCACGTTTGAAATTCCAGGGTTATATACTGCTGTCATATTCAGTTATTAAACTAACACCCGTTTGGGAAAAAAAAAGTTTATTTTGCAGCCTTTGCTGCAAATGTCATTGTGAGATACAGCCTTTACATAGTGTGGTTATATTCAGGTATTTGAAATACCGCCATTTGGTGCACAAATCTTTAATTGCGGCCTAGTGTGGGTCAGACCGTGTGAGATACACCCTGTATATACAGGGCTTATATTCTTCTATTAATAAAACACCCTTTCTGGGGCAAAATACACAATTGTTGCGCCTTACATCATCAAGACGTTTGAAATTCCCTTTAAATACAGGGGTTTTATTCAGGTATTTGAAATACAGGCATTTTTGGCAAACAAATTTAATTGAGGCCTAGTCTGGTTCAGGGCGTGTGAGATACACCCTGTACATATTGTCGTTTTATTCTACTATTAATTAAACACCCATTTAGGGCAAGATCCTAAATTTGAGAAATATGAGGAGAGCGTCAAATAAGGGACGTGGCCCAGGTCGTGGTGCTGCTGGTGGAGCTCCTGTTGCAGGGAGAGGACATGGTCGATCTGTGCAAGCTACACACACAAGTTAAAACCCTTCCTCAGGTGCGAGTAGGCGACAGAACCTGCAGCAGTATTTGGTCGGGCCTAATGCGGCTCTACGAATGGTGAGGCCTGAACAAGTACAGGCAATAGTAGATTGGGTTGCTGACAGTGGCTCCAGTTCCTTCACATTGTCTCCCACCCAGTCTCATGCTAAAAGACCACAGTTGACACCTGCAGCCGATGTCCATCAGTCTTTCACCTCACCCCCATGCAAATCAGCCAAGCAGTCTGAGCCCCAAGTCATGCAGCAGCCTCTTCTGCTTTTTGATGACTCTGTTAGCAGGGTTTCCCAGGGCCATCCACATAGCCCTGCCCCAGAAGTGGAAGAGATTGAGTGCACCGATGCCCAACCACTTATCTTTCAAGATGAGTACATGGGAGGACCATCGCAGCACGTCTCGGATGATGACGAAACACAGGTGCCAACTGCTGGGGCTTTTAAAAGTGTGCAGACCGACAAGGAGGGCAGGGGTGAAGACTGGGTGGAAGATGATGGGGAGGACAATGAGGTCCTTGACCCCACATGGAATCAAGGTAATGCAAGTGACCTATGTATTTGGGAGGCAGAGGCGGTTGTCGCACAGAGCCACCAGCACAGCAGAAGAGGGAGCAGGGTGCAAAAGCGGAGCGGCCGTCCTCTAGACAGTACGCCTGCTACTGCCCACTGCAGCAAGGGACCAAGCACACCAAAGCCAGCTCCAAGGAGTTCCCTGGCGTGGCAGTTCTTCAGACAATGTGCTGACGGCAAGACACGAGTGGTTTGCACGCTGTGCAATCAGAGCCTGAAGCGAGGCATGAACGTTCTCAACCTGAGCACAACCTGCATGACCAGGCATTTAAGTGCAAAGCACGAGCTGCAGTAGAGTAGACACCTCAAAAACCAAGAAAGGTCTCTGTCTCCTCCTGCTTCCTCTTCTGCTGCAGTCTCGGCCTCTTCATCCACCTCTGGAGTGACAGTGCCACCTGCCACCCCACAAACAGAGGATCTTCCAGCAACACCTCCACCTGGGTCACCAAGCATCTCCACAATGTCCCACAGAAGCGTTCAGCTCTCCATCTCCCAAACGCTGAGGAGGAAGAGGAAGTACCCCCCTACCCACCTGCGATCACTAGCCCTGAATGCCAGCATTTAAAAATTACTGGCCTTTGAAATGCTGTCATTCCGTCTGGTGGAGACGGATAGTTTTAAAGGCCTTATGGCGGAGGCTGTCCCACAGTACGTCGTGCCCAGCCGCCACTACTTTTCCAGGTGAGCCATCCCTTCCTTGCACAACCAAGTAGGGGACAAAATAAGGTGTGCACTGCGCAACGCCATCTGTGGCAAGGTGCACCTGACTAGGGATACGTGGACCAGTAAGCACGGTCAGGGACGTTATATCTCCATAACAGCACACTCGGTAAATGCAGTGGTGGCTGGGCCTGAAGCGGATAGCAGTTTGGCGCATGTCCTTCCACCACCGAGGATTGCAGGGCGCTTCAGTTTGCCTCCTGTTGCATCCTCCTCCTACTCCGCTTCCTCATCCTTTACTGGCTCCTCATCCGGTCAGTGCAACACCTTCACCACCAACTTCAGCACAGCAATGGGTAAACGACAGCAGGCAGTTTTAAAACTTATCTGTTTGGGGGACAAACCCAACACCGCGCAGGAGCTGTGGACAGGCCTTAAACAACAGACCGATGAGTGGTTGGTGCCAGTGAGCCTCAAACCCGGCCTGGTAGTGTGCGAAAATGGGCAAAATCTTGTAGCAGCTCTGGGACTAGCCGGTTTGAGGCACATCCCTTGCCTGGTGCATGTGCTGCATTTGGTGGTGCAGAGATTCCTTAAAAATTACCCCGATATGTCAGAGCTTCTGCATAAAGAGCAGGCTGTCTGTGCGCGCTTTCTTCGTTCTCACCCTGCTGCTGCTGGCCTGTCAGCGCTGCAGCGTAACTTCGGCCTTCCCGCTCACCGCCTCATATGCAACGTGCCCACAAGGTGGAACTCCACCTTGCAAATGCTGACCAGACTGTGCGAGCAGCAGCAGGCGATAGTGGAGTTCCAGCTGCAGCACGCACGGGTGAGTCGCTCGGCGGAACAGCTCCACTTCACCACCAATGACTGGTCCTCCATGCGAGACCTGTGTTCCTTGTTGCGCTGTTTCGAGTACTCCATCAACATGACCAGTGCCGATAACGCCGTTCTCAGCGTAACTATCCCACTTCTATGCCTCCTTGAAAAAACCCTGCTGGCGATGATGGAAGAGGATGTGGCACAGGAGGAGGTGGAGGAAGAGGTATCATTTCGTAGGGTTTCCAGCCAGTCATTCCCAAGTGGCTCCGAGGGTGGGTTCCTGCACCCACAAACGCCAGGTACACAATTGTCCACCAAGGGCACAGTTCTGGAGGAGGATGAGGTGGAGGATGAGGAGGAGATTGAGGAGGAGGAACCATGTTCACAGCAGGGTGGCACACAGACCAGCTCATAGCCATCACTGGTGCGTGGCTGGGGGATACAGAGGACACAGACAATACACCTCCCAAAGAGGACAGCTTTTCGTTGCCTCTGGGCAGTCTGGCACACATGAGAGATTACATGCTACAGTGTCTCCGCAACGACCGCCGAGTTGTCCACATTCTAACTTGTGCTGATTACTGGGTTGCCACTCTTCTGGATCCCCATTACAAGAACAACGTACCAGCCTTAATTCTGTCACTGGAGCGTGATCGTAAGATGCGCTGGTAGACGCGCTGCTGGTGGCATTGCCATCTGACAGCGGGGGCACAGTGGAAGCACAGGGCGAAGGCAGAGGACGAGGAAGAGGTCACCAACGCAGCTGGGGCACCGCCAGCACCTCAGAAGGCAGGGTTAGCATGGCCGAAATGTGGAAAAGCTTTGTCAGCACGCCACAACAACCAGCACCACCAGCTGATATGAAACGTCTTAGCAGGAGGCAGCATTTCACCAACATGGTGGAGCAGTATGTGTGCACATGCCTACACGTACTGAATGACTGGTCTGCCCCCTTCAACTTCTGGGTCTCCAAATTGGGCACTTGGCCTGAGCTTGCCCTTTACGCCTTGGAGGTGCTGGCCTGCCCTGCAGTCATTGTATTTTCTGATCGTGTGTTTAGCACGGCAGGGGGAGTCATCACAGACAAGCGTAGCCGCCTGTCCACAGCCAATGTGGACAAGCTCACTTTCATTAAAATGAACCAGGCATGAATCCCACAGGACTTGTCCGTACCTTGTGCAGAATAGACATGTATATCGCCACTAAGCAGCCATTGTTATACTGCAGCGCAATTGCTCACACTCTTTTGGAGTGTACCCTAATTTTAAAAAATAAAATTAAAACCAAAAACCTATGTTGGCTACCTCGTCCTCCTCCACCACCGCTTCCACCTACACTGCTACGTCCACCGCCTCCTCAAACTCCTACTCCATATGGAACTTCACCTCATAAATCAATTTTTTTTATTTTATTTGTACGTATTTTATTTTATGTCATTTCACTACTTTGTCAGTTACATTTTCAGTTGAAATTCACAAATTTTTGGATGTGAAGTATCAATGCTATACCTAGTTGACAGGTTAAAAAAAAAAAATTGTCAGTTACATTTTCACTAGAAATTCACAAATATTTGGGTGTGAAGTACCACTGCTATACCTAGTAGACAGGTTAAAAAAATAAATAAATAGTCAGTTACATTTTCCGGTAAAATTCACCAATTTTTGGGTGTGATGTACCATTGCTATACCGAGTAGACAGGTGGAAAAAAAAAAATTTGTCTGTTACATTTTTTGGCGAAATTCACCAATTTTTGGGTGTAATATACCTCTCCTCTACCTAGTTGACAGCTTAATAAATTTCAATAATTTTTCTTTAACATTTTCAGGTGACAATAAAAAAAAAATTCTGTCATAGACCCCTGCTCTACAAAGTAGAGAGGTTAATACATTTTACTAATTTTTCTGTTACATTCTTGGGTTGACATTATACAATTTTTGACGTGAATAAACCCCTGCTCTGCATAGGTGACAGGGAATAAAATTTTATAAATTCTTCAGTAAGTAATGTGCGCCACATCCTTTCATTCAATGCTTAAACTTTAAAAAGTTGTCACACTTTTATGCTTTAATAATTTCTCCCATAATTCAACTCTATAATTTTAAATTTGAAAAAATGTATCCTCCCTTGGATGTGGTCTCTCTTTCTCACGCTCCCTCTCCGGCGTGGAACCCTGATTCCCCGCCACCCGTGATCACCGTGGTAGGCGCAGAAAAGAACATCAAAAGTTGATAGAGCAGATATTAAATTGGATCATGAACATCACGGGGACGTGCGACATGGTGGGGCAGTAAGTTTGCACATGCCTACACAAACTGACTGACAGGGGTCAGCCCCTGCAACTTCTGGGTCTCCAAATTTGGCACATGGCCTGAGCTTGCCCTTTACCCCTTGGAGGTGCTGGCCTGCCCTGCAGCCAGTGTATTGTCTGAACGTGTGTTTAGCACGACTGCAGGGGGTTATCACAGGTTATATTTCCCAATGTTTTGGGGTGTACCCTAATTTAAAAAAATATAAATAAATTTAAAACCAAAAAGCAGTGTAGGCTACCTCCTCCTCCTCCACCTACACCGCCACATCCACCGCCTCCTCAACCTCCTACTCCATATGGACCATAATTTCTCTATCCACATTTTGATGCCATTTGCAGACCTCTAGCCCTTTTTATGACATTTTTACAGTCATTTTAGTGCTCAAAAGTTCAGGTCCCAATTGACTTCAATGGGGTTCGGGTTTGGGGGTCAAGTTCGGGTCCCGAACTCAAACTTTTTTCCAAAGTTCTGTCGAACCCGTCGAACCCGAACATCCAGGTGTCCGCTCAACTCTACTCGCCACCAAACTCCTCTTGTGGAGGCTGGTAGCGAAAGAATTGAAAGAAAAGAAGGAAAGGATCTGCACATTGATAGCTTTCAACTCCCCTATCGCTCTCTCCACCAGCATGTGCTTTTTGGGGGAATCCACATTGCACATTAAATGGGCAGCAAGTCCAGCCACTATCAGTGTTTTTGGTCACTTGAGTTCTTGAGACAAATATTAGAACAGCTTTCCAGTGCCACCAATTAATGTAATCTACTGGTCAATCAATAGACCTAAAAAAATCATTGCTATAGGTATATATGATTAGAGATGGCCTTTTGGTTTACCCAGCGGTCGTTTCGCGGCAAACTTTGCGCGTTCGCGATTCGCAGAACATGCGAACATATGGCGATGTCCACCAGCGCCATATTCTTTTGCATTGCGCCTAACTTTGAACCATGACACACACATCAGGAGGGACAGGACAGCCAATTGAGACGTTTCAGCACATGGACACACCCCCACCCTATAAAAAAATCTGATCTGGCAGCCATTTTAAATTCTGTGTTTTGCCAGTGTAGGGAGAGGTTGCTTTGTGGAGCAGGGACAGACTATAAGGGACACCAAACACTAGCTAATAGGGCCGCAAAAGTCCTTTTAAGGACTGGTATAGGTGTTCTATCGATAGGTGTGATATACTGAGGTGTGTGATATACTTATAATATACTTTCTAACATAGAAAGTATATTATAGATAATTTGTATAGTGCAGCCGTTGTGTGCAGTTCTGCTGCGATACTGCAGCTAGATAGAGGGACAAACGCTATTGGAATAACTAATTGCAACGAGTGTGATACACCTGTTGCCCCCAAAAAACTGATTGAGGGGTGTGATATACCTATAACATACTTTCTAACATAGAAAGTAGATAGTGTATTTGTATTGTGCAGCAGTTTTGTGCGGTTCTGCTGCGATACCGCAGGTATATAGAGGGATAGGTGCTATTGGAACAACTATTTGCAACAGGTGTGATATACCTGTTTCCCCAAAAAACTGATTGAGGGGTTTGATATACCTGCTTCCACAAAATATTGATTGAGGCCTGCGATATACCTGCTTCCACAAAATACTGATTAAGGGGGGCAATATACCTGCTTCCACCAAATATTAATTAAGGGGCTCTATATAAATGCTTCCACAAAATACTGATTGAGAGGTGCGATATAACTGCTTCCACCAAATATTGATTGAGACCTGCGATACACCTGCTTTCACAAATACTGCTCTTCTCTAGGGACTTTGGCACAGGGTCATTTTGATAATGACAGGCAGAGGAAGAGGCAGGCCATTCCGCAGAGGTGGTAGGGGTTGGGCAGGTGCACCAGGCCGGATCCTAAGTGGGAAGTTGGAGAAGGTGCGTGCGATTACATCAAAGGACACACCAGAGTTGGTTGAGTGGCTCACTCAGCCTTCCGCTTCTGCACCCTCCTCATCCACTGTATCTGCACCCTCCTCACTCTCTGCTATGTGCACCCCCAAAGACACCACGACCATAGCCCCTCTACTTGAGTCAGAGAAATTATTTTCCCATCCATTTCCAGACCTTACCGATGTGCAGCCATTCTTATCATCGGATGAGGAAGAAGAGGTAGCGACGGCCGCCACCCAGCGGTCTAACGACAGTACCCAGATCAGCCCAAGGAGGGTGGTCCCCACTGTTGCTGCCTACTCTGAGATCTCCAATGTCAGTGGTGGTGAAGGTGACGATGAGGACGTGTTCATGGACGTCACGTGGGTGCCCACAAGAGAGGAAGAGGAGGGGAGTTCAGAGGGAGAGACAGAGCAGCAGATAGGGAGGAGAAGCAGGCAGAACTCGCAGTGCACAGGAGGCAAAAAGCAGACTGAAAATGTATCTGGAGCGAGCCATCCACCATATACAGTCACATCTGGCGATCCCAGGATACCGGCACATGGCTCCGCAGTGTGGGCTTTCTCTGATGTGTCAGCTGCTGACAATAGTGTTGCCATCTGCAGCCTGTGCTGTTAACGCATAAGTTGCGGTAAGCCCAACACACACCTAGGGACGACGGCCTTAAGAAGGCACCTGGTCTCCTATCACAGAGCCCAGTGGGAGCAACGCCATCAGAACCCACAAAGCCACACTCCCAGTGCTCTCTGTCCTGCCTCTTCTCCTTTTCCTCTCTCCTCCCATTTGTCCTTCACTCCACCTTCCACCGTGCCTTTGTCGCGTTCATCTAGCAGAAGGCAGGCTTCCGTGGCCCAAATGTTTGAGCGTAAAACTTGATGACGCCGGATAACTTGCCCAATGGCTGACTGCTGGCTTGTCGGAACTGCTAGCCCACCAACTACTGCCATATAAACTGGTGGACTCGGAGGCCTTCAGAAAATATGTGGCCATTGGCACACCGCAATGGAAAGTTCCCGGAAGGAAATATTTCTCCCAGAAGGGCACCCCAGAGCTATATGGCCATGTTCAGCGGCAAGTGAATATATCTGTGGCACACAGTGTCAGTGCCAAGATACATCTGACCACAGACACGTGGTCTAGCAAACACGGGCAGGGAAGGTACATAACTTTTACTGCCCACTGGGTGAACCTTCTGACGGCCGTCAAGCATGTAACCCGTGGCACCTGTGTGTATTTGGTGTTACCGCCATGGATTGCATGCAGGCCTGCCTCTTCTTCTACTCTTCCTACTCCATCCTCCGTCTCCTCCTCGGCTGACTCCTCCTTTTCCACTGCTACCGGCTCTTCCACTGCACCCCCCAAACTCACCAGAACCTATTAGATGCGCCAGGTGAGATGTTGCCATGCTGTGCTGCGGTTGTTGTGCCTGGAAACCAAGAGTCACACCGGTCCTGCACTGCTTTCAGCTCTGCGGTCACAGGCCAATCAGTGACTAACCCCGCTCAATTTGACAGTTGGTAAAGTGGTGTGCGACAATGGTGCCAATCTGCTGAGCGTGCTGAAACAGGGCAAAATGACACACGTGCCGTGCATGGCACACGTCCTGAACTTAGTCGTGCAGCGATTCGTTTCTAAATACCCCGGGGTCCAGGATGTCTTGCGGCAGGCCAATAAAAACTCTGGCCATTTTAGAAGATCTTACACGGCCATGGCTCGTCTTGCTGACGTTTAGCGGCGACACCACCTGCCCATCAGTTGTCTGATTTGTGACAGCCCGACGCACTGGAACTCCACCTTGTTTATGCTTGATAGGCTGTTCCAGCAGCAACATTCTGTTAATAACTACCTGTACAAATTCTGCAGCAGGACAAGTTCTGGGGAGCTTGGTTTCTTTTCACTGCATCAGTGGCTGCTCATGCGCGACGCATGCAGACTTCTGCGGCCATTTGATGAGATCACCAAACTGGTCAGTCGCAGCCAGGGCACCATCAGTGACATTGTACCTTACACCTTCTTTCTGCGTCGTGCATTGCGGCGTGTCATTGATCAAGCCGTCGAGGAGCAAGAGCTGGAAGATGAGAAAGTTGCAATGCTAAATGAATTCCCAGGGGGGCTACTCCATCTAGGACAAGTCAGCAGGAGTCTGAAGAGGAGTCAGAAGAGTATGGTGGCTGGGGGGAGGAGGAAGAGCAAGAAGAGCAGGCTTTGAGGGGGACTTTAAACTTTTCGGGGATCCCTGGTGTTGTCCATGGCTGGGGGAGGAGACCGAGGACGACATTCTCCTGGGCGATGAGCAGGAGCCAGCGCACTTCACTGCTTCCAATTTAGTGCAAATGGGGGCCATTATGCTCCAGTGTTTGAAGAGGGACCCCCGTATACAAAGCATAAAGGGCAAAGACCAGTACTGGGTGGCAACGTAGTTAGACCCCCAGTACAAACACAAAATGGTGGACATGTTACCAGCATCACAGAGGGCTGTCAGAATGCAGCATTTCCAGGCCTTGCTGCAAGAGATGCTGCATTCTGCTGTTGCGGGCGCTGGAAGAGGAATTTCCACCAACAGAGAAACAGGTGCGGGTACCAATAAAACTGCGCCTGCTAGAAGAGGGCGGTTTGAAGATGTGTCGGTCACTTCGGATATGAGATCATTCTTGCAGCCAAGTCATCGACAGCCGCCCTCCGGATCCAGCCTCAGGGAACGCCTAGACCAACAGGTGTCCGACTACTTCGGGTTAACGGCCGATGTGGACGCTCTGAGAAGCGAGGAACCCCTGGACTACTAGATGTGCAGGCTTTACCCGTGGCCAGAGCTGGAACAATTTGCCATTGAACTCTTGGCTTGCCCCTCGTCGAATGTCCTGTTTGAAAGGGCGTTCAGCGCAGCAGGGGGGATCGTGACCGATAAGTGCACTCGCCTAGCTCACAACAGTGTGGACTACCTCACATTTCTAAAAATGAATGAGGCATGGATCTCGGAGGAATTCAACACATGTGACAACCACGTGTAATTGAATTTCCTCATGCCAGCCCACAAATATCTGCCACCACCAAGAACAAAGAATGGTCCTTGTCTTATATATATACAGCGGCATAAAAGGCCTTTTTTTGTCAGGTGAATACCTAATTTTTGGGGCCTATACTCCAGTGGCCTACAGTAAAATTGTTATCAAGTGACCGCCTAATGTACCTCCAGCCACATAATCACTTGTTCTTTTCTGTCAGGTGAATTCCTAATTTTTGGGGCCTGTACCTGCCTACAGTAAAATTGTTATCTAGAAACCGCCTAAACTACCTCCAGCCACATAATCACTTGTTCTTTTCTGTCAGGTGAAAGCCTAATTTTTGGGGCCTGTACTGGCCTACTGTAATCACCGGCGACACGCACAGGGAGGGAAAAGGGAAAGCCCTGCCCAAGGGAGAGGGAAAGGTGGTGACCCCTGACTCACCTTGCGGCTGGCACCTGACTGCCCTGACGTCCCTAGACGGGTTCCTCACCCGTGCGGCGATCACGTGCCTAAACCCTGGCTTTCCCTAAAATGAGCCCTAGATAGTGAACGGGTCGGTGGGATCGCTAGTCCGCACCACTGACACTAAGAGGGAAACACCAAGGAGAGGACAGACAATACAGACAAACACATACACCCAGGTGGGCGACCACAGCAGTCCACAAAGGTCCAACAGGGATCCGGAGGGTAGCGTTCTGGACCAACTACCAGAGAACGCAGCAACACAGCTCCAGAGGGTCAGAATAGATGTCCAGGCAGGAAGCTCTATCTTACATAGAGCACGCAGCCAACCGCTGCGACTTCCTGACCCCGGGTATAACGGAGTCAGGCATGGTTCTTGACACCCTCGTGACAGTACCCCCCTCTCTACGAGGGGCCTCCGGACACTCAGGACCAGGTCTCTCAGGATGAGAGGCATGAAAAACCCGAACTAGCCTGTCGGCGTTTACCTCAGACGCAGGAACCCACATTCTTTCCTCGGGACCGTAACTTCTCCAATGCACCAGATATTGAAGAGAGTGGCGGACCCGACGAGAATTAACAATTTTTGATATCTGAAATTCTAGATTACCATTCACAACAACAGGAGGGGGTGGCAGCGGTGACGGTTCTAGAGGTGGAACATATTTTTTGAGTAACGACTTATGAAAGACATTATGGATTTTAAAAGTCTGAGGTAACTCCAGGCGAAAAGCCACGGGGTTGATGATGGCTACAATTTTGTAAGGACCAATAAACCTAGGACCCAGTTTCCAAGAGGGAACCTTCAATTTAATATTCCTAGTAGACAACCACACATAGTCATTCACTCCTAGGTCCGGACCTGGCGACCGTCTCTTATCAGCCATGCATTTGTATTTATCTCCCATATTTTTCAAGTTAGCTTGCACCTTCTGCCATACCGATGAAAGAGATGACGAAAACCGTTCCTCTTCAAGAACCCCAGAAGACCCCCCCCTCTATGAAAGTACAGAATTGGGGATGAAAACCATATGCACCAAGAAATGGTGACTTGCCAGTGGATTCCTGACGACGATTATTTATGGCAAACTCAGCTAACAGTAAATATGATGACCACAACTCTTTGTTTTCAGACACAAAACATCTTAGATATGTAGAAATAAGCAATAGGGCGGTGGCTCACTCTAAACGAAAATGTGGAGCAGGTGCTGCTAGCCCAAATATGAGGGACACCCCCCCTCAAAAGGTGAATGGATAAAACTAAAATAATGGGCGAGCACACTACATTTGGATCATAGAGTACATAAAATATTTAATTAAATCCAATATATTGACACGTGTATAAACATAAAATCAAGTCATACAATAATGAAATAAAATACAATACAATAAAATATAATAAAACTAGTGTACTAGGAATAATACACTGAGAAATAGGATGGTATGCTCACTATACTAAGGTCCAGAAGCTAATATTGGACCAGAGGATCATATGCCTGTAAGTGTTAGGGAAGTCCACTTGATAAATGAAGTGTCTTATATTCTCCTAGCCAGGAGATCTCCAATCACAGATCTAATGTACCGCTGTATGCTGGTAGTAACTCCAATAAGGTAAAAGGTAAGGTCACCTATTGCAGTCTTTTGTATAATCCCCAAATCTTGGGTGCTGGTTGGGTATACCAGTTTGTTGAATAATGTTACAAAGTCCCGTAATTGCTGTAAATGTAGCAGCTTAAATCCGAGGACTTCTTACCTCCCTCGTGGTGGACGGTCCGTATCCGATGTGAGTCGGGCAGCGCGGGACACTGCCGGCGTCTAACTGTGTTCAGCTGCAGCTGACTAACCCGAAATCTCACAGGGTTTCCAAACGGGATTTCGTCCGACACAAAGGGGGAGAGTGCAGTAGATCGCCAATAGTTATTGGAAAAGTCCTTCGATTCAATATTACAGCATGGCCATGCTTGTAAAAGTGGAGGTGCTGTTTGTTACAGGTGTGTGATGGGCCGGATCACACACCTGTAACAAACAGCACCTCCACTTTTACAAGCATGGCCATGCTGTAATATTGAATCGAAGGACTTTTCCAATAACTATTGGCGATCTACTGCACTCTCCCCCTTTGTGTCGGACGAAATCCCGTTTGGAAACCCTGTGAGATTTCGGGTTAGTCAGCTGCAGCTGAACACAGTTAGACGCCGGCAGTGTCCCGCGCTGCCCGACTCACATCGGATACGGACCGTCCACCACGAGGGAGGTAAGAAGTCCTCGGATTTAAGCTGCTACATTTACAGCAATTACGGGACTTTGTAACATTATTCAACAAACTGGTATACCCAACCAGCACCCAAGATTTGGGGATTATACAAAAGACTGCAATAGGTGACCTTACCTTTTACCTTATTGGAGTTACTACCAGCATACAGCGGTACATTAGATCTGTGATTGGAGATCTCCTGGCTAGGAGAATATAAGACACTTCATTTATCAAGTGGACTTCCCTAACACTTACAGGCATATGATCCTCTGGTCCAATATTAGCTTCTGGACCTTAGTATAGTGAGCATACCATCCTATTTCTCAGTGTATTATTCCTAGTACACTAGTTTTATTATATTTTATTGTATTGTATTTTATTTCATTATTGTATGACTTGATTTTATGTTTATACACGTGTCAATATATTGGATTTAATTAAATATTTTATGTACTCTATGATCCAAATGTAGTGTGCTCGCCCATTATTTTAGTTTTATCTTAGATATGTCTCCAGGTTTTGGTTGGTACGCTCAGTCTGTCCATTCGACTGAGGATGGAAAGCTGAGGAAAAGGACAAGTGTACCCCCAAACGGGAACAAAAAGCTTTCCAAAATTTAGAAATAAACTGGGTACCCCGATCCGAAACAACATCAGAGGGGACCCCGTGAAGCTTCACGATTTCACTGACGAATACCTGAGCAAGAGTCTTAGCATTAGGTAGTGCGGGTAACGCAATGAAGTGTACCATTTTGCTAAACCTGTCCACTACTACCAAAATAACTGTCTTACCCGCAGACAAAAGGTAAGTCAGTGATAAAATCCATTGACAGATGTGTCCATGGTCTATTGGGAATGACGAGTGGTAATAGAGACCCTGCAGGACTTGTATGTGAAACTTTTGCGCCCGCACAGGTAGAACAAGAAGACACAAAATCCAATACATCCTGACGCAACCTTGGCCACCAAAAAAGACGAGACAATAGCTCCAAGGTTGCTTTACTACCCGGGTGCCCAGCAAGTGCCGAATTATGATGTTCCTTTAATAATTCGAAACGCAGGTTCAACGGTACAACCAATTTCTCTAAAGGGCAAGAGACTGGGGCGTCCCCCTGGGCCTCTAACACCTTCCCCCCCAGAACAGAGTGTACCGCAGAAACAACCACTCCTCTTTGAAGAATGGGCACGGGATCACTCACATTGCCCCCTCCAGGGAAACAACGAGATAGTGCATCAGCCTTGGTATTCTTTGCCCCAGGACGATAGGTAATCACAAAGTTAAACCTGGTAAAAATTAGCGACCACCTAGCTTGTCTAGGGGTGAGACGCTTAGCTGATTGGAGGTACAGAAGATTTTTGTGGTCCGTAATCACAGTGACGGGGTGGACTGCCCCCTCTAAAAAGTGACGCCATTCTTCAAACGCTAGTTTAATAGCTAATAGTTCCCTATTGCCAATATCGTAGTTCTTTTCTGCTGCAGATAGTTTTTTAGAAAAGAAAGCACAAGGACGCCATTTGCCAGGAGACGGACCCTGAGACAGCACCGCCCGCACTCCCACCTCTGACGCATCGACTTCAACAATAAAAGGCTGAGAGACATCAGGTTGGACTAGTACAGGTGCTGAGGTAAACCTCTCTTTTAGAGAGGAAAAAGCAACTTTAGCGGCGTCAGAACATTTAGAAAAATCAGTCCCCTTCCTAGTCATGTCAGTAAGGGGTTTTACAATAAGTGAATAATTTTAATGAATTTCCTATAGAAATTCGCGAAGCCCAAGAACCGTTGCAGTGCTTTGAGGTTCTCAGGAAGATCCCAATCTAAAATTGCCTGGACCTTCCTAGGATCCATACGGAAACCTGAAGCAGATAAAAAATAACCTAGGAATTGTATCTCCTGAACGGCGAAGATCCATTTTTCAATTTTAGCATATAATTTATTCGTCCGTAGGACCTGCAGTACTTGTCTGACATGCACCTCATGTGTTCTCAGATCAGACGAATAAATTAAAATATCATCTAGGTATATTACCACAAACCTGCCGATTAGATGACTAAAAATGTCATTAACGAAATGTTGAAAGACGGCAGGAGCATTGGTCAGACCGAAAGGCATAACTAGATTTTCATAATGCCCCTCAGGGGTGTTAAACGCTGTCTTCCACTCATCCCCCTCCTTAATACGAATCAGATTGTAGGCCCCCCTAAGATCAAGTTTGGAGAACCACCTAGCACCCGCAATCTGGTTAAACAGGTCAGGAATGAGAGGAAGAGGGTATGGGTCTCGGATGGTTATCCGATTTAATTCGCGAAAATCTAGGCAAGGACGCAGGCCCCCATCTTTCTTTTTAACGAAGAAAAACCCTGCAGCCACGGGTGAAGAAGAGGGTCTGATGTGTCCCTTAGCCAAGCTCTCGGAGATATAATCTTTCATGGCTTGTCTCTCTGGACCTGAAAGATTATATAACCTGGTCTATGGGTAATTTTGCGCCGGGAATAAGGTTAACCGGGCAATCATAAGGACGATGAGGTGGTAACTTTTGACAACCCTTTTCAGAAAAAACGTCCTCAAAATCCGAAATAAATGTAGGTAGGGTAGTTATGGAGGTTACTAAGCAATTGCTATTTAAGCAATTTTCTCTGCACTGCTCACTCCACTCCAATATCTCCCTGGCCTGCCAATCCACCACTGGATTGTGCGCTACCAACCAGGGAAGACCCAGCACTACCGGAGTGGGAAGCCCCTCCAGAACATAACATGAAAGCCTCTCGTTATGGTGGCCCCCTACCCGAAGGTGTAAATTATGAACAATGTGGGTGAGGTTTCTCTGAGACAGAGGAGCAGAATCAATAGCGAATATGGGAATAGGTCTCTGTAGCGTACAGAGAGACAAACCCATAGTGCGGGCAAAATGGGCATCTATCAAATTTACCCCTGCTCCACTGTCTAGAAAGAAAGAAATAGTCTCCGTCTTATCACCAAAAACAATAACCGCTGGCAACACAAATTGCGATGTACGTATGGAGGAAACGTATACCCCCCGGCTGACATCCTCCACACAGCCTGGGGTTAGTAGTTTTCCGACGGTCTTTTGTTTCTGAGGAGAGAAGGACAGACATTAATGAAATGACCCCTCTCCCCACAAAAAAAAACAAACCCCACGCCTACGGCGAGCCTCAGGAGGACGGACCTGACGAGTAGTTCCTCCTAGCTGCATAGGCTCGTCTAAGTCCGTACAGACTAACTGCTGCTTGGGAGGGGTTACCAATGGCTCCGGTTTTTTCAACCTGTCCCTAAGGCGTCTATCTATTATGATAGAAAGGGACATAACCGCATCAAGGGAAAAGGGGGTCTCATATAATACAAGCGCATCCTTAACCCTTTCGGATAACCCAGAGCAGAACTGACTCCTGAGAGCCGGGTCGTTCCATTGGGTATCCGTAGCCCACCTACGGAAGTCAGAGCAATACTGCTCTACCGGCCGCTCTCCTTGTTGGAGTCTCCGTAATCTTGATTCAGCCAGTGCGACTCGGTCAGGGTCGTCATATATGAGACCCAAGGCCCCGAAAAACTCATCCACTGACCGAAGAGCCTGGGAATCAGTAGGTAAAGAGAACGCCCAGGACTGCGGGTCCCCCTGCAGCAGGGAAATAACAACCCCCACCCGCTGTTCTTCATTACCAGAGGAGTAAGGGCGCAGTTTAAAGTATAATTTACAGGCCTCACGGAATGTCAAAAACTTGTCCCTTCCCCCAGAAAATCTGTCAGGGAGAGGAACCTTGGGTTCCGCAACAACCTGGTTACCAGTAGCAACCGCTGGGCTTGCGGTCAGTTGTAATTGCTGCTGTTGCTGGAGGACCGACGCCTTCAATCCTGCCACCTACAAAGACAGGCCTTGAAATTGTTTGGAGAGAGCAGCAATTTGATCCATACTGAATTCTGAGTAGGTAAAAAATATATTTTTTTATTTTTAATTTTTTTTACCTACACAAAATAAGGGCCAGATATAATGTAATGACCGGCGACACGCACAGGGAGGGAAAAGGGAAAGCCCTGCCCAAGGGAGAGGGAAAGGTGGTGACCCCTGACTCACCTTGCGGCTGGCACCTGACTGCCCTGACGTCCCTAGACTGGTTCCTCACCCGTGCGGCGATCACGTGCCTAAACCCTGGCTTTCCCTAAAATGAGCCCTAGATAGTGAACGGGCCGGTGGGATCTCTAGTCCGCACCACTGACACTAAGAGGGAAACACCAAGGAGAGGACAGACAATACAGACAAACACATACACCCAGGTGGGCGACCACAGCAGTCCACAAAGGTCCAACAGGGATCCGGAGGGTAGCGTTCTGGACCAACTACCAGAGAACGCAGCAACACAGTTCCAGAGGGTCAGAATAGATGTCCAGGCAGGAAGCTCTATCTTACATAGAGCGCGCAGCCAACCGCTGCAACTTCCTGACCCCGGGTATAACGGAGTCAGGCGTGGTTCTTGACACCCTTGTGACACCTTCAGTAAAATTGTTATCAAGTGACCGTCTAATATACCTCCAGCCACATAATCACTGGTTCTTTTCTGTCAGGTGAATGCCTAATTTTGGGGCCTGTACTCCACTTGCCTACAGTAAAATTGTTATTCAGTGACCGCCTAATATACCTCCAGCCATATAATCACTTGTTATTTTCTGTCAGGTGAATGCCTAATTTTTGGGGCTTGTACTGTCCTACAGTAAAATAGTTATCCAGTGGCTGCTAATATGACCTGAATGTTTTTCAGGTTCGCCTGACATTAAGGTCAATGGGTCCGCCGCCAACGCGCGTTTCGAGAATATTTTATCGCGAACGCGCGTTCGTGAATCGTCCCAGCCGATGTTCTTCCATCACTATATACGATATATAGTTACATTTTGTCAATAATTTGTGTCTGAAGAAACATGGTTTTCATCATACTACACAGAACATCAGGTAATCAAAAAACAGATTGCACAAAGAAGTAATAAATGAAGAGAAAGATCACAGTTTTCTTGTTTTACATGTTCTAAACAACAAGGAAATATATGTTCTGACTCGAGAATATGGGGAACATCTGAAACTGATAATACTTATATATTTTCTTTCTATTGTTTGACAGGATAAATGGATGAACCGTGAGTTGTAAAAGAAATGACATTTTGCTGATCTGAGGTCAGGGAAAGTAACAGAATAGTGCTAGTCAGTTATAAACCACATGCTCTTTATTATATACTACCCAAAAAAGCTATTGTATATACAATGCAAAAAGTCTGGTTCTGATCTGTTTTAATATTAGAGTACAGACAGATAACTGGTCACAGTGGATTATTATTTTTTTACTATTTTAGATCACTTTTCATGTTATGAATGGTTGTTAGTGCACTCAAGGATGTTTCTACATCAGTTTTTCTTGTCTGATGACAGTAAATAAGATACACATAGACCAAACGGTTTATTTTTCCAGCTGGTCTAAGGCTGGTGGTTTTAGTGGAGAAATAAAACTGTGTTATAGGTATGCTGTAGATCGATGAGCAGCTGCAGTCTTTAACAGTACCTTGCTGAACAAGGTTTATTTGTGACTAAGATAACATTTTAGCTAACTGGTTATACACCTGGTCATATGGCATACTAAAATGAACTAGAAAAGTATATTCTTCCATCTTCCATCTATAGCATCACATGAAGTGCCACAATATGTGTGCAGTGAGCCCCTGTGAAGCCAGAGTGGAGAATGAGAGTGGTAGTGGATCTGTCTGTTACAGTCATTCACAGTGACTTTCCTTACACTATTGCTCCCTAGGGTTGTGCGGTGAAAGGAGGGTGCACCCTTTCTTCTCTTGCTTCCCTCCCTGGTTTTGGGGAGCCCGTGATGTTAAAAGTCTGTATGAGTGCAAGGCACGAGGTGTGAAGTGCAATGCCCGCCGTATGGTGCAGGAGTCAGTAACCAGGCCAGATTTAGCAGAATAAAAATGTATCTTTACAGAACTGCAAAACGGGAGTTGTAGTACATCCAATTATAGCAGATGCAGTTCCATTTAACACAATGAAATTCTCTCCTAGATAAAAATGGATAGATTTAGGCAACGATGGGAGTTATTGACTGCTTTCCTCCCTATCTTGCTAAAGTCTCCTCTAACAGAACCTATTGCGTGCAATAATGACTGTAGTGTCCACTGTGGGATGCAGGGATTTGAAAGCATGTTTGATCAGTACATGTCCAAGTGTAAAGGGTCTGTTAACATTGTCCCTCACAGCAGCAATGTTGCAGCAGCTTTTGGCAGCTTACCTTACTAACTCCAATGCATAGCCATGAAGGTTCTAAGTTCCCTTGTTCCCTTTCAATTTTTTCCTTCTCTCCTTCTGTAGATCATGCAGAGATCGGTGAGTCTCTGTAGCTTTTAGGGCCTAAGAAGAGGGAGCATATCTCCCTGAAATCTTACACTAGATTCTCATTAAGGATAGTGGTGGGGCCAGCCCACAACTAACCTCCTACAAGGGCTGAGCCAGGATTATTAACACTGGCTGTGCCATCCATACACAGCTATACTGGGCATAATACAGGGCATAACAATACAACTAGAGATGAGCAAATCAAATCCCACGAAGTGGAATTCGATCCGAATTTCAGGATAAATTTGATTAGACTAGAAGCTGAATTTACTCGTGCTTCATGTCAGCGAATTGATGTAACCTGAAATAGTATAAAAAACAAAAAAATTCAAACTTACCGGCACGAGGACGTAATCTCGCGCCGCCAGGATTTTGCCCGAGATCTTGAAGCAAGATGTCGGCCATCGGCCCGTCGCAAGCAAATGGAGGCAGTACGTTTGATAAAAAAAAAAAATTATTGTTAATTTTACACTCAGATGCTGCGATCATGTATGAACACGGCATCTGAGGGGTACAATGATGGGGTCGGCACTATCACAGCTCCCTGTCATTGCACCCACTACTTACAAAAAAAATGCACTTCGTGATGAAGTAATTCGTCACAAAGTGAAAAAGAAAATTTACCGTATTTTTCGCTTTATAAGACGCACCTGATGATAAGACGCACCTAGATTTTTGAGGAGGAAAATAAGAAAAAAAAAATTTGAACCAAAAGGTGTGCTTTTGGAGGGGTTTTGAACTAATGGTGTGCTTTTGGAGGGGTTTTGAACTAATGGTGGTCTGTGGATGACGCACTGTTATGGGGGGACCTGTGGGTGACGCACTGTTATGGGGGGACCTGTGGGTGACGCACTGTTATGGGGGGACCTGTGGGTGACGCACTGTTATGGGGGGACCTGTGGGTGACGCACTGTTATGGGGGGACCTGTGGGTGACGCACTGTTATGGGGGGACCTGTGGGTGACGCACTGTTATGGGGGACCTTTGGGTGACGCACTACTACGGGGGATGTAGCATCATATATAGCATCTTATGTAATGGGGGTCACTATTCACACAGGGACAATATACTGTGACACATATGATACTGTGACCAGCATAAGATGATCTTATGCTGGTCACAGTATCATGTGTCACAGTATATTGTCCCTGTGTGAATAGTGACCCCCATTACACCACAGGGCACACAGTAGACTTTATATGTAAAATCTTTTAATGGCTCTGCTTTCTTCTATACCAGTACTCACTATAAAAGCAGCAGTCCGGCCAGCACGTGACGTCACTCACTCAGTCAGTCACGCTCCTGCCAGCTTCATTAATGAAGTGGGAGGAGCATGACCGAGTGAGTGACGTCACGCGCCGGCAGGACCGCTGCTTTCATAGTGAGTACTGGTATAGAAGAAAGCAGAGTGAAATGAAGCCGTTTTCATATGTAAAGTCTATAATCTTCAAGCAGTGTCTCTGCTTTAAACTAGGGCAATCCTCTGTAGTGCAACTCACTATGAAAGCGGCAGGCAGAGCGGCAGCGTAACCTCGCGATTCTCACTCATTAATGCTCCTCCCACTTCCTTCCCATGAATGAGTGAGAATCGCGAGGTTACGCTGCCGTTCTGCCTGCCGCTTTCATAGTGAGTTGCACTACAGAGGATTGCCCTAGTTTAAAGCAGAGACACTGCTTGAAGATTATAGACTTTACATGTGATAATTACCGTGAGCGGGGTCCGATGTATTACAGTACAGTGACTGCATCGGGCCCCGCCGCGAGTGTTGCCAGCCTCCGTCCCCTCCTCCCACCCCTCTGATACATTGCGGCATGCGATGTATCAGAGTCAGCAAAGTAAACATGGCAGTGTTCGCTTTATAAGACGCACTGCCATTTTCCCCCCACTATTGGGGGGGAAAAAGTGCGTCTTATAAAGCGAAAAATACGGTAATTTGGCGAATCAGCTGAATCGAACTTTTAAGAAATTTGCTCATCTCTAATTACAACACATTAAATGCCAAACCATTTGCAGATATCCCCTGCACTGGGGTACTGCATGTGCCTTAGGTATATGCTGCTACAGGCCTATACACTTTCACATTTCTTCAATTGACTAGAACACATGCTTCTAAAAATACAGTACATGTTTTCTTTGCATGACCCTCCTGTATTGAAAAGTTTATTTCGCTCTGGCAGATTCACTAAATCTATAGATGGCTTAATGTAGACAGGCTGTCTAGACCTACACTAGATTTCTGTAAAGTCTGGATGACAAATTTGGTGCATGGCTATACACTTGTTTCTAAGGCTACTTTCACACTAGCGTTCGGGGCTCCGCTTGTGAGTTCCGTTTGAAGGCTCTCACAAGCGGCCCCGAACGGATCCGTCCAGCCCTAATGCATTCTGAGTGGATGCGGATCCGCTCAGAATGCATCAGTTTGGCACCGTTTGTCCTCCGCTCAGCAGGCGGACCCCTGAACACAGCTTGCAGCGTTCGGGTATTCGCCTGGCCGTGCGGAGGCAAACGGATCCGTCCAGACTTACAATGTAAGTCAATGGGGACGGATCCGTTTGAAGTTGACACAATATGGCTCAATTTTCAAACTGATCCGTCCCCATTGACTTTCAATGTAAAGTCAAAACGGAGCCGTTTGCATTATCATGAACATATTTGCATGGTAATGCAAACGGATCCGTTCTGAACGGATCTAAGCGTTTGCATTATAGGTGCGGATCCGTCTCTGCAGATACCAGACGGATCCGCACCTAACGCAGGTGTGAAAGTAGCCTTACTCTGTATCACCTTTTTGTTGGCTTAGCTTGAGACAGAATTTGCATCAGAATTGTGGTGCAATTTTGGCACTAAATGGTGCAAAGTAAGCCATGCCCAGTTTTCCCAGAAATCACTCTTCTTTTCCAGTAAACCACAATCCTTTTTGGACTAGAAGCTGACAATGTTTCTAAATCCAGATACACCAACTTGGAAAGGCATACTCGCACTTCTGTGGCTAGTCAAGATTGTTGTCCCTTAGACGAGGCACATCAGCCGATCGTTTCGTACAGTGACACTGTATATAATGTCATTGTATAATACTGTTGAGGGGGCCCTGACAATAAAATCTTTTAGTCCTTATCCTGGGTGGGCCCCTCCTGAGTTTGGGCCTTAAAACAGCTGCTTCCTCTGCTTCCCATTTAGCTGCACCCCTGACTATAAGGCTGCGTTCACACGGGCGAGATTTCCGCGCGGGTGCAATGCGGTAGGTGAACGTATTGCACCCGCACTGAATCCCGACCCATGCATTTCAATGGGGCTGTTCAGATGAGCGGTGATTTTCACGCATCACTTGTGCGTTGCGTGAAAATCGCAGCATGCTCTGTATTCTGTTTTTCACGCAACGCAGGCCCCATAGAAGTGAATGGGGTTGCGTGAAAATCGCAAGCATCCGCAAGCAAGTGCGGATGCGGTGCGATTTTCACGCATGGTTGCTAGGTGACAGTCTATTCACTGTATTATTTTCCCTTATAACATGGTTATAAGGGAAAATAATAGCATTCTGAAAACAGGATGCTTAGTAGGTGATCAAAGGTGATGGACCATGTGATTGGAGCATGTGATCTGACGTCACCACAGGTCCTTTAGCCCACAGCTCATCATTAAAGAAGTTAAGAAGAGACCGGTAACTACGCGATCAAGAGGAGAAGGTGAGTTAATTCTTATTATTTTTTTAACCCTCAATTGATCACCTACTAAGCATTCTGTTTTCAGAATGCTATTATTTTCCCTTATAACCATGTTATAAGGGAAAATAATAACATCTACACAACACCTAACCCAAACCTGAACTTCTGTGAAGAAGTTCGGGTCTGGGTACCACAGTCGGTTTTTTATCACGCGCGTGCAAAAACACATTGCACCCGCGCGATAAAAACTGAACATCGGAACGCAATCGCAGTCAAAACTGACTGCAATTGCGTTCCTACTCGTGCGGGTTTGCCGCAACACACCGGGACGCATCCGGACCTAATCCGGACACGCTCGTGTGAACCCAGCCTTAAATAGCTATTTTACAGCCTTAAGTGCATGGCAATATGTTCATTTGTAATGCCATTTTTTTATTTTATTTTTGGCACTGCATTCTGAGAATTATAATTTTTTTCCAATGATGAAGCTGACGAGGGCTTATGTTTTTTGTAGAATGAGATGTAGTTTTGGTTGGCATCATTTTGGATGTATGTGACATTGATTTTATATACATTTTATTCTTTTTTGGCAGTGAAGATTTTTTTTAAAAAGCTATTGTTTTATCTTTATTTATATGCTTTACTATTAGTGTTGGGCGAGCATCCTCGGCTAAACGCTAATTTTACTCGAGCAACGTGATGCTCGGCAAATCGCAGTGTTTGGCCGAATACCGTGTGTGCTCGAGCGCGAGTCTCCTCCCTGCACATTTGCTGGCTGCTATGCAGCCAATAAACGTGCAGGTAAGTACTGCCATTTACTGTAATGCTGTAGCCATGTTGGCTACTGGCATTACAGTGATTGGCTGGTCGGAACGCGTCATGATCATGACACGTGTTTGGCTCAGTCTTAGTCAGGGAGAGTTGGAGAGCAGAAGGGAAAGATAGTGTAGGGAGTGAAATAGGAATATTTAAGTTTTTATACTTGTTATAGACCCAAAAGTCCTTTTAAGGACTATTGTTGTGTGTAGCAGCAATATATATTTTTAGTGCAACCTACGCTAAATTGCTAAAACTTTTTACAGACCCAAAAGTCCTTTTAAGGACTATAGTTGCATCTAGCAGTAATATATACAGTATCTTTAGCGCAACCTGTGCTAAATAGCTTGCAATTGTTTGGCCGCTGCAGACAGCGACATTATCTGTGCTACATCTCCTGTCTAACGTGTGCGCAGCCTAAAAATATCTGTGACATCCAGTGTACTTTTTCTGTAGACGGTGTCTGCTGCGGACAGTTACATCACCTGCGCTACATCTCCTGCATAACGTTTGCGTATCCAAAATATCAGTGACATTCAGTCTAATTTTTTAGCTGCTGTTGGCAGCGACATTACCTGCACTACATCTTCAGTATAACGTTAGCGCATCCGAAATATCAGTGACATTCAGTCAAAATTTTTTTGCCGCTGGTGATAGCAACATTATCTGCCTACATCTCCTGTGTAATGTGTGCGCAGACTAAAAATATCTGTGACATCCAGTGTACTTTTTCTGTAGACAGTGTCCGCTGCGGACAGTTACATCACCTGCGCTACATCTCCTGTATAATGTTTGCGTATCCGAAATATCAGTGACTGACATTCAGTCTAATTTTTTTGCTGCTAGTGGCAGCGACATTACCTGTGCTACATCTCCTGCATAACGTTTGCCCATCAGTGACAATAATTGAGTGTAATTTTTTATTAGGCGGTGGTGACGGCGACATTACTTGCGCTATACCTCCTGTATAACGTGTGTGCATCCTAAATATCAGTCACATTCATTCAGTGTAATTTTTTATTAGGCGGTGGGGACAGCGACATTACTTGCACTATACCTCCTGTATAACGTTTGTGCAACCTAAATATCAGTGACATTCATTAAGTGTAATTTTTTATTAGGCGGTGGTGACAGCAACATTACTTGCACTATACCTCCTGTTTAATGTGTGCGCATCCTAAAAATATCTCTGACATCCTGTGTACTTTATTTGCGCATACACTTAAAATCTGCGCTACTGTACGTGCAATTATATATATACTTGATATTATATACCATTTAACATATACCATATAATATACCAGGGACAGGGAAGTGGCTGTGCTGCTGATGGTGCACGCAGAGGCCGTGGCCCTGGGCACGGTGAAACTGTGCCTGCTGCCAGAGCACAAGAAACACACTCATCCACAATACATAGCTTCATGTCCCAGTTTGTAGAACCAGCTGCTGTGTCTTTGTGAATAAGCCTCTTTTTATTTTCTCAAAGTAGAATGTCCTACAACCAGGACCGGTTTCGGCATACAAGCCTTTCTCAACAGATACATCCAATACAGAAAAATCAAGCTATATATAACATATAGTACCGCCCATCTAGGGACGTCTCCACCCATTCTAATGTGTGGTATTCAATTAATGATCAATCAAACTGATTAAACAAGGTGAGACAAAGTAACATATAACTGAAATTTATATTTATATTCTACCTTATTGAAGAATCTAAATGTTCATATTTATTCATATTCATCCATCATAAGGCTGAAGTCTAGAGAAAGTGCATAAAAGTGTATATCAATCATCTATAATAAACGTATTAATCTGTTCACAACAATCTTATAAATGTATGACCTCATAGTCTCTGTTTAGACCCCTTGGATGCTGCGTATCTAAGGTGTGGATCCAAAAGGCCTCTCTTCTAAGGAGAAGTCTTTTGATATCACCTCCTCTTCTAGGTCTCTTTATTTGTTCCAACACTTGAAACCGCAATTGTGCAACTGTGTGTTTAAATTTTTCAAAATGATATGGGACCGGTAACATACGTTTTTTTGTCCTTATGTCGGATTTATGCTTACTAATACGATCCCTCACTGCCTGCATGGTCTCGCCCACATACAAAAGGCCACAAGGACATTTAATAAGGTATATTACGTTTGCTGAGTCACAGGTAAAAAAAACTTTTACTCCAAAGCTTTTCCCAGTATGTGGATGGTGAAATGAAGGGCCTTTGATTATATGAGAGCATTGTGGACAATGCAGGCAGGGGGAAGTACCCATCCGTGGCGTGGATATCCGTTGCTGTTTCAATATGGCTTTAGTACTACCTAAATCTGCTTGTACTATTTTGTCACGATAACTAGGGTTCTTTTTATTACAAATCAAAGGGGTTTTTTTGAATTCCTCAACCTGCGGATATGATTTATTCAACAAATGCCAATGTTTCCTGACGATATTGTCAATGCCCACATTAAATGGATGATGTTTATGTATCAAAGCTATTCTAGACATATTGGCCCCATCTTTTGGTGTCCTATCAACTTGTATCCCTTCCCTAGCTTCATTCAGAACAGTCAGTGGATAACCACGTTCCAAGAATCTTTCCGTCATTTCTACTATTCTTATATTTTGCATAATAGGGTCTGAGACTATTCGTTTTACCCTTTGATATTGCGATCTAGGGATCGCTTTTTTTAGGGACACAGGGTGGGCACTCTTAAAATGGAGAATACTATTTCTATCAGTATCCTTGCGATAAATATCAGCAGTGGCGTAGGGATCGCCATAGCAACCATAGCAGTGGCTATGGGGCCCTACGCCACTAGGGGGCCCGTCCGACCGCATTCAAATTTTTTTTTTATTTTTTTTTTTATTAACACACACAGGCAGCCAGGAGGTGGCATAACTACCTGGGAAGCAGCTGCTTCGGGGCCCGACAGTTTATTTTCAAGTTAGTTAAATATCGATGTCTTACTGTTCAGGGCCCCTTCACAGCAGCAGTCTTAATGTTCAGGTCCCCTCGCTAATGTGCTCTAATCTTACTGTATTCTAAAGTCTCCTGATGTGTCTGGGATTCGAACCCACAACCTCTAATGTATCAGTGTATCAGAGGCAAAGCACTAACCCTCACAGCCATAAAAGAGACATTGCAACTGACTGAAAAAATTTGACACTTCTACTGTTATAGCTGGCTAAGTGTACATCTATACATATGACAGCTGCCCCAACACACCCAGCACTGCTATATCTCTATGTGACAGCTATCCCAGCACACTCAGGTCTGTTATATCTCTATATATGAGCAGCTGTCATGTGTATAGATGTACACTTAGCCAGCTATAACAGTAGAAGTCTCATAATTTTTCAGTCAGCAGCAAGGCAGCTGTTATGGTCTTGAGGTTAGGTGCTCTGCCTCTGATACAGAAAGTCGTGGGTTCGAATCCCAGCAGAAACCTTTTCTGAAATACAAGCAGTGACTCCATATATGGACATACAGGAAGGGACACAGGAAGAGGCTGCATCGCATCGCTGACATGGAGGGTAAGTAGAAGTGTTTATTTTATTTTTTTTAATACCCGACTGTTACTGCCATGGGGGGAGCGGGGGGCACTTGATACTGGCACATGGGGGGAGGGGGGTTGGCACCTGACCTGATACTGGCACCTGGGGGGGGGAGGGGGATCTGTGGATGGCACTATTTAGGGGAGGGGGATCTGTGGATGGCACTATTTAGGGGAGGGGGATCTGTGGATGGCACTATTTAGGGGAGAGGGATCTGTGGATGGCACTATTTAGGGGAGGGGGATCTGTGGATGGCACTATTTAGGGGAGAGGGATCTGTGGATGGCACTATTTAGGGGAGGGGGATCTGTGGATGGCACTATTTAGGGGAGAGGGATCTGTGGATGGCACTATTTAGGGGAGGGGGATCTGTGGATGGCACTATTTAGGGGAGGGGGGATCTGTGTATGGCACTATTTAGGGGAGGGGGGATCTGTGGATGGCACTATTTAGGGGAGAGGGATCTGTGGATGGCACTATTTAGGGGAGGGGGATCTGTGGATGGCACTATTTAGGGGAGGGGGGATCTGTGGATGGCACTATTTAGGGGAGAGGGATCTGTGGATGGCACTATTTAGGGGAGGGGGATCTGTGGATGGCACTATTTAGGGGAGCGGGGATCTGTGTATGGCACTGTTTAGGGGAGAGGGATCTGTGGATGGCACTATTTAGGGGAGGGGGATCTGTGGATGGCACTATTTAGGGGAGGGGGATCTGTGGATGGCACTATTTAGGGGAGGGGGATCTGTTGATGGCACTATTTAGGGGAGGGGGATCTGTGGATGGCACTATTTAGGGGAGGGGGGGATCTGTGTATGGCACTATTTAGGGGAGGGGGATCTGTGGATGGCACAGAGGGGGGGGCCCATAATTTTTTTTTGCTATGGGGCCCATGCATTTCTAGCTACGCCCCTGAATATCAGTGGACAAATGACCACCAGGGTCCTTAACGACCATAGTGTCTAGGAAGCTCACCATATTGGTGTCAGTGGTAACTGTAAACTGCAAACCATCAACAGCGGAATTGAGATATTCCATGGAACTGGATAGGGTCTCACGCGGCCCCGCCCATATGCAAAAAATGTCATCGACAAATCTTTTCCAAATAATATATATATTTTTTAATAATTCATTATTGTATACGTTATTTTCTTCAAATGTCGACATAAATATATTTGCATAGGGCGGAGCCACGTTCGACCCCATCGCGGTACCACGCCTCTGTAGGTAAAATGTATCCATAAATAAGAAGTAATTTTCATACAGGACAAGATGTAATAAATCAAGAAAAAATTCTTGTTCTAATGTCGTATAATTGGTCCCATTCAATATGGTTGAAACAGCTTGTATACCCTCCTGGTGACTAATGGAGGTATACAAACTGACAACATCAATGGTCACCAGGAGGCTATCAGGGGGAACTGGACCTATTTCAGCGATAATTTTGAGAAAGTGTGGTGTATCCCATAAAAAGGATTTTGTAGATTTTACCAAAGGAGTTAAAAGCTTTTCTAGGATGACCGCTGGAGGGGATAAAATGGATCCCACTGAGGACACTATCGGGCGTCCAGGGGGATCGATTAAAGTTTTATGGACCTTTGGCAAAATATACAGGACCGGAGTCCTAGGAGTGTGATTTACCAGAAATTTACTTAAATGTTGATCAATGACACCCAAGGTTACATAACGTTCAACTATTGCCATAATCTTATGTTTAATTCCAAACAATGGATCAGTATTCAGTGGTTGGTATGTGGACTGATCTGATAACTGTCGCATTACCTCTTGTATATATTTCACTTTATCCATTATAACAATGGAACCACCTTTATCAGCGGGCTTAATTATCAGATCTTTATCCTCTACCAACAACTTAATCGCTCTTTTTTCAGAAACAGAAACATTATGTCTTAGGTGCAATTCACCCCTTTTAATAGAGTCCAGTTGTTCCCGTACCTCCCTGGTCACCAATTGTACAAAGGTTTCTACTGGGTGATACGTCTTTGGGGGCATAAATGAAGATTTATTCTTAAGACCTAAGTCAGACAGACGTAGGCCAGGTCTTATCTCCATAGGTTCAGCATTAGGCTGCTCTCGAAGGGGTCCAGAAAAATGCGCTTTTAGTCTTATTTTTCTAAAAAAACGTTGCAGATCAATGTCCATTTGAAAAGAATCAAAGTCCGCTGTTGGACAGAATGATAGACCCCTTTGCAGGGCCTGAATCTGCTCAGAGTCCAGACACCGGGATGACAAATTTATCACTAAAGAGGGGGTCTTACCTGAGACCAGGTCTGTACCATTTGGCTCTGCGTCGCCCCTGATGTTCCGCCGGTGGTGCTTCCGCCCCGCTTGTCTCCTCCTCCACGCGGACGCCGGCCGCCTCTCCGTAAAAAAGGACGAGTATCGCGAGAGCTTACTGATTCGCTTCCGGAGCTTGAACTTTGATATCTCGCAGGTTTTCGGTATCCGGCCTGTGATCTCGAACCGGTGTCTTGCCATCTATAGACTCGATTAAGGTAATAATCTTCACTGTCACGCAAGAACTTTGATCTTTTCTTCTCCTCAGTTTCAAGTTTGTAAGACGCAATCTGTATGTCTACGGCTTCCTTGAGCTTTTTAAAATCGTCAGAGGACAATGAATCCCGCAACTGTTGTTCAGTACTGTCAACTTGTGCTTTTATTTCAACAATAGCTTTTTGAATGCGCTTAATAGTGAGAAGTATGAGATCATATGAACATTTGTTTATAATATGCTCAAAATCCCTGCAATATTCTGTGTCTTCAGGGAAAAAAGTCGGGCGAAGATGAACTCTAAGACCTCGCGGTATCCTGCCGACCTTATGATATTCGGCTAGAGTAGCCACATGCAATTCATATGAGGTAAGTCTTCTTAATTCTCTTTCCAAGTGTCGCTTTTTTAACTCACTACTAGGAATATTCAAGAATTCAGAATCAGACGTCACCTGTGATAGAATCTGCTCGGCATCCGCATTGTCAAAGCTGAGAGTATTTGCAGTACTCATTTGGAATCGGTGGTGCACGGCCAGATGAATCAAATAATGGAAAGAAGGAAACAGGTCAGCACTTCACCTTGGTATTGCTCGCTGCACGGGAGAGGAGCAACCTCCAATGTATCAAAGATAAAGGAATCCCAGCTGCTGTGTCTTTGTGAATAAGCCTCTTTCTATTTTCTCAAAGTAGAAAGTCCTACAACCAGGACCGGTTTGGGCATACAAGCCTTTCTCAACAGATACATCCAATACAGAAAAATCAAGCTATATATAACATATAGTACCGCCCATCTAGGGAGGTCTCCACCCATTCTAATGTGTGGTATTCAATTAATGATCAATCAAACTGATTAAACAAGGTGAGACAAAGTAACATATAACTGAAATTTATATTTGTATTCTACCTTATTGAAGAATCTAAATGTTCATATTTATTCATATTCATCCATCATAAGGCTGAGGTCTAATGTTGATCAATGACACCCAAGGTTACATAACGTTCAACTATTGCCATAATCTTATGTTTAATTCCAAACAATGGATCAGTATTCAGTGGTTGGTATGTGGACTGATCTGATAACTGTCGCATTACCTCTTGTATATATTTCACTTTATCCATTATAACAATGGAACCACCTTTATCAGCGGGCTTAATTATCAGATCTTTATCCTCTACCAACAACTTAATCGCTCTTTTTTCAGAAACAGAAACATTATGTCTTAGGTGCAATTCACCCCTTTTAATAGAGTCCAGTTGTTCCCGTACCTCCCTGGTCACCAATTGTACAAAGGTTTCTACTGGGTGATACGTCTTTGGGGGCATAAATGAAGATTTATTCTTAAGACCTAAGTCAGACAGACGTAGGCCAGGTCTTATCTCCATAGGTTCAGCATTAGGCTGCTCTCCAAGGGGTCCAGAAAAATGCGCTTTTAGTCTTATTTTTACCTAGAAGAGGAGGTGATATCAAAAGACTTCTCCTTAGAAGAGAGGCCTTTTGGATCCACACCTTAGATACGCTGCATCCAAGGGGTCTAAACAGAGACTATGAGGTCATACATTTATAAGATTGTTGTGAATAGATTAATACGTTTATTATAGATGATTGATATACACTTTTATGCACTTTCTCTAGACCTCAGCCTTATGATGGATAAATATGAATAAATATGAACATTTAGATTCTTCAATAAGGTAGAATACAAATATAAATTTCAGTTATATGTTACTTTGTCTCACCTTGTTTAATCAGTTTGATTGATCATTAATTGAATACCACACATTAGAATGGGTGGAGACGTCCCTAGATGGGCGGTACTATATGTTATATATAGCTTGATTTTTCTGTATTGGATGTATCTGTTGAGAAAGGCTTGTATGCCGAAACCGGTCCTGGTTGTAGGACATTCTACTTTGAGAAAATAAAAAGAGGCTTATTCACAAAGACACAGCAGCTGGGATTCCTTTATCTTTGATACATTGGAGGTTGCTCCTCTCCCGTGCAGCGTGCAATACCAAGGTGAAGTGCTGACCTGTTTCCTTCTTTCCAGTTTGTAGAACGGCGCAGGACACCACTCTCGAAGTCAAACCAGGTGGTCGGTTGGATTGCAGCAGATAATGCTTCCAGTTGGTAAAGCACCACCCTGTCTTCCACAAAGTGCAGTCTCAGTAGCCAAGAGTCTGGTCAACAGAGACCTCACCCTGATACTCCTTCCACACACCATGGAGAGTCTTGGCAAACAAGTGATTCCACACTCTGATAATCAGAGGAGCTGTTTTGATCGCCATTCCTTGATTTGGGCCTCTCGCCAAGCCCGCTTGAAGAGGGACATGAGGAGATCTTGTGCCCTGATTCCCAAACTCTGAAACATCAGTCAGAAGAAGATGACGGTGGGGAATGGCAATTAGTGTTTCACGAGGTGGATGATGATGATGAGACACAGTTGACAATAAGTCAACAGCAATTAGTGTCTCAAGAGGTTCATTATGAGGATGAGACACAGTTGTCAATAAGTGAGGTTGTTGTTAGTTCAATAAGTCAGGAGGATGACCAGAGTGAGGAAGTGGAAGAGGAGGTGCTGGACGATGAAGTCACTGACCCAACCTAGGAAGGTGGCAAGCCGAGCGAGGACAGCAGTACAGAAGGGGAGGGATCCGTACCACCGCAACAGGCTGGAAGAGGCAGTGGGGTGGCAAAAGGGAGAAGGCGGGCCACACCAAACATGCCTGCAACTGTTCCCCGGAGCACGCACTTGCGGCAATCTCCCAAGGGGTAGCTGTTGAACAGTCAGGCGCTTTTTTGAGGAAAGTGCGGACGATAAAATAATTGTCAATTGCAACCTGTGCCGTACCAAAATGAGCAGAGGCGTAAACATTAGCAACCTTACCACCACCAGCATGATCCGCCGCATTGCATCAAAGCACCCTAATAGGTGGGCCGAACGCCTGGGTCCACAAGCAGTGTCTGCGGGTCACACCACCACCTCCTCTTCCCCTATGTTACGTGCTGGCCAATCCCCTGTCCAAGACGCAGGCCCGGATGCATCCCGCCATGCACCTGGACGTTCGCAAGCACCATCAGCTCGCACATCCACTTCTGTGTCCCAGCGCAGCGTACAGATGTCTTTACCCCAGGCCTTTGAACGAAAGCGCAAATACCCAGCCACCCACCCACAGACCACAGCACTAAATGCGTACCTTTCCAAATTGCTGGCCCTGGAAATGTTGCCATTTAGGCTTGTGGACACTGAGGCTTTCTGCAGCGTGATGGTGGCCCGCGGTACTCTGTCCCCAGCCGCCAATATTTTTCACGGTGTGCAGTCCCAGCTTTACATCAGCATGTGTCCCGTAACATCACCCGTGCCCTGACCAACGCAGTTATTGGGAAGGTCCACTTAACAACTGACACATGGACAAGCAAGGCGGTGTTCCCGGTTAAAGAGGATCAGGTATCGTCCTGGGGGCCTGTCCCCAAAGTGGACATGGCGATAGCAAAATTATCCAGAAGGACCCTGATCCCCTCAGACGACGGGTCAAGTTTGCTGGACCCGATGGACCGGAAGGCGGGCTGCGCCCTTAGGCGCGCTTACTCCTCGGCCTCCGCTTCCGCCTCTGTCGCTATTTCCTCGTCCGAAGTGGCGAATTTTCTAAAATCTAGATTTTCTCAAATCCAGTCTGACCTGGACCAAGGGGTCTCTAGGGACGACATTCTGGCCTCATGTAAGACGGCCAGCCTAGCCATTGACTTCTTGTGTGATGCAGCTCCACAACAACTGAAGCTGGCATCCAAGACCATGGCTCTTTAAACCGCGGGCAGGCGTCCGCTTTGGTAGAAACCTTGGAAGGCCGATACGACCTCAAAACATAACCTCTGTGCCATGGCATATGAACCCGGCAAACTCTTTGGTGCAGAGCTGGACCACATAATGGAGGGACTGTCGGACAAGAAGGGCAAGTCCAGTCCAGAGCGGAACCGCAACCCAGACCCCAGAGGAATTGGGGTTCCCGTAGAGGAGGAAGATCCTCTCGGGGTTCTAAACCCCCCAAGAAGTCCTCGGCGCTCTGATTGCGGGCCTCCTCGAGGCTCTTGGTATTTAGCCGGTCTGACTGGAGATCTCGGGCCCCCTTCTCCCCACATTCCCGTAGGCGGCCGCCTACAGCACTTTCTACCTTGTTGGCAGGATCATATCCAGGACAGTTGGGTCCTGCGTGTAATTTCTCATGGCTACCTTGTAGACTTGAGCAGTTTGCCTCTGGAAAAGTTTGTCCAGACAAGGCTTCTTCCCAGCAACAAGCAGAAGATTCTAGAAAGCTACGTGCTAGAATACTTCCAGAAGGGGGCCTTAGAAGAGGTTCCTCTCCAGGAGAGGGGAACAGGTATCTACTCCCCAGTTTTCCTGGTACCCAAGAGTACCGGTGGTTGGAGGATGATTATAGATCTGAGGTTCTTCAACCGTTTCATAAAACAAAAGAAGTTCTGTATGGAAACTATCCAGTCAGTGACCAATCTTCTTATGCCGGGAGATTTCTTGGCAACCTTAGACCTCAAGGATGCTTATCTCCATATTCCCATCCATCCTGGGTCCAGAAGATTCTTAAGGATCGCGGTAAACATCAGGGGGGTCCTAAAACATTTTCAGTTTGTGGCTCTCCCATTTGGGATTTCTTCAGCCCCGCACACTTTCACCAAAGTAGTGGTCTCTGTGGTGGCCGCTCTAAGGCTTCAGGGCCTGAGCATAGTTCCATACCTGGATGACTGGCTCCTCAGAGCTCCTTCCCAAGCGATCCTGTCCCAACACATCCAACAGGCTGTTACATTCCTACATCAGTTAGGATGGATAATCAATTGGGACAAATCCCAACTTCAACCAGCCACCTCGGTAAGGTTCCTGGGGTTCATGGTGGATTCAATCAGGATGACAATTCATCTCACTCCCGAAAGAAGGCAATCCGTGCAACAAACAGCCCGTTCTCTCTCTGTACCAAAACAGGTAACGATTCGAACGTGGATGAGGATGTTGGGACTAATGTCTTCAACCGCAGAGGCGGTACCTTGGGCATTATGGCACCTACGTCCGCTCCAGTTAGAAGTATTAGCCAAGTGGAATCACAGTCCGGTGGGACTCAATTCCGTGCTCTCCCTGCCTTACAAAGTCTGATCCTCTCTGAGGTGGTGGTCCCACCTCACGGACGGCAAGTCCCTGATCCAACCCTCTTGGATCATACTTACTTCAGACGCATCCCTAGTAGGCTGGGGTGCGCATCGTCAAGACAAAACAGTCCAGGGAACTTGGACACCTCAGGAGAGGTTATTGTCATCGAATCTCCTGGAGATCAGAGCAATCAGACTAGCTCTTCTTCATTTTGCTCCCATCATACGAGGGAAGGCATTGAAGGTACAGTCAGACAGCATGACCGCTGTACTGTATATCAACAAGCAGGGAGGCACGAGGTCACAAAGTCTCCTGAGAGAGATAGGGGTGATTTTGGATTGGGCAGAACTGAACCTCACCCACTTATCAGCCGTTCACATTCGTGGAGTTCACAATGTGATTGCGGATCGTCTGAGCCGAGGTCTTCCAACCGGAGAATGGTCACTTCATCCAGAGGTCTTCAAGGAGATAACACTCAGGTGGGGCATGCCAGAGATCGATCTCATGGCAACGAGGTTCAACACCAAGGTGGAGAAGTATTGCTCCCTTTACAGGGAGGACAACCCGGTGGCAATAGATGCGCTGTCAATCCCATGGAGGTTCAGGCTGGCCTACATCTTCCCTCCAATTTCCTTTATACCAAGGGTCTTGATGAAAATCAGGCAGGACCAAGCGTCAGTTATCGTCATTATCCCATACTGGCCGAAAAGAGCTTGGTTTACCCAACTCTTACAGATGAGTCGGGGTCAATTTCTGAGGCTTCCCCCAGAGAGAGTACTGGTGTCGGGGGGCACCCAGGTCTCCTCAAATCTTCAAATGTTCAACCTGATGGCCTGGAGGTTGATCAGTCCCTTCCAGGGATAGAAGGGCTATCGGGGTCTGTCTTGAGAACCCTGGAGCACTCCAGATCAGAGGCTACCAATAAGGCCTACTCCAGAATCTGGAAGATTTTTTCATCCTGGTGTACAAGACATCAGCAAAGATCCGCTGAAGCTTCCATCCCGATGATCCTACAATTTCTTCAGGACGGTCTGGACAGGGGGCTATCACCAGCTACCCTTAAAGTGCAGATTTCAGCAATCTCTGCTTGTCTCAACAGAGCTATTTCTCAAGACCCCCTTATCAAGAGGTTCCTGAAGGGGGCCTCAAGATTAAAGCCTACAGTAATCAGACCTATGCCGGCCTGGGATTTGTCGGTCATGCTCAGGGGGTTATCATCTCCCCCCTTTGAGCCCCTAGAGGAGGCGGGATTCAGGTTCCTGACCTGGAAGATCACCTTCTTGTTAGCTGTGACCTCTGCAAAACGAGTTGGGGAACTCCAGGCTTTTTCTGCCTTTGAGCCATATACGAAGTTCCTACAGAATCGGGTACTTCTAAAATTTTTACCTACCTTCATCCCAAAGGTTCCTTCCTTTGACAATATCAATCAGGTGATCTCCCTACCAACTTTGGCTCCACCCCCCTCCTCTGAGGAAAGAGGGCTCCATACCCTCGATATTGCGAGATGTCTTAGGATTTACCTGGAACGCTCCAAGGTATTTAGGAAGGATAAAAACCTCCTTATCCTTTTTTCCGGTACCCATAAGGGGAGGAAAGCCTCTAAGCCCTCCATCAGTCGCTGGATTAAAGAGGCAATTCGGGAGTCTTATATGTCTCAGGGCTCGGAGCCCCCTGAATTTGTAAGGGCCCACTCTACTCGAGCAGTGGCCACTTCTTTTGCAGAGAGAAGCTCGATCCCATTGGACGTGATCTGTAAGTCAGCTTCTTGGAGTTCTCACTCCACTTTTATCTCACACTATAGAGTGGATACCAGAATACATAGTTATTCCTCATTTGGCCGGACAGTGTTATCTTCCGCCAGGCATGAGGACCCTCCCATGGGGGTTTCTACTTGCTAAATCCCCATTTGTGCCACTGGTTAGGACGTAAGGGAATCGTTAATTTCTAACGATAATTTGTTTTCCCTTAGTCCTAACAGTGGCACACAAATTTCCCCCCCTATATTTATTAATTGAGATTATGGTTGTCTACTTGTAATTACACATGGGTTGGAGGGTCACACCCCTCTTTATTGGGGGCAGGGAGGGCGTGTGCATGCCAGTGTTTTTTGATTGTTTCATTAAAATTCCACCTGTCCTAACCAGTCCACAGGGGCAGAATACCCCATTTGTGCCACTGTTAGGACTAAGGGAAAACAAATTATCGTTAGAAATTAACGATTCTTGTTACCTTGCCTCACAAAAAGTGTAATATAAAGCAACCAAAAATCATATGTACCCTAAACTAGTACCAACAATACTGCCACCCTATCCCGTAGTTTCTAAAATGGGATCACTTTTTTGGAGTTTCTACTCTAGGGGTGCATCAGGGGGGCTTCAAATGGGACATGGTGTCAAAAAACCAGTCCAGCAAAATCTGCCTTCCAAAAACCGTATGGCATTCCTTTCCTTCTGCGCCCTGTCGTGTGCCTGTACAGCAGTTTACGATCACAAATGGGGAGTTTTGGTAATCTACAGAATCAGGGTAATAAATATTGAGTTTTGTTTGGCTGTTAACCCTTGCTTTGTTACTGGAAAAAATGGATTGAAATGGAAAATCTGCCAAAAAAGGGAAATTCTGAAATTTCATCTCCATTTTCCTTTAATTCTTGTGGAACACCTAAAGGGTTAACAAAGTTTGTAAAATCAGTTTTGAATACCTTGAGGGGTGTAGTTTCTAAAATGGGGTCATTTTTGGCTGGTTTCTATTATGTAAGCCTCACAAAGTGACTTCAGACCTGAACTGGTCCTTAAAAAGTGGGTTTTGGAAATTCACAAAATGATCCAAACATGAAGTTATGGGGAAGACATATGGGGAATGTAAAGTAATAACTATTTTTGGAGGTATTACTGTCTATTATAAAACTAGAGAAATATAAATTTTTGGTAAATTTGGTATTTTTTTATAAATAAAAATGAATTTTTTTGACTCAATTTTACCACTGTCATGAAGTACAATATGTGACGAGAAAATAATCTCAGAATGGCCTGGATAAGTAAAAGCATTTTAAAGTTATTACCACATAAATTACTAGTAAAAATGGCCTGGTCCTGAAGGTAAAAACTAGCTTGGTCTTGAAGGGTTAAACAAAATACATTTTTTTATGTATTTCACCAATATTCTGAGAACTTTTTTTAACCTGCAGCAATATTTTAAAAATTTTATTTTGTTTTGTGGAACGAGTTATAGTTTTTATTATTACAATCTGGGGTATTTATAATTTATTAATGTATTAAATAAATTTTTATTCCGTGTTTGGGAAATAATTTCAAAAATAACTAAGCAATTTTGACAGTTCTTAATTTTTTATTTTTTTCAGAACGTTAATAAAGCAGGATAAAAGCCATGTTAATATTATAGTATGAAATGTTATAGCTGCATTAATACCAATTATGTGTGTTTTTTATATATTTTCAACTTTTTCCATTATAAAACATTTTGTATGGGAAAAAGATTTTTTTTCTTTTTTTTAAAAAAAAATCTGAGCATTTTATTTAACTAATTTTCTTTTCTTAGACTTAAACTTGATACTCCTGTCTTGCAATGTATAATTCCTGTTATTATTACACTGACAGGAAGACAGACAATTAGGCTCACACATACGACAGGTCTAGAGCTCTCCCTAGGTGCCTCCTGCAACCCATCAGCAGCCATGTGATGTGATCAGAGACTTAGACATTTTCCTTTGTGTAAACCGCTAGATGTAGCTATCAATGTAAGGGGTTAAACAAACGGGATTATAGTTATTTCCTAGTCCAGCTGTTACTGTTTGAGTGCCCATGCCAATCCTGTACGTTTACAGCCCTTGCCACTAGCTACTTAGTGAGTGTCATAAATGTACTGTACAGCAGGTACTGCTCTAGAGTTAAGCACCATTTAATCTAAAAGTACAGTATTTGTAGGTTTTCTTAGGGGTAAAATGCAGTTTAAAAAGCATTACATGCTTTACATGTTTGGTATTTTAATTTAAATGATGAGAAGTTGGGACAAAAAAAAAGACAGACGTTTTATGTGCACTAGTTTCAAAAGTGATTTAGCGTAAAATAAAAAAAAACAAGCATGCACCAAGATTTCTTGGCACATTTATGGTGCACTGCCTATAATAAATCCCCACATAGATTTTAAATGGATTATTGTTGCTCTTCTTCCCGTTCCCGGGTTTCTGTGTCCTGGTGGCATGCACCTGCATCCTGCTCTCCATGTCCCAGTTGGTGCAACAACTGGGTGTGGTCTGTCCCTCTATCTAGGCCGCAGCCTGCTTTCTGGGTGGCCTCTAATTCTATTTTCTCTTATACATAAACGTACTTTTGGTTTGAACTTTTTCTGGATCAAATGCGGACCCATTATATGTGTGCTGTCCGCATCCATTTATCACGTAGAGATACTACATACTACAAATCACTTACTAATGTATTGTGATTGTCCATATTGCTTCCTTTTCTGGCTGGATTCATTTTTCCATCACATTATTGACTGCTCGTTTTCATGGTTACGACCACCCTGTAATCCAGCGGTGGTGTTCGTGCTTGCACACTATAAGAAAAAATGCCAGACGCTCTGGTGGCCGGGACCGTGGGAGCTCACGTAAGCTGGTGCTTTTTCTTTAGTGTACAAGCACGACCACCGCTGCTGGACTATAGGGTGGTCGTAAACATGGAAACTTTCTCTGCATAATAAAAGCTATTTGCTGAAGTGGTAAACCCCTTTAAGCAATCAGCTGGAAATATAGCTCCGAATGCAAGGCCAGGTTTACACAGTGCGTTTTTTATATGTTTTTCAGCAGTCAGAAAAACAGCATCAGAAATAATGCAAGTGTTTTTTTAAGCGTGTACTTTTATTGATGTATTATCAGCTGCAATTTTCTGTGCTGGTGGCAATACTGGTTTCAGGTGTTGAAAACTCATCATTCGGTAATCTAGTGGTACAAACTCATGCAGATTTTCTGATATGGTTTATCCAATGGCTCAGAAGTGCAGCAAAAACACATCAAATGCGCCCTATGTAAGCCCATCCTGATATGAGCTATAACTTAGAATCGGAACAAGATAAATAATTCATGATAAAATGACTACCATATGTAAAATGTAAAATAGCGTTCATGGGTGACCAATAGCATTTGCTTTAACCCCTTCCTGCATCATCCCATGCATGTAAGCCTTTATATATTATATACAACGTACATATATACTATGTGGCTCATGTACGGCACAGAAGCTGTGGCAGCCCAATCACCGGTAGTACCGAGTGTATGAATTTTTTAGACTCACTGAGAATAGGACTATTTACAGTCCTGATCAAAAGTTTAAGACCACTTGAAAAATGGCAAAAAATCATATTTTACATTGTTGGATCTTAACAAGGTTCCAAGTAGAGCTTCAACATGCAACAAGAAGAAATGAGAGTGAGACCAAACATTTTTTGAGCATTCAATTAATTGAAAATAATGATTAAACTGAAACAGGCTGTTTTTCAGCTGATCCAAATTTTAGGACCACATGCCTGTAAAACGCCAAATCTCTGCAAAGATGTGGATTCATTGTCATTTTCTGTCAGGTAGTCACACGTTGTGATGGCAAAGGCAAAAAAACTCTCCCTTTTTGAACGTGGTCGGGTTGTTGAACTGCATAAGCAGGGTCTCTCACGACGCGCCATCGCTGCTGAGGTGGGACGCAGTAAGACAGTCATTTGGAATTTCTTAAATGAACCTTTGGGGATGGATGGCAAGGGAAGTTTACAAAAACAGTTCCAGACAGTAGATGGCCTTCGTGCAGCCGTCTTCACCACTTGGAGAAATGTTCCCACTCACCTCATGGAAACGCTTGCATCAAGCATACCGAAATGATTTTTGGAAGTGATAAACAATAACGGCGGAGCTACTCATTACTGAGTTCATGTTTGGAAGTTGGATTTCTGTTTTGGGGGGGTTTAGGTTTTTTTTGGAGGTGTGGTCCTAAACTTTTGATCAGCTGAAAAACAGCCTGTTTCAGTTTATTCGTTGTTTTCATTAAATTGAATGCTCAAAAAATGTTTTGTCTCACTCTGATTTCTTCTTGTTGCATGTTGAAGCTCTACTTGGAACCTTGTTAAGATCCAACAATGTAAAATATGATTTTTTGCCATTTTTCAAGTGGTCTTAAACTTTTGATCAGGACTGTATTATCTATCGTAAGTGGGTTTCATGTGATACATGGATAAGGTACGGTATGAGAATGTGGTAGAGCTCTTGAGGAGGACGAACATTGATTTATAAGGTTTGTGGTCTGAGGCTACTTTCACACTAGCGTTTTAGTTTTCCGGTATTAAGATCCGTCATAGGGTCTCAATACCGGAAGAAAACGCTTCAGTTTTGTCCCCATTCATTGTCAATGGGGACAAAATATAACTGAACAGAACGGAATGCTCCAAAATGCATCCCATTCCGTTCTCATAACGGAAAGCAAACCGCAGCATGCTGCGGTTTGCTTTCCATCCTGGGATGCGGAGCAAGACGAATCCGTCATGATCCACAATGCAAGTCAATGGGGACGAATCCGTTTTCTCTGGCACAATCTGACACAATAGAAAATAGATCCGTCCCCCATTGACTTTCAGTGGAATTCATGACGGGTCCATCTTGGCTATGTTACAGATAATACAACCGGATCCGTTCATAATGGATGCAGATGCTTGTATTATCAGTAACGGAAGCGTTTTTGCTGAACCCTGCCGGATCCAGTAAAAACACTAGTGTGAAAGTAGCCTGAGTTGAGTTTATTACCTATATAACATCCCAAATCAGATCCCCTCTATTATCTTACCTCTGTTGAACTGGTTGATGTGATAACATTGAGCTGATAGGAAACACAAGGTGTACTCTCTTTGAGACAGAAGCACAGATGTTCAGGCAGAAAGTGCCTTCATCTCTTTTAGCCAAAAACAGGCATAGCATTTCACAGAACTCTTGAAAAACTAAACATATTTAGAAAACGTTAACTTGTCTTAAAGGGGTTCTCTGGGAATGATTTAATTGTGGAATTGTCTCCACTTGCAGAGCTGACTAGGGTAATGAGGGGGCCAGGTCTCACTACACGTTACACTCTGGCACTTGCATCCACTATGTATTGGTGATTTTTCTTGTCAGGCTGCACAGCTATGATGGCATATCGTAGGTCGGATCACATCATTACCATCTATTGTACAGTAATGTACTGTATAGTGAGGCCTTGCCCCTCAACCCCCTAGGCAGCTCTGCAAGTGGAGATAACAGTCCTCCTCAAATTCTAAAACAGGTTGCTGGCAGCCATTTTAACCCATTCCCTGAGAATCCCCTTTAAATATAGATTTTCTGTTCTGATCACATTAAACCCAGTTGCCTAAAATGTATTGCATATATTTTTATGATAACACAGCTAACAGCATATGGCATGCTATTATAATAGATGTATTCTAAAAGTAACGTTTGAAAAAGTTTGTATTAAAAATGCACTCCTATGTGGTATAAATGAGCAAAAAGGGAGTTTGTGTGATAATCCTACATGCAGTTCTCTTAAAAAAAAAAGTATGATTGACGGGACTTGTACCATGTAAAAATCAGGGCTTGCATGAACTATCTATCTATCTATCTATTAGTCTATCTATCTATCTATCTATCTATCTATCTATTATCTATCTATTAGTCTCTCTAGCTATCTATCTATCTATCTATCTAATATCTATCTATCTATCTATCTATCTATCTATCTATCTCATTATCTATCTATCTATCTATCTATCTATCTATCTATCTATCTATCTATCTATCTATCTATCTATCTATCTATCCATCCCATATCTATTATCTATCTATCTCATTATCTATCTATCTATTTATCTATCATGATCATAAGGGGACAGGGCAGCTCCCTCGTGTGGATTCAACGCATTCCAGTGCCCATGCACGTACAGAACTGTGTGACGTGCGCTCGAGTCACCGTGCCCACAATAGAGATGGAAATGTCCGTTCAGCCAGTGTTGACAGCGCATGCGCTATCTGACCAAGGGTCTACCGATGCGCAAAACATAGAGCGTACTACTACTAGTGGTATTGTCCAAAAACAAATAAATGTATAATCCAGGTAAATGTGTAATCCTGGTAAATGTCAAGAAATAAAGTGGTTTTTAATAACCAGCCACTGGGTGAGAAAGAGATCACTATTTCCGAAGTGTTGCCTCTATCTATCTATCTATCTATCTATCTATCTATCTATCTATCTATCTAATTATCTATCTATCTCATATCTATCTATCACATATCTATCTGTTTATCTCATATCTATCTGTTTATCTCATATCTATCTATCTTATATCTTTCTATCTATCTATCTATCTATCTATCTATCTATCTATCTATCTATCTATCTATCTATCACATATCTATCTATCTATCTATCTCATATCTATCTATCACATATCTATCTGTTTATCTCATATCTATCTGTTTATCTCATATCTATCTATCTTATATCTATCTATCTATCTATCTATCTATCTATCTATCTATCATTTCTTGACCTATCTAAAAATAAAATAGCATATATTATTAGACAAAGCCATACATTCCAACCTTTTAGTATTAATGTATTAAGATTAGTGACCCTTAAAATAGGGTCAGAAGGTGGTCTTCCTGCTAACCGGGAAATTAATCAATATCATTCTAATACTCCCTGGCAATATCTCCACTGCTCACTGTGGATACAGACTGGTACCTGATATGCATTCAAATGGAGCATTGTTAAACAAAAATTGTCTATAATTTTTGTTCCAATAAATATATTTTGTGACTATTTTATTTTCATGAAAGAAATTATTGATAGCAGACTCATATAGAGATTTTGGTGCTGTAGTCTTTGCATGTACTGATGACTAACATTGTTGTACCACAAAACAGCTATCACATTGGATTCAGATCAGGTATTTTTATCAAGACGAAGAGCAAAACAAAGGGTAAAAGGTCACTGGTGACTAATTTTCTGAAAACTAGCAGCTTGTGTAAGTAATAGAACATTTATTGCATTTCTCTGTCATCTCAGCAATGAGTTAGAAAAATCCATAAGAATTCCCAGCCCCGGCCTTTATTAAGGTATAGACATGGATTAGTTTAATGTGCAATTTAAAGTCACTGCCTCCACATGCTGTGTGCACTCCGTCCCTATGATTGAGATGCCTTGTTTAAAAACAAATAAATGAAACTTACAAAAAAGATGAAACTTGATTCTCTACTAATTACTACTTAAGTCTCTTCACCGATGACCAGTACTGTATGTACCAATGTTTTCAAACTATACATGGCAATACAGGCCAAGACTAAAGCTAATAAAACTAATTTACCCATAAATAGTACTTTCATCATGGAGAAACAAAATATTGTTTAGTATTTTATGTAAAAAAAACTGTCAACTGAAATACAGATTTTGTTAAAAATTTGTAAATGAATCAGAATTATAACTACGGTATATAGGCAAAAAATATAGATATCTAGGCTGAAATAATAGAACACAAAAAGTATCTACAATTGCAAGTATTTCAAATAAAATAATATTAGAGTAAGGAACTGATTTAGAATGCATACTTTATATTTGGTGAATATTTGAGTTTACAGGAGTAATTTGATTTTTTTCAATTAAAATATTATTTTTATTATTTTTATTATTCATTTTGTTATTATTTGTTATTTTTTATTATTTGCTATTAATTATTTATTTATCTTTTTTTATTATTTGCAAGGGATTTAAAATAATTCTGTTCTTTGGCACTCACTGTTCTCCTCATTGAATAAGTTTGGTACTGAAACATGATGGAAAAGAGTACATGAATTGGCTGGAGGGAATAATTAAAGGGAATGGGTAATCAGAAAATGAGCTATTGTTTAAACCATGTTTTTATGTTAAATAGACTTAAAAAAAATAATTTGGTGATATGTTTAATTTTCTATGTCGATATCTATTTTTAAACAAAAAACATAAAATCCTGCTGCTTTAGCATTGGCCACTAAGCCTATAGGCACCACTTCCTGGTCTGTACAGATCACTTTATTGCAGTTACCTGCTTATCTGTCATTCTAATCCTGCCTATAATGATATCACCTCTGTGTATAGATAAGACATGATCCACCATTTACAACAGGTGACTCTCAAAGCTTATCTGTCCTTTCCTTGTAAAATGATCTCTGCACAGAGCATGCCTAAAAAACCCTCCAATAGAATTCAAAGGGGTCCCCTCCTGTTCATTGGGTCTGTGACCCATGTGGCTAACGTAAAGCAATTAGAGTCACAACTGGAGATCAGTGAAGTTTTTAAAAATTAGATTTGGCTGATTTGCCAAACTTCAACAAGAAATTTGATTCATTACAAATTAATTTGTCATGAATTATGACAAATCAAGTATATCCAGGCCACTCGGCCTAAGCCAGGGATAGGCAAACTGCGGCTCTCCAGCTGTTGTAAAACTATAAATCCTATCATGCCCTGCTGTAGGCTGATAGCTGTAGGCAGACTGGGCATACTGGGAGTTCTAGTTTTACAACAGCTGGAGAGCCGCAGTTTGCCCATCCCTGGCCTAAGCATATTCATCACACTTGGTAGCCCAATCTCAGTGTGAAGGCTTGAAACTTAAAGTACAGAGATATTGCAGGGAGAGTGTATTACAGCGTGCATTACGTTCTAGTGCATCCACATTCATAGTTAATCTGTTCTGTAGGTACTGCGCCATCAGTATTACAGGTGTATTTTATTGCCGTCTACATCACTGTGCAGTTCACCAAGAGTCAAAGTTAATCACTTCTGTTAAATAGAAAGAAAAGCATACAGCACCCTTCAGTAAAGCAAAAAACCTGTACGCACCCCTGTAGGAGCTGTATCCAAATGGCTTCTTAGTGGAACAAAATAAAGTAGCACCAATAAAGTAGTGGTGAAATTTTTTTTCTTTTAATGGATGTTGTGACAGTCCAAACAAATGATTTTGAATCCACTCTGTTAGCTGTAGATTTACTGTGTGTCACTATTGCAGATCACTGTTAGGTCTAATTTATTGCCGTGGACTTAACAATGCAGCGCCCTAAGATTCAAATTCTGGCCCCATTACAGAGTGGGGAGGGTGGCAGCAGCAAAGGCAGTAACAGGGGCAATAATGGCCCCATAACAGAGTGGGGATGTGGGCCAACAGCAATGGCAGTAACATTGACAATGCTTGCCCTGTGACAGCAGCAGCAGTGGCAGTAATACTGTGTTCACATCACTGTTTATTTTTCCGTTCTTCTGACCTGTCCCTGCGGGTGAGGAAGACTTCCTGATGAAACCCCTCTCAAGGTTCTCCTTAATGTAATCTGCTGTAGCCTGCGATTCAGTAGTAGACAGAGGATAAACACGACCCCGAGGAGGAGATGTCCCAGGTAGTAAATCAATTGGGCAGTCATAGGGGCGATGGGGTGGTAGTGTCTCAGCCTCTTTTTTATCGAACACATTCGCAAAGGAATGATAGACCAACGGCAAGGCCTCCAGGTTTTTAGGGAGGGATATAGAGACCCTTCGTTGAATAGAACATAAGCACTTGCCTTGGCACAGCTGTCCCCATTGAAGAACCTCTCCAGAGCTCCACTCGATTACTGGATTGTGCATCCTAAGCCAGGGCAACCCCAGCAAAAGAGAATGGGACAGTTCTGGGAGCACATATAGAGAAATCTTTTCAACATGTAACCACCCTACCCGCAGTTCCAACGGCTCAGTGACGAACCGCACTGGATCCGTCAGTACTTGTCCACTGACGGCAGTCACCAGCAGGGGATTTTTAAGCAGGCGTACAGGAATGTGGTATTGACTCACTATAACTTGGTGTATGAAGTTCCCCGCAGACCCGGAATCCAAGGAAGCGGATATGGAGACCTTGATGCCCCAAGAGCCAGAGTCACAGGAATTTGGAGAGTGGAACAGTTTTCGCCTAGGGCCGCCTCTCCCAAAGACCCTAAGCAATGGAGTTTCCCGACTTCTGGGGACAGTTGCGGACACGGTGACCCGGACCACCACCGAAGACGACGTTCCTCATCCGAGAGCCGAGTGGAATTCACCTGCATGGGTTCAGAATCCGAAAAGGAGGTGCGTAATGGAGGCTGAGACATATTAGACTTAAACAGGTGTTGTGGAAGTCTTTTTTTCCCGACGGGCCTCCCGAGCTCGCTCCGAAAACCGTATGTCGATTTTAATAGCCAGAGAGATCAGAGCCTCAAGGGAGGTAGGCACATCACGACCTGCAAGTTCATCCTTAATACGTCCAGACAAACCTTCCCAAAAGGCCGCCACCAAAGCCTCCTCATTCCACGAAACTTCAGACGCTAAGGTGCGGAACTGAATCGCATATTGGCCCACCGACCAGCTTCCTTGACGGACGTGCAGCAGCGAGGAGGCCGCAGAAGAAGCTCGACCTGGCTCCTCAAACACCCTCTTAAAAGAGTCCATAAATAGTGCCACATTACTGGTGAAAGGACCAGATCTCTGCCATATTGGATTCGCCCAGGCCAGAGCCTCACCCTCGAGATGAGATATAATGAACGCCACTTTAGCGCGGTCTGATTGAAAGTGATGAGGAAGCAGTTCAAAGTGAATTGTACACTGGTTAAGAAACCCGCGACAGGCTTTTGGGTTGCCGCTGTAACGGGGCGGAGCAGATAATCATGGTCCGGAAACGCTCGGCTGTGCTGCAGCCACAACAGGGACAGCAGGAGCAGTAGGAGCCTGTGTAGACTGTGCTGTAGAAAGGGAGTCCAGGCGAGCACCTACATGCTGCAAGTAATTTATCACTTGTTTCTGGGTGGTACGCTGTTGTTCAAGTTCATGTAGTACTTCAGACATTCCTGGTTTAGAGCCAGCGGGATCCATGGCCCAAGCGTACTGTTACGACCAGAGGATGTGGATCCTCTGTGTCAGCTGATAGAGGACTGGGAATTAGTCCAATATTGCTGACTGCTGACTCTCAGAGTCAGGACCCTGGTATCTGCACCTGTTACCTTGAAGTAGTGTGAACAGAGTCCAACATAGGCAGAATAAAGGAACAGATGGTCTTTACTGGCAGACAGTATTCAAAAGTCACTTGACAGATACAGGCAACACAAAGTTCAGAGCAATATAGCGTGCAGATATAAGCAGTATTATAGTTAGGCAGTGCAGGGTCTGGATCCAGGCAGACTTATAGGAGGAGATGGGCAGATGCGTAGTCAGGCAGTGCAGTGCAGAGGTCTATAATCCAGGTGATCCAATAAACAGACGGCAGGCAGATGCATAGTCAAATGAAGCAGAGGTCAGAATCCAGGAAATCCAATAAACAGACACAGTGGTATGCTTCAGCGGGAGTCAAGAGGTACAACAACCACGCTTGGGCACTTCATGATGAGTGAAGCTGCCTTAAATACAAATAGTCCCGCCTCCGGCTGGGGATGGTAATCAGGAACCAGCTGCCTACTCCTATAAGAAAGGGAGAGGTGCGCGCGCACGTGCTATAGCGCATCAGATGACACCTGGCAGTGAGGACGGATGCGGCGGTATGCTGGCGGGCGCCTGCGTCTCCTACAAGGTAAGCCAGTACTGGGACCCATAGTGCTGCGATGTGCAGACAGCGATCTGCCACCCTGCGGTGGAGACGCAGATCCCATACTGACAGTTGTTCTCTGCCGAGTTGTGTCTTATTCTTTGCAATCAGTCCAGGATCCCACACTAAAATGGACCGTTTGCTTGGGTCCACAGTTTATGCCCCGGCCGGTATCGCAGTGCTGTGGAAGTAAGGGTTTAACAGTTCGCTCACTCACGGAGCAGCTAGTGACGTCACTACTGTAGATAAGGATCGCTGCAGGTGCCAAAAAAACCTCAAACGTGTTTCGGACAGTAACGCTGTCCTTCCTCGGGAAGTCTTACAGGGCTCTTGTCCTTCCCCCTATTTATGCGCTCACTCAATACAGTGTGGTTTACCTATTCAAATGCAAAGAGCTCTATCTCGGCATTCAGGCCATTTGGTATTAAGGAGTCCATATTGAATATCCATTTTGTCTCCACTTTGGACATTTCTTTAATGAAATCACCGCCCCTTTTATTCTTCTTCACAATTTCCACTCCACAGAAGCTCGAACCAGCAAACACCCCTTTTTGTCTTTCTTTATAATGACGTGATAATGAATGTCCCTCATACGTTCTATGTATATTGTATACGTGTTCCCCTATTCTCTTTTTAAGTGGTCTCTTTGTCCGTTGAACGTATACTTTATTACAGGGGCAGGTTATAATATACACTCACCTAAAGAATTATTAGGAACACCATACTAATACGGTGTTGGACCCCCTTTTGCCTTCAGAACTGCCTTAATTCTACATGGCATTGATTCAACAAGGTGCTGATAGCATTCTTTAGAAATGTTGGCCCATATTGATAGGATAGCATCTTGCAGTTGATGGAGATTTGAGGGATGCACATCCAGGGCACGAAGCTCCCGTTCCACCACATCCCAAAGATGCTCTATTGGGTTGAGATCTGGTGACTGTGGGGGCCATTTTAGTACAGTGAACTCATTGTCATGTTCAAGAAACCAATTTGAAATGATTTGAGATTTGTGACATGGTGCATTATCCTGCTGGAAGTAGCCATCAGACAATGGATACATATTCTCATTCTGTTTACGCCAAATTCGGACTCTACCATTTGAATGTCTCAACAGAAATCGAGACTCATCAGACCAGGCAACATTTTTCCAGTCTTCAACAGTCCAATTTTGGTGAGCTTGTGCAAATTGTAGCCTCTTTTTCCTATTTGTAGTGGAGATGAGTGGTACCCGGTGGGGTCTTCTGCTGCTGTAGCCCATCCGCCTCAAGGTTGTGCGTGTTGTGGCTTCACAAGTGCTTTGCTGCATACCTCGGTTGTAACGAGTGGTTATTTCAGTCAACGTTGCTCTTCTATCAGCTTGAATCAGTCGGCCCATTCTCCTCTGACCTCTAGCATCCACAAGGCATTTTTGCCCACAGGACTGCCGCATACTGGATGTTTTTCCCTTTTCACACCATTCTTTGTAAACCCTAGAAATGGTTGTGCGTGAAAATCCCAGTAACTGAACAGATTGTGAAATACTCAGACCGGCCCGTCTGGCACCAACAACCATGCCACGCTCAAAATTGCTTAAATCACCTTTCTTTCCCATTCTGACATTCAGTTTGGAGTTCAGGAGATTGTCTTGACCAGGACCACACCCCTAAATGCATTGAAGCAACTGCCATGTGATTGGTTGACTAGATAATTGCATTAATGAGAAATAGAATAGGTGTTCCTAATAATTCTTTAGGTGAGTGTACAGGGAGTGCAGAATTATTAGGCAAGTTGTATTTTTGAGGATTAATTTTATTATTGAACAACAACCATGTTCTCAATGAACCCAAAAAACTCATTAATATCAAAGCTGAATATTTTAAGAAGTAGTTTTTAGTCTGTTTTTAGTTTTAGCTATTTTAGGGGGATATCTGTGTGTGCAGGTGACTATTACTGTGCATAATTATTAGGCAACTTAACAAAAAACAAATATATACCAATTTCAATTATTTATTTTTACCAGTGAAACCAATATAACATCTCAACATTCACAAATATACATTTCTGACATTCAAAAACAAAACAAAAACAAATCAGTGACCAATATAGCCACCTTTTTTTGCAAGGACACTCAAAAGCCTGCCATCCATGTATTCTGTCAGTGTTTTGATCTGTTCACCATCAACATTGCGTGTAGCAGCAACCACAGCCTCCCAGACACTGTACAGAGAGGTGTACAGTCTTCCCTCCTTGTAAATCTCACATTTGATGATGGACCACAGGTTCTCAATGGGGTTCAGATCAGGTGAACAAGGAGGCCATGTCATTAGATTTTCTTCTTTTATACCCTTTTTTGCCAGCCACGCTGTGGAGTACTTGGACGCGTGTGATGGAGCATTGTCCTGCATGAAAATCATGTTTTTCTTGAAGGATGCAGACTTCTTCCTGTACCACTGCTTGAAGAAGGTGTCTTCCAGAAACTGGCAGTAGGACTGGGAGTTGAGCTTGACTCCATCCTCAACCCAAAAAGGCCCCACAAGCTCATCTTTGATGATACCAGCCCAAACCAGTACTCCACCTCCACCTTGCTGGCGTCTGAGTCGGACTGGAGCTCTCTGCCCTTTACCAATCCAGCCACGGGCCCATCCATCTGGCCCATCAAGACTCACTCTCATTTCATCAGTCCATAAAACCTTAGAAAAATCAGTCTTGAGATATTTCTTGGCCCAGTCTTGACGTTTCAGCTTGTGTGTTTTGTTCAGTGGTGGTCGTCTTTCAGCCTTTCTTACCTTGGCCATGTCTCTGAGTATTGCACACCTTGTGCTTTTGGGCACTCCAGTGATGTTGCAGCTCTGAAATATGGCCAAACTGGTAGCAAGTGGCATCTTGGCAGCTGCACGCTTGACTTTTCTCAGTTCATGGGCAGTTATTTTGCGCCTTGGTTTTTCCACACGCTTCTTGCGACCCTGTTGACTATTTTGAATGAAACGCTTGATTGTTCGATGATCACGCTTCAGAAGCTTTGCAATTTTAAGAGTGCTGCATCCCTCTGCAAGATATCTCACTATTTTTGACTTTTCTGAGCCTGTCAAGTCCTTCTTTTGACCCATTTTGCCAAAGGAAAGGAAGTTGCCTAATAATTATGCACACCTAATATAGGGTGTTGATGTCATTAGACCACACCCCTTCTCATTACAGAGATGCACATCACCTAATATGCTTAATTGGTAGTAGGCTTTCGAGCCTATACAGCTTGGAGTAAGACAACATGCATAAAGAGGATGATGTGGTCAAAATACTCATTTGCCTAATAATTCTGCACGCAGTGTATATCACTTCACTACCATTGCACGTTATGAGTTGCTTGATATTCTGTTTGTGTGAGCCTTCAGTACTTGTTATCTGTGTTTTACTTTCGTTGCCCCGTGATTTTTTACATCCCATGCATTTTTTGCACGGATAAAAGCCCCAACGTTGTCCTTCTTTTTTAGTGCGTGTTTCTCTGCCATTAATAGTTTCTGTGCGCCAGTTTGTGGATGCAACAAGATTGCCTATGTTTCTAGCTTTGCGGAATATACATTTTGGTTCTGCTGGGACAAGTTCACCGATAATTTTGTCATCTTTCAGTGAGTCCCAATGTTTTTTCACAATTTTTTTTAAAAGTGACACTTGGCTATTGTAGGGTATGATTATTGGGGGGATTGGAGATTCTTCTATTTTAGTTTTTGTTTTTTCTATTTCTCTCTCTTCCAGTAATGCTTGTCTATTTATCATGTTTATCTCTATCCGCTGTTTCATGAATTTGCCTCTATCATAACCCTTATGCTCAAACTTCTTTTGCAAGAATTCTGCCTCCCTCTCATATTCCTCTTTTTCTGTAGAGTTCCTTTTAATCCAGAGAAACTGACTTCTTGGGATATTCTCCAACCAGCACGGTAGGTGGCAGCTTTCCATGGCAATAAAACTGTTTGCATCTGTAGGTTTATTGAATGTTTTAGTGCAGATTTTATCCCCTTCAGTGTATATTGTTAAATCTATCTAATGTATTTCTTTTTTACTATACGTTAATGTCAATTATAAATAAAATTCATTTTTATTGCTATCTTTAAAAAAATCTTGCAACTTTTCTCCCCCCCCTTCCCAAATAAAAATTATATCATCGATAAAACGGCGCCAGAGGACGAGCTCGCCGTTAGGGTGGATATGATGATGCTCCCACCATCCAAAGTACAGATTTGCGAACCTCATCCCCATAGCGGTCCCCCACGTCTGGAGGTAAAATTTATTGTTATATGCAAATACTGACTAAATACTTTTTTTTTTCTCTTCTTTTGACCGATAAGAATGGAAAAATAATTAACATACAGAGACAATAGTGGCTTCATAACAGAGTGGGGATGGGGCAAAAAGCAGTGGCAGTAACAGGGACAATAGTGAACCCATAAAAGAGTGGGGATGGGGTCCAACATCAATGGCAGTAGCAGGGACAATAGTAACCCCATGACATAGTGGGGTACCAGCAGTAACAGTGACAATAGTCTCCCTATGATAAAGTGGGGGGTTGGGCAACAGCAGTGGCATACAGCACAAGATGGTGGCAGATCACAGTAGTAGCAGAGCCCTAACAGAGCAATGTGATAGCAAGGCCCAATGACATGCATATCCTTTAAAAAATTTAACATGTACATAGTAAGCCAAGAAGCCCCATTGTAAGAATGGCAGTAGAGGCAGCAGGCAGGTGGCAGCATCAGAATGGTGGCAGCACCATGTGGCCAGAAGTAATAGCTCATTTTGAAGAATATTCTGGGGTGGCAGCACACTACAGTATGATCATTAGTGGTGGGATGATTTATTCTGTTGCATCAGGCACTGGCGTAAGGAATTCCAGGTTGATCCACGCCTTATTTGTCTTTATGAAGGTTAGTCTCTCAATATTTTGGGAGAAAAGGCGAGCTCTCTTGGGGGTAACTATGCCCCCTGCTGCACTGAAAGTCCGCTCTGATGCCACACTACTAGCTGGGCAGGATAGCATGCCCATGGCAAAATCGTCCAGTTGCGGCCACACCTTAAGTTTGCATGCCCAGTAGTCCAGAGAATCTTGGATCATGGGTGACAGGGTGCAGTCCAAGTATGCCACCACCTCCTGAGTGGCTGAAGAAAACTGCTCATCATAGATATCAGACTAAAGTTTCTGCAAATGGAGCTGGTGCTGTTCCTGCCCCACCCCCCTCCCCAGTCATGGCAGTGCAGCATGAGCGCAGATGGTCCCCCCCGGTCAGACCTTCCTGAAGACGAGCGATGATGCTCCTAGGCAGCGATACCCCCATTTTTAACCGTAGCGAGGGTCTAACAATGTGGATCATCCCTCTGCCGAATCCCATATATATATATTGTGTTATTATATATGACCCACCTCTGTGATATTTATTGATTTATTATTTACTAAACATTTACTTATGACAACATTGTCTGTAGCCCATGTCCAATCAGGATGGTGTTTTTCTCTGTCCACTTGGTTTTTAATGATCATGTCCTTGATATATATCATGTTTTGTAATTAATAAAGTATTTATGATATTTGATAATAGTACGTAGTCAGCTTCGTTTCTTCTGTAGGTTTCGAATCATGACAATGCGGCTGTCACTACACAAACATTACAGCATGCATCTGGCTATTTGGGCAAGGGACTTGTAGGGCTTCCCTGCCTCCATCTCTACTACATACTTCCATGGTCTGTCGGGGTCATCAGCGTCATCTTCATTGTTGCCCCCCAGTTTCTCCTGCTCCTCCTGCTCTTCTCCTGCCACTTGGGCAGATAAACCACCTAGCTGTGTATAGAATTCCTGGGAGTTTAAGTTCTCCTCCTCCTTCTACACTGGCAGTTCATCCTCCTCGGGTCTCAGATTGACATAAAATCAAGGTGCCACATCTTCTGTCCCCTCTCCAGTCATATTTGTCAGCATCCCCTCCAGGACATGAAGGAGTGGAATGACATCATTCATCCTGTAGTTCTTCCAACTGACAAATAAAGTGGCCTCCTCACAGGGCCTGAGCAACCAACACATGTCACTGGCTAACGTGGAAGTTACACAGGAGAGTAGACCTGTCTGTCTGTAACATTACAAAATTGTTAACCGCCTTCCTCTGCTCCTACAGGCGATCTAACATATGGAGCGTGGAGTTCCAACGGGTGGAAATGTGGCATATCAGGTGATGTTGGGTATGACTTTGCAGCTCAAGGAGGACGTGTTTTGCACAGTAAGAGTGGCTGAAGTGCATGCACAGTTTTCTGGACATTTTTAACAGCTCTTGCAGTTCAGAGGAAGACTTGAGGAACTGGTTGACAATGAGACTGAAGACGTGCACCATGTAGGGAGCATGGGTCAGCTCTCCCTGATGCAGCGCAGACAAAATGTTCTTCCTGTTATCAGTAACCATGGTTCCTATCATCAGTTGGCGAAGAGACAGCCAGTGTACTACTTCTTTACTGATGAAGCAGAGCAGTTCCTCTGGCTCTGTTCACCCAGGCTGACCAGGTGCAGAACCTCGTGACAATGCCTATCTTTGCATAGGTAATATGCTGGAGGACCATTGTGACCTATGCGTAGGGGGACGGTGAGGACAAGGTGGAGGATGAGAAGGGAGAGGAGGACATTGGCACAGAAATACCAGCATTTCAACGCAGAGGCAGCATTCTCATCACCTGGCCAAGTTGCTGGTGTGCTTGGGCCGGAACGACATTAACCCAGTGGGCTGTAAATGACATATATTGTCCTTGACCATAGTTACAACTCCATACATCAACACTGGTGTGAATTCTACAAGACACTGAGAGGCCCAAGGACTGGCCCATCTTCTGTGTGCAGGGTTGGTACAGCTTTTTTGGAAAAGTAATGTCGGCTTTGGACTCTCCACCTTGGGTGGGCAGAAGACCTGAGTTGTCTGAAATGTGCAGAGTCAACTACATGGAAAGGGAGGGACTGTAGTACCAGCAACTCGGCCAGGTGCACATTTAGCTTCTGCCCCATTGGATGAGTGCACGCATACTGTTGTCTTTTTGCAATTGCCTCGGTGATTGATTGCTATCGAAACAAGTGAAGAGGAGTAGGAGGAGCAGCAGGAGCAATAGATGACATTGAAGTCAATGGAAAAGAACAACAGTTTCCTTCTGCTGTCATTGTCGAGCTCTGGCTGCTGGAGATGAAGAGTGGGCTGCTGGGAGATACAGTGGTTTCTGCATTAGGCTGTAACACTAAATGAGTGGCACCGATTTCCCACACCACTTTATGGTGACGCTCCATGTGTTGACGCAGGGCCGTTGTGCCAACATTAACACCCTGGCCGTGCCTCACCCTCTGCAAACATATCCTGCATTCCTCCATGCTAAGGTCCCCTAGCAACTTGGTGAAAAATTCCCACACTGTCAAGTATGCCATTTTCCCTCCACTACTGCATGATGCCTGCCTGCTACTGCTATTATAAACCCGTGCACTGCTAGTGTGTTTCTCATATGCAGTCCCGAGTAGCAGATGGTGTACCCCTCCCGTGTTTGACTGCAGATCTCCCACTGTTTCCACCCTGCTGTCTCATGGGCACTCTGCCACCTTCACCTCCTGATGATGACGATGCCCCCTCTTCTCCCGGCTCCCAAAAGTTGGAGCAGGGCCAGTGGCACATATTACTTGGCTAGCAGGAGGAGCAGCAAAAGCAAGAGGCGAGTTCAGGACAGGTGAGGGCACAGGCAATTCCTGGGCTATGCCAACTAAGCGATTCCTGGTTGTATGTATCTGTTGTCACTTGAGATGATGTTAAAGAGCGAGTCAACCATTTCAGTACAGCTGGATTGTTGGTCAAAACACGACCACTAGATGACAATGGCAGCTCTCGCCTGTTGCTGTGGCTCCTGCTACCACAAACCCTTCTTCTGCTGATACTTGTGCCCGTTACAGCAACATTTTTGTCACTGCCTGTTCCTTTGGAGGGCCCAGGCAACTGTCTGTTGGATTTAGTGTACAGTAAATGCAACAGGAATTAAACAGATTAACTAAGAATGTGGCAGCAGTTGTACAAGATGCACATGGCAATATAGTCAACCTCCCTTTAGTACTGAGGCACAGTAATTCTATACATAAAATAACAGATTAACGGTGATTGTGGCAGCAGTTCAACAAGATGCACATGGTGGTATATTAAAATGCCCTTTAATACTGAGGCAAAGAAATTCTATGTATAAACTAACAGATTAACTGGTATTGTGGCAGAGGTTCAACAAGATGCACATGGCGATTACAGCTTTCTTAAACACTGTTCTAGCGCATAAACGCTTTTCATGTCTTTCTTTAAGCTCAGTTCACAGTGAAATGGAGGAGACCATGTTGGATGAGGCTTTTTATAAGGCTATAACATCACAGGGGATGGCTATCTGCTGATTGGCTGGCTGCATGGCATTATGAGTCATATCACGTTCCTAGGCTTCTTACTTTCACTTTGTAACATGTGCACCAGCTATTTTAGAAAACAAAAATGATTTGTTACCACGAAGCACGAGGAAATTCGGATTTATGGTGAATTTAACTTTTCCTAAACTTCGTATCGAATTCCACCTCAGATGCTTTGATTTGCTGAACACTAGTTAGAACATCTCGAAAACAATAGCTCTTGTGGGTGTTCCCAGTATGTAATGGTTTGTACTGTACCTATTAAGTGATACAAATAAGGACAACCACAAATGCCAGAAGTCTAGCTAGAAAAATGGGGGAGCTGGAGGCTATGGTACTAGAAGAACACATAGATGTAGTTGGTGTGGCTGAGACATAGTTGGACTCTTAGCATTACTGGGCTGTTAATATTGAGGGTTTTACACTATTTAGGAAAGATAGGGTCAATAGAAAAGGTGGTGGCATGTGCCTGTATGTGAGGAGTGATCTGAAGACAAGTGTGAAAGAGGCAATTGTGGGTGAGGATGGTGAGGATGTGGAAACCTTATGGGTGGAAGTTCAGAGGGATATAAACACTGAAAAAATAATACTTGGTGTAATCTATGGACCCCCTAACATCACAGAAGAGATAGAAACGCAACTGTATAACCAAATAGAGTGGGCGGCACAGGCTGATGCAGTTGTCATAATGGGAGATTTTAACTTCCCAGATATTGACTGGGGTCATGGTTCTGCCTCAACCGCAAAGGGGAGAAAATTCCTCAACTTGCTGCAGGACTACTTAATGGGCCAGTTTGTAGAAGCTCCCACTAGGGGCGATGCTCTGTTGGATCTGGTAATTTCTAATGATGCAGAGCTTGTTGGTAATGTTACTGTTCGATAAACACTAGGTAAAAATAGTGACCACAATTTAATTATATTCCCTCTAAACTATAAAAATGTATCCCTTTAGGTAACAAGTATAAAAGGCTAAAATTAAACCCCCCATGGCTTACAGCTACAGTAAAAAGGGCAATAAAAGACAAAAAGAGGGCATTTAAAAAATACAAATCTGAGGGGTCAGCTGTAGCATTTGAAGATTACAAAGAGCTTAATAAAATCTGCAAAAAGAAGATAAAATTAGCAAAGATACAAAACGAACAGCAGGTAGCAAAAGAAACCAAAACAAATCCCAAAAAGTTTTTTAAATGCTAAAAAAACTAGGTCTCAGCAGGTAGGTCCCCTAAATAATGGTAAAGGGAGGGTAGTCACTGAAGATAAGGAAAAGGCAGAGTTCATAAATATTTTTTTTAGCTCTGTATATACAAAAGAAGAGAAGTGAGCTGATATCTGTGGTGCTGGGGCTGTTAGTACATCCAGCAATATACTCAATTGGCTAACTGTACATACACTGCGTGCAGAATTATTAGGCAAATGAGTATTTTGACCACATCATCCTCTTTATGCATGTTGTCTTACTCCAAGCTGTATAGGCTCGAAAGCCTACTACCAATTAAGCATATTAGGTGATGTGCATCTCTGTAATGAGAAGGGTTGTGGTCTAATGACATCAACACCCTATATTAGGTGTGCATAATTATTAGGCAACTTCCTTTCCTTTGGCAAAATGGGTCAAAAGAAGGACTTGACAGGCTCAGAAAAGTCAAAAATAGTGAGATATCTTGCAGAGGGATGCAGCACTCTTAAAATTGCAAAGCTTCTGAAGCGTGATCATCAAACAATCAAGCGTTTCATTCAAAATAGTCAACAGGGTCGCAAGAAGCGTGTGGAAAAACCAAGGCGCAAAATAACTGCCCATGAACTGAGAAAAGTCAAGCGTGCAGCTGCCAAGATGCCACTTGCCACCAGTTTGGCCATATATCAGAGCTGCAACATCACTGGAGTGCCCAAAAGCACAAGGTGTGCAATACTCAGAGACATGGCCAAGGTAAGAAAGGCTGAAAGACGACCACCACTGAACAAGACACACAAGCTGAAACGTCAAGACTGGGCCAAGAAATATCTCAAGACTGATTTTTCTAAGGTTTTATGGACTGATGAAATGAGAGTGAGTCTTGATGGGCCAGATGGATGGGCCTGTGGCTGGATTGGTAAAGGGCAGAGAGCTCCAGTCCGACTCAGACGCCAGAAAGGTGGAGGTGGAGTACTGGTTTGGGCTGGTATCATCAAAGATGAGCTTGTGGGGCCTTTTTGGGTTGAGGATGGAGTCAAGCTCAACTCCCAGTCCTACTGCCAGTTTCTGGAAGACACCTTCTTCAAGCAGTGGTACAGGAAGAAGTCTGCATCCTTCAAGAAAAAAATGATTTTCATGCAGGACAATGCTCCATCACACGCGTCCAAGTACTCCACAGCGTGGCTGGCAAGAAAGGGTATAAAAGAAGAAAATCTAATGACATGGCCTCCTTGTTCACCTGATCTGAACCCCATTGAGAACCTGTGGTCCATCATCAAATGTGAGATTTACAAGGAGGGAAAACAGTACACCTCTCTGAACAGTGTCTGGGAGGCTGTGGTTGCTGCTGCACGCAATGTTGATGGTGAACAGATCAAAACACTGACAGAATCCATGGATGGCAGGCTTTTGAGTGTCCTTGCAAAGAAAGGTGGCTATATTGGTCACTGATTTGTTTTTGTTTTGTTTTTGAATGTCAGAAATGTATATTTGTGAATGTTGAGATGTTATATTGGTTTCACTGGTAAAAATAAATAATTGAAATGGGTATATATTTGTTTTTTGTTAAATTGCCTAATAATTATGCACAGTAATAGTCACCTGCACACACAGATATCCCCCTAAAATAGCTAAAACTAAAAACAAACTAAAAACTACTTCCAAAAATATTCAGCTTTGATATTAATGAGTTTTTTGGGTTCATTGAGAACATGGTTGTTGTTCAATAATAGAATTAATCCTCAAAAATACAACTTGCCTAATAATTCTGCACTCCCTGTATGAATCAAAAAAATGAAACTGACTTTTGTATGTATGAAAATCCAAAAAGCTTTATTGTAAAAATATATATACAGTACATACATGTATTATAAAACAGGCAGCACAAGGCGGGACACACAGATGAGGAGCAGGACCCAAGGAGAGGCCGGGAGATCAGTGCACAAAAATACAGGGAAAAAGAATACTAGCTGAAAGAGCATACCTCAGAGTCTCATAGCAGCAACGCCCCAAACACAATGCAACAGAGGCGATTTTGGAGACTGAGGTTAAGATGGAAGGAACACAATTAAACATACCCTGAATGGTGCAAAGATCTCTCGGCCAACTCCTGACCCAACGCCGTTTCGCCAATAGATCTGGCTTCTTCCGGGGATACGGAAACACATAAAAACATCTCCCCTATATAGTGCCCACACAGGTGTGTGGAAGATAATTAAGATTGCAGGACCTGAATGACGTCAGCACCAATGGAATTGGAGCCCCAGTACTTAAGAGCCAATCAATAGAACCAAAAGCACCTAATGGGGGCAGGACTAAGCTGACAGAGCGAGCATGTGAGCAAGCACATGACCGCAGTGTCAGAGGTGCATCATAAGACACGCCCTGACCATGCCAGGAAAGCCAATCAGTAGCCCATGTAGTCATATGGAGGAGGAACCGGGGGCAGTGCAGTAGGTGCGGCCAAACGTCCATATGGTCCAAGAGAAGTTAAATAGGGTAAATGTGAACAAGGCTCCGGGTGCAGATGGATTACACCCAAGAGTGCTTAAAGAGCTCAGTTAAGTCATTGCTGTGCCCCTGTTTATAATTTTTAAAGATTTTATAGGTACTGGTACAGTGCCAAGTAAATGGCGCAAGGCAAACGTGGTGCCCATATTCAAAAAAGGATCAAGGTTCTCCACAGGTAATTATAGACCAGTTAGTTCAACTTCTGTTGTGGGAAAAATGTTTGAAGGGCTCTTAACCCCTTAGGGACACAGCCTTATTTCGCCTTAAGGACCAGGCCATTTTTTGCAAATCTGACCAGTGCCACTTTAAGTGGTGATAACTTTAAAACACTTTGACTTATGCAGGCCATTCTGAGATTGTTTTTTCGTAACATATTGTACTTCATGAAACTGGTAAAATGAAGTAAAAAAAAAATCATTTTTATTTATAAAAAAATACCAAATTTACTAAAAATTTGTAAAACATTTGCAAATTTCCAAGTTTCAATTTCTCTACTTCTATAATACATAGTAATACCTACAAAAATAGTTATTACTTTACATTCCCCATATGTCTACTTCATGTTTGGATCAATTTGGGAATGATATTTTATTTTTGGGGGATGTTACAAGGCTTAGAAGTTTAGAAGCAAATCTTGAAATTTTTCTGAAATTTTCAAAAACCCACTTTTTAGGGACCAGTTCAGGTCTGAAGTCACTTTGTGAGGCTCACATAATAGAAACCACCTAAAAATGACCCCATTCTAGAAAATACACCCCTCAAGGTATTCAAAACTGATTTTACAAACGTCGTTAACCCTTTAGGTGTTTCACAAGAGTTAATGGCAAATGGTGATAAAATTTCAGAATTTCGATTTTTTGGCAAATTTTCCATTTTAATCCATTTTTTCCAGTAACAAAGCAAGGGTTAACAGCCAAACAAAATGCTATATTTATTGCCCCGATTCTGTCGTTTGCAGAAACACCCCATATGTGGCCGTAAACTACTGTACGGGCACACAGTAGGGCGTAGAGGGAAAGGTGCGCCATATGGTTTTTGGAAGCCAGATTTTGCTGGACTGTTTTTTTGACACCATGTCCCATTTGAAGCCCCCCTGATGCACCCCTAGAGTAGAAACTCCATAAAAGTGACCCCATCTAAGAAACTACACTCCTCAAGGTATTTAAAACAGATTTTACAAACTTTGTTAACCCTTTAGGTGTTGCACAAGATTTAATGGAAAATAGAGATACAATTTCAAAATTTAACTTTTTTGGCAGATTTTCCATTTTAATATTTTTTTTCCAGTTACAAAGCAAGGGTTAACAGCCAAACAAAACTCATTATTTATGGCCCTGATTCTGTAGTTTACAGAAACACCCCATATGTGGTCATAAACTGCTGTACGAGAACACGGCAGGGTGCAGAAGGAAAGGAATGCCATACGGTTTTTGGAAGGCAGATTTTGCTGGACTGTTTTTTTTGACACCATGTCCCATTTGAAGCCCCCCTGATGCACCCCTAGAGTAGAAACTCCAAAAAAGTGACCCCATTTTAGAAACTACGGGATAGGGAGGCAGTTTTGTTGGTACTAGTTTAGGGTACATATGATTTGTGGTTGCTCTATCTTACACTTTTTGAGCGGCAAGGTAACAAGAAATAGCTTTTTTGGCACCGTTTTTTTTTTTTGTTATTTACAAAATTCATCTGACAGGTTAGATAATGTGGTAATTTTATAGAGCAGGTTGTCACGGACGCGGCGATACCTAATATGTATAATTTTTTTTTTATTTATGTAAGTTTTACACAATGATTTCATTTTTGAAACAAAAAAAATGTTTTAGTGTCTCCATAGTCTAAGAGCCATAGTTTTTTCAGTTTTTGGGCAATTATCTTAAGTAGGGTCTCATTTTTTGTGGGATGAGATGACGGTTTGATTGGCACTATTTTGGGGTGCATATGACATTTTGATCGCTTGCTATTACACTTTTTGTGACGTAAGATGACAAAAAATGGCTTTTTTTACACTTTTTTTTTTTTTTTCATACGGTGGTTATCTGAGGGGTTAGGTCATGTGATATTTTTATAGAGCCGGTCTATACAGATACCTAATTTGTATACTTTTTTATTATTTATGTAAGTTTTACACAATGATTTCATTTTTGAAACAAAAAAAATCATGTTTTAGTGTTTCCATAGTCTAAGAGCCATAGTTTTTTCAGTTTTTGGGCAATTATCTTGGGTATGGTATGATTTTTGTGGGATGAGATGGCGGTTTGATTGGTACTATTTTGGCCTACATGCGACTTTTTTGATCACTTTTATAACTTTTTTTGGGAAGTAAGGTGGGTAAAATTTCAATTTCATCATAGTTTTTTATTTTTTATTTTTATGGCGTTCACCATTTGGGTAAAGTAACATGATCGTTTTATAGATCAGGTTGTTACGGACGCGGTGATATCAAACATGTGTAGGGAATTTTTTATTTTTTTTTTAATCAGTGATAAATGTGTTTTTTTGATTTTTACTTTTTTTTTCACTTTTTTTTTTGCCTAGACCCACTTGGTTCTTGAAGATCCAGTGGGTCTGATGTCTGTATAATAGAGTACAGTACAATATATAGTGTATTGTACTGTATTTTACTTACACTTTGTCTGAACAGATCTATGCCTTTAGCACAGATCTGTTCAGCACCATGGACAGCAGGATGCCTAAGAAGGCGTCCTGTTGCCATGGGAACCTTCCCCGTCTGCTCAGTTGTGGCCACTACTACGCAGACGGGGAAGGGTAGGGAGGGGGGCTCCCTCCCTCTGTCACCCCATCCTGTCGGGGGGCTGCAAAGGCAAAGCAGCCCCCCGATGGGAGAGGGAGGGAGCTCCCGACTGTTAACCTCTGCTATTCCATACCGCGGTCCGTACGGGGTTGAAAAAACTATATTTTAGGCATATAAAGTTTCTGATCCCCGCAGTCAGGGATCGCGGGGATCAGAAACTGCTGAAAGCGCAGCAAACCGCAGGTCTGAATTGACGATCGCCGACATGGGGGGTTTACTGGACCACCCCGCGCATTTAGCCGAGGTTCCTGCTCAATGATTTGAGCAGGCACCTTGTTCCGATCACAGCCGGCAGGGCGGCAGTGATCGGAACAACACATGACGTACTGGTACGTCATGTGTCCTTAAGTACCAGGACATCATGACGTACCGGTACGTCATGTGTCCTGAAGAGGTTAAGGTACTATATACAGGAGTATGTGACTATAAATAATATTATAAGTGATAACCAGCATGGGTTTACCAAGGACAGAAATTGTCAGACTAACCAGATTTGTTTTTATGAGGAGGTGAATAGTAGCTTGGACAGAGGGGTGGCTGTGGATGTAGTGTGGATGTAGTGTTTCTGGATTTTGCAAAGGCTTTTGATACTGTCTCTCATAGATGCGTAATAGGTAAAGTAAGGTCTATAGGCTTGGAAAGTATAGTTTGTAATTGGATTGAAAACTGGCTGAAGGACCGTGTCCAGAGAGTTGTGGTCAATGATTCCTATTCAGAATGGGCCCAGGTCATAAGTGGTGTACCCCAAGGTTCAGTGCTGGGCCCTTTATTATTTAATTTATTTATTAATGATATTGAGGAGGTGATTAATAGAACCATATCTATTTTTGACGATGACACTAATCTGTGTAGAACTGTACAGTCTATGGAAGATGTCCATAAAATACAAGCTGACTTGGCAAATGAGGATCAATGTGGACAAATGTAAAGTTATGCATCTTGGTAGTAATAATCTCTGTGGATGGCAGATAAAATTATAGCACACAATGTCAATCAGCTGCTTCTAAGGCCACCAGGATATTGTCATGCATTAAACGAGGCATGGACTCGCGGGGCAGGGATGTAATATTAACACTTTACAAAGCGTTGGTGCGGCCTCATCTGGAATATGCAGTTTAGTTCTGGGCACCAGTACATAGAAAGGACGCACGGTAGCTGGAAAAAGTACAGAGGAGAGTGACTAAACTGATAAGGGGCACGGAGGGTCTTAGTTATGAAGAAAGATTAAAAGAATTGAATTTATTTAGTCTTGAGAAGAGACGTCTGAGGGGGGACATGATTAACCTATACAAATATGTAAATGGACCATACAAAAAATACGTTGAAAAACTGTTCCATGTAAAATGCGCTCAAAAGATAAGGGGGCACTGCCTCCGACTGAAGAGGAAAAAGTTCAGTCTCCGGAAGCGTCAAAGCTTCTTTACTGTAATAACTGTGAAGCTGTGGAATAGACTTCCTCAGGACATGGTCACGCCAGGAACAGTAGACAGTTTTAAAAAGGGTTTAGATGTATTCTTAAAAGTAAAAAACATGAATGCTTATGAAAACATGTAGAAATCTGAGTCTCAATTCCTTTTGGGATTCGCATCCCCACCTATCCCTTCGTTGAACTTGATGGACGTATGTGTTTTTTAAACCATATTAACTATGTAACTATGTAATTATGTAACTTAACTAGCAACAGGAAAATAATTTCTAAGGCTTATTGATGTGCGTGGTGAGTGAATGTGAATGCAGGCCTGTCTGGTCTAATTTCAGAGAACTACTGTAGCACTCAAGCCAATGTCTATAATGAGCACATAAACATCAGAACTAAACCATGGAGTGATAGAAGAAGGTGGTCTGGTCTGAGGAAGCCCTTGTTTGTTTGTTTGTTTGTTTGTTTGTTTTATATCATGTGGTAATGAGTTTCAGTTGATAGTATATATTAATGTAAATTCTCTTCCTTATCTTTACTTTGATCTACTGATTTATTATTTAATAATTGATGTTTTTTTGCTGCTATTAGTTGGTTGTCTAGGTGGCAAATATATACCTAGTATCATTACTAATTGTCCTTTTTTATCTGTATGTTCTCATCTGTATAGACTGTCAGAAACCTCTGCACCACAAATGCAAATTACACCTAAAGTAGTTCAGTCAGGATAACATGCCAACAGCATTAATAAATAATTATGCAGTTGGCTAATATTCACCCATGAGTAAAGGGCACTTTACAAGGGCCGAGAATCCACCAGATAATCATTAAAAATGTAATGCCTGTAATGGTGCCTTAAAACTACACTTCTTATCCTATGGAACTCTGGATGGTATGTTTTATTTTGCTTAAAACAAGCCAATAATAAATGATCTTGATCTCGCCACTGTACTGTGCACTACAATTTGATTCCTTCTTAAATAGAGGCCCCTTCTAAATTTATTAGAAAATTCTTAAAGTATTACTGAAATAGCATAATGTAAATTTTTTATATCCAGCAAAATTATGGTTTCAACATATAAAAATGTGTTTTTTCCCAATATTTGATAAAATTGCATGGAGAATTACAGCTATACATAACAGTGATTAATGATTATAGTATATACACTGCTCACTTCCCAAAACCCAACTTGCAGGAAAATGGTTTTGACATGAAACTGTTTATAAGAAGAGGGTCCACACATTTCTGTGGCTTTTTCCTTTGAAGTCTTTAGTTACTAAGGTAGCTCAACTGTCTCATATCTCCCATAAATTTTAGTGGAAAGGGACACATGCATGGCTGCAATGGGAGACAAGTGGGATCCAAGACCCAGAGGTTGTAAGTTTGGCATCCTCAACCTGTATTCAACCACTCAAACATAAATTGCAGTGGTCCATAATGCTAGCTTCTGTCCTTCTATATCAAGCATGTAAAATCACAACTTAATCCAACAAATAGGTGATGTATATAGACCACTATACATATAACTATATTTGTTGATTTCGAATGCTGCATATTTTTTTTCCTGTTACTGTTTTACTGTTAATATTATTTCCATGTTACAGTCAAAATGTTGATATTAGAACGTACAATAAGTAAGGTGATATTGTCACTAAGAAGGAAATCGGTGATTCATTGCTTTGAATCTACTGTCACTAAAATGCCTAAAGGTCTTAGCAAAATCTAGATTTTGATTGGATCATGTTCTTACCTTAGACTATAATATACTAGGAGAACAAGAATTCCCACTCTCAATTCTCTATCATTTGTAATTATCTTTATTTACAAAATGAGACAGAAAGTAAACCTTTGATTATCCTAATACAGATAATCTGATCAATTACTGTAGTGGTTACATGAGCAGGTGACCTGAAAGATCAAACAGGTACAATTTCCCTTGTTAACATCATTGAGTGTATCTCATGTGTCCTTGGGTTATTGTGTAACTGAATAATTCATATTCATACAGCAGTCAATAATATAGTACTCATAGATATTAGACCTTTTGCCTACTAGAATGTGGTGGTTTTAGCTTGAAAAGTCATTTTGATGGGTATAGTTATTTGGTGTTGCCAGTTTTTGTTGACTAATGTGATCAAGGGGCCTTTTCACTTTGGATAACAGTAAGAAGAGAAAAGCATGTGAAATCATAGAAGGTATACATTCATACATTGCAATTTTGATATGTGTTGCTGCTTTTTTAATCCCCACACAATACCGTGAGCATGTCTTACAGAAACAGAAATTGGGAAGATAAATTTAGTTAGGTAGATTTAAACAGGTTTTAGCACTAGGGCAGGGATAAGGGGCAGTTAATGTTAATATTAATAACTTTACATTAAGTTTATTTTCCAGCATCACCGTCAGTGTATATTTTTGCTGCAGACTGTGTCAAACTGTGCATTGTTTTCAATAAACCAGGCATCTGCCACCATTAAGGGACATTTTTTTGGACTGCTTGTTCAGAACAAGTCATTGCTTCCTCCAAAACCATGTGTACATAAATACCGGCAGACATATGTTCCCAATAAGTGATAATTTTTGGACCAAATCGGACAGTACAGTGTGTTATTAAACAGACTGTTTGCTTCCACCAGTAACGTTGTGTTTACCCCCCCTCCCTTTTTTGTTGCTGTCTTGGTAAGAAACAGCTTGAAAGTAGTTGTATATAGTCCTAGGAGACCCCAGAATGTCATAGACAACTTTTCAGAACAATCTAAGCACTTTTGATTTAGGCCTCATGCACACGACCGTTTTTTTTTTGCGGTACGCAAAAACGGGTTCGTAGTTCCGTGATCTGTGTCTGTTTTTTCTTCCGTGGGTCTTCCTTGATTTTTGGAGGATCCACGGACATGAAGGAAAAAGTCGTTTTGGTGTCCGCCTGGCCGTGCGGAGCCAAACGTATCCGTCCTGACTTACAATGCAAGTCAATGGGGACGGATCCGTTTGACGTTGACACAATATGGTGCAACTGCAAACGGATCCGTCCCCCATTGACTTTCAATGTAAAGTCAGGAGTCCCTATTATACCATCGGATCAGAGTTTTCTCCAATCCGATGGTATATTTTAACTTGAAGCGTCCCCATCACCATGGGAATGCCTCTATGTTAAAATATACCATCGGATTTGAGTTATATTGTGAAAACTCAGATCCGACAGTATATTTTAACACAGAGGCGTTCTGATAGTGATGGGGACGCTTCAAGTTAGACTATACTAAGAACTGGGTACATGTCACAGATGGTGTACAGGAAACAAGACAATGCAAAAGAATCTATGACTCACTAGATCCAAAACTAAGGAACAAAAGGGAGACCCCTGCATGAGACCTGGCACTCTCCCTGACTGCTCAGCCTATGCGAACACCCCAAAGGTGGATGATCGCATATCCTCGTACCTCGACTATATAATACCTGAACACCCTACAATAGTGAGGGGACACGACCACCGGCTCCCTAAACTAGACACGGAGGGAGTCAGGGTCATCTGGGATCCAGCAAACAGAAAATCACAAATGAATGTACAGCACTTATCTTGTAGAAGACTGGGAAATAGGAACAGCATGCACACACACTGCAGGAAGTTGTATAAGCCGCACACTAATGCATTATGGGGAGGAATTTAAAGGGATGCAATCAGTCCAACTACATGACAGCTGAGAGAGACTAACGAGATGAGGAACTGAAAACCAAAACAAAGAAAACTCAAGGAGGAGGTTCTGAAAGGCTTCTGTCAGAGCTTCTCAGCTGTCTGGTTGTGACAGTACATGACTGCCCCCTGCTGCCTGGCAGCACCCGATCTCTTACAGGGGGCTGTGATCCGCAAAATTGTGCGTATCATAGCCCCTTGTAAGAGATCAGGTGCTGCCAGGCGGGATGGGGCAGACCCCCCTCCCTCCCCTGTATTAAATTCATTGGTGGCCAGTGCGGCCCCCCCTCCCTCCCCTGTATTACATTCATTGGTGGCCATTGCGGCCCCCCTCCCTCCCCTGTATTACATTCATTGGTGGCCAGTGCGGACCCCCCTCCCTTCCTCCCCTGTATTACATTCATTGGTGGCCAGTGCGGCCCCCCCCCTCCCTCCCCTGTATTACATTCATTGGTGGCCAGTGCGGCCCCCCTCCCTCTCTCCCCTGTATTACATTGATTGGTGGCCAGTGTGGACCCCCCTCCCTCCCTCCCCTGTATTACATTCATTGGTGGCCAGTGCAGCCCCCCCTCCCCTGTATTACATTCATTGGTGGCCAGTGCAGCCCCCCTCCCTCCCCTGTATTACATTAATTGGTGGCCAGTGCGGCCCCAACTCCCTCCCCTGTATTACATTCATTGGTGGCCAGTGCGGCCCCCCCTCCCTCCCCTGTATTACATTCATTGGTGGCCAGTGTGGCCTCCCCTCTCCCCCCCTCCTAATTAAAATCCCCTCTTCCCCCATCATTGGTGGCAGCGGAGAGTTCCGATCGGAGTCCCAGTTTAATCGCTGGGGCTCCGATCGGTAACCATGGCAACCAGGACGCTACTGCAGTCCTGGCTGCCATGGTTACTTAGCAATTTTAGAAGCATTATACTTACCTGCGATGTCTGTGACCGGCCGGGCACTCCTCCTACTGGTAACTGAAAGGTCTGTGCGGCGCATTGCTTATAGCACAGACCTGTCACTTACCAGTAGGAGGAGCGTCCGGCCGGTCACAGACAGCAACCGGCCGGGCGGTGTATTTATGCATGTGTGTGTGTGTGTGTATTGTACATATGCTGTACGTACATATATTTGTGTATAACATATATTATATATATTTGTGTATAACTATATGTGTCAGGTTCATATGACAGAAAGTTAAGAATTACAAAAATATCAGTGAGCATGCATACAATTCCTGTGCTGAGTGTTTCATGTCATCAGTCAGTGATGGCAATCGTCAAAATACAGAAAATCCACAGCACTCACCATTAACAATAGTGGCAAACTGTATTTTAGTGCTCTATTGCAGGTAATACACAGGAAGCAGACACATGTAGATCAGATGAAGGCCATTTTGAGCACTCTAATGTTTTCTCAAAGCCAATCTACATGTTTGCCTCCTGTATTATCTGCAATGAAGCACTAAAAATAAGGATTTCTGCTGTTGCTGATGGAGAGTGTCATGGATTTAACTAATGTTTAATGATTATTTATGTGCATGTATAATATTTATATGTTATCTAGTGTATTTATGTGTGCTGTCTTCATATAAATGTGATGTGATGTGATATTGGGCAGCATGGTGGCTCAGTGGTTAGCACTGTTGCCTTGGAGTGCTGGGGTCCTAGGTTTGAATTCGACCAAGGGCAACATCTGCATGGAGTTTGTATGATCTCCCCGGGTTTGCGTGGGTTTCCTCCGGGTACTCGGGTTTCCTCCCACACTCAGGAAGGGGATACCGCGGGGCCAATACCTGCGACTAAGGAGAAATTGCTCCAGACGCTCTGACTTTATAAGACAGGCCTCAGACCTTAGAACTAGACTCTTGGACCGAGGGTACCCGGCGGGCATACTGACACCAGCGTACCAGGCGGCCCTCAATATAGACAGAGTGTCCCTTCTTAGTAACATAGTAACATAGTACATAAGGCTGAAAAAAGACATTTGTCCATCCAGTTCGGCCTGTCATCCTGCAAGTTCTTACCCCTCAAAAGGAAGCCCCCATTGTGGATAGACCGGAGGAGAATAGGGAGATTCGCCTTATCAGCACGTACAATGGCTGCTCCACTGCAATCAGAGATATTATCTTGAAACACTGGCATGTACTGCGGATGGACCCAGACATTCGTAGGGTCATAAAGGAACACCCCAGCATCACCTATAGGCGGGGCAGGAGTGTCCGTGACCTCATGGTGCATAGCCACTATACACCAGCGGCCTCTAAAAAACATGGCTTGAAAGAGGCATCAGTGGCAATTTCAGATGTGGAGGATGCGTGGCGTGTCCCTTTGTGACCAAGGGTAAAACCTTCAGGAGTAACAACACCGGTAAAACATACACAGTGAATGATTTTATTAACTGTAGAACTACGGGAGTAGTTTACAAGATCACATGTGACTGTGGAAAAGAATATGTGGGTAAAACAATCAGAGAACTTAGGAGGAGGATAGGAGAACATGTGGGCGATATAACGACATGTGATCACTGAACATGGAGGGAGGTCCGAGTGTCTTTCCTTCATGGGGATTGAGAAAATCAAGCCAGGATTGAGACGGGGAGATGTTGACAGGAGGATCCTTCAATGTGAAGCGAAGTGGATCTTCTACCCTAAGACCGTCCACCCCTCCGTCTTGAATGAGCAACAGAACTATAGTTGCTTTATATGAGACAGTTTTTTGTGGTATCCCCCTGTCGGCATCCCACGGTCTTGAGCAAGGTGTATGATGACACTGTATCACCATGCGTGGGTGTATCTAGTAGGAATCTGTCTATTCCCATGTATATTTTTTTCTTGGAATTCCTATTTTTTTATTGGAATTCCCATGTCTATTCCCGTGTATTTTTACCTTTGAATTCCAGGTCTGCTCACCTGTGTACATGAGCAGATGAATCATGATGGATGTTCTAGACAGATAACAGACTATTGTGAGCATTGACATGGTTCTGCTATGAGTAGCTAAGAAAAGTCCCAATGTAATATTTCCTTGGCTACACTGGGTGCTACTATGTCGTCTTTGTATGTGCATGGCGATCCTGCCAAATTAAATCCAATTTGCGATTCAGCACTTATAAACCAGCAGGCAAGTCATCATTTGCAGCACTACCGGGCCGAGCGTGTGTGAGCATGTACGTTGCCAAGCAACTGGCGACGCTCAGACGCAGGTCCCTACCTCACTTCCGGTTAGCCCGCACCATGTGATTCCAGCTTCCGGTCTGGTGGAACGCACGCGAGCGGCGTTCGTTCCACAGGCAATGACAGGCGCTCTGGACGTTCACGGACAGGTGAGGCAGGTAATCAGGGGGGCGTACACCCACTGGGAAGTGGCGTAATATAAGAAGGAGGGCAACAATCATTAGTTGCTCACCCAAACCACCACTGTTTGAGGTGAGACACAAGCTGACATGGGACACTTCCCATGATGTGGCATGGATAAGACTTACCCACTATCCATAGTGAAAGTACGAAGCTAAACGATCTTCATCTTTCAGTAAGTAATCAATCTGAGTTTCTCTTTTGCTGATCAACATCTGGCACTCAGTAGTATATATGTGACCTATACTTAGTGTATGTTTGTAATCTTGTTTCTAGTTATCCCTGAATACCTTTGTGAAGTCCCCTGATGATGTCTGACAACCAAGACAGAAACATGGCATGTAGGGCTTTGTAATTAGGGTTAAGTGTAGTACTAGGCCCATACTGAGGGAAAGGTTCTGTATGGGGTCGCCCCTGTCGGGGCGGGTGCTCTGTGTCTGTTAGGCAGGTACTCAGAACAGCCCCTAGCCCTCCTGCAGGTAGGGAACCCAATAATAGGGTGTACTAGGAGTGTTAATGCTGCTACAAGACACAGGCACATTGGTCACTTTGGTTCCGGTCTAAACCCATTACCAGGACCTCCCTCCACTGGATGTGGAACCCATAAGACGTGGTAAGATCCAACCTCTTTTTCACTTTATGTGACTTCGAAATAGTGGAGTGTAGTATATATTGTTGTCTCTCACCCAGTGGTACCAATTATATTTTAAAATAAATAACTTAGTAAAAGCTACGTTTTAAGATACCCAGTTCACATATTAAGGGCTCTTTCACACTTGCGTTGTCCGGATCCGGCGTGTACTCCATTTGCCGGAATTACACGCCGGATCTGGAAAAACGCAAGTGAACTGAAAGCATTTGAAGACGGATCCGTCTTCAAAATGCGTTCAGTGTTACTATGGCACCCAGGACGCTATTAAAGTCCTGGCTGCCATAGTAGTAGTGGGGAGCGGGGGAGCAGTATACTTACAGTCCGTGCGGCTCCCGGGGCACTCCAGAATGAAGTCAGAGCGCCCCATGCGCATGGATGATGTGTCCATGCGATCACGTCATCCATGCGCGTGGGGTGCCCTGATGTCACTCTGGAGCGCCCGGGGAGCCGCACGGACGGTAAGTATACTGCTCCCCCGCTCCCCACTACACTTTACCATGGCTGCCAGGACTTTAGCGTCCTGGGAGCCATGGTAACCATTCAGAAAAAGCTAAACGTCGGATCCGGCAATGCGCCGAAACAACGTTTAGCTTAAGGCCGGATCCGGATTAATGCCTTTCAATGGGCATTAATTCCGGATCCGGCCTTGCGGCAAGTGTTCAGGATTTTTGGCCGGAGCAAAAAGCGCAGCATGCTGCGGTATTTTCTCCGGCCAAAAAACGTTCCGGTCGGAACTGAAGACATCCTGATGCATCCTGAACGGATTTCTCTCCATTCAGAATGCATTAGGATAAAACTGATCAGGATTCTTCCGGCATAGAGCCCCGACGGCGGAACTCTATGCCGGAAGAAAAGAACGCAAGTGTGAAAGAGCCCTAATTCTGTTATATTTGGGTGTGACTATATACTACTACACTCTCACATTGTGTGGCGGTATAATCAATATATTTTTCCTCCCACACCCCAAAGACAGACTGATAGGGACCTTAGCTTGTGAGCCCCATTGGGGACAGCCTGATGCTAATGTCTGTAAAGTGCTGCTGAATATAGTAGTGCTATATAAGTGCATATAATAAATAAATAAATAAATAAATGTGATGCTACACATCTGCCATTCCCTGTTGAATAGGGAACTTGTTGTTAAAATGTTGAATCCCACTCCTGGACCCATCTGTAGGAGGTCCCCTTGTTATTGTAGGTGGGACCACACTATTTGATCAAAAAGCATTAATAACTTCCAGTTTATAAGTATAGTAAATAGAGGTGCAATGAAATGTAAAATAATTCAGTGTTAGATTACAGCCACATGATCAGGTTTCCTGATGTAATTTTGGAAGTTAAAAACAACAGGGAATAAAAAAAACAGCATCTGTTGTACTTTTATACTTTCACTCCTTTGTGACCTAATCTTGAATTTGGTTTCCAAACTGCATCAGGAAACCTGACCATGTAGCCATACCCTTATAGTATATCTTAGCTCTCAGAGAGTGCTATGCATTTGGTTTCAAACTATAACTAGGGATGAGGGGACTCATGGATGTTCGGGTTCGCTGGGTTTGACTGAATTTAAGGTCAGAGTTTGGAACTGGACCCAAACTTGACCCAAACTTGAACTTGAACCCGAACCCCATTGATGTTAAAGGGGATCCGAACTTTGGTGCACTAAAATGACTGTAAAATAGTCATAGTAAGGGCTAGAGGACTGCAAAAGGAAGCAAAATGGGGGTTTGCCCTGCAAACAAATGTGGATAGGGAAATTACTTAAAATAACATCGAATATATAAAAAAAAAATAATAATAATCTTGAACTAGGAGGCGGAGGTCAAATCCTGAATGTGAGCTTGTCCAAGTTGGCTGTGGACAGGCGGCTGCGCTTGTCTGTGATCACCCCCCCTGCCGTGCTAAACACACATTCGGAAAATACACTGGTACACTGGCCGCAGGGCAGGCCAGCACCTCCAAGGCATAAAGGGCAAGCTCAGGCCATGTGCCAAATTTGGAGACCCAGAAGTTGAATGGGGCAGACCCATCAGTCAGTACGTGTAGGCGTGTGCACACTGACTGTTCCACCATGTTGCTGAAATGCTTCCTCTTGCTAATATGTTCCATATCAACTGGTGGTGCTGGCTGTTGTGGCGTGCTGACAAAGCTTTTCCACATTTCAGCCATGCTAACCCTCCAGCTGCATTGGCGGTGCTCCAGCTGCATTGGCGACTTATTCCTCCTCCTCTGCCTTCGCCTTGTGCTTCCACCGAGCCCCCGCTGTCAGGTGGGAATGTCATCAGCAGCGCTTCTACCAGCGTGTACTCGGGCATCTTCCAATCATGCTCCAGTGACGGAATTAAGGACGGCACGTTGTCATTGTAGCAGGGATCCAGCAGGGTGGCCACCCAGTAATCAGCACTGGTTAGAATGTGAGCAACTCTGCGGTCGTTGCGCAGGCACTGCAGAATGTAGTCGCTCATGTGTGCCAGGCTGCCCAGAGGCAACGACAAGCTGTCCTCGGTGGCAGGTGTATCGTCTGTGTCCTCTGTATCCCGGAAAGAAGGAAGAAGGTGTTCGGCGCCACGCACCCCTAAATGTATAGTAGTAGCTGATGGAGGCTGTTATATTATAAATGGAACTCGCTAATAATAAAATAGAGAGCAACCATGCAGGTAAAGATGTATACAGAAAAGTAAATAAACATAAAGGTGCAGGATACACACCCTAGATGGAGGGCCTTATAATGATTCCTCCGTAAAATTGTTTCAGATAGCAATAAGCTCAGCAGTATAATCAAACTTACTTCACCAGGGATTCCTACTACCGCCTCTACTTGTTCTGGCCTCACCATTTGTACACCGGTATTCGGGTCTACAAAATAACGCTGAACGTTCTGTCACCTACGTGCACCTGAGGAATGTGTTTCATTTGGGTGTATAGCTGGCACAGATGGACCACATTCTCTCCCTGCAATAGGAGCTCCACCAACACCAGCAGCACCACGAGGGCCACATACCTTATTTAATGCTCTCCTCATTCTTTGAGGTCACCCACTGAACTAACAGATGGATTAACTATATTCATTTCCCTGTCGTGGATTCATTGCAGGCGTACCTCACACAAAAAATGGGTATATGTCACGAACTAACAGAAGGATTATCTATATTAACCACCTCAGCCCCCAGTGCTTAAACACCCTGAAAGACCAGGCCACTTTTTACACTTCTGACCTACACTACTTTCACCGTTTATTGCTCGGTCATGCAACTTACCACCCAAATGAATTTTACCTCCTTTTCTTCTCACTAATAGAGCTTTCATTTGGTGGTATTTTATTGCTGCTGACATTTTTACTTTTTTTGTTATTAATCGAAATTTAACGATTTTTTTGCAAAAAAATGACATTTTTCACTTTCAGTTGTAAAATTTTGCAAAAAAAACGAGATCCATATAGAAATTTTGCTCTAAATTTATAGTTCTACATGTCTTTGATAAAAAAAAAATGTTTGGGTAAAAAAAAAATGGTTTGGGTAAAAGTTATAGCGTTTACAAACTATGGTACAAAAATGTGAATTTCCGCTTTTTGAAGCAGCTCTGACTTTCTGAGCACCTGTCATGTTTCCTGAGGTTCTACAATGCCCAGACAGTACAAACACCCCACAAATGACCCCATTTCTGAAAGTAGACACCCCAAGGTATTCACTGATGGGCATAGTGAGTTCATAGAACTTTTTATTTTTTGTCACAAGTTAGCGGAAAATGATGATTTTTTTTTTCTTTTTTTTTTCTTACAAAGTCTCCTATTCCACTAACTTGTGACAAAAAAAAAAAAGTTCTATGAACTCACTATGCCCATCAGCGAATACCTTGGGGTCTCTTTTTTCCAAAATGGGGTCACTTGTGGGGTAGTTATACTGCCCTGGCATTCTAGGGGCCCAAATGTGTGGTAAGGAGTTTGAAATCAAATTCTGTAAAAAATGACCTGTGAAATCTGAAAGGTGCTCTTTGGAATATGGGCCCCTTTGCCCACCTAGGCTGCAAAAAAGTGTCACACATCTGGTATCCCCATACTCAGGAGAAGTTGAGGAATGTGTTTTGGGGTGTCTTTTTACATATACCCATGCTGGGTGAGATAAATATCTTGGTCAAATGACAACTTTGTATAAAAAAATGGGAAAAGTTGTCTTTTGCCAAGATATTTCTCTCACCCAGCATGGGTATATATAAAATGACACCCCAAAACACATTCCCCACCTTCTCCTGAGTACGGAGATACCAGATGTATGACTTTTTTGCAGCCTAGGTGGGCAAAGGGGCCCATATTCCAAAGAGCACCTTTCGGATTTCACAGGTCATTTTTTACAGAATTTGATTTCAAACTCCTTACCACACATTTGGGCCCCTAGAATGCCAGGGCAGTATAACCACCCCACAAGTGACCCCATTTTGGAAAGAAGACACCCCAAGGTATTCCGTGAGGGGCATGGCGAGTTCCTAGAATTTTTTATTTTTTGTCACAAGTTAGTGGAAAATGATGATTTTTTTTTTTTTTTTTTTCATACAAAGTCTCATATTCCACAAACTTGTGACAAAAAATAAAAACTTCCATGAACTCACTATGCCCATCAGCGAATACCTTGGGGTCTCTTCTTTCCAAAATGGGGTCACTTGTGGGGTAGTTATACTGCCCTGGCATTCTAGGGGCCCAAATGTGTGGTAAGGAGTTTGAAATCAAATTCTGTAAAAAATGACCTGTGAAATCCGAAAGGTGCTCTTTGGAATATGGGCCCCTTTGCCCACCTAGGCTGCAAAAAAGTGTCACACATCTGGTATCCCCGTACTCAGGAGAAGTTGAGGAATGTGTTTTGGGGTGTCTTTTTACATATACCCATGCTGGGTGAGATAAATATCTTGGTCAAATGACAACTTTGTATAAAAAAATGGGAAAAGTTGTCTTTTGCCAAGATATTTCTCTCACCCAGCATGGGTATATATAAAATGACACCCCAAAACACATTCCCCACCTTCTCCTGAGTACGGAGATACCAGATGTGTGACACTTTTTTGCAGCCTAGGTGGGCAAAGGGGCCCATATTCCAAAGAGCACCTTTCGGATTTCACAGGTCATTTTTTACAGAATTTGATTTCAAACTCCTTACCACACATTTGGGCCCCTAGAATGCCAGGGCAGTATAACTACCCCACAAGTGACCCCATTTTGGAAAGAAGAGACCCCAAGGTATTCGCTGATGGGCATAGTGAGTTCATGGAAAAAAAAAATTTTTGTCACAAGTTAGTGGAATAGGAGACTTTGTATGAAAAAAAAATAAAAATTTAAAAATCATCATTTTCCAATAACTTGTGACAAAAAATAAAAAATTCTAGGAACTTGCCATGCCCCTCACGGAATACCTTGGGGTGTCTTCTTTCCAAAATGGGGTCACTTGTGGGGTAGTTATACTGCCCTGGCATTTTCCAGGGGCCCTAATGTGTGGTAAGTAGGTAAATGACCTGTGAAATCCGAAAGGTGCTCTTTGGAATGTGGGCCCCTTTGCCCACCTAGGCTGCAAAAAAGTGTCACACATCTGGTATCTCCGTACTCAGGAGAAGGTGGGGAATGTGTTTTGGGGTGTCATTTTACATATACCCATGCTGGGTGAGAGAAATATCTTGGCAAAAGACAACTTTTCCCATTTTTTTTATACAAAGTTGGCATTTGACCAAGATATTTATCTCACCCAGCATGGGTATATGTAAAATGACACCCCAAAACATATTCCCCAACTTCTGCTGAATACGGAGATACCACATGTGTGACACTTTTTTGCAGCCTAGGTGGGCAAAGGTGCCCAAATTCCTTTTAGGAGGGCATTTTTAGACATTTGGATACCAGACTTCTTCTCACGCTTTGGGGCCCCTAAAATGCCAGGGCAGTATAAATACCCCACATGTGACCCCATTTTGGAAAGAAGACACCCCAAGGTATTCAATGAGGGGCATGGCGAGTTCATTAAAAAAAAAAATTTTTGGCACAAGTTAGCGGAAATTGATTTTTTGGATTTTGTTCTCACTAAGTCTCCCTTTCCGCTAACTTGGGACAAAAATTTCAATCTTTCATGGACTCAATATGCCCCTCAGCGAATACCTTGGGGTGTCTTCTTTCCAAAATGGTGTTATTTGTGGGGTGTTTGTACTGCCCTGGCATTTGAGGGTCTCCGCAATCATTACATGTATGCCCAGCATTAGGAGTTTCTGCTATTCTCCTTATATTGAGCATACGGGTAATGAGATTTTTTTTTTCCGTTCAGCCTCTGGGCTGAAAGAAAAAAATGAACGGCACAGATTTCTTCATTCGCATCGATCAATGTGGATGAAAAAATCTCTGCCAAAAAAAGAAAAAGGAGGGGAAAGGCGTCTGCCAGGACATAGGAGCTCCGCCCAACATCCATACCCACTTCAGCTCGTATGCCCTGGCAAACCCGATTTCTCCATTCACATCAATCGATGTGGATGAATAAATCATTGCCGGGATTTTTTTTTTTTATATATACAAAGTGTTTGCCAAAGTATATGAACACCGCCACCTCCTCAGCTCATATGCCTCGGCAAACATATCTTTTACTGCAGAGGAGAAATCTCGTCTTGCAGCGCCGCATACACCGACTTGCGTGTAATCTGACAGCAGCGCAATGCTTCTGTCCGAATGCACATCAGTGCTGCAGCTGGTCGATCGGTTGGTCCACCTGGAAGGTAAAAAAAACAAAACAAAAAAGAAAAAACCAGGCCGCAAAGCAATAACTTTATTAACTTTAGAACAGAACATATTAACTTTTTTAAACTTTTTTAACTTTTTTACTTACCGGTAATTTTTTTTTTGTTTAGTTTTTTTTACCTTTATAGAACAAACCTCTCCTTCCCCATGGGACAATGTGCAAAGCGCAAATCGCCCAAAGATGTGGCGAAGTACGTTATGCACTTTATCCCAGGTGAAAGGAGAGGTTTGCAGCAGCTGAGAGTAAAAGGGCCCTAATAGCCCTGTGTGCCTGTCCTGTGAGATGCAATCCCTATGCTAGGTGTACCTGTGTGTGGTACTTCCGGAAACACTCTCCATAGCATAGGGCAGGGTGGTCCGGACAGTCAGGACAGAAATAGCGGGTGTCACGCCTTATTTCACTCCTGCTACAGACACGACATCTTTTTCGGGGTGACGGTTGGGTTGAGGTACCAGGAACGACACTGGGGAAATGTCAGTCGTGTAGACGGCTAACTACACTGGGGGATGGGGCCACGGAACCTCCTGGGTAAAGGAGGTTCTCGATGATCTCTTCCTGGAATTTGAGGAAAGATCGTGTTCTCCCAGCCTTACTGTAGAGAACAAAACTATTGTAGAGCGCCAATTGAATTAAATATACAGACACCTTCTTATACCAGCGTCTGGTTCTGCGGGAAACTAAATACGGAGACAACATCTGGTCATTGAAGTCCACCCCTCCCATGAGCGCATTATAGTCGTGGACACAGAGGGGCTTTTCAATGACACGGGTTGCTCGCTCAATTTGGATTGTCGTGTCTGCGTGAATGGAGGAGAGCATGTAAACGTCACGCTTGTCTCTCCATTTCACCGCGAGCAGTTCTTCGTTACACAAGGCAGCCCTCTCCCCCCTTGCAAGACGGGTGGTTACAAGCCGTTGGGGGAAGCCCACGCGACTAGTTCGCGCGGTGCCACAGGCGCAAATCCGTTCTAGAAACAAATGCCTAAAGAGGGCCACACTTGTGTAAAAATTGTCCACATAAAGATGGTACCCCTTGCCGAATAAGGGTGACACCAAGTCCCAGACTGTCTTCCCACTGCTCCCCAGGTAGTCAGGGCAACCGACCGGCTCCAGGGTCTGATCTTTTCCCTCATAGATCCGAAATTTGTGGGTATAGCCTGTGGCCCTTTCACAGAGCTTATACAATTTGACCCCATACCGGGCACGCTTGCTTGGGATGTACTTTTTGAAGCCAAGGCGCCCGGTAAAATGTATTAGGGACTCGTCTACGCAGATGTTTTGCTCGGGGGTATACAAATCTGCAAATTTCTGGTTGAAATGGTCTATGAGGGGCCGAATTTTGTGGAGCCGGTCAAAAGCTGGGTGGCCTCTGGGACGGGAGGTGGTGTTGTCGCTAAAATGCAGGAAACGGAGGATGGCCTCAAATCGTGCCCTGGACATAGCAGCAGAGAACATGGGCATGTGATGAATCGGGTGCGTTGACCAATATGACCGCAATTCATGCTTTTTTGTCAGGCCCATGTTGAGGAGAAGGCCCAAAAAAATTTTAATTTCGGAAACTTGGACTGGTTTCCACCGTAAAGGCTGGGCATAAAAGCTTCCCGGGTTGGCGGATATAAATTGTGTGGCATACTGGTTGGTCTCTGCCACGACTAAGTCCAAGAGCTCCGCAGTCAAGAACAGCTCAAAAAATCCCAGGGCCGAACCGATTTGAGCCGTCTCAACCCGAACTCCAGACTGGGCGGTGAAAGGGGGAACTACAGGTGCGGCTGAAGTTGGTGACTGCCAATCAGGGTTTGCCAGCACCTCAGGGATTCTAGGGGCTCTACGGGCCTGTCTGTGCGGTGGCTGCGACGGGGTAACTACTGCACGTGCCACCGTACCAGCTTCAACTGCCCTTCTGGTGCTCGCCACGTCACCATGTTGTACGGCAGTGCTGGTACTAGGTCCAGGGAGGGCTGCGCTGCTGGTGTATGCCTCACCACGTGATCCGGCAGCGACAGCCCCACTCTGCTGCTCTTGAAGCGGATCCTGCATAACCTGTGGTCTAGCGACACGGGGCCGGGTACGCCTGGTGCTGCCAGGGACCTCCATCTCCTCGTCCGGACTTTGGGTCAGAGAGCCACTGCTTTCCACAGGTTCATATTCTGACCCGCTAGATTCATCAGATGAGGGTTCCCACTCCTCATCCGACTGGGTCAGAATCCTGTAGGCCTCTTCAGAAGAATACCCCCTGTTTGACATTTTGGACTACTAAATTTAGGGGTATTCCCTGAGACTACCCAAGAAAAAAAGCAAGCCTGTCTTACAAAGGGGAGGCTAGCGAAGTACCAGAGGCCGCTGCGGTTGATAAAAAATATCAAAACTGATTTTTTTATCGCCGCAGTGCGTGTAAAATGAATGTGCAGTGATCAAAAAATATATATTTTTTGTCACTGCGGTGGGGCGGGCGTGGGTGAACGCACGTGTGGGCGACCGATCAGGCCTGATCGGGCAAACACTGCGTTTTGGGTGGAGAGCGAACTAAAGTGACACTAATACTATTATAGATCTGACCGTGATCAGTTTTGATCACTTACAGATACTATAAAAGTACAAATGCTGATTAGCGATACGCTATTCAGCGAATAAAAGTGACTGCGGTGCGGTGGGGTGGGCGCTAACTGACGCTAACTACCTAACCAAGGGGCCTAAACTATCCCTAAAACCTAACAGCCAATACTAGTGAAAAAAAAAAAGTGACAGTTTACACTGATCACTTTTTTTCCTTTCACTGGTGATTGACAGGGGCGATCAAAGGGGTGATCAAAGGGTTAATTGGGGTGCAGGGGGGTGATCAGGGGCTACAGTGAAGTGTTTGGTGTACTCACAGTGATGTCTGCTTCTCTGCTGGATCCAACCGACGAAAAGGACCAGCACAGGAGCAGAGAAGCCATATAACAGATCATATTTACTAATATGATCTGTTATATGGCTTGTGATTGGATTTTTTAAAAATCGCCAGCCTGCCAGCCAATGATCATTGCTGGCAGGCTGGTGACGAACTTGTTCTTTAACTTTTGCCGGCCCGCGATGCGCATGCGCGGGCCGGCTTGGAGCGAAATCTCGCGTCTCGCGAGATGACGCGTATATGCGTGACTGTGCGCAGCGCTGCCACCTCCGGAACGCGAATCTGCGTACAGCGGTCCGGAGGTGGTTAATTTCCCTGTCATGGATGCAGTGCAGGTGTACCTCACACCAAAAATGGGTATATGTCACCCACCGAACTAACAGACGGATTAACTATATTCATTTCCCTGTCACAGATGCAGTGCAGATGTACCTCACACAAAAAATGGGTATATGTCACCCATCGAACTAACAGACAGATTAACTATTATATTTTTGTGTCAGGGGTACAAAGATGGTGCATTGCACCCACAAAAAAATCGCTATAGGTCACCCACAGAATTAACAGCCAGATTAATTATATTTCTGTGTCAGGGTTGCAAAGCTGGTGTATTGCACCCACAAACAAATCACTATAGGTTACCCACAGAATAAATAGCCAGATGAGATTTGTAACACTCTCCCTCACTTCAGCTGCCTGCTTCCTGTCCCTGCACTACTCAGAGCTGATGGGCGGTGCTACACATTATCCAGCTTGTATACAGGCTGGGTCACATGATGCACCATCCAATCACAGCCATGCCATTACTAGGCATGGCTGTGATTGCTTCTAAGTGCCCATAGCTTAAAAGCTTGTTGATTAGCTGCCCTGCAGCCTTTTAACAAGCTTTATTAAATGCCCGAACACCGAACTCGAACCTGAACCTTTGCTGAACCTTTACCCGAACTGGCAAAGTTCAGTACGGACCCAAACTTTGCAGTTCGGGCAGGGCCGTCTTTTCGAATGGGCACGCTGGGCAGTTGCCCGGGGGCCCCACTTGCCTGGGGGCCCGCCTGCCCAGTGAACCCACCAGCCAACTTCCCAACCGTCATTTAGCAGCGTTGCCGCCAGGGCCGTCTTTACCAAGGGGCAAAAGGGGCAGCTGCCCTGGGCCCAGTTGCTCCTGGGGGGGCCCAAGGCAGCTGCCTCTTGAGCCCTGCTAGCTACTGCCCCGGGTGTCAGGCTGTCGGCTACACAGGCATCATGATCGTACTGTGTTAATGATCTTAATTCTAGGACCTTAATGAGTTTTGATCTAGGACCTTAATGACATCATTACCATGTGACCAGTAACCTAGCAATTACTGGTCACATGGCTATGAAGTCATCACAGGTCCTATCAGGAGTGTTGCAGAAGTTAACTGTGGAGCTTTTCTGTGTAAAGATTACATCAGAAAAAGGTGACATGGGGTTGTTATTTTAATATACTGTAAACTACTGTATAGTGGGGTGCTGTGTACTGTGTGGGGGGCTGTATACTGTGTGGGGGCCTGTATACTGTGTGGTGGGCTGTATATTGTGTGGTGGGCTATATATTGTGTAATGGGCTGTATATTGTGTGGTGGGCTGTATACTGTGTGTGGGGGGGGGGGGGTGGCCTGTATACTGTGTGGTGGGCTGTATAGTGTGGGGGGCCTGTATAGTGTGGGGGGCCTGTATAGTGTGGGGGGGGGGCTGTATAGTGGGGGGAGTGCTATACTGCTGTACTGTATAGTGTGGGGGGCTGTATACTGTGGGTGCGGTATAGTGTAGAGTGCTGTACTGTATAGTGTGGGGGGCTGTATCGTGTATAGTTTGGGGTGCTGTATACAGTGAGGTGCTGTATAGTGTGGGGGTCTATACTGCTCTACTATATACTGTGGGGTACTGTATAGTGTGGGGTGCTAAACTGCATACTGTGTGGTGCTGTATACTATAGGGTGCTATACTGCATACTGTGTGGTGCTGTATACTATAGGGTGCTATACTGCATACTGTGTGGTGCTGTATACTATAGGGTGCTATACTGCATACTGTGTGGTGCTGTATACTATAGGGTGCTATACTGCATACTGTGTGGTGCTGTATACTATAGGGTGCTATACTGCATACTGTGTGGTGCTGTATACTATAGGGTGCTATACTGCATACTGTGTGGTGCTGTATACTATAGGGTGCTATACTGCATACTGTGTGGTGCTGTATACTATAGGGTGCTATACTGCATACTGTGTGGTGCTGTATACTATAGGGTGCTATACTGCATACTGTGTGGTGCTGTATACTATAGGGTGCTATACTGCATACTGTGTGGTGCTGTATACTATAGGGTGCTATACTGCATACTGTGTGGTGCTGTATACTATAGGGTGCTATACTGCATACTGTGTGGTGCTGTATACTATAGGGTGCTATACTGCATACTGTGTGGTGCTGTATACTATAGGGTGCTATACTGCATACTGTGTGGTGCTGTATACTATAGGGTGCTATACTGCATACTGTGTGGTGCTGTATACTATAGGGTGCTATACTGCATACTGTGTGGTGCTGTATACTATAGGGTGCTATACTGCATACTGTGTGGTGCTGTATACTATAGGGTGCTATACTGCATACTGTGTGGTGCTGTATACTATAGGGTGCTATACTGCATACTGTGTGGTGCTGTATACTATAGGGTGCTATACTGCATACTGTGTGGTGCTGTATACTATAGGGTGCTATACTGCATACTGTGTGGTGCTGTATACTATAGGGTGCTATACTGCATACTTGGGGGTTTACATCCACTTTAATCATACAACTAAAAAAACGAAATAAATATAGATATATATATAAATGTACACACACTCTGGTGCTGGTGGGTAATGCTGGTGTGGGTACTGCTGGTGCTGGTGGGTATTAATGTTGGAGTGGCGTGTGTACTGCCTGGGTACTCTACATTGTGACATCACAAAAAAAAAAAATGTTTGGGTTTACATCCACTTTAAGTTATTAGTGCCCCTCAAGTTTTGACTGTAATATCTTATGTGTCCCCCTTATATAGCAATCTTAGAGTTGCCACTCGTTCGAGGAAGTGTAAAAAAGGTGAGGAAAAATAAAGTTTATTACGTGTTGGTGAAAATAACCTTTAGTGCAGAAATGAAACGTAATGTTTTGAGTGGAGCACAGAAGAGGAAAAAGGCTGCAGAGGAGAAAGAGAAAATGTGCAAACTTCCAAAACTAACATCTTGGCTCAATCCAGGTGCAACGTCAGCCAGTAGTTCTGCTCCTCCAGATGTAGCATCCACATCTACATGCACTCCAATTCCAGCAGAAATACCAATGGTATCATTACCTGATCCTACTGCTGGGGAAAATCCACAAGAGGAAATGCCCAATAAATATCGCCTTATTGATAATTTGCATTTTTATTCTAGTGCGTGATTGTGTAGACAGGGCCCCAGTGCACTGTATTGCCCGGGGGCCTATAATGCTCTTAAGATGGCACTGAGTTCGGGTTCACTCAACACTACCTATAACACAAACCTGAATTTCCACACATAAAAAATCTAAAGCAAAATACTCGGACAATGGTGGGAATCGGACAATGGTGAGAATCCATATGATGACAATAGTCCTTAGTTTGCAAGAGCATATGCAAAGATAGATTTGGAAAGTGCTTGTTTACTTGTATTTAATTGGGTTAATTGTGGCTTGAATTTGCATTTAAATGGTATGTGTGGAAGCTACTGAACAAACCATAAGGCTATTGAATGCCTTACATTATGGAGGACATTTAGTAATCAAAATGCCCCAGAATTCTAGCACAGTTTGTGCCAAAAATTTAATTGATGCTTTACTTCACATTAGTGTTGATCGAGCACCAAAGTGCTCAGTAGTCAATGGAAGTCAATGGGAGAACATGAGGATTAAACCAGGCATCCCCTACTCTGAAGAGGGAGGGTGTCTGGTTCACATGAAAAGGTCAGAAATTGATGGAAACACCACCGAAATGGTTCTGGAACATCATGGGGAGGATGTCTGGATGCATCTTGGACTCCCAGGTTGCTGTTGGGAACGATGTTGTCCGAGTAATACACCAATTTTACAGACTGACAATAATACGCACAAAACCAAAGATAAGATTTTAGAGGAAAAATTGTTAGAAAACATTTTTCCCTGTATATTTACTTTAAACTAAATATTGCCACAACTATGTGATACACCATTAGAGATGGCCCGAACTATCCGACGGCGAACAGTTCCCGGCGAACATAGCTTGTTCGCGTTCGCCTCTGCCGGGCGAACACATGCGATGTTCGGTCCGCCCCCTATACATCATCATTGAGCAAACTTTGACCCTGTACCTCACAGTCAGCAGACACATTCCAGCCAATCAGCAGCATACCCTCCCTCCCAGACCCTCCCACCTCCTGCACAGCATCCATTTTAGATTCATTCTGAAGCTGCAGTCTTAGTGAGAGGAGGGAGACTGTAACTGCTGCTGATTTAATTGGGAAATCGATAGCTAGGCTAGTGAATTCAGTGTCCACTCCAGTCCTGAAAGACTCATCTGATCTCTGCTGTAAGGACAGCGTCCTGACAGCACCCCAAAAAGCCCTTTTTAGGGCTGCAACATTAGTCTGCTTTTTTTTTTTCCTTTATATACATATTGCAGTTGCCTGGCCTGCCTGTGTGTGAGGAGCTGCAGGCCCACAGACTGTAGTGTGCCCACTGCCAGTGCTCACCCCTGTCATTCCGTGTGGCACAGGACTTTGCTTAAAAAAAGGCACTTAATTTTTACACTTTAATCTAAGGTTAGTTGCCTGCCAGTGTGTGTCAGGCTGACTTCCACTGACTGTAGTGTGCCCACTGCCAGTGCCCACCACTCATACCGGCTGGCACAGGACTTTGCATAAAAAAGGCATTTAATTTTTACACTTTAGTGTAATTTCAGCTGCTTGCCTGCTGCTAGTGTGTGTCAGGCCGACTTCAACTGACTGTAGTGTGCCCACTGCCAGTGCCCACCCCTGTCATCCCGTGTGGCACAGGACTTTGCTTAAAAAAAAGGCACTTCATTTTTACACTTTAATCTAAGGTTAGTTGCCTGCCAGTGTGTGTCAGGCCGACTTCAACTGACTGTAGTGTGCCCACTGCCAGTGCCCACCCCTGTCATCCCGAGTGGCACAGGACTTTGCTTAAAAAATAGGCACTTAATTTTTACACTTTAATCTAAGGTTAGTTGCCTGCCAGTGTGTGTCAGGCTGACTTCCACTGACTGTAGTGTGCCCACTGCCAGTGCCCACCACTCATACCGGCTGGCACAGGACTTTGCTTAAAAAAGGCATTTAATTTTTACACTTTAATGTAATTTCAGCTGCTTGCCTGCTGCTAGTGTGTGTCAGGCCGACTTCAACTGACTGTAGTGTGCCCACTGCCAGTGCCCACCCCTGTCATACCGAGTGGCACAGGACTTTGCTTAAAAAATAGGCACTTAATTTTTACACTTTAATCTAAGGTTAGTTGCCTGCCAGTGTGTGTCAGGCTGACTTCCACTGACTGTAGTGTGCCCACTGCCAGTGCCCACCACTCATACCGGCTGGCACAGGACTTTGCTTAAAAAAGGCATTTAATTTTTACACTTTAATGTAATTTCAGCTGCTTGCCTGCTGCTAGTGTGTGTCAGGCCGACTTCAACTGACTGTAGTGTGCCCACTGCCAGTGCCCACCCCTGTCATACCGAGTGGCACAGGACTTTGCTTAAAAAATAGGCACTTAATTTTTACACTTTAATCTAAGGTTAGTTGCCTGCCAGTGTGTGTCAGGCTGACTTCCACTGACTGTAGTGTGCCCACTGCCAGTGCCCACCACTCATACCGGCTGGCACAGGACTTTGCATAAAAAAGGCATTTAATTTTTACACTTTAGTGTAATTTCAGCTGCTTGCCTGCTGCTAGTGTGTGTCAGGCCGACTTCAACTGACTGTAGTGTGCCCACTGCCAGTGCCCACCCCTGTCATACCGAGTGGCACAGGACTTTGCTTAAAAAATAGGCACTTAATTTTTACACTTTAATCTAAGGTTAGTTGCCTGCCAGTGTGTGTCAGGCTGACTTCCACTGACTGTAGTGTGCCCACTGCCAGTGCCCACCACTCATACCGGCTGGCACAGGACTTTGCTTAAAAAAGGCATTTAATTTTTACACTTTAATGTAATTTCAGCTGCTTGCCTGCTGCTAGTGTGTGTCAGGCCGACTTCAACTGACTGTAGTGTGCCCACTGCCAGTGCCCACCCCTGTCATACCGAGTGGCACAGGACTTTGCTTAAAAAATAGGCACTTAATTTTTACACTTTAATCTAAGGTTAGTTGCCTGCCAGTGTGTGTCAGGCTGACTTCCACTGACTGTAGTGTGCCCACTGCCAGTGCCCACCACTCATACCGGCTGGCACAGGACTTTGCATAAAAAAGGCATTTAATTTTTACACTTTAGTGTAATTTCAGCTGCTTGCCTGCTGCTAGTGTGTGTCAGGCCGACTTCAACTGACTGTAGTGTGCCCACTGCCAGTGCCCACCCCTGTCATACCGAGTGGCACAGGACTTTGCTTAAAAAATAGGCACTTAATTTTTACACTTTAATCTAAGGTTAGTTGCCTGCCAGTGTGTGTCAGGCTGACTTCCACTGACTGTAGTGTGCCCACTGCCAGTGCCCACCACTCATACCGGCTGGCACAGGACTTTGCTTAAAAAAGGCATTTAATTTTTACACTTTAATGTAATTTCAGCTGCTTGCCTGCTGCTAGTGTGTGTCAGGCCGACTTCAACTGACTGTAGTGTGCCCACTGCCAGTGCCCACCCCTGTCATACCGAGTGGCACAGGACTTTGCTTAAAAAATAGGCACTTAATTTTTACACTTTAATCTAAGGTTAGTTGCCTGCCAGTGTGTGTCAGGCTGACTTCCACTGACTGTAGTGTGCCCACTGCCAGTGCCCACCACTCATACCGGCTGGCACAGGACTTTGCATAAAAAAGGCATTTAATTTTTACACTTTAGTGTAATTTCAGCTGCTTGCCTGCTGCTAGTGTGTGTCAGGCCGACTTCAACTGACTGTAGTGTGCCCACTGCCAGTGCCAACCACTGATACCGGGTGGCACAGTAGCTTGCCGATAAATAAGGCATTTAATTTTTAGACAGTAGTCTAAATTCAGTTGCTTGCCTGCTGCCAGTGTGTGTCAGGCCCGCTTCCACTGACTGTAGTGTGCCCACTGCCAGTGCCAACCACTGATACCGGGTGGCACAGTAGCTTGCCGATAAATAAGGCATTTAATTTTTAGACAGTAGTCTAAATTCAGTTGCTTGCCTGCTGCCAGTGTGTGTCAGGCCCTCTTCCACTGACTGTAGTGTGCCCACTGCCAGTGCCAACCACTCATACCGGGTGGCACAGTAGCTTGCCGATAAATAAGGCATTTAATTTTTACACTTTAGTGTAATTTCAGTTGCTTGCCTGCTGCCAGTGTGTGTCAGGCCCGCTTCCACTGACTGTAGTGTGCCCACTGCCAGTGCCAACCACTGATACCGGGTGGCACAGTAGCTTGCCGATAAATAAGGCATTTAATTTTTAGACAGTAGTCTAAATTCAGTTGCTTGCCTGCTGCCAGTCAGTGTGTCAGGCCCTCTTCCACTGACTGTAGTGTGCCCACTGCCAGTGCCAACCACTCATACCGGGTGGCACAGTAGCTTGCCGATAAATAAGGCATTTAATTTTTACACTTTAGTGTAATTTCAGTTGCTTGCCTGCTGCCAGTGTGTGTCAGGCCCGCTTCTACTGACTGTAGTGTGCCCACTGCCAGTGCCAACCACTGATACCGGGTGGCACAGTAGCTTGCCGATAAATAAGGCATTTAATTTTTACACTTTAGTGTAATTTCAGTTGCTTGCCTGCTGCCAGTGTGTGTCAGGCCCGCTTCCACTGACTGTAGTGTGCCCACTGCCAGTGCCAACCACTGATACCGGGTGGCACAGTAGCTTGCCGATAAATAAGGCATTTAATTTTTAGACAGTAGTCTAAATTCAGTTGCTTGCCTGCTGCCAGTCAGTGTGTCAGGCCCTCTTCCACTGACTGTAGTGTGCCCACTGCCAGTGCCAACCACTCATACCGGGTGGCACAGTAGCTTGCCGATAAATAAGGCATTTAATTTTTACACTTTAGTGTAATTTCAGTTGCTTGCCTGCTGCCAGTGTGTGTCAGGCCCGCTTCTACTGACTGTAGTGTGCCCACTGCCAGTGCCAACCACTGATACCGGGTGGCACAGTAGCTTGCCGATAAATAAGGCATTTAATTTTTACACTTTAGTGTAATTTCAGTTGCTTGCCTGCTGCCAGTGTGTGTCAGGCCCGCTTCCACTGACTGTAGTGTGCCCACTGCCAGTGCCAACCACTGATACCGGGTGGCACAGTAGCTTGCCGATAAATAAGGCATTTAATTTTTAGACAGTAGTCTAAATTCAGTTGCTTGCCTGCTGCCAGTCAGTGTGTCAGGCCCTCTTCCACTGACTGTAGTGTGCCCACTGCCAGTGCCAACCACTCATACCGGGTGGCACAGTAGCTTGCCGATAAATAAGGCATTTAATTTTTACACTTTAGTGTAATTTCAGTTGCTTGCCTGCTGCCAGTGTGTGTCAGGCCCGCTTCTACTGACTGTAGTGTGCCCACTGCCAGTGCCAACCACTGATACCGGGTGGCACAGTAGCTTGCCGATAAATAAGGCATTTAATTTTTAGACAGTAGTCTAAATTCAGTTGCTTGCCTGCTGCCAGTGTGTGTCAGGCCCGCTTCCACTGACTGTAGTGTGCCCACTGCCAGTGCCAACCACTGATACCGGGTGGCACAGTAGCTTGTCGATAAATAAGGCATTTAATTTTTACACTTTAGTGTAATTTCAGTTGCTTGCCTGCTGCCAGTGTGTGTCAGGCCCGCTTCCACTGACTGTAGTGTGCCCACTGCCAGTGCCAACCACTGATACCGGGTGGCACAGTAGCTTGCCGATAAATAAGGCATTTAATTTTTAGACAGTAGTCTAAATTCAGTTGCTTGCCTGCTGCCAGTGTGTGTCAGGCCCTCTTCCACTGACTGTAGTGTGCCCACTGCCAGTGCCAACCATTCATACCGGGTGGCACAGTAGCTTGCCGATAAATAAGGCATTTAATTTTTACACTTTAGTGTAATTTCAGTTGCTTGCCTGCTGCCAGTGTGTGTCAGGCCCTCTTCCACTGACTGTAGTGTGCCCACTGCCAGTGCCAACCACTGATACCGGGTGGCACAGTAGCTTGCCGATAAATAAGGCATTTAATTTTTAGACAGTAGTCTAAATTCAGTTGCTTGCCTGCTGCCAGTGTGTGTCAGGCCCTCTTCCACTGACTGTAGTGTGCCCACTGCCAGTGCCAACCACTGATACCGGGTGGCACAGTAGCTTGCCGATAAATAAGGCATTTAATTTTTAGACAGTAGTCTAAATTCAGTTGCTTGCCTGCTGCCAGTGTGTGTCAGGCCCACTTCCACAGACTGTAGTGTGCCCACTGCCAGTGCCAACCACTCATACCGGGTGGCACAGTACCTAGCACGCGTAGTACCACTTATCTAAAAAAAAAATGACAGGCAGAGGCAGGCCACCCCGCAGGGGCCGTCGTGGTCGTGGTGCTGTGATTTCCACTGTCCCTGGAATAATGCCCAGTTTTCAGAGGCCACGTACCCTGAACCCGAAAAATTCAGAGGACGTAGTTGACTGGCTTAGACAGGACACCCAATCTTCAACAGCTTCCGCTAAGAACCTTGACGCACCATCCTCCTCCAACTCAGCTTCGGTCACCTGCTCTCAAGTTACCACGCACCCGCCCGTCGCCACTACCACCACAGCCACCACAGCCGCTTCACTTGATCCGTCAGAGGAGTTATTTACACATCAGTTGGATGCAATTAGTGATGCGCAACCATTATTGCCAGATGATGTAGATTACGGGGATATGTCTCAGTCAGGCAGGATTACACACATGGACGTACAGTGTGATGATGATGATGTTGTACCCGCTGCTGCTTCCTTTGCTGAGGTGTCAGATACAAGTGAAGCGGTTGATGATGACGATGTGTCCACGGATGCCACGTGGGTGCCTGCTCGAAGAGAAGAAGAGGGGGAAAGTTCTGAAGGGGAGACAGAGAGAATGAGGAGACGAGTTGGAAGCAGGGGGAGGTCGTCGCAAGGAGTTAGTGGCACAGTCAGACAGCATGTATCGGCACCTGGGGTCAGCCAGACAGCACGCCAGTCAACGCATGCTGTTGCCACCACTAGAATGCCGTCATTGCAAAGCTCAGCAGTGTGGCATTTTTTTTGTGTGTCTGCCTCTGATAAAAGCAATGCCATTTGCAACCTGTGCCAAAAGAAACTGAGTCGTGGGAAGTCCAACACCCACCTTGGTACAACTGCTTTGCGAAGGCACATGATCTCACATCACAAACGCCTATGGGATCAACACATGAGTACAAGCAGCACACAAACTCAAAGCCACCATGCTCCTCCTGGTCCTGCATCTTCAGCCACGTCAACCACTGCTGTCCTCCCTGCCCCCTCTCAACCACCCGCCACTCCATCTCTCACCTTCAGCAGTTCCTGCTCATCTGCCCACAGTCAGGTGTCTGTCAAGGACATGTTTGAGCATAAGAAGCCAATGTCACAAAGTCACCCCCTTGCCCGGCGACTGACAGCTGGCTTGACGGAACTCTTAGCCCGCCAGCTTTTACCATACCAGCTGGTAGAGTCTGAGGCCTTCAAAAAATTTGTCGCTATTGGGACACCACAGTGGAAGGTACCCGGACGAAATTTTTTTTCAAAAAAGGCAATCCCAAACCTCTACCATGTCATTGAAAAGGAAGTCATGGCATCTCTGGCATACAGTGTTGGGGCAAGGGTCCATCTGACCACTGATACCTGGTCTGCAAAGCACGGTCAGGGCAGGTATATCACGTATACTGCGCATTGGGTCAACCTGCTGACGGCTGACAAGCATGGAATGCGTGGCTCTGCAGCGGAGTTGGTGACACCACCACGACTTGCAGGCAGACCTACTGCCACCTCCTCTACTCCTACTCCATCCTCTTTAATTTCCTCCTCGGCTGAGTCCTCTTCTGCTGCGGCGTCTGGCTGCACATCAACTGATTCCCCCCAGCTCCCCAGGGGCTATTCCACATCCCGGATACGACAGTGTAACGCTATCTTGGGGTTGACTTGCCTGAAAGCAGAGAGCCACACAGGACCAGCACTCCTGTCCGCCCTGAACGCACAGGTGGATCAGTGGCTGACCCCGCACCAACTGGAGATCGGCAAAGTGGTGTGTGACAATGGAAGCAATCTGTTGGCGGCATTAAATTTGGGCAAGTTGTCACATGTGCCGTGCATGGCACATGTGTTGAATCTCATCGTACAACGTTTTGTGTCTAAGTACCCAGGCTTACAGGACGTCCTCAAGCAGGCCAGGAAGGTGTGTGGCCATTTCAGGCGTTCCTACACGGCCATGGCGCACTTTTCCGATATTCAGCGGCGAAACAACATGCCAGTGAGGCGCTTGATATGCGTTAGCCCGACACGTTGGAATTCAACACTCCTAATGTTCGACCGCCTGCTCCAACAAGAAAAAGCCGTCAACGAGTATTTGTATGACCGGGGTGCTAGGACAGCCTCTGCGGAGCTGGGAATCTTTTTGCCACGTTACTGGACACTCATGCGCAATGCCTGTAGGCTTATGCGTCCTTTTGAGGAGGTGACAAACCTAGTCAGTCGCACCGAAGGCACCATCAGCGACCTCATCCCATTTGTTTTCTTCCTGGAGCGTGCCCTGCGAAGAGTTCTGGATCAGGCTGTAGATGAGCGTGAAGAGGAAGAGGAAGAGTTGTGGTCACCATCACCACCAGAAACAGCCTTGTCATCATCGCTTGCCGGACCTGCAGCAACGCTGGAAGAGGAGTATGAGGAAGAGGAGTCAGAGGAGGAATGTGGCGGCTTTGAGGAGGAGGAAGACCAACCACAGCAGGCACCCCAGGGTGCTCGTTGTTGTCACCTATCTGGGACCCATGGTGTTGTACGTGGCTGGGGGGAAGAACAGACCGTCAATGACATCAGTGAGGACGAGGAACGGGAAATGAGAAGCTCTGCATCCAACCTTGTTCAAATGGGGTCTTTCATGCTGTCATGTCTGTTGAGGGACCCACGTATAAAAAGGATAAAGGAGAACGATCTGTACTGGGTGACCACGCTACTAGACCCCCGGTATAAGCAGAAAGCGGCAGAAATGTTACCAAATTACCGAAAGTCGGAAAGGATGCAGCAGTTCAAAACCAAACTAAAAAATATGCTTTACACAGCTTATAAGGGAGATGTCACAGCACAACGGGAATCTAACAGGGGAAGAGGTGAGTGTAATCCTCCTCCTACCACGGCGGCAAGGACTGGACGATTTACAGATGTGTTGTTGATGGAGGACATGCGGAGCTTTTTCAGTCCTACTCATCGCCACAGCCCTTCGGGATCCAGCCTTAGAGAACGACTCGACCGACAGGTAGCAGACTACCTTGCCTTAACAGCAGATATCGACACTCTGAGGAGCAATGAACCCCTTCACTACTGGGTGTGCAGGCTTGACCTGTGGCCTGAGCTATCCCAGTTTGCGATAGAACTTCTGGCCTGCCCTGCTTCAAGTGTCCTGTCAGAAAGGAGCTTCAGTGCAGCAGGAGGCATTGTCACTGACAAGAGAAGTCGCCTCGGTCAAAAAAGTGTTGATTACCTCACCTTCATAAAGATGAATGAGGCATGGATCCCGAAGGGACTGACAGTGGGGGATACGTTTGACTAACAAAAGGCCTGATTACATGCCTTGGCCTCAAAATGGTCCCCACGCTGCTGTATTTAATGTCTGCATACCGGATGACTTTCGTGAATTCTCCACCACCAACTAGGGTTCAAGCCGTAATGTTTTAGTCACTTTTCTGCCTGGAAAACATAAATTTTTCCGGCCGCTGCTACAATAGCGTCTGCAACAGTGCCATTATTTTTCAGGCATGTGTACATGCCTAATTTTTCTGTCCTATGGTGCAGCACTGTGGCTGCAAAAACAAACCAAAAAAAAAAGGCACATACAAGTGTCAATTCCCCTTCGTGATCGTTACCTTGTTGTGGTGAAGGGGCTTGCGTATCACAATGAAGCAATCATCATCACCTCTATAAAAGTGTGTTGGCAATGTTGCCACACCCCAGATGATAAGGCCGTTGCTTCATTATGGTCAGACCAAAAGCGATCGGGTGGCCACGCTACTAGACCCCCGGTATAAGCAGAAAGTGGCAGAAATGTTACCAAATTACCAAAAGTCGGAAAGGATGCAGCAGTTCAAAACCAAACTAAAAAATATGCTTTACACAGCTTATAAGGGGGATGTCAATGGGGGATTCGACAATGGTTAATCAATTCGACCGGATAGGGTCCGTAACAGGGATTAAACTGATAGCAATAGTACTAGTTAAGACACCACTCATATAGGGTGTCACAGCACATTGCTCTGTGCACGCGCAGTGCCCCAATTTGGGAGTAAGAGGACCGACCAAGCTGCTTTTTCCATCTCCCGGTTCCTGAAATCAATTCAGTTTAGTGTATGAGAGTTTGGTCTGTCACTGTGAAGGCAGTCGAAGGTACCCGGCCTAAATTTTTTTTCATAAAAGGCAATTCCTGATATGGGACGTAACAGGGATTAAACTGATGAGAATAATACTACAGAAAATACCACTCATATCGGTGGAGGGAGCCAGCGTTTTTTTAACCATCTCCCCGTTCAAAAAATCTATTTAATAAATGGCCCCCAGATTGGGGATGTTAGAGGGATTAAACTGATGAGAATAGTACTACAGAAAATACCACTCATATCGGGTGTGACAGTAAATTGCACGGCGCAGATGCAGTCACCGTGGTTTAAAACAGAGTGGAGGGAGCCAGCGTTTTTTTAACCATCTCCCCGTTCGAAAAATCTATTCAATAAATGGCACCCAGATTGGGGACGTTAGAGGGATTAAACTGATGAGAATAGTACTACAGAAAATACCACTCATATCGGGTGTGACAGTAAATTGCACGGCGCAGACGCAGTCACCGTGGTTTAAAACAGAGTGGAGGGAGCCAGGTTTTTTTTAACCATCTCCCCGTTCGAAAAATCTATTCAATAAATGGCACCCAGATTGGGGACGTTAGAGGGATTAAACTGATGAGAATAGTACTACAGAAAATACCACTCATATCGGGTGTGACAGTAAATTGCACGGCGCAGACGCAGTCACCGTGGATTAAAACAGAGTGGAGGGAGCCAGCGTTTTTTTAACCATCTCCCCGTCCGAAAAATCTGTTTAATAAATGGCCCCCAGATTGGGGAGTCGGGGACGTTAGAGGGATTAAACTGATGAGAATAGTACTACAGAAAATACCACTCATATCGGGTGTGACAGTAAATTGCACGGCGCAGACGCAGTCACCGTGGATAAAAACAAAGGGGAGGGAGCCAGCGTTTTTTTAACCATCTCCCCGTTCGAAAAATCAATTCAATTGACCTTTCGGGGACCCTTGGTGTTGTACGTGGCTGGGTGGAGGAAGAAACCTTCAATGACATCACCGGGACGTGGCTAGCTTGGTATCCAACCTTGTGCAAATGGGGAGTTTGCGGTTGTGCAAATGAACTGTTTGCGGTGCATTAAAAGGGGAGTTTGGTCTGTCAATGTCTGTGATGCGGGCGTAACCCTTACACTACCTGATCGATACAACATCATACCTGATCGTATACACACACTGGATGTTTTAAAGCACGTTATTCCAAACAATTTAGGAATGTTAGTTGATTTATGCCCTTTATGGATTAAAACCCGACTCTGCGTCCACTACGTAATTTTCCATGGGAGTTTTGCCATAGATCCCCCTCCGGCATGCCACAGTCCAGGTGTTAGACCCCTTGAAACAACTTTCTCATCACTATTGTGGCCAGAAAGAGTCCCTGTGGGTTTTAAAATTCGCCTGTCTATTGAAGTCTATGGCGGTTCGCCCGGTTCGCCAGTTCGCGAACATTTGCGGAAGTTCGCGTTCGCTGTTCGCGAACTGAAAATTTTATGTTCGCGACATCACTATACACCATCCCTAACTGGTCACTCTTATCACAGAGTACACAACTAAGCCTTTGGTAGACCACTAAATATTGCACCTATAAATCACTACCAGACCACTTATAATGAAATATCAATTTATTACACAATTCCAAAATACATAAATAACATACATATAAAAAATGGTAAAAAGAGGATACAAGTGCAAGGAAAATGGCAACACCTGGAGGGAGACCACAGCAGATAAACAGTTCATACAGATGTCCATATGCTAAGTACAAATAATTAAAGTGCAACTGCAAGTGTATAAGAACCATACAAAAGTCAATTAGACAAAGAACAGTTACCAATGTTGTGCTCCCTCCAGGATGGCGCCATACACTTGCACTTTAATTATTTGTACTTAGCATATGGACATCTGTATGAACTGTTTATCTGCTGTGGTCTCACTCCAGGTGTTGCCATTTTCCCTTAACTTGTATCCTCTTTTTACCATTTTTTATATGTATGTTATTTATGTCTTTTGGAATTTTGTAATAAATTAATATTCCATTATAAGCGGTCTGGTCGTGATTTATATGTGCTAACGTATATTTACTTTTATGTAAAGTGCAAGTGATGCCAAAAATTGCAAGGAAGAGGCACTCCGATACAACCTGTATATCACATAAAGGAGGGCCTCATTCACATTGTGGTACAATTGTTCAGGTAGTGGGATTCCTACACTATGCACTAAGTGAAAGGGCTGCCAAAAATTGCAAGGAACCGACACTCCAATACACCCTTTATTACACATAAAGAAGGGCATCAAACACACCCTTTAAAAATTATGATTGCTGGCCTGCTGGTGACCCTCAAAACATTAGGAGCAAGGGCCTGTTGGTGACCCTCTAAAACATTAGGGGCGAGGGCCTGCTGCTGATCTGACCATCTAAAACATTATGGGTGAGGGTCTGCTGCTGAGCTGACCATCTAAAACATTAGGAGTGAGGGCCTGCTACTGGGCTGACCATCAAAAAAATTATGGTTGAGGGTTTGCTGGTGAGCTGACTCTCTAAAACATTAGGGGCGAGTGCCTTCTGCTGTTCTGACCATCGAAAAAATTGTGGTTGAGGGCCTGCTGCTGAGTAGTGTTGAGCGCAAATATTCAAAAAGTGAATTTTTTTCGCGAATATCGGCACTTCAAGAATTTGCAAATATTTCAAATATAGTGCTATATATTCGTAATGACGAATATAAATATATTTTTTTAATACAGTACATATCAGGTGATCATCCCTCCCTTCTTCTAGCATGTCGGCCAATGAGAAGGCTTTGTCACAGCTTAGCAACATCCCTAGCAACCAATAGAAAAGTTGCCTACCCCACGCCGGTATTTCGCGGTCATTACGCGAATAATACATTGTCGATTTTCGCAATCAAGAATATAATCTCGAATTCGCGAATTCACGAATATATGACGAATATTCTACAAAATACTGACAAAATATCGTGAATTCGAATATTGCCCCTGCCGCTCATCACTACTGCTGAGCTGACCATCGAAAAAATTATGGTTCAGGGTCTGCAGGTGAGCTGACTCTCTAAAACATTAGGGGCGAGGGCCTGCTGCTGATCTGACCATAGAAAAAATTATGGTTGAGGGCCTGCTGCTGAGCTGAACATCGAAAAAATTATGGTTGAGGGCCTGCTGCTGAGCTGACCATCGAAAAAATTATGGTTGAGCGCCTGCTGCTGAGCTGACCATCGAAGAAATTATGGTTGAGGGCCTGCTGCTAAGCTGACCATCGAAAACATTAGGAGCGAGGGCAGCCTAATAAGCATGTTGATATGATGGAGGAGGAGTACGAGAAAAGGAAGATTGAACCATATACCCTTTTTTGTGGTGGAAGGGGTGCATGGGAATACAGTGTATTCAATACACCATAAAAGCCACATTTAGAGTGCCTTTATGTTCAGCCACTTTCCTCTTGTGGAGTAGAGAAGTCAGGGGCAATCCAAGCCTTGTTCATTTTGACAAGAGTCAACCTGTCAGCATTTTCAGTTGACATTCGGATGCGCTTATCAGCTATTATGCCTCCAGCAGCACTAAATACCTGCTCTGATAAAACGCTAGCAGCAGGGCAGGCCAGCACCTCCAAGGCGTAGAGCGCCAGTTCATGCCACTTGTCCAGCTTGGACATCCAATAGTTGTAAGGCACATAGGGATCATTGAGGATGCTGACACGGTCTGCTACATACTCCTCCTTCACCATCTTCCAAAACTTTTCTCTCCTTGTGACACGAGGCCGAACATCAGGGTAAGGTTGCTGGTGGGGTTTCATGAAACTGTCCCAGACCTTGGAGAGTGTTGCCTTGCCTCTGTTGGAACTGCTGTGTGTTCCCCTCATCTCCTCCTCGGTTGCCCAAGGAACTACGTACTCTGCTGCCAACGTTGTCAGCTGGAAATTTTTGGAGCAATTTCTCCACAAGAATCCTCTGGTTTTGCACCATTTTGCTAGTTGTCTCCACCACATGAATGAGAGATGAAAAGTTCTCTTTGTAGCAGGGGTCAAGAAGGGTGAACAACCAGTAATCGGTGTTGGCCAAAATGCGTATAACGCGAGGGTCACGGGAAAGGCAGCATAACACAAAGTCAGCCATGTGTGCCAGAGTCCCAAAAGACAAGACTTCGCTGTCCTCATCAGGAGGATGACTCTCAATCTCGTTATCCTCTTCCTCCTCTTCGGCTCATCCATGCTGAACAAATGGAATAAAACTGTTGTGGGTACTACCCTCGGTAGCAACAGTCTCCTCCTCCCCCTTCTCATCATCCAATTCACGCTGAGAAGACGAACGGAGGGTGGTCTGGCTATCACTCTGTCTTCCCCCATTTCCACCTCTTCCACATGCAAAGCATCCGTATTCATTGTGAGCAGCGAGCGTTTCAGTAGACACAGAAGTGGGATGGTTACACTGATAATAGCGGCATCACCACTCACCATCTGTGTTGATTCCTCAAAGTTTCTTAAAACCTCACTGAGCTCAGACATCCATGCCCACTCGTCGCTTGTGAAGAGCCGAAGCTGACTGGAAAGGCGATGACCATGTTGCAGCTGGTATTCCACTACTGCCCACTGTTGCTCACAAAGCCTGGCCAACATGTGGAACGCGGAGTTCTAGCGCATGCTCACATTGCAGAACAGTCGGTGAGCTGGCAATTGCAGACCAGAACGGTGGCAGGTATAGATGACTTTCGGAAATGGGCACACACGTGTCGAATCTTCACCAGTAGCTCAGGCAAATTAGGGTAGATTTTGAGAAACCGCTGAACCACTAAGTTGAACACTGGGGCTAGGCATGGGATGTGTGTGAGCTTGCCGTCCTTCAAAGCCGGCACCAAGTTACGGCCATTATCAGACACAACCATGCCTGGTTCTAGGTTGAGTGGCAAGAGCCACAGCTCAGTCTGATCCCTTATACCCTGCCACAGCTCTGCGGCGGTGTGCTGTTTGTCACCTAAACATATTAGTTTTAGCACGGCCTGTTGCCACTTCCCCACTGCAGTGCGACACTGCTACTGATGGCTGACTGGTACTGGAAGATGAAAATACAGATGTGAAAGTGGAGGAGGAGAAGTGGGGGGTTGGAACCACTAACGTAGGTGCTGGCAGAAACCCTGATCGATGTAGGGCCCGCAATCCTTGGCGTCGGTAGCACCTGTGCCATCACAGGTTTTGACTCGCTCCCTGCCTCCACAACATTCACCCAGTGTGCCATCATGGAAATGTAGCGTCCCTGGCCGAATGCACTTGTCCATATGTCCGTGGTTAAGTGGACCTTCCCAGTAACTGCGTTGGTCAGGGCACTTGTGATGTTACAGAACACATGTTGGTCTTAGGCAGGCATGGCACACCTCGAAATATAGTGGCGGCTGGGGACTGCGTAACGCGGGACCAGTGCCAGTAATTTGTAAAGCTGCACATTTAGTGCTATGGCCTGTGGGTGGGTGGCTGGGTATTTTCGCTTTCGTTCAAAGGCCTGGGGTAAGGATATTTGGACGCTGCGCTGGGACATGGAATTGGATGTGGTCGCTGATGGTACTTGCTAAGGTTCAGGTGCAGGGTGGGAGGCATCCGGGGTGACTTCAAGAGTGGTGTAATGCGCCGCCCTGAAAACTGGGACATGAAGCTAGGTATCTTGAATGATTGTTTTTCTTGTGTCTGGCAGCAGGCACAATTTCTCCGCACCCAGTGCCACGGCCTCTGCTTGCACCATCAGCATCACGGCCACTTCCCTGTCCCTTACTGCTCGCCTTCTTCATTTTAAATGTGATATATTCTTGAAAGTAAGTCACTCGTACAGTAGCGTAGGATTTGGAAGTGTATGTGCAAAAAAATTTACAACAGTATTTGTGATGAGGAAACGTTATACAAGACAGGTACCACAGGTAATGTCACAGTTCGCAGTGTCTACAGAAAAACTGCACTGGATGTCACTGATATTTTAGGAATGCGCACACTTTAAACAGGAGATGTAGCGCGGATGATTTAACAGTCCGCAACGGACAACGTCTACGGAAAAAATGCACTGGATATCACTGATATTTTAAGAATGCGCACACTTTAAAACAGGAGATGTGGCACGAATAATTTAACAGTCTGCAGCGAACACTATCTGCAGAAAAACTGCACTGGATGTCACTGATATTTTAGGGATGCGCACACTTTAGACAGGAGATGTGGCGCAGATAATTTAACTGTCCGCAGCGTACACGGTCTACTGAAAAACTGGACTGGATATCACTGATATTTTAGGGATGCGCACACTTTAGACAGGAGATGTGGCGCAGATAATTTAACTGTCCGCAAGGGACACCATCTACGGAAAAACTGCACTGGATGTCACTGATATTTTAGGAATGCACACACTTTAAACACGAGATGTGGCATGGATAATTTAACTGTCCGCAGTGGACACGTCTACGGAAAAAGTGTACTGGATGTCACTGATATTTTAGGGATGCGCACACTTTAGACAGGAGATGTGGCGCGGATAATGTAACAGTCCGCTGCGGACACCGTCTACGGAAAAAATGCACTGGATGTCACTGATATTTTAGGGATGTGCACACTTTAGGCAGGAGATGTGGCGCGGATAATTTAACAGTCCGCAGCGGACACCGTCTATGGAAAAACAGCACTGGATTTCACTGATATTTTAGGGATGCGCACACTTTAGACAGGAGATGTGGCGCGGATAATTTAACTGTCCGCAGCGGACACCGTCTACGGAAAAACTGCACTGGATGTCACTGATATTTTAGGGATGCGCACACTTTAAACAGGAGATGTGGCGCGGATAATTTAACAGTCCGCAGCGGACACCATCTATGGAAAAACTGCACTGGATTTCACTGATATTTTAGGGATGCGCACACTTTAGCAGGAGATGTGGTTCGGATAATTTAACTGTCTGCAGGGACACTGTCTGCGGAAAAACTGCACTGGATGTCACTGATATTTTAGGGATACGCACACTTGTAACAGGAAATGTGGCGTGGATAATTTAACTGTCCGCAGCGGCCTATTACATGGTATTTAGTGCAGGATGCGCTAAAAATATATATTGCTGCTGTCACACACAATAGTGCTTAAAAGGACTTTTGGGTCTCTGAAAAGTTTTTTTGTATAAAAATCTCCCTATTACACTCCCTACACTGTCTGTCCCTTCATATGCACCGCTCTCTCTAACACAGAGCAATTTAGCCCAGGTTGAGCTACAATAATATATTGTTGCTGTCACACACAATAGTCCTTACAAGGACTTTTGAGTCTCTGAAACGTTTTTGTACACTTATAATATTCAATTACACTCCCTACACTCTATGTCCCTTCCTATTCTCAGCTCTCCCTGACTTAGAATAAGCCGAACACGCGCCATTGGGTGCTATATAGCACTCGATGACGTGTTCCGGCCAGCCAATCACTGTAATGCTACTGGCATTACAGTGAGGGCAGTACTTACCCGCACGTTTATTAGCTGCTTAGCAGCCACGAAACGTGTGGGATGGAGACTCGAGCATTGCGCTCGAGCACATGCGGTACTCGGCCGAGTACCGCCATGTGCCAAGCATAGCGATGCTCGAGCCGAACTGGTATTCGGCCGAGCATGCTCGCTCAACACTAGTATGGACATCTGTACGCTGCGCTGGGACACAGAAGTGGATGTGCTACGTGATTGTGCTTACGATGGTCCAGGTGCAGAGTGGGAGACGTCTTGGACAGGCGATTGGCCAGCACATAACACAGGGAAGAGGAGGCAGTGGTGTGACCCGCAGACACTGATTGTGGACCCAGGCATTCGGCCTACCTACTAGGGTGCTTTGATGTCATGTGGCGGATCATGCTGGTGGTGGTGAGGTTGCTAGTGTTCACACCCATGCTCATTTTGGTACGGCACCGTTTGCAAATGACTATTCTTTTATCGTCTGCACTTTCCTCAAAAAAGTGCCAGACTGTGGAACACCTACCCCTTGGCAAGGGAGATTACCTGAAGGGGTGCTCTGGGGAAAAGTTGCGGGCCTGTTTGGTGTGGCCCGCCTTCTACCTTTTGCCACCCCACTGCCTCTTCCAGCCTGTTGTGGTGCTGCAGATCCTCCCCCTCTGTACTGCTGTCCTCGCTCGGCTTGCAACCTTCCCAGGTTGGGTCAGTGATTTCATCGTCCAGCACCTTCTCTTCCACTTCCTCACTCTGGTCATCATCCTGACTTGTTGACCTAACAACAACCTCACTTATTGACAACTGTGTCTCATCCTCATCATCAACCTCTTGAGACACTAATTGCCATTGACTTATTGGCAACTGTGTCGCATCATCATCCACCACGTGAAACACTGATTGCCGTTCGCCACCGTCATCTTCTTGTGACTGTGGATGCTCAAGAGTTTGGCCATCGGTGCACACAATCTCATTATGTCCCTCTTCAAGGGGGCTTGGCAAGAGGCCAAAAAATGGCGATGAACAGAGCTCCGCGGAATATCCAAGTGTGGGATCACTTGTTTGGCAAGACTCTCCATGGTGGGATGAAGGAGGATCAGGGTGAGATTTCTGTTGACCAGACTCTTGGCTACTGAGACTGGACTTTGTGGAAGATAGGCTGGTGCTTAACTGACTGGAAGCATTATCTGCTGCAATCCAACCGACCACCTGGTCGCACTGGTCTGACTTTGAGAGTGGTGTCCAAAGGATATGTAGTACAGGTAATGTCGCTTCTGTCACCAGCGGCTAATAAAAAAATTAGTAGCCTAGGCGGGATATGATGAGGGCATGTACAAGCATTTTCGCAGATTCAAAGTTAAGGAAAGAGCAGATGCGGGAGATGTTTTTGAGTTGGAGGCGACAGGTGGTGGAAAGGGCTTGGATGTGTGGTCGGAAGGAGAGGGCAGAATCCAAGGTCACTCCAAGGCAGCGGACTTGGTTGACCGGGGAGAGTGTGCAGCCATTGATCGTGATAGATAGGTCTATTGGGGGGGGGGGGGGTTGAGCCAGATGGGGGAAAGATGATGAACTTTGTTTTATCCATGTTAAGTTTTAGAAAGCGAGAGGAGAAGAAGGAGGATATGGAAGATAGGCATTGTGGGATTCTGGATAGTAAGGTAGTGATGTCTGGACTAGAGAGGTAGATCTGTGTGTCTTCAGCATAAGAGTGATACTGAAAGCCATGGGACTCTATGAGCTGTCCCAGGCCAAAAGTGTAGATAGAGAAGAGCAGGGGTCCTAGGACAGAGCCTTGCGGGACACCAACAGAGAGGGAATGAGACGAGGAGGTGGTGCGAGAGTGGGAGACGCTAAACGTCCGGTCTGTGAGGTATGATGTGATCCAGGAGAGGGCCAGGTCAGTGATTCCAAGAGATGAGAGAGTTTGCAACAGAAAGGAGTGGTCAACAGTGTCAAAGGCAGAGGACAGGTCAAGGAGAAGGAGGACAGAGTAATGTGTTTTGATTTTGGCTGTTAGTAGGTCATTGGTGACTTTGGTAAGGGCAGTCTCAGTCGAATGGTGGGGTCGGAAGCCAGGTTGTAGGCGGCCAAAGAGGGAGCAGGAGGAGAGGTGAATGGACAGTTCAGAATGGACATGTTTTCAATTAGCTTTGAGGCATACGGAAGAAGTGATATGGGTCGATAACTGGACAAAGAAGATGGGTCAAGTGAAGGCTTTTTGAGGATGGGTGTAATGGTCGCATGTTTAAAAGCAGAGGGGAAGACACCAGAGGTTAGTGATAGGTTGAAGAGATGAGTTAGGGCATGTTATACAGAAGATGTAGCGCAGGTAATGTTGCTGCTGTCACCAGCAGCTAATAAAAAATGACAGGGAATGTCACAGCTATTTGGGATGCGCAAACGTTATACAGTAGATGTAGCGCAGGTAATGTCGCTGTCACCAGCAGCAAGAAAATAAAACTGAATGTCAGTGATATTTATGATGCGCAAACGTTATACAGGAGATGTAGCGCAGGCAATGTCACTGCTGAAACCAGCGGCTAATAAAAATTTGCAGGGAATATCACTGATATTTATGATGCGCAAACGTTATACAGGAGATGTAGCGCAGGTAATTTTGCTGCTGTCACTAGCGGCTAATTAAAAATTACAGGGAATGTCACAGCTATTTGGGATGCGCAAACGTTATACAGGAGATGTAGCGCAGGTAATGTAACTGTCCGCAGCAGACACCGTCTACGGAGAAAGTACACTGCATGTCACAGATATTTTTATTATGTGCACACGTTAAACAGGAGATGTAGCACAGATAATGTCTCTGTCCGCAGCATCTACGGAAAAAGTACACTGGATGTCACAGATATTTTTAGTATGCGCACACGTTAAACAGGAGATGTAGAGCAGATAATGTCACTGTCCGCAGCATCTACGGAAAAAGTGCACTGGATGTCACAGATATTTTTAGGATGCTCAAACGTTATACAGGAGATGTAGTGCATGTAATGTCACTGTCCGCAGCGTCTACGGAAAAAGTACACTGGATTTCACAGATATTTTTAGGCTGCGCACACGTTACACAGGAGATGTAACACAGATAATGTTGCTGTCTGCAGAGGCCAGAAAATTGCAAGCTATTTAGCGCAGGTTGAGCTAAAAATATACACTGCTCAAAAAAATAAAGAGAACACAAAAGTAACACATCCTAGATCTGAATTAATTAAATATTTTTCTGAAATACTTTGTTCTTTACATAGTTGAATGTGCTGACAACAAAATCACACAAAAATAAAAAAATGGAAGTCAAATTTTTTAACCCATGGAGGTCTGGATTTGGAGTCACACTCAAAATTAAAGTGGAAAAACACACTACAGGCTGATCCAACTTTGATGTAATGTCCTTAAAACCAGTCAAAATGAGGCTCAGTAGTGTGTGTGGCCTCCACGTGCCTGTATGACCTCCCTACAACGCCTGTGCATGCTCCTGATGAGGTGTCGTACGGTCTCCTGAGGGATCTCCTCCCAGACCTGGACTAAAGCATCTGCCAACTCCTGGACAGTCTGTGGTGCAACGTGACGTTGGTGGATAGAGTGAGACATGATGTCCCAGATGTGCTCGATTGGATTCAGGTCTGGGTAACGGGCGGGCCAGTCCATAGCATCAATGCCTTCATCTTGCAGGAACTGACACACTCCAGCCACATGAGGTCTAGCATTGTCTTGCATTAGGAGGAACCCAGGGCCAACCGCACCAGCATATGGTCTCACAAGGGGTCTGAGGATCTCATCTCGGTACCTAATAGCAGTCAGGCTACCTCTGGCGAGCACATGGAGGGCTGTGCGGCCCTCCAAACAAATGCCACCCCACACCATTACTGACCCAATGCCAAACCGGTCATGCTGGAGGATGTTGCAGGCAGCAGAACATTCTCCACGGCGTCTCCAGACTCTGTTACATCTGTCACATGTGCTCTGTGTGAACCTGCTTTCATCTGTGAAGAGCACAGGGCGCCAGTGGCGAATTTGCCAATCTTGGTGTTCTCTGGCAAATGCCAAACGTCCTGCACGGTGTTGGGCTGTAAGCCCAACCCCCACCTGTGGACGTCGGGCCCTCATATCACCCTCATGGAGTCTGTTTCTGACCGTTTGAGCAGACACATGCACATTTTTGGCCTGCTGGAGGTCATTTTGCAGGGCTCTGGCTGTGCTCCTCCTGTTCCTCCTTGCACAAAGGCGGAGGTAGCGGTCCTGCTGCTGGGTTGTTGCCCTCCTATGGCCTCCTCCACGTCTCCTGATGTACTGGCCTGTCTCCTGGTAGCGCCTCCATGCTCTGGACACTACGCTGACAGACACAGCAAACCTTCTTGCCACAGCTCGCATTGATGTGCAATCCTGGATAAGCTGCACTACCTGAGCCACTTGTGTGGGTTGTAGACTCCGTCTCATGCTACCACTAGAGTGAAAGCACCGCCAGCATTCAAAAGTGACCAAAACATCAGCCAGGAAGCATAGGAACTGAGAAGTGGTCTGTGGTTACCACCTACAGAACCACTCCTTAATTGGGGGTGTCTTGCTAATTGCCTATAATTTCCACCTGTTGTCTATCCCATTTGCACAACAGCATGTGAAATTGATTGTCACTCAGTGTTGCTTCCTAAGTGGACAGTTTGATTTCACAGAAGTGTGATTGACTTGGAGTTACATTGTGTTGTTGAAGTGCTCCCTTTATTTTTTTGAGCAGTGTATATTGTTGTCAGATACAACAATAGTCCTTAAAAGGACTTTTGGGTCTAACAATTGCACGCAATTTAGCACAGGTTGCGCTAATAATATACACTCACCTAAAGAATTATTAGGAACACCTGTTCTATTTCTCATTAATGTGATTATCTAGTCAACCAATCACATGGCAGTTGCTTCAATGCATGTAGGGTTGTGGTCCTGGTCAAGACAATCTCCTGAACTCCAAACTGAATGTCAGAATGGGAAAGAAAGGTGATTTAAGCAATTTTGAGGGTTTACAAAGAATGGTGTGAAAAGGGAAAAACATCCAGTATGCGGCAGTCCTGTGGGCGAAAATGCCTTGTTGATGCTAGAGGTCAGAGGAGAATGGGCCGACTGATTCGAGCTGATAGAAAAGCAACGTTGACTGAAATAACCACTCGTTACAACCGAGGTATGCAGCAAAGCATTTGTGAAGCCACAACACGCACAACCTTGAGGCGTATGGGCTACAACAGCAGAAGACCCCACCGGGTACCACTCATCTCCACTACAAATAGGAAAAAGAGGCTACAATTTGCACAAGCTCACCAAAATTGGACTGTTGAAGACTGGAAAAATGGTTTCTTGAACATGACAATGAGTTCACTGTACAAAAATGGTCCCCACAGTCACCAGATCTCAACCCAATAGAGCATCTTTGGGATGTGGTGGAACAGGAGCTTCGTGCCCTGGATGTGCATCCCTCAAATCTCCATCAACTGCAAGATGCTATCCTATCAATATGGGCCAACATTTCTAAAGAATGCTATCAGCACCTTGTTGAATCAATGCCACGTAGAATTAAGGCAGTTCTGAAGGCAAAAGGGGGTCCAACACCGTATTAGTATGGTGTTCCTAATAATTCTTTAGGTGAGTGTATATTGCTGCCAGATACAACAATAGTCCTTAAAAGGACTTTTAGGTCTCTACAGTTTAGTGCAGGTTGAGCTAAAATATATATTGCTGCCAGACACAACAATATTCTTTAAAAGGACTTTTCTCTAACACCATTCCTGCCAAAAAAATAAAATTCAATTCCCTACACTATCTGTCCCTTCTACAGCACAGCCCTCCCTGACTAAGACTGGCTGAACCACGTGTCATCGAGTGCTTTATAGCACCCGATGACGCGTTCCGGCCAACCAATCACTCTAAGGCCAGTAACCAACATGGCTACGGCAATACAGTGGCAGTTCTTACCTGCATGTTTATTGACTGCGTAGAAGTCAACAAACGTGCTAAAATTCATAGCATATATAATAGCATATAGATTTCGCCCCTGACGAAGCTTCAGTGCGAAACCCAGGTCGGGCAGCGGAGTGTTACTACCAGGATTTTATATATGCTATAAATTTTAGCTCGTTTGTGAGTATAATAAAACACAAGTTGTTTTACCTGTATCCGAAGTGCTTCACTATGGTGTGATTTTTTGGTGCCCTGCAGAGGAATCCAGGAGGTGTGTTTGGAATCCAGAGCTGGGAAGCACTGTTATCCTGTGTCAATTCGGTGGGCTTACAGCACGGTTGGAAAAAATTCCTTGTTCAGGCAGCGCGGTTCTTTACTTTAACGCATTGGAAACTGGTGTGAATTGACTCACAACACCTGCAGTGCAAGTATTCAATAGTATCTAAAAGAACTACGTGACTGACTTTCTTTTATCAGACACTTAAGCCATACCTACCTATGCCATCATGCATTTATGTTCAGGAGCGCAGACCCTGCACATATAGGGCCAGATTTATCATTACTCTGACAGCTCACTCCACTTTCACATATGGCTAAAGTCAGTTTTAGCCAAGTCAGATTTATGATCGGCCCTTTAAGACTGTAATAAATGTGGTTTGACGGTTGCAGTTTATCCGTCAGTAAGCAGCTTTACGAAAAAGTCGCATGTTCTATTAAAAAGTCTCATAAGATAAGCATGGTCCTCACTGGAGTGAAATTGCACATTTTTTTGTGACTTTTTAAATAGTCGCAATAGTAAATCTGTCTAGAGATTCATTTACATAAGAAAACACGCCCACTTTCAGAAAACTGGCGAGCATAGTGCAGAGCAGAAAAAAGTCGCAAATTTTTGCGCAGTTTTAGGGATTTCAACTTTTTCACTCCATTATTCAGACTTGAGCTAATGATAAATCTGGCCCATAGTGTGTTGCTCCTAGTTGCCTCTGTGGTCATCAGCAGCCAATGAGAGGAAGAGCACACACAACAATATGTACCACCTTAATCAAGGTCGTGCAAAAGTGCACATGAATACTACTCCCAGGATAGGAGCGCATTCACATATGAAGGTGCCACTCCTTCAAGACAAGTAAAATAAATCAGTGAAAAAACATCCTTCACGATATGATAATGAATGTTGCGGATGTACATGGCTACATTTATACAGTCACAGAAAATAATGCACTATAATAATAGATGCAAGCATATATAGGTAGGCATAGGTAGGTATAGCGTAGGACCTGCCTGAACTGAGACCACCTTGGCTCTGGGTAGGTGGGCACAGATGTACTTTGATCAAAATGGCTGAGTCTCAGATTTTATCATTTTATCATTTTATCATTTTAGCATTAAAGTGAGGGCTTAGTTCATATGTTATGTTTGCATCTATTATTATAGTGCATTATTTTTTGTGACTTTTTTTTTGCACCTTTGCATTTACTAAGGGGCAGCCACATGTTTTATGGGCAGATCTACATTTTTGTCAGATTTATCATTACAAGTTTTTGTAAAAAGTCACAAAAAGTTGTACCCCAGTCAAGTCCCATTGAGGCTTACAAACTGATGGAACCTTTGTAATAAATATGACTGGACTTTAGACGGAAAAATCCATAGTTATTTCATGCAACATTTAGAAAAAAATTGAGGTGCTCCATTTTGTAAATTTGCCACAAAAACTGGCTTTAAACTAAGCAATTCAGTAAATCTATATCAATGTGTCTAGTAAGTAGATGGTGTGTTGAGTGACATCTTGAAGAAGAAGAATATTGGTATAGGCATCTTGTTTTCTAGTTTGGAGATGATTTTTTATTAACTAGGTCGTTGTTATCATTATGTTTGAGCACAATTGTTCTTTGTCCATTAACAGCCCCCTAACTGCAATACACAGCATAGCAATAGTCATATGAAGGTGGCTGTGCTGGGCACTGCAGCTCAACCACACTCAGCCCCATATACTGAAAGCCCCTTTAAGGAAAATGTCTGTCCATGATTTACATGTGGTTTATTGCTAGTCAGTGTATATGCAGTTTTTCCTAATTAATATCTCTATCTATTATCTATCTATCATGTCAATATATCTTCCTAACTTAATATATTGATTGTATGGTTCTATTGGTCAAAAGTTCAAAAGAATTGGCTTTGCTTTAACAAATTTTTATGAATTACAAATCATCTTATGGTAGCCATGTCAATCTTGAAGTACAAAGATTTTTTTTTTTATCTGCTTTCATTTTTGTGCTTCCAGCTAACTGCTAATAATCCCCTAAATTCAAAAAATGTATGAGTAATCAGTGATAATGATGTCACATAATCCTTTAATCAAGCACTCATTATAGCACTAATCCTGTAATCAGCAGTATAGATGTCACTGAATCGGTTCTCAAGAACCACTGATGTCACTATATTGAAATTAGTCAGCGGTGATGTCACTAGTCCAGTAATCAGTCACACTACTAAAAAGAAGTCACATTATACTTCAAAGGTACTAATAGCACAAGTCACAATGCAACTTAACAGACAGTAAGGCTATTGTGAAGTAAGTCTATATTGCATATGTTGTTTTTATATACTGTAGCTTTTGCATTGTAGCAGCAAGGTAAAGACTATATAAAATGTAAATTCACAATAAAAATCAAATGTTCCTGCTTTAACTGAGTATATACCAAACCTACAAAAATGCTCCACAAAGGAGCACAAAGACACCATGCCCGATGTAATATTTAAATATATCATCAATTTATTAAATAGATAATACAAAAAATACATGATTAAAAATATAAAAAGGGGACAAACATCAGAAAGGGTAACATTGACCACAATAGCTGTACCGAATCACTGACCACTGGTTTCAATGCACCCGAAAAAGATGTAAAATAGGCATTTTAGGGAGGCCCATAAAAGCAATCCGAAAGGGATTTCCTTCAAGGGGATCTATCGGGTGAGATTGGGGATTAGATGAGAGGACACTTTGAAAATTCGCGAATCACGAATATTCTAGAATTTTTTTATCATCAGTAACCTCCCTTCTTGCTTGTGGGCTAATGAGAAGGCTGCAATATCTTTGTCAGAGCTTAGCAACATTCCTAGCAACCAATAGGAAAGTTGCCTACCCCTTTACTATAGAAGAAACACCCCAGCAGCCATTTTCTGCATTTTTTTGGCATTTCTGAGAGAGATCCTATTCCTTATCCAATTACATTAGATAGTTAGATAGCTCATATATATAATACAGATAGTTAGTGGGAGATAGTCAGTCTAGGTTAGATAGTGATATAGTATAGCTGATAGGTTCCAGTGCAGGGTGTTAGGTAGTGTGATAGGAATTACTGTTTCTCTGCTGTCCATACATACATGCTACAGACATTGTGCTGTGATGTCACAACAATACTTAGTGCACCAATCAGTAATATCTACTCAGACCTGATAAAATGGGAAGTTGCATGTATTGCGCAAAAAATATTCACATCATTAGTGCCGATTTGCACGATCGCAAAATTAATGACTGGAGATCACGAATTCTAGAATTTGCTAATTTATTGCGAATATTACACAAACTATTGCGAAAACGAATATTGGCTATGCCGCTCATCACTAGAGGACACTAAGAAGCGTCTCCTTCAAAAAGAAACGAGGTGGGTGGTATTGGCTCTTCGAAGGCTAAATGAGGCCCTCAGCTTCAAATCTTTTTTATGAAGCCTTTTTTTATGTTGTTGATTATGTTTGATATTTTGTCTATTTCTATTCTATTTTAGTTTTGTCCTTTTTGAATCCTGATGTCATCATTTGTTTGGGAACATTTTGAGGCAGATATATCTATATTTTTGAAAGACCCAATTATCAAAAGGCATATAAGAAAGATGATCCATTGATTACAGCATGATAATCATAGAGATATGGTCTGAAGGGTATAATCATGGTTGGGACCATTAGAAATATCTTTGACCCGGACCATTAAATACAGTGGCATTTAAACTATTTAAAATAGCGGCTAGGAGATAAAAGTGGTTGAAAGACTTTGACCACATGGACTTTTATGAATTCACTTGTATATGGATTGATATGAATTCAAGGCTTTCATCATATTTATTACTTTCCATATTGATCACATGGACTTTTATGAATTTATTGGTATATTGACTGACATAAAGTTATGGTTTTTATAATAGTTATTATTTTTAATTTTTTTATTTACAATTATGTCACATTTTGCACTTTGTTAATCATGTTTAATTATGTTTAGTTTTTTTGCAATTATTTTATTGCACTGTCAATTTAAAGAGGACCTTTCATGGTTTTGTATTAATGGAGATAAATGCCTTTCCTTGCGTGGTATCCCCCCCCCGCTGCTGCCACCATGCCTGATTTTTTTTTAAATGTCGCTCCTGTGCCCCACTGCCCCCCTCCCCCCTGCAGTTTTCCCGCTCAGTATGCTAATAAATAAGCTGACAGTCTGCAGGTAAAGCACATCTTGTTTGTTTCATTTCAAATCCATTGTGGTGGTGTATAGAGCCAAAAATGTTACAATTGTGTCGATGTCCTAATATTTATGGACCTGACTGTATATATAAGTTACCTCAGTGGCGTACATAGAGAAGTAAGGGCCCCATAGCAAGGATCAAACCAGGCCCCCCACACAGGACAGGAGAGTTTCCGCCTAAACCTTTTTCAATGACTCTTGGCCCATTTTTCCACTGCTTCATTTGCTAAAAGTTGTTCTTTTAGAGGGTAGAGTCCTGACCAAGGTTTCACCTCCAGTAGATAATCCCAACTGAGACTGGGCCCTCTCTTGCCCTGGGCCCCATAGCAGTCGCATGGTCTGCCGTTATGGTAGTTACGCCCCTGAGTTAACTGTCTAATAAAATAACGCAAAGCACAGAGCACAGCAATGACACTGCTGTTCTCTTTCATAACTGCAATAAACTTTAGAAAATAGCTGCTGGGGAGGTTCTTATATAGTACGAGCTAGAAGAATGGAAGGATGATCACCTGATGTGGACTGTGTTAAAAAACAAAAATAAAAAAAACACACGAATATTCGTTATTACGGATATATAGCACTATATTCTAAATATACGCTTTTCGAATATTCGTGTTCAACACTAGTGTTGATATATGTTTGATTTCTATATCGAGATATACCTGCTAGATGATTGGGGGATTTCTTATATTGTGAAGATTTTACGGCCTCAGTTTGTTCATCTATTCCTAGGCAATGGATTTGGGCGATATATACAGGTTGGTGGAGCACATCACTAGGGTGCACTAAGTGGCATGTCATGTGGAGGCACCGTAACGTATCCTTGGGGGGCAGGCTGGATCGCTGACAGTTTTGGTTTGCAGTCCACCCCTCCCCCTGATGATACTGGCGCTTCTGCAGTGATGTGGCGCGCATCACCCAGTGGGACACGCCATATACTTACCACCTGATGTTTTCTTATTTTGGCGCCAATTTCTTGTATAAAAGGATATTTAATGTGCATGACTGCTAACCTCCTGACGAAGCTGAGGAAGCGAAACGCGTGTCGAAGTGTTCTCTGATCACTATAGATTTTTTTTTCCCCGATCATATCTACAGGTGGGTTCTTGCTGGTGGGAGTTTTTTAGGTATGATATGGATGTAGCCTTATTAATTATGGTATTTGGAGGATCTAATAGGACGTCCCCCTCTCTTTCTCAGATGGATGTTTAACTATTTTCTGAGCTCCTGCTTTTTATGGGTGTGATCACAGATATACTTCTTCCTTCTCCCCTTGATATGTTTGACATGTTTTGCATCTTTTTCGGGAGCATTGAAACCAGTGGTCAGTGATTTGGTACAGCTATTGTGGTTAATGTTACCCTTTCAGATGTTTGTCCCATTTTTATGTTTTTAATCATTTATTTTTTGATTATCTATTTAATAAATTGATGATATATTTATAAATTACATCAGGCATGGTGTCTTTGTGCTCCTTTGGGGAGCATTTTTGTAGGTTTGGTATTTATTAAGTAGAGATGCCCACATGGTTATATTTATGAGGCTATGTGTTGTTTCTTATAACTGAGTATATAGTTTTCTTTATCTGAGGAAACATTTAGGACTGTGATAGTACTAGACATCAGGGTTACCAATCACAGTTTTCCTTTTTTTCTGGACAACTTTTCCAAAAATTATAGGTAGCCCCTAAATTTTTTATGGACAAATTGGAAAACCTTAAGAATGATAAATATTATAAGTAATACAGGTCTATAGCGCAATATTAATATACTGATTCTAACTCATCATCAGCATCTACTATGAGCTGTAAAATTATAATAATTACCACCAAAATAATCTAGTCATGTACCACCAGCCTCAAAAAATCATGGACACATCTATTTTTTTTTTCACAGGCACAGGAAAAAAGTTGCCTATTTTTACGGACTGTCCAGAAATTTCTGGATGGTTGGCAACCCTGCTAGACATCCTGATTTCTGGGGTATGCATATCATATATTCTTCAAGTAATTCAGGGTATTCACAGTAGTTCAAAGATGATTTTGCAGATGGAGGAAGTTGATGTCCCCTCTGGCAACAGTAGTTTCAGTAGTCTGTGTTTTGAAGCAGAGCAAGGAATTATCAACTAAGATTGTTGCCACTTTCAGCATACATTAAATGCACTAGATAGTGCATCATCAAACCACAATAGTTAAATGGTGACTAAACATTCCCCATATCCAATTTTCTTTTCGAAATTGCAATGTAAAGAATGAGGAGTAAGGTGGGGATTTATTTTTCCCCACATTGAGGAACTTAGCCATACTGTAAGTGTGTTCAGACCCAATTCATTTTTCATACGTATTTTCATAAAGGATTACAATCCTTAGTTTCATACAGTAGCTATCATATTTTCTTTGAGTGCTTTTCTCATTTTTCTTTAATAGTTATTGCCACTTTTTTTTTTTTTTACTAGGGTTTGATTCCATTGTTTCACTGTCGTTTTACTGTATTTTCATTTATTGGGTGAAAAAAAACATATTGTGTTAGTGTGATTTAGTTTAGTCTTATGACACAAAGCATAAAGTGCATGGGTAAAATTGGTAAATGGCTAAAAGAGGAGATAACGTCAAAGACAAAGTCAGCAAGAAAAAGGTGAAAGAATAAACTAGCAGATTTCCATTACCAAACAGTATCCAACATCAATAGAGGTTAAATAAAAAGCAGAGTCAAATACCAGCAGGTCACATCAAAGATAAAATCAGAATACAGTGGCAAAATCAGAGAAACAGGCAAAAGGTCAGCGATCCAGAGTAACAAACACAAAACTAGCTAGTTGTGCAGGAATAACAGTCATAGGCAACCATGACCAACACCTGCCTGTTTAAGCGGGTTCTCTGGGAGCTAAACATAACTTTAGTATACAATACAGACCAAAAGTTTGGACACACCTTCTCATTCAAAGAGTTTTCTTTATTTTCATGACTATGAAGGCATCAAAACTATAAATTAACACATGTGGAATTATATACATAACAAACAAGTGTGAAACAACTGAAAATATGTCATATTCTAGGTTCTTCAAAGTAGCCACTTTTTGCTTTGATTACTGCTTTGCACACTCTTGTCGTTCTCTTGATGAGCTTCAAGAGGTAGTCTCCTGAAATGGTCTTCCAACAGTCTTGAAGGAGTTCCCAGAGATGCTCAGCACTTGTTGGCCCTTTTGCCTTCACTCTGCGGTCCAGCTCACCCCAAACCATCTCGATTGGGTTCAGGTCCGGTATCTGTGGAGGCCAGGTCATCTGGCGCAGCACCCCATCACTCTCCTTACTTTCAAAGTTTTCCCAATTTTTCGGCTGACTGACTGACCTTCATTTCATAAAGTAATGATGGCCACTCGTTTTTCTTTACTTAGCTGCTTTTTTCTTGCCATAATACAAATTCTAACATCTTCTCCTCAACACCACTGATGGTCTCAACCCCATTTATAAGGCAAGAAATCCCACTTATTAAACCTGACAGGGCACACCTGTGAAGTGAAAACCATTTCAGGGGACTACCTCTTGAAGCTCATCAAGAGAATGCCAAGAGTGTGCAAAGCAGTAATCAAAGCAAAAGGTGGCTACTTTGAAGAACCTAGAATATGACATATTTTCAGTTGTTTCACATTTGTTTGTTATGTATATAATTCCACATAGTTTTGATGCCTTCAGTGTGAATCTACAATTTTCATAGTCATGAAAATAAAGAAAACTCTTTGAATGAGAAGGTGTGTCCAAACTTTTGGTCTGTACTGTAAATATATTCCCAAATACATTTCATTAGCTATAATGGTTCATTTTGTTTAGGGAGCAATCATTAGGAGAAATAAAATGGCCGCTGTCCTATAAGTACACACAGAACCTGTCCTAATCACACAGGAGGACAAATTACTTTACAACACTGAGCTAAAGTGCTGTCTCATCCTCCTCTTTGCTCTGATTTTCAGGGATTATCATCCTGAATACAGCTGATAAGAACTTCAGTTATATCTCTGTGGGAATGGAGTTCATGAGGAGACATGAAGTACAGAGAGGATGGACAGGTAATGGAGACTGCATACAAGAGCTGCTACTCATTATCTACACCCCCACTATCCTCTCTGTACTTCATGTCTCCTAATGAACTCTATTCCTACAGAGATTCAGCTGAAGATCTTATTAACTGTATTCAGGATCACAATCCCTGACAAGTAAGAGAGGAAGATGGCGCAGCTCTTTAACTTGTCCTCCTGTGTAATTAGGACAGGTTTTGTACCATTTTATTTTTTCCTAATAATTGCTCCACGGAAAAAACTAGCCATTATAATTAATGAAAGGTATTTGGTAATATATTTATAATGAAGTAATATTTAAGTATTTCGTTTTCTTAATTCCCAGAGAACCCCTTTAAATAGCCATCCTTAGGAAGCATGTGACACTGGCGCCGAGCCTGATTGATTTGGCGTCCCTGATAGGTTGACCAGCCCAAGTTTCAGCAGGGCTAGTTGCCGTAGCAACAGAGCAATGCCAGCACTGCCACCAAAGTCTGGTCAGACACATCGTGGGAGGTCAATCGGATAACTATGTGACAGCACCTCTTTCCATTTTTTATTTTATAATAATTTTTCTAAATTTATGTCCAAATTGGAAGTAGATTCATGCATATTGTAAAATTGTGCGCTTATTTCAACTACTGAATATGTTACATATAATCAAAACTCTACAAACCTAATATACAAAACTGTGCAGTAGCACAAAGACAGCAATTTGTAGCCCTTGAAAAATATGTGCTTCCGAAGGGCAGATCTAAGAGAGGCCTACAACAAATTACAAGGTTTGCATACAGGTAAGGAATGATGTCAGACGTGTACTCTGCAATGGGCTGAGATCACAGCTTTACACAGTTGTTTCCGTTTACTTGCGCTGGAGAGCAATAAAACAATTGAACTGCTGAAAAGCTGGGAATGATCTACATGTGATAGTTATCACCATTTATTGGGTGTCTGCAGGTCAGAAGGGCACATATGAAGGACAGCCTTCCTTAGAAAGGGGTGGAAAAGCCATGTTGTTATAAATATTCTTAACTTGCCATGAGAGTTTTATTTATGATTTGATTCTGTAGTATGGAATTGATTTTACGTTACTGCTCTGTAACAGTTTTGGAAGGAAACTGCCTTCTGCTCCCTCAGGTATGGGTAACACCAGTAAGATACTGGATTTAATAAGCAACTTTCATATTATACCTAATCATGTGCAAATGTGTTAAAATCAGTAGTTTCTAGACTACGGTTATGGAATATATTACCGTGTGGCTTTTGTGCATGGCGTGACAATGATTGGCCTCTGGCCACTTAAATGTTTTATTTAATAATGGGGGAATTTCGCTCTGTTTTCCTTTCATTATTTTACACTTAAAAATAGAAACAGACTGTCCCTTCTGTAAAAAAAAAAAATTCGGTTACCAGAGCATGTCACAAGCAATATAAGCATCTGGACTTTTCAAACTGGCCTTTGGAAGAAGGTTAATTTAATACACTAGCATATTTCATGCATATTTTATATGCTTGATGTCATGCGTCTAGTGGCCACCCAAGTATAATAACTTACTCTAGACTACTGGAGCTAGTATTGCCAAACTGTCTTAAAATTCGTCTAGTATATATTAGGGCTTCTCGCATGGCAGATTTTGTTGCCGAAAACTTCGGCTCTAGAGAATTAGTTCTATTCATCTGAATGGCATTGTTCGGGCAGCAAAGATATGGATTTTGAAAGCCTTATTCTGGTGAATGGAACTGATTTTCATATGCAAAAATTTTCGGCAACAAAATCTGCTGCGTGAGAAGGAACCCTTAGAGTTCTTGGAAAAATATTTAACACTGGATTAGCTAAAGACTGCTAAAGTTTATAAAAGGCTGTGGAACATTTATCAAGTCTGCTATGCCAGTTTTCTGGCGTAGAAATGTGGCAAGTGGGTCCACGGGCAACATTTGCTGCATATTTTTCGTCAAATTTTGTGACACTTGGTGGGCCTTGCCACTTTTAGAAATGGAGTAAAAAGCGGGTCAGGATTTCAGATTAAAAAACCTTTGCTGCGCTTCCTGGTTGCTTCCTGAAACACCCTACATTTGGCCCTTACCTTTTGCCTGGGCATACAGGTCTAAAAGTGCACCTTTGAGGCATTTGAGGACCAATATGTTGATTTATGCAGCTTGTGCTGACAACTGTAGAGGCTGTGGGGTGAAATAATAAATGGAACCCCTGAGAAGCAGGGCGTACATAGAAATCATTGGACCCCATAGCAAGAATCTGAATTATGACCCCCATGCCCTGCTCCTAGCCCCTCCCACTACATTGGTTGCTCCCTGGCCACGACCCCTTTCCACCCGCAAAGAAGAAATACAAAGTACCATAAATTACCTAATCAAACCATTTAGGGATAATAAAATACATAGAATGCAGGCTATTTGCAGAGCTGATCAGAGCAAGCACACGGCATCAGTTCACATAAGACATCACTCTCCTGCCTGTGCCTACTCGGCTAAAGCCTGATATAACCCATGTATGCTAGGCTTTAGCAGAGCTACGCTGCTATAGGCAGCAGCCGCAGGAGAATTCATACACAAGCGGCCGCAGGAGAATCCGTACACAAGTACACAAAAATGTATGGGAGTAGGATTTCTAAAGCACAATAGGTACACTTTAAACTTACAGCGCTGGCAGTCACCCCGAACTGTGCCTGTTGTTTGCTCTGCTGCTATGTGTGACCCCATAGTTCGCCCCCCTTATAACCTTTGTGACCCCATAGTTCGCCCCCCCTTATAACCTTTGCTGCGCTTCCTGGTTGCTTCCTGAAACACCCTACATTTGGCCCTTACCTTTTGCCTGGGCATACAGGTCTAAAAGTGCACCTTTGAGGCATTTGAGGACCAATATGTTGATTTATGCAGCTTGTGCTGACAACTGTAGAGGCTGTGGGGTGAAATAATAAATGGAACCCCTGAGAAGCAGGGCGTACATAGAAATCATTGGACCCCATAGCAAGAATCTGAATTATGACCCCCATGCCCTGCTCCTAGCCCCTCCCACTACATTGGTTGCTCCCTGGCCACGACCCCTTTCCACCCGCAAAGAAGAAATACAAAGTACCATAAATTACCTAATCAAACCATTTAGGGATAATAAAATACATAGAATGCAGGCTATTTGCAGAGCTGATCAGAGCAAGCACACGGCATCAGTTCACATAAGACATCACTCTCCTGCCTGTGCCTACTCGGCTAAAGCCTGATATAACCCATGTATGCTAGGCTTTAGCAGAGCTACGCTGCTATAGGCAGCGGCCGCAGGAGAATTCATACACAAGCGGCCGCAGGAGAATCCGTACACAAGTACACAAAAATGTATGGGAGTAGGATTTCTAAAGCACAATAGGTACACTTTAAACTTACAGCGCTGGCAGTCACCCCGAACTGTGCCTGTTGTTTGCTCTGCTGCTATGTGTGACCCCATAGTTCGCCCCCCTTATAAAATGTACTAATGTCACAATACCCCCCTATAACCAGTACCAGTGCCACCATAGCCCCCCTTATGAACTGCACCAATGCCAACATCGACCCCTTTATGAACTGCACCAATGCCACCATAGCCTCCCTTATGAACTGCACCAGTGTCACTGTAGCCCTCCATATGAACTGTAAGAGAGTCACCATATCCTCCCTTATGATTCATACCTTGAACTATCTGCTCTGCTATGCTGCTTATGTGTGCCAACCTAGCCTCCCTCACAAACTGTGCCTTCTGATACTTATTGTGTAAATAGTGTGGATCCCCTGGGCCCAACTCATTAACTTTTTATTTGAAAGAAACGCCAACGCACAGTGAACACTGCTGCTGTCTTACTGTGTGCACTGTGGCTTGCTGGTCACTGTGCAGCAGAGAGGCAAGCAGGACAGATCTTCACACACACTAGATGACTGACTGGTGTCTGGAGCCTGGAGGTTGATGCTGATCATGGCAATCAGGTCAGTTCAGAGCAGCATCCCATGTTTCATTGCTAGGCACGCTGCGAGGCTAACCACTCAGCAGCAGGCTCTGCATTGCTAAATTGGTAAATCAACCAGTGCCTGGCAGACAAGGCTGTGGGTGGGCACAGTGACTGTGGGTGGGACATGGATTGTCTAAGGGGAGGGGACCCCGTCCCCCTCCTAGGCCGAGAAAAAGGGAAGCAGGGAGCCAGTAAGCAGGGCCCCATCCAGGGACTGGGGTTGGAAGCAGCCATTTTTATTTAGCCTTACATACACAGCTGGGCCACTTTCCCCAAAGGCCCCATAGTTGCTGCGTGGTCTGCCTCTATTAAGGGTACACCACTGCTGAGAGGTGTCCTTCCTCAATTTGGAAACTCTGCCCATCAAGGTATTAGGAAGGGGGGGGGGGTGGAGAGAGAATTTTGATGCCATGGTTATTTTGCAGAAATTCCACTAATATGGCATTTCAGTGCCCAGTATGCTGTGGCCAGTTCGTCCTGGGTCCTAGGTTCCAAACTGCATGGAGTTTGTATGTTCTCTCCATGTTTGCATGGGTTTCCTCTGGATACTCCAGTTTTCTCACACACTTCAAAGATATACTGATAGGGAACTTAGATTGTAAGTTCAATTGTGGACAGCAAGAAATTACAATGTCTGTAAAGCATTGTGGAATATGTCAGCGCTAAAGTGAGCAAAATAAATTAATAAAAAAAATTCGGCTTTTGGGGTTCAGATTTTGTTGGAATGTTTTTTTGTGTGCTACATCACATTTGTAGAAAGCCTGAGGTACTCGTACAGTGAAAACCCCCAATAAGTGACCCCATTTTGAAAACGACACTCCTCAAGTTATTTATCAACAGTATTTTAACACAACAGGCGTTTTGCAGAAATTAATGAGCAGGTGACCATGCAAAATGAAAATTGCAAGTTTTCCACAGGAGCATTATATACTGGCACAACCAGGGGAGATTATATACTGGCAATACAGGTGAGCAGGTGACCATGCAAAATGAAAATTGCAAGTTTTCCACTGATATGGCATTTTAGTCTCCAATATGCGGCCAGAGCTGGGCACATAGGTCACAGACTTCTAGGCCTGAAGGCTATCAGGCAGTAGCAGGCACAAGAGTTTGCAAAGACGTCACCATGACCTCCTGCGCCGGGTCTGGTATGGTCATCGCACCAGACCTGGCACAGGAGCAGCAATGTCATGGGGACCACCTGGGATATGGCAATTCAGGCCACAGATTGGAAGAGGTCTGTGCCCTGCAGTGCAGATGACAGTGGGGAACAGCAGTAAGGTAAGGTTTTTTTTTTTTCTACTAAACAAAGGCTCTACTGGAAGCACCAAGGTAGGGACCTTATATACTGATACCAGGAGCAGAACTACATGGGAGCATTATATACTAGCAATACAGGAGGCATTATATACTGACTGTACAGGGGGGCAGCATTATATACTGGCACTACAATCAGTGCTTTATATATTAGCACTACAAGGGGCATTATATACTGGCTGTACAGGGGGGAGCATTATATACTGTCTGTGTATTGAGATATTATATACTGGCACTATAGGGGGATGAATGAGCATCATATACTAGAGCTAAAGCGAGCATTGTATATATATATATATATATATATATATATATATATAGAAAAAGCAAAAACAATCAGCAGCACTCTATAAGATGCCGGGTGCAAATCCACCAATGTTCCTGGACACAGAACAACACCAATAGAAATGACGAAAAACGGGCAGCACTCCGGACTTGTGGAAATTCAGTGATGTTTATTCAGTGCAATGCAGCATTTCAGCCCTCACAATGGAGCCTTTGTCAAGCTTGACAAAGGCTCCATTGTGAGGGCTGAAATGCTGCATTGCACTGAATAAACATCACTGAATTTCCACAAGTCCGGAGTGCTGCCCGTTTTTCGTCATTTCTATATATATATATATATATAGTAGTATTGTAGGAAGGTACAAGGGGTCGTCATTGATGGTAGGTATGTGTCACCGAGGTTCCTGGCCTCGGTGAAGTAAGAGCCAGTTTTTTCATGTGTCAGCGGCAGCTAATGCTGATTGACACTTAGCTATTTAGTATGGCTGTAAATAGCTGATCCAGGACAGCTATTACTGGGAGTAGTCAAAGTGCTTGGTGGGTGAATACTCCCCACGTGCCAGGCCAGGTCTTGGCAGGCTTATAAAAAACAGCCAGCACTGTCAGGTGGTGTGGATTACCTCCCTCTGACAGTGGAGCTCTGGAGATCTCTGTGCTGAGGTCTGAAGACAGTGTGTCAAGCGAGCAGGCCGCCTTAAAGCCTGCAAGTGGACTTTCTGAGGCTGAGCATTCAGCTGGGTGTGAACTGACACCCAGGATACCAGGTGAACTTTATTTAGATTTTCTGTGTGTGAACAAGCACCAAGCCTGAAAAGTGACTATTGTGTTATATTATAAGCGTGAATAAACACTGAAGAGGGATTACCAACCTGGTCCTTTGCCTCTATACTGCATCCGCAAACCTGCCTACCAAAGCCAATAAGATGGAGGGTATTGCCCAATTGGCTCAGGATAGAGATGAGCGAATTTCTCAAAAATTCGATTCACCCGTTCGCCAAATTTTTACAACAAATTTGGTTCGATACGAATTTATTCGTGGATAATCGAGTTAAAAATTACTGGCTGCAGAGAGCCTTTATAGTGGTGAAGTAAACTGTGCCTTGAAGTAACACGCATAGGGAGTCTGCTGTGGTAGTGAAACAATACTGTGAATCGGTATGACATGCAGATGACAGGCATCGCTCTTAGAATAACTACACACCTCACTTATTTGGGCAGTTACGAGGCCAAAACTGACCAAATAACTCAATGTGAAATCAGCCTTACAGGTCAAAGTTAGCGTCAAGAAGAAGCGCACTCTTTTTACACCATTGGCAGCTGATTCCACATAGATTTCTACAGAACCTGTTCTATTAAACGCTTATACAAGTAGTGCCCCCCAACAGAGTGGAGAGGGTTCACAAGAGAACAGTCGGCACTCCGCTTAACTGGTGCGCGGTGCGCGTGTCCAGGGTCGGCGTCCCGCTTACATATACAAAGAGAAGACCGACACTCGCAGGATGGATGCAATTCTGTGTATTGCCACATCAGAAGAAAAGTGACGCGTTTCGACTCTACAATCCCTATTGGAGAAAGACTCGATTGTAGAGTCGAAACGCGTCACTTTTCTTCTGATGTGGCAATAAACAGAATTGCATTCATCCTGCGAGAGTGGAGAGGGTGCCAGCAGTAAGTTTGTGTTGACGTCACTGATTATTTTGCCCTTCCTCTGATCCGTCAGAGCAATAACCCCCCAAAAAAGGATCCTGTCTGTGGAGCATCCGCCTTCACTCGGTCAGTATTGCTATAGCCAAAATAAACAGGAGTGGATCCAAAACAGAGATGACACATGAATGGAATATTTGCATGTCTCTTGTGTTTTGTACCCACTCCTGCTTTTGGCTACCAAATCATAAGCCCATTCTAATGCAAAATAGGGACCAGGTCATGCAGGCCTTACAGCTGTTACATAGACAGGATCCGATGTGCGTCTCATTTTTCCTTCCTTCTGATGATGTCAGCCAGGCCGAAAGGCAAAATAGTGGCCCAATCATGAAGTGGGGAGGGTGAGAACAGCATGAGAAGTCCACAAAGTGGACCTATGACATAGTAGTGAGGTGGAAGCAGCATGAGGTGACCACAGAGTTGCCCAATGACAGAGTCTTGAGGTGGCAGCAGCATCAGAAGGAGGCCACAGAGTGGCACAATGACAGTGTGGAGGTGGCAGCAGCATCAGGAGGCCAAAGAGTGGCACAATAACAGAATGTGGAAGTGGCGGCAGCAGCAGCATTAGGAGGAGGCCACAGGGTGGCACAATGACAATGTGGAGGTGGCTGCAGCGTTAGGAAGCCACAGAGTAACACAATGACAGAGTGTGGAAGTGACAACAGCAGCAGCATCAGGAGGAGGCCACAGGGTGGCACAAGCATCAGGAGACCACAGAGTGGCAAGGTGACACAGTGTGGAGGTGGCAGTAGCATCAGGAGACCACAGAGTGGCAAGGTGACATAGTGTTGAGGTGGCAGCAGCATCAGGAAACCACAGAGCGGCAAGGTGACATAGTGTGGAGGTGGCAGCTGCATCAGTAGACCACAGAGTGGCAAGGTGACATAGTGTGGAGGTGGCAGTAGCATCAGGAGACCACAGAGTGGCAAGGTGACATAGTGTAGAGATGGCAGCAGGATCAGGAGACCACAGAGTGGCAAGGTGACATAGTGTGGAGGTGGCAGGAGCATCAGGAGACCACAGAGTGGCAAGGTAACATAGTGTGGAGGTGGCAGCAGCATCAGGAGACCACAGATTAGCAAGGTGACATAGTGTGGAGGTGGCAGCAACATCAGGACAGAACAGAGTGGCAAGGTGACATAGTGTAAAGGAGGTAGCAGCATCGGGGGACCACAGAGTAGCAAGGTGACATAGTGTGGAGGTGGCAGCAGCATCAATAGACCACAGAGTGACCCGGTGACAGAGTGGGGAGTTGGGTGGCAATACCAGCTGAAGATGGTGGGTGAAAGAAGGAACACTTGGCATCGGATGTGTGGCATCAGTTGGGTGACAGCATCAGAATAGCAGCTAAAGCAGGTATCCAAAAGAAACTGGTCTATTTTGTTAAATTGTTGGTGTGGCACCATGGATGATCTAGTCTGATGCATCAGGCATTGGTGGGTGGAAATCCTGGCTGATCCACGCCTGATTCATCTTGACAAAGGTCAGTCTCTCCATATTTTGGGTGGACAGATGAGTTCTTTTTGGGGTAACTATGGCCCCCGCCGCACTAAACACCTGATCTGATGCCACACTACTAGCCAGGCAGGACAGCTTTTCCAAAACAAACTCAGCCAGTTGAGGCCACAAATCCAGTTTGGCTGCCCAGTAGTCCAGCAGATCTTCAATGTGGGGTGGCAGGGTGCTGTCCAAGTATGCCATCACCTGCTGGTTGAGATCCTGCTCCAGGTCTAGCTGCTGCTGCTGCTGGTTAGTAGTTTCTTCACTAGGTGGGTGAAGAAAGCTGCTCATCAGCGACACTAGACTCAAGTTGCTGCTGATGATGCTAGAACTGCCCCTACCCCCTCACCCTGCCACAGCAGCCATGGCAGAGGAACGTGAGCGCAGAGGGCCGCCTCGGTCAGACCTGCGAGAGGATGGACGATGGTGCAGATAGGCAGCGGCCAACAGACTACATAGGATGTCTCTATAGTAGTTCAGTTATTCCTCCCTCTCAGCGGGTGTAAAAAAGGCCCCCATTTTGGACTGGTAGCGAGGGTCCATCAAGGTGAAGATCCAGAAATCATCCCTCTGCCGAATGGTGACAATTCGTCTGTCGCTTTGAGCATGCCTCAGGCCATTTGTGCAAGTGACTAGGAGGGACTCCCTGCCTCCATCTCCACTGCATACTGCCACAGTGGGTCTGGGACCTCTGCCTCGTCTTCTTCATCGCCCTGTAGCTCCTCTGGCTGCTCCTGCTCCTCCCCTCCTGTCACCTGTGTAGAAAAACCACCCATTTCAATACACATTGCTTGTGCTCTAATGTCCTCCTCCTCCAGTTCATCCCCCACATGGCTCATGTGGCCGTGAGATCTAGGTGTCATGTCTCCAGTCCCCTGACCAGCCAGATTTACCAGCATCTGTTCCAGGACATGAAGCAGTGGAATTACGTTGTTCATCCTGTAGTCCTGGCGACTGTTACATCACAGGGATGGCTGGCTGCTGATTGGCTGCATGCATGGCATTGTGGGTGATCCTTTGTTCCCAGAGTTCCTTGCTCCATGTCCTAACATGTGCAGCAGCCCTTTTAGGGAAAAATGTAATTCGTTACCTTGAAGCGTGAGGAAATATGGATTCGGTGCGAATTGCACTTTGTCAACTTCGATTCGCTCATCTCTAGTTCAGGATCTAACGAAGAGATTGTAGCAGCAAGAGTTCCATCAGACCACTACTCCCATTGTTACATTTCTGTCACCAGTAGAACCTAAGGATAAGCTCCCTGGCCACTTCTCTGGTGACCGCAAAAATGTTGTAACCTTCCGTGAGAGCTGTAAACATTATTTTCATCTTTAGGCCTTGCTCATTGGGTATGGAAGCTCAGAGAGTATGCATCATTATATTGCTGCTTCAGTGGGACCTTCAGAAGTGGGCATTTTTGCTATCGCTGAACTCTCCCTAATTATTTTCTGTTGACCTATTCTTTTCCGCTCTTGGTCTCCTGTATGATGAGCCAGACAGGGCGGCTTACGCAGAAAGTCAACTTCTTACCTTGCATCAGGGCAAATGACCTGTGGAAGTATATTTTTCTGAATTCCGTAAGTGGTGTACTGCCTCTGGCTGAAACGATCCGGCTCTTAGGTCACAGTTTAAGCTAGGTTTGGAGAGAATGAGATCTGCACACCCGTTTTAAACTTGGGTGCTCATAGAGGACCGTAGTCAACGTATATCTCAAAATAATCTATGGCACACCAAAGATTTAACTTGCAAAGTGGTGCTTTAATACATCTTGTATATCTTTACATAATCAATTGTCATCCAGATATAGAGACTAAATAAGTAGATTATTGGCCATATATGACTCTGTCATAGGGACTTTTTCATATTGCCAATAATCTACTTATTTAGTCTCTATATCTGGATGGCTACTGCAAATAGGTTAATTTGCTACTAATGGATTTATACCCATCCCTTAATATTAACTTTTTTATTTGATGTTTATAATTCAATAGCTGAAATGCTGCCCTGGATAGTGGGAGGAGAAGGCCCTTTTCCTCTGGGTTAGGAACTTACCAATTAAGTTCAAGAAGTCTAAGTGAGATGAAGCAACCCTCATCCTTGCATCCCAACAACTACCACCATTCTCGAAGGGAGAAATAGGCACATAATAAGGATGCGGAGGTCCAATTTAAAGGACTAGTACAAAGGACAGACAGTAAGTACAATTACAGCCACAGGCCTTACTGCTAGTGGAAAGGGTACATTGCCTCAGGTGCCCACTACACTTTTACCACATATTAGCTACCCATTGGAGGATTTAGACCCCACTGTGAAAATTGTACATATTGTGAATGTCCACCTTTTTGGTCGACTTGGAAAGTAGCTTGTATCTAATAGAGACAAACTCAGACTGAACCTTCATGCTGCTGGGTATCCCATTTTTAGATTTGGAAGTATTGTGTATATACTCTGGAGAGACTGAACTGAATGCTACCAGTGTCTCTGTTTATGAACTGCCTCAACTACTTCATAATTATGGAGTCCCTGTGTTCTTGGGAACTTTCAGTACAGTTCAGTACAGTTTTTTACCTTTCTTCAGATCTGTGTCTCCACACAATCCTCTGTGTCTGAGCTCTACTGGCAGTTCTTTCGTCCCCATGGCTCAGTTTTGCTTTAATATGCATTGTCAGCTTTGAGGCCTTATATAAACAGGGGTGTGTATTTCTAAATCGTGTCCAATCTACTGAATTTCCCACAGGTGGACTCTAATTAACGTGTTGAAACATCTCAAAGATGATCAAGAGAAATGAGAGGCCCCCAGAGCTAAATTTAATGTGTCATAACAAAAGGTCTGAAAATTTTCTGTTTTTACTTTGTCATTATGGGGTATTGAGTTCAGACTAATGGGGAAAAAAACATGATTTTTTAAATTCTAGCACAAGACCTGCAACATAACAAAATGTGAAAAAAACGAGATTTGTTTTAATCAGTACATATGATCCCTTCCTGCTTTTAGCTTGTGGATCAATGAGAAGGCTTCAGTATCTTTGACTTTAGGAGTAGTGTTGATTGCGAATTTTCGTAATGCAAATTTTCGTAATCCAAATTTTCAATTGCCGAGTAAAAACATGATTCCTCCCTGCTTCTTGCTTGTGGGCCAATGAGTCATTGGCCCACAAGCAACTTAAGCAGGGAGGAATCATGACTTTAGATGGGAAAAATTACAAATATTCTAAAAAACGAATATATAGCACTATATCGAATATATTAGTTTTTCGAATATTCGTAATATTCTAATACAAGAATATATAGCAATATAGCGAATATTCGGAAAAAAAACAAATATAGAGAAATTTAGCTAATATAGTTCTATAATCTTCATTGTCTAATAATTTTTTCTCATCTAAAGTTCAGATTGGAAAAAACTTACAACTATAAAAAAAAAAGATTAAAGCACTATACTAGCCAAATTGCTCTACATATGTTTTTGTTTTTTTCGAATATTCGCTATATTGCTATATATTCTTGTTTTAGAATATTACGAATATTCGAAAAAACAAATATATTCTAAAACAAGAATATATAGCAATATAGTGAATATTTAAAAAAAAACTAATATAGAGCAATTTAGCTAATATAGTGCTATAATCTTCTTTGTCTAATAGTTGTAATTTTTTTCTCATCTGAAGTTCAGATTGAAACTATTTAATAAAAAGACTATAGCACTATATTAGCTAAATTTGTTTTTTTCGAATATTTGCTATATTGCTATATATTCTTGTTTTAGAATATTACGAATATTCGAAAAAACTAATATATTCGATATAGTGCTATATATTAGTTTTTTAGAATATTCGTAATTTTTCCCATCTAAAGTCATGATTCCTCCCTGCTTAAGTTGCTTTTGGGCCAATGACTCATTGGCCCACAAGCAAGAAGCAGGGAGGAATCATGTTTTTACTCAGCAATTGAAAAATTTCGCAATACGAAAATTCCCATTACAAAAATTAGCATTACGAAAATTCGTATTTTTGCATATTATGCGATCATTACCTTGCCGATTTTTCAAGTAAAAAAATTGTAGAATATAACGAATATTCAAATTTGCGAATATTCGATGAATATTCTACAAAATATTTGCAAAATATTGCGAATTCGAATATATGACCCCTGCAGCTCATCACTATTCCTGAATGCACGGTAGAAGACATGGCTTAGTGCAAAATTCATTATAAAAAGTGAGAGGGTCTGAAGACTTTCCGAATGCAATGTAGAAGACATGGCTTAGAGAAAAATTATTTAGACCTATAAAAAATATTTTTTCAAACTTAATGATTCTTAGGAAATGGAACACAATGGCAAAATATATGTCGTTACAGTTTTATGAATATTCAAAAATCCATCAACCAGTGGTCACAAAGTAATTAAAGTAATTAGAAAATCATGAACCCACTGCACTTGTATTTGTATCTGCATCGTGGCAGACATAACATTTTTTTAAAAGGCAAGTAGACTTGAATTGCACTGCTAAAATAAATATATACAGTATGTATGGTAAAATATCAGACTCCATATATAAATTATGTAAAGTGCTCTCATAAAATGTGTGTGTGATGTGAATATACCCACATCACTTTATAGAATTACTTTAGATGCAGCTAGTAAGGATAATATAGGCAATGTAACATACACAACTGGTATAAACATCTGACGATATTGTATAAAGAATGAGCATGTTATAGCTGTTATAGTGTTTCCAAGAGTATTCAGTGTCTTGTAAAAGTTCCATACAATAGTTTTATTCTTTGATTTAATTATCACGGTCCCAGTTCACCCTGTTGATATGTTCATTTATTTTCCGTGATATGAAGTATGCGTAATAACCACAATAATGCTGATTTATTTGATATCCAGATGGGCAGTGTAAGTTCCTGCAAATTGGCTGAGGTTGGTTTAGGACAGAGGTATTTCATTCATCAAATTAATGGAAAAAACTGAGATTTGACACATTCCATTTTATTAGGGTTTCAAGTGGAAAGTATCAAGTCAGATGGTGGTGCGCAGAGAACAAAATACAGAAAAATATAGACAAATGTAAATGGTCATTTGTTACAATGTTTGTTTGTACTCTACAAGTTGTAGGCAAATTTATTTGCCGTATTTGTGGGAGGGGAGGCAGGTAACAGCGCTATTTAGGGCCATCCTTGGGCCCTAGGAGACGTCAGCATGCCGGCTTTTCACTTCTAGGTCAGCGTGTTTGGCTGTCTCGGCAGAGTTCGTGGCATCACACATCAGCGGCGGTTCAAGTGCGTGGCGAGAGGGGAGCGCTTTTCCACCTCTAGGGACCAACAGCTGACCTGGTAGGATCGGGGATGGGGGGGGGCTTACGTTCATAACGCCAATGCTAGTGGCAAGATGTTGTTGCAGGCGGTGACGGTCCCGGCATTGTGCGGCGGCGGCTGTGGTCTGTGCTCGTGGGGCGTCTTGCGCTCCCTGGTGCGGTGCCTTCCGTGTTGTGCCCTACTTTGTGTTTCCCGGCAGTGGGGGATCCGCAATGAATGTGTGATATATCACATAACATTTCTAAAAAATAAAAATAAAAAAAATTGTCCTTAACTGGGCTTTGTTTTTCTTCTATACGCATGGGGCCCTTCATTACCCACTGTGCGATCCTACAACACTGTGTTTTTCAAACAGCACTACTCTACTCTCTATAATACTGAACTGGGCGTCTCATCGCCAGTCATATTCCTTAAAATCAGGGCAGCCTCTCCATAACCGTAGCAATCCTACAGGTACTACAGACCAAGCATGTTGAAACTAACTAGCACTCGCGCTCCTCATTTTCCTCTCTGTCGCTTATTTCATTAATCAATTAGCCGACTCCACTCGTGGTGAGTACAATAATCATGTTGTACCAATTATGGAATCATGCCATTTTGTTATTGTGGAACTTGCATCTGTAGTGTCCCACTAGGTAGGGGTGGGCACTACACAAGGGTCAATTGGGTCACGTGTTACTCCTACTCCTAAGGGACAGTAATATTATATGTAACCATGCATTTTAATGTATTTTCTATGTGCTTTTGTGTGTATTGTTCCCCTGTGACATGCATAGCTGGCCTATGAGGGTGTAGTTAGGCATCCTAGACACTAGAGGGAGATAGAGAGCCTCTAGTATAAATGTTTAGGCCCAGACAGGGAGGAGTTAGTCTGTAGTCAGGAGTCTGTGGACACAGAAGTGAGAGGGCATCTTAGCCAGAGATATGCTGAGGGCCTCCTCCTGACATGCAGCTAGATAGTCCAGGCTTCTAGTTGCCACCAGGAAGCTAGTGAAAGATTATAGCCTGCCTGAAGTATCATTGAGCCCATGATAGCACAAGAAGAATCTACCCCAGTAGAAGAGATGTTCCTCCTGGGAGAAACCTGCAGTACCCTCAAGCCAAGCAGAGCCAGTGTATCCAGCTAGACGCAAGTAAGCTGAAGGGCTGAGGTAACATTAAGTGAATGCAAGGATAAATACGGGAGGAAGATTATTTGCCAAGGATAAAAGCCAGCATTTAGGCATCCGGGCCTTGGGATAAAAGCCAGTCAGAAGTTCTAGGAACAGTGTACGCTATTTCTGAGGAGAAGGTACAACCTGGTCTGAGTGTGTATTATTATTGCCCTCCGAGTATCTTGCAAGGAATATACCTGCCATTGTTGATGTAAGCCTGCTTGTGAAACACTTGATGCAAGGGACTGTATTATCAGCTTATTGTACAAAGTTGAACTGTTGTTCCAAGTAAAGCAAAGTCTGGTTCACCATACCATCTGTGTACCTCAATTACTACAACTATAAATCTGTGTGCCACCGTTACAGGCACTGGCGTCACGATTCTTAAAGGGACCTTGCCTCAGGCACTCAAAACACCTGCAACATCCAGGGCACCTCATCCACCATCAGGCCTGGTCTCTACATACAGAGTGTGCCCCAGAGGAACTTTGTGTCAGCCTCTCCTTCACTGTCGCATGCCTGCCCAGGGTCTCCTATGAACAGTGAGTAACCCTTGATTGCCCATAACCGTGACCTCACTTCGCAATACCCTGCAGGTCTGGCGTGCTGCATAAATTGGCGTCACAAACAGGATACGATCATTCCTGCGCCATTGTTGGAATACAAAAACTGTGTGCCATTGCATGCCCAAAAAAGTGATTAAGCCCTATTGGCTTATTGAAAAATTGCTGGGCTAAAGAACTGTACTAATTTGTGGTGTGAAGATTATATTGCACAGACTATTTTGCTGCTTATTTAGCCACCGCTTGCTGTCAGTGAATAGACAGCGCTTGCTTAAAGATGGCCGCCTAAACTGGCTGAAATTAATTGCTGCGTCATCTTTGTACATTGTTTGGCGGGAAAAATTGGCGCCTTCTGCTAGAAGAGCGGGAAATGCTGTATGTCCGCGTCTACGAATATACATGTCTGCAAAAATGGACTCCGCCTCCCCCATGTTGGAGTACCCGGGGGGCGGCCTCCCGGAGCAGTGGAAGGTCGCAGGCGAGATACTGGGTGCCGCCCTGTCGCTCTCCAGAGAAGGATCGAGCATGTTGAAGAGTGAGGACTGCTCTAATCTTACGTCGGCACCTGTTGGATTACAGATCGATCCTAATACTATGGAGCAAGAGGACGCTCCACCGGCCTACTCTCTGGGACCGGAGAGACCCACCTGCTTGTCGCCAAGGGCACAGCCTGAGCCCTACTACGGCTCATGGAGAGACTTTCACCGGCCCTTGATGCAGTGGTCGGCACTAATGGCAGAAGTAAGGGAGGCTGCAATTAAAAAGACTACCAGAACCAAAATTTATTACGAAGAATTGGCGAAGACCGTACATGAGCGCCACACTGACAACCAACCCCACCTAGAAAGGAGAATGGGGTTGGTAGTGGCCTTCAACAAGGCTCGAGGTTTCGGCTTCATCAAAGACTATACTACTGGCAGGGATCTCTATGTCAATCGTCGATCTGTCAAGCGGAGCTACCTCCCAGAGCATATGCATAACCTCCGCGAGGGAGAGGAAGTTGAGTTTACCCCTGCCGAGGGCCTGCGAGGCCCCTACGCCACCGCTATGACCCGTCCTAAAAAGAAATCAGAGGACTGGGAAGATGAAGAATTTACTGGCTGCGAGCGCGAACCGTAGCACTCTCCAGAACCGACCCACAACACCTTCCAGGAGCGGGGCTCCTTCATTGGCCCGAACGTATTCTGGCAACCAACTGTTGTGGAAAAGTGGGTGAGCCCGTATCCCTCACCTGAGCTTCCCCGCCGGGAAAAGACTATTAGGGAGCTGGAGAACTTGGAACGCTTCCACGCCGCGCTGGATGATATCCGCAAGGGAAGAAAGGCAGACGCGACATGCGAAACTGTAGCGGCTGCGCAGGACAAGCCAGCTCCTTCACCTGCGCCTGCGGTGACATCGGAAGACAGCGACGCAGAACCCGAGAGCCTGGATGATCAGATTGTCCGATTGGAGTTACAGCTGCGAGGCCTGCGCCAGCTTGCTACCGCCAGGATCCGGACTACGTCTAAGAAAGAGGAAAGTGGGGTTAAGGATTCGGACGTCTCTGGGTCTGAGGTAAGGGTAACTGTCCCTGCCAGCCGGCCCCTTATAGTGACTGCAGCCGCAGTAGGGCCCCCAAGAAAACTCACCTATGCCAGGAGCCGCCGCGTACCATCAGTAACCCCTGAGCCAACAGGGCCTCCCACTGTGATATTACCTGGACCTATGGAGCCTTCCATCTCATGTGCTTCCAGGTACAGCGATCCGTTTGCAGCACTAAGGCCACCAACTATAATCTCTCCTAGGCCTATGGGGCCAATACCAATTAGGGGTCCTTTCATGCTTCAACTGCCACCCAATACTGTTTTGTGGGCCCATCCGCATGTCGATTCTCACTACAGGCCCAACTTACAAATGGAACCAGGGAGTGCCACTAATGTACCAAGTGGATTTGATATACCCCTGTAAGTAGGCCTGCCCGGCCTTTATATTGCTTCTTTTTGTCAAGGGACCTTACTAAAGAGGACTTAACCCTTTAAGGACAGGAGTCCTTTGTTTTGACACCATTGAGCTTCTGCCAGTTCTCCACGGCCCAGTGGCAGTTGTAAGGCCACTGAGAATAATACATGCTCTGCTGCCATATTGTTAACAGGATCTCCTGCCTGCTTCAATTATTCTGCAAGCCAAGTTGTGCCTATTTTTGTTTGCACCTTAACTCTTTTAACCCCCTTTTCAGGTTGATTAAGGGATATTACAGCACTTATTTTATACGCCATTTTTTAATAATGTGGACTTTTTTTTATTGTGTTTTGACTTTTATATGCAACTTACGCTCCAACGAAATGTGCCCAGAGATGACTCTAGTGGATGTGAGCCTCTGAGATGCTGTTCTTCTGCCCTAAATTAATGGCTCTTTAAGTATATATCACTTGCTTTAACCTTTTACAAGACAAGGGTACGGACTCAATTTGTTTCTTGAGCCTCCAAGGACTTATTCTATTTTGCATTTTTCTATGGACTTCTGTGTTTTATTATGGACAATAGCACTTCAATTGTATTATGGACTATCCTGGTATATCTTGATACGCTGCACCAGGTCAGCGCCCCCTGTTCCCTTATATTATCCTGAGAGAAGAGAACGATGCCCCTTTTCACCGGATTTGTTCCTTAGCCAGCAGAACTGCCTGATATATATGTGTACATGCAAATGTAGATGTATGTTCCTGCTTTGCATTATTTTTGTCTTTCAGGTGCAGTCTCCAGCTGGGCAGGGCCCCTTTATGTTGCGCCGAGGACGGGCAATGTCGTAGCATGGGTGTATGTAGTGTCCCACTAGGTAGGGGTGGGCACTACACAAGGGTCAATTGGGTCACGTGTTACTCCTACTCCTAAGGGACAGTAATATTATATGTAACCATGCATTTTAATGTATTTTCTATTGCTTTTGTGTGTATTGTTCCCCCGTGACATGCATAGCTGGCCTATGAGGGTGTAGTTAGGCATCCTAGACACTAGAGGGAGATAGGGAGCCCCTAGTATAAATGTTCAGGCCCAGACAGGGAGGAATTAGTCTGTAGTCAGGAGTCTGTGGACACAGAAGTGAGAGGGCATCTTAGCCAGAGATATGCTGAGGGTCTCCTCCTGACATGCAGCTAGATAGTCCAGGCTTCTAGTTGCCACCAGGAGGCTAGTGAAGGATTATAGCCTGCCTGAAGTATCATTGAGCCCATGACAGCACAAGAAGAATCTACCTCAGCAGAAGAGATGTTCCTCCTGGGAGAAACCTGCAGTACCCACAAGCCAAGCAGAGCCAGTGTGTCCAGCTAAGACAAGTAAGCTGAGGGGCAGAAGAATCATTAAGTAAATACAAGCATAAATACTAGAGGAAGATTGTTACCAAGGATAAAAGCCAGCATTGAGGTATCCGGGCCTTGGGATAAAAGCCAGACAGGAGTTCTAAGGAACAGTGTACACTATATCTGAGGAGAGAGTACAGCCTAGTCTGAGTGTGGATTATTATTGCCCTCTGAGTATCTTGCAAAGATTATACCTTCCAGTATTGAAATTAGCCTGCTTGTGAAGCACTTGATGTAAGGGACCGTATTACCATCTTATTGTACAAAGTTGGACTGTTCTCCAGTAAAGCAAAGTTTGGTTCACCATACCATCTGTGTACCTCACTTATTACGAATCTTAAAGGGACCTTGCCCCAGGCACATAAAACACCTGCAACATCCAGGGCACCTCATCCACCACCAGGCCTGGTCCCTAAATACAGAGCGTGCCCCAGAGGACTACTGTGCCAGCCTCTCTTTCACTGTCGCATGTCTGCCCAGGGTTCGTCTTCAGAACTGTGAGTAACCCTCTCTTGCCCATAACCGTGACCTCACAATCGCAATACCCTGCAGGTCTGGCGTGCTGCACATCTATTTCATAAAAAAAAAAGAAGGAGGAGTTTCGGTGCTGAAGCACGGCGGCGGGTGATGTCTGATGTCGGCACAGCCAGGGGTCAGGTGCCGTGCTAAGGGAATGTTTGTAAAAAAAAAAACTGGGGGAAAAACAAAAAGCGTCCCAGAGGGTTAGGTGTGAATGTGTTTGCCGAGAATCTCGGATGGAAAAGGGGGAGTAGCATTGGCACCAGTATATTTTTATGTCTGGGAAGGATATAAAAAAAATAAAAATGTTTTTTTGTTTTTAATATATTGTTTGTGGGTTTTGTTTTCTTTTCACAGTATGGTTCACTCTGTCTATCAGCACAAGGAAGCGACATTCAGAATTTAGCAAATTAGGTGTGTATGGTTGCACGTACTTAGGGGGCGCATTCAGGGCGCTTTTTGACCGTTATTTGTAAGTTTTATTAGGTCCGTGGGTGTCGTCTTGGGTCAAGTTGGTGTCAGTTCGGTGCTACTGCTTGCCAGAGGGTAGGTATGCTCAGCATGGTCGAGTCACCGTAGGGGTGCACTAGCCTTCACTTAGGTTCAGTCGTGGTTGTTGGTTCAGGTAGATCCCACATATTAGATCTTACTGGTTGGCGTGGTGGTGATGGGTAGTGCTGGCACAAGTCGGGCGGTCACGTCTATAGACAATTATACGCAAGACCTGTCACGACTACAGGCACGATATTACGAAGTCTGTCACGACTACAGACACGAGGTTACCAGTCCTGTCACGACTACAGGCAAAATGTTACAAATCCTGTCATGACTACAGGCACGATATTACGAAGTCTGTCACAACGACAGGTACAAGGTTTTCGTAAGCCGGTCATGTCTACAGGCATTATGGTCACGACGGTCCGGTCAAGATTACAACATACAGCGCAGAAGCAATATTAGTCCTGAGAGGACTATAGCCATGTTTATTAGTTGATTGGTGGTGGGTATAGGCACGATTTTTGATATCCACATCATGGCTACTGGCACAGTTACGGTAGCTGGTCACGTTACAGGCACTAGGTGGCACGGGTTCATTAGAGATGTCAACAGTAGGGCTCTGGTTAAGGTCAGTTACTTTTTCATTTATGTCATTCATTTTGTTTTAGTTACACAATGTCACACGCCTCCGACATCGAGGGAACATCTTCGTTACATGGAAGTGTTGATCTTCAGTCCGAACAGGAAGCTGTTCGTTCATTGAGGTCTTGGACTATTCCTAAGTTGACGAGGGGGATACCTTTCCCAGCAACAGCTAGGAAAGTAGAACTTTTCCGCCTCTTCTCCTCAGAGACTGCAGGTCCCAGTCAGGAGATGGTGTCCATGAACACTATACAGACATCTCTTACCCAACTTCATGCAGTGATCCATTCAATGGCCACGTCTATTTCAGACATTCAGGCTAGGCTGCAGATGGTGGAGAATAGGGAGGTTTCGTCTAGCTTAGTGGTACAGACACTTCCAGTGGCCTTAAAGAGGACCTTTCACTACTGTACAAACTAAAAACTAACTATATCAGTGAGCAGAGCGGCGCCCAGCGGTCCCCCTGCACTTACTAGTATGTCTGGGCGCCGCTCCGTTCGCCCGGTATAGGCTCCGGTGTCTGCGCTCCCTCTGACTGATTTTTTGTATGAGGCGTGTCCCTTGCTGCAGCGCTGGCCAATCACAGCGCACAGCTCATAGCCTGGCTATAGCTGTGCGCTGCGATTGGCCAGCGCTGCAGCAAGGGACACGCCTCATACAAAAAATCAGTCCAGTACAACAGAGGGAGCGCAGACACCGGAGCCTATACCGGGCGAATGGAGCGGCGCCCAGACATACTAGTAAGTGCAGGGGGACCCCTGGGCGCCGCTCTGCCCACTGATATAGTTAGTTTTTAGTTTCTACAGCAGTGAAAGGTCCTCTTTAACATCACAAGCTAGGGTTGCTGCTGGGTCAGCTAATTTTCCCAACATAGCACCGTCACATTTTATTCCAGCTAACATCCGTGAGGGTAATGATGTTAATTTAGCTTCACTACTTATAGCAGCGCATGAGGTCCCCGACTATAAGACTATAGCCTGTGTGGAAGTTTCCATTATTCTCAAATCCAAAGATGTAAGACTTAATAGGAAGTTAAATGTTTCTGAATTCATTCTAGCATTTAGTCTATTTCGTGATGTTATCTGTTCAGTCAGCCCACATAGGAGGGAAGAGTTGGACCTTTATTTATATAAGGTGGTGAATTTAGGTCATAAATATGGGGGAACCTCTTTTTATGACTACCACCGTTCGTTTTCAGCTAAAGCAGCAGCTGCTCTTGCACAGTTCCGGCACATTACTGATTGGTCTAATATCGACACAGAGTTGTTTTGCCGCCACTTCAGGGGTCTTAAAGCCCATACAACTGAATGGTGTTCCAGTCTTAATTTACTGTCAGAAACGGCACAGACTAGGAATGTTCCAGGTCCAACACCTAACAATAGCAGGGTTGGTTCAGGGGTTGATAAATTGGGCCGGCCGATTAAGTATCTTGGTAGGTCACAAGTTTGTAATAATTTTAATTATACACCATGTCACTACAGTCAGTGTCACGGAAGGACAACCACACAGCATGACTAAGCGTGGGAGAGACACTGAACTACTTAAGTCCACTTGAGGGACCATCCTGAGCCCGGCTGAGTTCAGTATGTAGTTGACGGCTTAGAAAATAGTTTCCACATGGGTTTGGTTGCGTTACCTCAGTCATCTTATGAGTTTAGGAACCTTCTGTTGGCTCTCAAAGACCCAGGGTCAGTCTCAGAGCTGATTCAGACGGAGTTAAATAAGGGATATCTGATAGGACCATTGAGTCAGCCTCCCTTTGACTGTTGGAGGGAAAGCCCTGTGGGGGTTGTAACCGGAAAATTTTCGAATAATAAAAAGGCTAATATACGAGTTGTCAGCGCCACATTCTTTACTTATTCCTAGTCTGAACTCCTTGATACCATCAGAAGAGTTCTCTATGAAGTACTCTTCTGTTGATGAGGCTATCCAGATGATACTCCTTTTAGGTAAAGGCGCATGGTTGTCAAAAGCGGACGTTACAGAGGCGTTTAAGTTACTACCGTTACATCCTAAGTTATGGCAGTGGAACGGTATTAGGTGGGAAGGTCGATATTATTTTTCCAATAAGTTAACCTTCGGTTCAAAATCCAGTCCATGGTTATTTGACCAATTTGCTAAGGCCCTGCATAGCATTTTGGCTAGCAGGTTCCATGCCAATCATGTCATTCATTACCTGGATGACTTTTTTTTTAAATCAAATCTCTGTCACAAGCCCCTCAAGACCTGCATACGTTACTTTACGTGTTCAGGGAACTCAGGGTAACAGTGGCGCCTAATAAGGTGGAGGGCCCTAGCACTTAAATTAACTTTTTGGGTTTGCAGCTAGATACAGTAAAGATGCAGGCTAGTCTTCCGCAAGATAAGTTGTGCAGGATCAGAGATGTGGTACACAGGTTAGTACATGTTTGGGTCACCTCGAGGGCAAATCTCCAACCCCTCCTGAGCATGATGAATTTTGCGATGCGTATTATTCCTCAAGGGAGGACATTTATATCTAGGCTACTGAAGCTGCTTTCTTCAGCCCCAGATCAAGACAGTTCAGTGTATCTAGATCAACAAGCTATAGCTGATTTACTCATGTGGGACACCTTTTTAGCACAGTGGAATGGTATTTGGTTATTTGTTCCTACAGTGTCAAAGCAGTCCCCCTGTGTCTATACAGATGCAGCATCATCAGTGGGGTTTGCTGCCATATATGGGAAACATTAGTTAATGAGTCCTTGGCCACCTGAGGTAGCAAACATTCCGGGTTTTAGTCAGTCGTCTCCGTTATTCGAGATCTACCCCATAGTGGGGGAGGCACAGGCCTGGTGTAGGCAGTGGAGAAATCGTTCAGTCTTGTTTTGGACAGATAATACTGTTACTGTAGACATCCTTATGAAGGGGAGATCAGGTTCCATAGAAATCATGTTGTTTGTTAGAAGGTTTGTTTGGCTGGCACTACATCATGGGTTTAATTTCGTGTGTCCACATATTAGTGGTGATAAGAATGTTGCAGCAGATGCTCTTTTTCGGCTAAACTTTGAGCTCTTCTTCCAGGTATTCCCAGAAGCAGACTCCTTGCCGACACCAACACCTCATCACAATCTACTGGTGATGGATTAGCGTTGCACCTCGCCGCGGCCAAGAGTCTGGTTGTTAAGTCATTATCCAGCAACACGATAAAAGCATATAAGACTGCTTGGGGGTTGCTTAATGAGTTTAGGGTAATGTACCCACCTGGCGGCACGGGGCACATATCCTATTTAATGGCTTTTGTAGCTTTTTGCCACTCTGGCCTTAAGCTAGCACATAGTACTATTAAGGTATACCTTGCTGGCATACAGCATTACTACTATGTTCAACACCCTGATCAGCCGTCTCTTTTTTCAGCGCATCCCATCAAAGCATTGTTAAGAGGAATTCAGAAAGTGACGGCCAAGAGTCAGCCTACTCATCAGCCAGTGTCAGGGCAGCTGTTTAGGTCATTATCTGACTTGTTGCAAAACGAACCCTACTGTTAGTTTGTTGATTAAAACAGCTATGTATTTGAGTTTCTACGGGTTCCTTAGGCCAAGTGAATTTACCCGTTCAGCATCACAGAAAGCTTTCTTACGGAAAGGTCAGCTCGTGTGGTGGAACTCATGTTATATTTTAACCTTGGATTCGTTAAAAACTTCTCAGCCTGGGGAATTAGTAGAGGTAAAATACTTTGCCACAGGTAACAATTGGTGCCCGGTCAGGGTCTTTCATGAGTGTCTAGCGTTAGTCAGGGGTGCTCCTGATGAGTCGCCGTTGTTAGCCTTAAATGGCACCCCCCTTAGTACTTCGACCTTCATGAGGTACATTTGCATTTTGTTAGTCAATATGGGGGTGAATCTGATTTCGATATCTGGCCACTCTTTCAGAATTGGAGCGGCGTCCGCTGCTTCAAGAAATAACATCCCGGTGCATGTCATTAAGAGGTTGGGTAGGTGAAAATCATCCTGTTATGTACGATATATTCCAGATCTGCATCATGAAATGTATGGCTAGGGTGAGGTAGGTCAGGTACGTTTCTGATAGCCGATCTGACCACAAGTTTGGGGAGGCTTGTTAACGGCGTTATTTAGGGCCGTCCTTGGACCCTAGGAGACGTCAGCACGCCGGCTTTTTAGCCACCCACCCACACCATCTTATGGTTATTTCATATTAGGGTAACCCCCTTTAGGTTGCCCTACTATTACAGCAGTTATGGCATAACTCAACTGCTAGGCAAAAATATGGTGAGGTAGGTCAGGTATGTTTCTGATAGCCGATCCGACCACAAACAGAATGACATGATTTATCTAACTCACAAACATAATACATAAAGGGCGTTTAAAATGCAGTGGTCCCTAAAGGAGAACCTGTCCACTCCAAACCACCCCCTAAACTAGAGTTAGCGGTGTATAATGTATTACTGTAAGTGATGCTGAGCCCGGTTATGTAATTTTTATCTACATATTCACTTAAACCAGCAGTAAACCAGCAGTAAAATGCATTTAGAGGACTCCTCTTTGAGTCCTCTCAATTACGTGTGTGAGCACAGGAGTTCTCCCAATACATTTTACTGCTGGTTTGTCGGAGCACAGCGTCCGAATGCAAAGATACAAAAAAACAGGTTGCAGCATCACTTACAATATATACTTACTCTATTTGGGGGGTGTTTCAGAGCTGACAGATCCCTTTAAGTTGCAGTGATGGAAAAGATACACAATGATGACTTCAGCAGTCCGGTGCCTGACCAAGTAATTTTTTCCGATCCTTGTATGTATGGTCTTAAGTTACAATGGCCTCAGGTTACAATACCATCAAGTAACTTTTTTTGGGCTCAGTGGGAAACAGAAGAGTGGGAGTCACACAGAGATGATCAAAGTGAACCCTCATTTTTTTGGGGTCAGGTTTTGCCCCAGAGGGCAGAAGGGACTGGTGTTTGTTGTCTTCTTTCTGTCCTTTCAATGACTCAATTTCCCACTCTTTTCCCACACTTTTTTAGAGAGGTTCATAGGTTCTAATGTGTATGAAAAAAGCAGAAGAATATAGCAAGATGAGTAAAAGATATTTATTAAAAATGATCTGAGCGAACTCAATTTTTAATAATTATCAATTTTTTATAATTATCTTTTACACATTTCTTGGATTCATTGTCATGGCAGTGCCCTTTTATCCTGCTTTTTCACACACATTGAAAATTCAGACTAACTCAACAGAGATGCCTGCAGGTCGGGGCAGCAGCCACATACACCTGCTCATATTCCACCTTTCATTTTTCACAGCTCCTTTGAAAAGGGAAAAGTAGAATCTGATTGGTTGCTATGGGCAACTGAGTCAGTTTCCTTTGCACCAGTTTCATAGCTTTCCCCCATTGAGTAAAGAATTCATATCCCTTTGCGGTTGTAGACTGACAGGTCCTGTTACTGTACTGTGTGGGCACAGCATATACCCCTTTTTGAGTTTGTGATCTTTCCTAATACAAAAAATCCTGTTTCTAGATTCAGTCTGATGTAGTTTGAACCACTCCCCAGCTTGCAAGTAATCTTTATGTGTATGTGAATAATTGCATATTGAACTATTTAAAGTTATGAGCATCCTGACACTACAACAGAAACACAGCGTAAAGACAATCTGTCAACAGGAAATTCACTGGTAGACCAAACACAAAGCTTTGTAGGAGTAGCTCAGCTGAATGTAATGATACCTTTCACTCGGCAAGCTTTGTTCTGGAGAAAAAACAATGAGTAGGTCGTCGATGTATCTGCCGTACCACGCCAAACACCATCTGAACGGACAATCAACATTGTATATGCATCTCTCCTCGAAGTATGCCATTGTGAGGTTTGCCAAGGAGGGCGAAAATTTCGCCCCCATTGACTTTCCTTGTATCTGCAAATAATACATGTTATTGAACATGCAGTAGTTATGCGTGAGTAGGAAAGAAGTAACTTCGCAAATGTAGTCAATGAAGGTATTCGAATGACCAGTGTACCTGTGGAGGCTGAATTCCAAAGCCATGAGAGTCACTCCGTGGGGAATCGATGGATACAACGCTTCAAAATCAGCAGTAACCCACTTGAATTGTGGGTGCCAAACAAAATCATACATAGCACGTAACACATCTCCTGTGTCCTTGAGATATCCTGGTATTCGCTTAACCAAAGGTTGCAATATGTTGTCTAGCCAGTTTCCCATGCGTTCCATCAGGGACCTAATGCCCGATATGATGGGACGCAGTGGGGGGGGAACCAGCCCTCTGTTTACCTTCGGCAGAACGTGCATGATGGGGGTTATGGGTGCGTTCAAACAGAGGAAGCGGTATTGTGAATCATTAAAAAAGCCTAGGGTTAATCCTTTCTGTATAAGTGAGTTATACTCACATGTGTTTCCGCTTATGGATTCTTGTCAAGCTTTCTATATGGGGACGCATCACATAATATGTCCTCTACCTGTTTTTCATAGGTATTTTTGTCCAGAACCACGATGGATCCACCTTTGTCGGCCATTTTAATGACCTCTTCTGTCATTGTTTCCAATTCTACCAAGGCCTGTTTTAAAGGACTGGAGAGATTATTGGATCGTGGCTCAGACAAGATATTATTGTAAAGCCCTGTTAATTCTTTTTCAAGTAGGTCTTGAAAGGTGTCCATACCATTGGTTCTGGAAATTAAAGGATAGAAATGTGGGTTGTGTGTTTTGAAGCCCTTTCCTAATTCAATTGGTTCCACCCCACCTGATTCTGCATGGAGATCTGAGAGACAGTGAAGGGACAGTTGTTCATTATATGAAAGACCTGTGTATATATTATCATTAACTTGGCTTTGCATAGTAAGTGTATCTATTGGTACATCAGGTATATCATAAAAATGTCTGACTACTGTAAGATTTCTAATAAACGTATTAACGTCCAGAATGGTATTGAATAGATCAAAATCAGCTGACGGTGCATAATTCAGACCTAAAGATAGCACTTGTATTTGTTTGTCTGTCAGGTTGACTTCGGACAGATTGAGAACATCCAAGTCCTTATTACATGACTCGCTGCGTATCATTTCTTCTGGGTGCGGGTAGGCATTGCACATATTTTTCTTGTGCTTTCGTCCTGCACGTTTTCTTCATTTTTTGATAGCTTGCCGTCAATAGATTTCTCATTATTTTTATTTTTATTTCTCTTGTAGTAAGACGGCTTGGCTATAACATTATCACTAGCAGGTAAGCTGATATCATGCTGATAGGCTTGTAAGACATCCGTGCATTCTGTAGAGTCCAATTCAGACGAGAAACTAACTCTAGGGGTTCTCTGCGTCTTTCGCTGGTATTTGTTATAGTGTTTTAGTATGGACTTGGGAGTGGAGCAGAGGTTCTCCCTCCTGCCCCATTCATACACCTGATGTTGTGCATAGTCGTGCAGGTCTCGCTGAAATTTTGAGTGTTTGGTATTCATGATTTTGTCTTCCAGTTGTTTAACTGAAGCAGTAATTTTTTGTTCCATCTCAATATAGTCAGCTTCATCTTCATATTTAGTTAAGCCATCCTTGCACTGCTGAATTTCAGATTGCAATGATTGTAGCTTTTAATTTTCACAATCTGTGATGAGCGCCATTAATTCCAATGAACAATTGGACAAAATGCTGTTCCACTTGGTAACAAAGGTATCAGAGAATATAGTAGTAGGTATTTTTTTGATTCTTAATCCCCGTGGGATCATATGTTTCTCTGTATATTTGACAAGTGTCGTATAGTCCCACCATACACATGTTTCTTGTGACATTAGTTTCTCTAGATTGGTCATTTTGGTTTTCAGATTCCAGTCACGTCTTGCAGATAAGTCTTCCGTGGAAAAAACAGTATCCGCTTTGGATCGGCGATCAGATGCGGCCATGAAAGCCATATCGCAACAGGTAAGCGAGTAGTGTGAACAGTCCGCAATATTCAAAGTGGTGCATTCCTGCTCCACCTGTTTCTTCTTCCAGCCCCTCCCTCTCCTTCTTGATTAGGCTAGACAAGATGACTCTGACCATGCAGAAACCTGGCAGAAAGAGCAAAAGTGCCCTCGGCGCAATTAACTGCTCATTTGCATATTGATTAAAGTTACTTTTTCTACAGAAAGAAGCAATGGATCACTAAGTGAAATATATCATTACATTCTGCTGAGCTAGCCATACAAGGCGGCGTGCCTGGTTAAACAGTGAATTTCCTGAGGACAGACACCTTTTAAAGGGCTTTTCTTAATTGGAAAAGCCCTTGTCAGTTGAACGCTGTACCCAGTGGTCAGTGTAGTGAAATGCAGTTATAGAAACCAAGTGAAACTAGAAAAAAAATTCAGATGTCTATATATTGCCTCTACTGCGGCTGCTGCAGGATAAATGTAGTATTACAGGGTGCCCAAGCCCTTGTTGCACAATATTTTGTTTGCCATGAAACTCATGGCACTGCTAATGTTATATACCTAATAAAATGTCCATGTGGCTTGATGATAAAAGAACGGATCAGTAAACACAAATCGACTATTCGCAAAAAATATACCATATCATTTTCATAATCAGAATCATTCCATATCACAATTGAACTTCCAAATAATTGAACAGGTTCAACAACCTAGGAGAGGGGGAGATATCAAGAAATTGTTACTGAAAAGAAAGGCCTTCTGGATCCATATGCTGGGGTATTGAACAGGGATTACGAGATTATGTGTCTTGACTGGAGATGAGCAAATCAAATCCAATTAATGGAATTCGATCCGAATTTCAGGATAAATTCTATTTGCCGCTAAGACGAATTTCCTTGTGCTTTGTGGTAGTGAATCGATTTAACCTTAAAGGGAACCTGTCACCTGGATTTTGGGAATAGAGCTGAGGACATGGGCTGCTAGATTGCTGCTACCCAGTACCCATAGCTCTCTGTGCTTTTATCGTGTAAAAAAAAGATTTTATTTATATGTAAATGAGGCTACTAACGTTTCCGGGGCCCAGCCACGCCTACTGGGAAGGAACCCAGCACCGCCCTGCATCCTCTGAATCTCCTCCTTGCTCCCCGACGTCACAAAGCTAGAGCGCCGTAATCTTGTGATGCGCAAGCTAGCGCATGCGCAGTGTCGGCATAGTGTTCCTTCCCTGTGCTGGCATCAGCCTCAGGGAACGAACTGCGCATGCGCTGGCTCGCGCATCGCGAGATTACGGCGCTCTAGCTTTGTGATGTCGGGGAGTAAGGAGGAGATTCGGAGGATGCGGGGCGGTGCTAGGCTCTTTCACAGTGGGCGTGGCTGGGCTCAGAGACAGAGAACGCTGGACTCATCTCTGAAGCATGGAGGAGACAGGACTCATTTAAGGTGCATTTACATATCTATAAAAAAAAAAAATTACACAATAAAAGCACAGAGAACTATGAGGACTGGGTATTGAGGATGTGCTAGCGGCTATCTAGCAGCCCATGTCCTCAGCTCTATACCCAAAATCCTGGTGACAGGTTCCCTTTAATTAGTGTAAAAAAAACAAACAAACAAAAATTATACTTACCTCCTCCATTTGCTCGCGACGGGCCGGCTGCCGCCATCTTGATTGAAGATCTCGGCCAAAATCCCGTGTGTGGCTGGCGTGACAACATCATCTCGGGCCACATGAGGTTTTGCGCAAGATGGCAGCGGCCGGCCAGTCTCGAGCAAATGAAGGTGGTGAGTATGATTACATTATTTTTTCTATTAATTTTACACTGTATTATTACTCTCCAATGCCGCGATCATGTATTAATGTGGCATCTGAGGGGTACAATGATGGGGAGAGGCGCTTTCACAGCTCCCTGGCATTGTACTCGCTACTTACTGCATGTGAACGTTTGCATTGCTGCAATATACACTATGTAAACATAATGATGTATCCTTTATAGTAGCATGAGAATTATCTTGCTTCTATTTATCTGCTGATTATGGTTATTTTTTTCCTTTTGTTTTACTTTCTATTTTGTTAATTGTGTTTGTATATAGTATAAAAATGTGATTCGTGGCTTTTATACCATGAATATGACTATAAATAAGTCTCTACAGCTACAATACTGCAACACGCCAAAATCTGTTCAAATGCTAAATTATTTGATATCCCAATTCAATCAGCACACAATCTACAAGGGGCGTTCCCCACAAACAATCGTAACACAAATCCCAGCAAACACTCCTTTATATAATAAGGTATATTCTTTATTTCCAATGAAATAGATTAAAAGATTAGATCAAAAGATTACAGGACACATTTCGGCCCATCCAGCCTATATAAAAGCTTCTAGGTGTCACAAAAATTATTTTGGTAGTGCAAGTAAAAAATTGAGGCTTGTTATACGGTACCACCACGTGCACTAAATCACAAAAAGAGTGTCTGGTCATTAGGGTCTTTTCAGGCCTGGTCATGAAAAGGTTAAACATACAGAATTATAAATATATACGTCTAATTTTCACAGTTTTGTGCAGTGTTAAATAATATTTATGATCCTATCACTGTTACCAGTTGCTGGTGATATCACCCTTGGCTAGTTTTGTCCATTTTGTCACCCTGATTTTCTCCTTCAGGAAACTCTAGACTGTAGTGAAAAGCAGGAAGATGTCAAAAAACATGTGCTATAACTTTTCACGCCCAAAACATACTGAGAAAACAGACACTATGTCATGGCTCATGCAAGCTTTTGCACTAGGATATCAACAGCTCTCCGTCTGTCAGTAGTGCTCAACAAATTAGAGGTCTGCTGTTCTATAGTTCTCAGTCAGATGTCCTGTCAGCAGCTTTAGGTCAGACATCTGGGGAATAGAAACTCTTGGCCCAAGCAGAGGTGATGTAACACTCAAGGAGCATCGGTCGGATTATATTAAAAACCTATCATATTTATTCACGGCACAATGAAAAACTCTCTGAAACTGCATGAATCCCATGAGTTTACAGCACTAGATTATATCCTGAGCTCATCCATTGGCATGGAATGAAGCAAACTGCAGATCAGCTCAGCCACGACTATAACAATTGTATTATTAATGGTTATAAAATCATACATATCGTTTTAACACAAGCCTTCATGCATGATTTGATGTAAATACTACATAGGAATCACCAGGTTATAGTGCTACATCAGTATCTTAAGTCAGACAAGTTTCAGTCTGGCATTTCAACTTTTTAAACATCACTGTTACAATTACAATATTTTAATTTTGAGAACTAAAACCTGTGAAATGCAAAAATTAATTATATAACATTATTAAATGTGCCCTCTACCCGGCTGTGTTAACATAATTATATCATGATGGTATTTAAGATTTAACAATAGTAAAATTCTAAATACATAAATATTACACTCTTAGAAAATAATAAAATTATTATTATATCTGATACATTACTTTTACTACTAATTCTACTACTGTTACTATTACTACTAATAATAATACTAATAACAGTTTGGCCATTAAATAGTAAATAGAGATGAGCGAATCTATTAATTTCCCCCAAAAGTCTAGAGAATCCTAGGCTTTTGTGATTCGATTTAATTGGATAAATTGCTCAAAATGGCATACTTCATTTTACAGATAAGAATACAGCACAACAGGATACGGAAGATAAATAAGGAGAATCACATGCCCTGGATCAGTGCCCTGGTAAGTGGGCTTGCCCATAATCATGGCAGTCAGTCTCAGCCAATCAAAAGGTGCTATACTAATGAGTGTCCTAGGCATGATATAAACTACCCATTATGCATTGAAGTCAGCCTCAGCTAATCAAAAGCATTACATAAGTTACCAACCATGAAATACACGTGTTTTCTGGGGATATCCGGTGCTGTGATAGGACGTCTGACAGAGAGAGGGGGAGAAAGACAGAGTGAGAAAAGAAATCTTATCTTTAAACACTAGTTTAGTGTCAGAAAGAGTTTACTGAGACAATAGCTGGTTTGTTAGATTTAATTTATTGACAGATGGAGAAGATAGGTTTCAGCTGGGACACAAGTCAATGTAGCATGCCTATGTTGAGTCAGGCTATAGCCAACTACAGTGAGTGCTGCGGCAGCATTTAAAGCTATACCACTCATTTTTTATCAATGTGTATTACCCAATGTACATGACATAATTCACAATCACAGACACAAGTATTTTACAATATCAATCCTGGTGCTGGTAGTGTACAGCCTGACACATTTTTCTGCATCACTGTTGCCATATACTGTACTGAGCTCTGTCCATTTGACCAATTAAAAAGATATTGTAAAGTTTCTTGAAAGATTCAGTGGATCACAGTGGATATATTTTTCTGTGTCATAGTTAATGTGTATAGGTAAAGAATTAAACAGAAAAGTTAATCATTTATGTTAATGAGCAAAAGAGAAATCTAAATCAAATCAATATTTCTTATGATTATCCTTGGCCTTCAAAATAGCATCAATTCTTCTAGGTACACTTTCACATAGTTTTTAAAGGAACTCAACAGGAAGGTTGTTTCAAACCACAGATCTGTGGATGTAGACTTGCTCAAATCCTTCTGTCACTTCATATCATCCCAGATGGACTGGATGATGTTAAGATCAGGGTTGTGCGGGGGCATTATCATCACTTCCAGGACTCCTTGTTCTTCTTTACAGCGAAGGTAATTCTTAATGACAATGGATGTATCTTTGGGATTGATTTCCTGCAACAGAATAACTTTGAAGCCAATCAGACCGAAGATTTGATAAATGTATCCTTTTGTCCATAGATGCTCATGAAAGTGTTCCTACATTGAAAAAATAAAAACTTCACATGTTATCACCACATACAACACTTCTACGATGCATCTTCCTTTAAATAATAAGAAAATAATAGCTAAAAAAATTGCATAAAAATACAATTATTAAATACACATAATTGAAAAATACATACATATAATTCCCCCAAAGAAATGTAACATTATACTGTAAACAGATTACCAATAATGATGGGAGAAGTAGACACTAAACCACAGGGTAACTCTGTTACATATATTCACACTTAAATAACACAATCACTAAAAGACACCTTAAAAATATGGGCCAAAAAAACTACAAGTTTTAAAAGGGCATAGCAGCCTCCAAATATAATAAATCTGTCTCAATTCTCACAGGAACCGGGACAAGGCCCTGAATACTGAAAGCACATAAAATGCCTAACCTGCGAGTACCAATATATCAATTCTGTTGTAACAATGTCCCCTATCCACAATTGAATCAATATAGTACCATAGTTAATGTGCATAAAGATGTGCATAAAAATGTAGCTTAGATGTGCATAAAAATGTAGCTTTAGATCTCAATCATTTATGCTGCAGACCATACTGTCCTTGTAATTCACTAACATGAAGTTTCTAATAATGTCTGCAATGTTACAGATTTATATTGTCTATATATATATATATAGTGTATAACCAATTGTGCTATTACTCCATATCACCAAATGGCTTGTGACTTGATATTTGTTCTAAAATGTTTTCTAATATGCAGTATTGTCACTAAATCCTCAAGATTAGGATTTTGAGGATGACTTTTTACAAAGATCCAAAAGTAGGGACAATGGACAAAGATTCCAATGCAGAAGTTGTTCAGAAGTTATTCAGAAGTTCAATATCACCAGTAAACAGAGTGCAAAGCACATTTCAGGCAGTCCTGCCCTGTGTCAGGTTTAGCTAGGTGGCTGTGCTGGGACTATAGATAAAGCTGTTTCTTTACTATTGCCATAATTCATAAAGGTGACAGTATCTGACAAAAATATGAACAGAATTAAACTGGGATTTAAAATGTATAAACTGGTATGTACTTTGTGTAAATAAGAATAAAATTAAAACATGAAGAAAGCCATGGTTTAAGAAATAAAAAAATAATAAGCAGATGCCTTTCTACTAGTTAACAATTATAAATGATATAACCATAAGACTACAGCTGTTTAGATATGCACAGAAACACATGCCATGTACTGTAATATCTGGCATAGGTAATGTTCAGGCAAAATGCCAACTAATTAGAAGGTAAGTCAAAAATAGTAAGATAAAAAAAAAACTATTGTCAAAGCTATGATCACCAGACAATGCTCTACCCACATCTACATTGTACAGTAGTCACTGCTTATAAGGGATACCATGGTGCAGTTGCTGGATCCATCTGCAAGGAATACTGCTGTCACCTGACAGAGCCTTTTTGTCTTACAATGGGGGTCAGTTGGAGTCTATCATATACAAATGGAGCAGTTTTAAACTTGAGTGTGATATCACATCACAAGAGCCATTGAAGAAGTCAATTAAAAGTCTCTTGCCAGTGTTTGCTTATTAAAGATCTATCTGTCAGCAAATTTGTACCTATAAAACTGGTTGATATGTGTCTACATTGCTGAGAAAAATAAAGTTTTAATATATGCAAATTAGCCTCTAGGGAGCAATGGGGGTGTTGCTGTTACCCCTAAAAGCTCAGCTCTCTCTGCAAGATATTGTACTACAATATTGCTAGATGTTTCAGATATACCAATTTGGAGGGATACAGAATAATTTCTTCTGTCTATACTGCCAAAACTACTGGTTTAAAATTGTGAAATTTTGAGGAGAGCTACCAAATTGAGTTATTAAAACACCTTGTAGCTACTTTGAAATAAATCTAATTGTCTAAAAATAAAAAATGTATGGCCTATGGAAGACAGGGAGGGAAAAATGATAATGTCACTGACAAAATTTGCTTAGTCCTAAAGGGGTTAATTAATAGGATAATGTACAATGGTATCCATTTTTGGTAATAATTTCTTCCTCTCATTTTTACGAAACAAGTTGAAGTAATGCAGCAATAACTCCAATCCAAATGAATTAAAAATGAGACATTGCTTTGGGCAGCGGCCTTCTCACTGTTTACCGCAGGCCCAGTGATGTCACGACTAGTATCAACTGGCCTGGGCGGGGCTAATCTCTATTCAAGTGAACAGAGCTTAGCCGCACCCTGGCCAGTTGATACTAGCCACTGTGAAGTCACTGGGCCTGCAGTAAACAGTGAGAAGCGCTGCTGCCTTCTCAAACAGCTGATCGGTGGGGGTCCCGGGTGTCGGACCCCAGATGCTGATGATCTATCCAGAGGATAAATCGTCAGTTTAAACAAACTGCAGAACCTCTTTAAGGTTACTTTCACATCTGCATTTAACTTTTTTGGTATTGAGAGAAAAACACTTTCATTTTGTCCCCATTCATTGTCAATAGGGACAAAACTGAACTGAATAAAACGGAATGCACCAGAATGCATTCCGTTCCGCTTGGTTGCGTTTCCATACCGGATAGAAAACCGCTGCAATGATGCGGAGCAAAACAGATCCGGCATGACACACAATGCAAGTCAATGTTTCCAGATTTCTCGGACACAATAGAAAATGGATCCGGCATCCATTGACATATAATGTATAAATGCTGCATGAGTCATTGCTGTTTAACCTCTTAAAGACCAGGCCATTTTTTGCAAATCTGACCAGTGTCACTTTATGTGTCAAAAACTTTAAAACGCTTTTACTTATCCAGGCCAGTCCGAGAATGTTTTTTCGTCACATATTGTACTTCATGACACTGGTAAAATGGATTCAAAAAAATCTATTTTTATTTATAAAAAAATTCAAAATTTACCAAAAATGGGAAAAATTTGCTAATTTCCAAATTTCTATTTCTCTACTTCTATAATACTTAGTAATACCTACAAAAATAGCTATTACTTTACATTCCCCATATGTCTACTTCATGTTTGGATCATTTTGGAATGACATTTTAATTTTTGGGGATGTTACAAGGCTTAATCTTGAAATTTTTCAGTAATTTTCAAAAACCCACTTTTTCAGGACCAGTTCAGGTCTGAAGTCACTTTGTGAGGCTTACATAATAGAAACCACCCAAAAATGACCCAATTTTACAAACTACACCCCTCAAGGTATTCAAAACAGATTTTACAAGCTTTGTTAACTCTTTAGGTGTTCCACAAGAATTAATGGAAAATAGAGATAAACATTTCAGAATTTAACTTTTTTGGCAGATTTTCTATTTGAATACATTTTTACAGTTACAAACCAAGGGTTAACAGCCAAACAAAACTCAATATTTATGGCCCTGATTCTGTAGTTTACAGAAACACCTCATATGTGGTCGTAAACTGCTGTACGGGCACACGGCAGGGTGCAGAAGGAAAGGAATGCCATATGGTTTTTGGAAGGCAGATTTTGCTGGACTGGTTTTTTGACACCATGTCCTATTTGAAGCCCCCCTGATGCACCCCTAGAGTAGAAACTCCCCAAAAATTACCCCATTTTAGAAACTACGGGATAGGGTGGCAGTTTTGTTGGTACTATTTTAGGGCACATATGATTTTTGGTTGCTCAGGGTTCTCCAATTGACTTCCATTGTGCTCGGGTGCTCGGTAGGACACCCAAGCATCACAAAGTGTTCTACTCGAGCACACTAGCTCTTTGGTGCTCGATCAACACTAGAAATTACTTAAATGCTTCTACTTAAATCCCCTACTTTCAAGATATAATATCACTATAGCGTGAACTTTTAAAATTTTCCATAAGTTTCACAGAAAATCCAAATATCCCTAACTTTTTGTGAGTAGTGTATATACAGTTAGACATGAGCGAATTGTTTCATAAGAATTGATTCATCTTATCAAGCAGAGTTCTGCATCTGTGATGGGGCTTCCCTGAAACTGAGGATGTCCCTCTTGCTGCTTGATTGATAGGACAGTCATCTTGGCTGGCCCTGACAATCTTGTGCCTGCGTCACTGCTCTGAGTAGCAGCTCAAGCGCAGAGGCTTGGCATCTACTTCTGTCTTAGCAACTATTGTGCTGCTACCCAGAAGTGCAGTGGCACAAACACAGTCTCTGCTCCAGTAGCAGAAGAAAAGCCTTTGCACTTGCCCCACTATTCTGAGCAGCGGCATAGGCACAAGTTGTTCCGTCCTATCAATCAAGTAGGTTTGGGGACACCCTGTCACAGGTGCAGAGCTCTGCTTTATGAGGCAAACTGATTATTATAAATAGATTTGCTCATATCTATATGCAATAATATTTTATATTTAACCAATTTATATTCTTGACTTTGTACTTTCTTATCGTTTCTACTTGTGTTTTAGTTTTTTTTTGCTCTGAAGAGGGGAGGGTGTCGGGACTCTAGCTTGGCTTAGGAGTACCTGCTCTGACTTTATATATAGCTATATTTATATATGGAGTCAGTGCTTGGGGACACCCCAGTGTATTTAAATCTAATTAAAAGTTTCTGCCAGGATTTGAACTCCCAACATTGTACATTAGAGGCAAGGACCTTATCCACTCAGCTATAAATCCGAATGCTAAACTGTTTCAGAAAAACCTCATAGAAGTTTCTGATGTAGTGAGTATTCCTATTCAGCAGAAGACTTATTTTATATTTCTGTGAAGGTTAACATTTAGCTCTACAGTGTTATTGTTAACATCCTTGCCTCTAATGTACAAAGTTGGGTGTTTGAATCCTGGCAGAAACATTTATATATATAGTTTATAGCCATAATATATTAACATACATTATTATATATTTAGAATATATAATAATATATTATGGCTAAAAACTTATATATATGCATGTTTCTGGCGGGATTCAAACTCCCAACCTTGGACAGCAGAGGAAATGACTTTAACCACTACACTATAGAGGTATATGTTATCCCTCACAGAAACATGAAATAAGTCTTCTGCTGAATAGGAATACTCACTACATCAGAAACTTCTATGAGGCTGTTCTGACACAGTTTAGCATTCAGCTTTATAGCTGAGTTGATAAGTCCTTTGCCTCTAATATACAAGGGATTGGGAGTGCAAATCCCATCAGAAACTTTTCAGAAATAGATGCTATATTACATTTAAATACACTGGTGTTTGGCTGAGCATGCTCCATTGACACTAGTGATTTCCTCATCTCAAACAATTTGTTGAAACAAAAGCCAACAACAGCGGTGGATATACCCCCACAAAAAATGTCAATGTCTCAATACTTGTCATGTGGCTATGAGCATTAATTACAGCTTGACAACGATGTCTCATGTTGTACATAAGTCGACTTATTGTCTGCTGAGGCATGGAATCCCACACTTCTTGAAGGGCAGCCCTCAGATCATTGAGGTTCTTGGGTACAGAGTTTTGAGCCTCTATAGGTCTGGAGACCTCTCCATTTGAGGTACCCCAGTCTCCAGCACCCATTCCCTAATGATGCGACCTCGATGAGCTGGTGCATTGTCTTCCATGAAGATGAAATTAGACCTATGATGTTCATGCAGAGGCACAATGACTAGATTAATGATGTTATTCAAGTAGTATGGGCTTGTCATTGTACCATTCACAAAGCGTAGGGCAGTTCTGTATTTACTAGACTCACCTGCCCACACTGTAACACCACCACTACCAAAGGCTTGTCTGGTGACAACAGTGGTTGATGCATAACGCTCTCCTTGATGTCTTCAACATCATTGACAGCCATCATTTCTGCTCAGCGTGAATTGACTTTCATCAGTGAAGAGCACTGAGGCCCACTGGTCCCTCGTCCAGTGTAGATGCTCCCTGGACCATGCAAGATGATCATGCCTGTGGTCGGGTACTCTTGTAAGTCATCTAGCATGCAGACCATGCTGTTGTGAATGGTATGACCTGACACTTGGATGCCTCTCACCTCCCTTAATTGTGCCTGGAGTTCTGTGACATTTATCATACAGTTCCACAGGGCATTGTTAACAATGAAGTGGTCATCAGTGTGGGATGAAGCCAAATGATGTCCACTTCTATGTCTTTCTGTGACTCGTCCAGTCTCTCTGTATTTCTGTTGCAACCTGCTCATGACACTCTGTGACACTCTAAACTCAGTGGCCACTTCCTTCTGAGAACATCCTACTTGAAGCTTTGCAATGGCGAGGTACTGTTAATCAATTGTTAGGTGTCGTCTTGATCTCATGATGTCAAAATGTGAACAGCATGAGGACTGTTTGTGAATTTTGCTGTTAAGCTCCTTGTTAGAGAACAGCAAGTTGTAAAAAAAGCACTGAAACATTGAACAGTTGGACATGTGCATTTAAAAGTTTAGAGAAGATCACATTAAGTTCATATGTAAAGGTTAGAGTGCAGTTTAGGTTCATTCAGAAATTTAACCCACAAGCCAAATATCCCTAACTTTTTGCAGTAGTGTAGTGTAGTAGTGTAAATATGTATACACATTACACAGTCAGTGAAACCTAAGCAGTAACAGAAGTGGAACTAATGAATTGTGGGAAGTGTGAGGTGAAGGAATATTAAAACCTTTACATGTTAAAATATGTTATCAAATACCAAAAAATGGAGGATTCATTAGGAGACAGCCCTGTTCATACAAACACACAAAATCTAGAACCCCTTTATTAGCATCAGATCTGTCTAATTTATGTTTCTCTCTCACCGTGGATCAGTGCTTAAAACATTCATGCAGTCTGATTATATTTATGTACATATTATATATGTACTGTAGATACAGAAAATCTTTAGAAATTGGGTCAATATATTTAATGGTAAAAAACTGCAGTAGATTTCCCACTCTTTATTCACGTTAACTGAAATGTGATATACTACCATGACAAAGCCAAGGAAAAACGTAGACCTTTCTATAAAACACTTTGACAACTAAATAAATTAAACTGTACTGGAAAATGACATTAAGAATGTACACAAGATAAACTGTTAAGAAACTTTAGAGGAGCAGAACATTTTCTGACATTTTGAGAACCTTGAATTGAGCTAAAATGTCCTTTTTATGTAGAATCCAAACCATTTTACAAAAAACTTAAAATATAAAAACAGATTTTTCCATCCAAAAAAGCAGAAGAAAAGAATGTTTTCTATTAATAAAGTGGGATTTGGCAAATGTTTATTATTGGTAAATTGGATCTACATGGGTCATTTAACATATCAGGAAAATTATTTTATTTTGGTTGCCTAAATGCACGTTTGCAAGGTCCTGTATACAATATAGGTCCTTAACCACTTCCTGATTACTGCATGTTAACCCATTCACAAAATCAGGTGTATGAGGCTGGATCTTTAATGATGTTTTACACAGGAGACACCCAGAAACAGATGCTGATCACAGACTTTTAACCTCTCAGATGCTGTGGTCAATAGTCACCATGGCATTTGAGTGGTCAAATTCAAAGAGCACTGCGCTCCTGGGGACTGAACGGCATCCCTGCACTGAGATCAAAGGAGATGTTGAGTTGGTATGGTGGCCTTGGGCCTTTTGAAGGCTCCAAATAGTGAATCTCCTATAGACTTCAGTGTTAAATCATTGCAGTCTATAGGAGAAGTGATCAGATGATCACATGTTAAAGGGTTTCTATCACTTCGTATGACATATTTAGGTGTCAGACACTAGCGATCCGCTAGTGTCTGCTCTAACAAACCATCCTAATATGATAGGCTTTGGGGCCGCCGTTTTGCTAAAATAACAACTTATATCTATATGCTAATGAGCCTCTAGGTGCTATGGGGGCGTCATTAGCACCTAGAGGCTCCGTCTACCTTCATAAACTGTCGCCGCCCAGCGCGTCCCTCCAGCCCGCCCATCTCCTGCTGAATGCGATCCTCGCCGTGCGCGTCTCTGTTCTGCGCATGCGCAGTGAATGTCTGACCGCTTCCCCGCTCAGACATCTCCACTGCGCCTGTTCCTCGGAGCACTATGATGTCATCGGCGCAGGCGCAGTGGAGATGTCTGAGCAGGGAAGCGGTCAGACATTCACTGCGCATGCGCAGAACAGAGACGCGCACGGAGAGGATCGCATTCAGCAGGAGATGGGCGGGCTGGAGGGACGCGCTGGGCGGCGACAGTTTATGAAGGTAGACGGAGCCTCTAGGTGCTAATGACGCCCCCATAGCACCTAGAGGCTCATTAGCATATAGATATAAGTGGTTATTTTAGCAAAACGGCTGCCCCAAAACCTATCATATTAGGATGGTTTGTTAGAGCAGACACTAGCGGATCGCTAGTGTCTGACACCTAAATATGTCATACAAAGTGATAGAAACCCTTTAAAGTCCCCTAATGGGACCAAAATAAATCTAAAAAAAAAAAATAATAATAATTTAATAATAAAAATAAAAAAATAAAGAAAAATAAAGATCACTCGTATTTCCTGTATTATTTTGAGGGAACACCAAATTTACACCGTTATACAAGCTGTATACTGACTACTTTACATTGCATCAAAGTGTCATATCTTCAGTGTTGTCCCATGAAAAGATATAATAAAATATTTACAAAAATGTGACTCACTTTTGTGAGATACTGTATATCCTTCAAGATCCAGCAAGGAATGAGAGAGCATATGAATTTTATTTAATTTTTGCTAAAGTGTAGGGCAAGTGATAGGTAACAATTTTGATAGACTTTATTTAGCCAAAACGTTTATTTTTGGTAGAAAACTGGGGCTGAAATGGCCCTTAGCAGCACTCTTCAAAAGAGCGTTGCTAAGGGCCACCCGTCTCCAATTAGAAAAGACGGGCTGTGCAGCCAGATGCTATGCTTCTGCCTCCCGTGCTTCCCTGGGAGACAGAAGGCTGGGCACAGGAGTCTTAGGAGTTAATATTACATTTATATTCCCCCTTTCTATGCAATCTAATGCTCCGGTACATTCACTGACCTGCGATCCCTGTGATAATAATTCATGAATCAGCCGCCGGAAGTAGAAGCACTGTGCGCAGTGAGCCGGCGGCTGCTTCATGAATCGTTATCACAGGGATCGCAGGTCAGTGAATGTAACGGAGCATTTGAATGCATAGAAAGGGGGAATATAAATGTAATTTTAACTCCTAAGACTCCTGTGCCCAGCCTTCTGTCTCCCAGGGAAGCACGAGGCAGAAGCACAGCTGTCTTTTCTAATCGGAGACGGATGGCCCTTAGCAACACTCTTTTGAAGAGTGCTGCTAAGGGCCATTTCAGCCCCAGTTTTCTACCAAAAATAAACGTTTTGGCTAAATAAAGTCTATTGCAAAATTGTTACCCATCACTTGCCCTACACTTTAGCAAAAAAGAAAATATATATGACAGTTATCCTTATAAAGGAAGGGAAGAGAGCAGCGGAAATTTTCCGGTGAGCTGATGCCTAGGGGTGCCACCCAAGCCCTCCTCACTGCCGCAACCTAGATACATAATGATCTGATTCTCTCTTGTGCATCTGGCCAGCAGCCCTCCTGAATTCAACTGTATCGACGTCCTCGGGACAGCAATACAGTTCAATACTGTGGCCTAGGTGGCAGCATTTTGTACTGCACTGTGGTATTTGGTTCAACTGGGGAGGTATATTGCTCTGCCCTATGGTATTGCTGGCCCTCCTACTGTTTTCCATGGCTAATTATGTTGCCTTCTTTCATTATGGACCCACCTAAAACATGGGGCCACTTTTATGTTTTTTTCCAGGGCCACTTTAAGTTCCCAGTCTACCCCTGGGAGAGAGAAACCAAAATTTTACCCTAGGAAATAATCTAAGCCTTTTTCTAAAACGGTTTCTGCTCTCACCACATCCCGAGATAGACTATTTTGCAGATTCATAGCATTTATGTTCAAGAAGTAATGTTACTTCTGGAGACTTTTCTTCTGCAGACAGAGCCAGTGCCCTCTTGTCTTTACTAGTGTTGATCACGAATATTCGAATTGCGAATTTTAATTGCGAATATTTAGAATATCGCAAAATACATTCGTAATCGCGAATATTCGATTTAAAAAAAAAATACCAGTTAATTTTAAGGTGAATTTTATGCGAATTTTCACACTCAAGAAAATAATGCCTAGAGATCATGAATTCGTGAATTCTCGAATATATGGCGAATATTTGACCAAATATTTGCGAAATATCACGAATTCGAATATTGCCCCTGCCGCTCATCACTAGTCTTTACAAGGGATTTTACATGGAAAGGCATTGAGAATTGTTTTGGCAGCGTCTCCTGTAAAACCAAGTAGCATAGAGCCATTTTGTTATTTCCTACTGTAAAATGGACCAAAGTGAAGAATGAATGCTCTGGTATGTCTAATGGCTATAACAAATCAATTTTACTTTACAATATATACTTTTATGTGGCTGCTTTACATTATGAAAATAAACTTTATAAATGATGGCCGGAGAGGGTATTTTAATCCTTTACCAGAGTCTCCCTTACCAGATACTCTGACATTAAAGAGTACTCATTTAGCACTCTCACTGCAAAATGGAGAATTCTTACCCAAATAGGAGTGGATGGCACAGATAACACCGTAAAGTCTGTTGGAATGCTTCACAATTGTAAATTGTTCCAGGGGACCATGGTATTTGAGTATGATGATATCAAGTGAGCTGCCAATGAGTTTTTCATGGTAACATTACAGTATTATATAATTTTAACTTTAATATTTTTCCTTTGCCTTAAGCTACATGCACACGACTGTGCCGTTTTTTGCGGTCCGCAAACCGCAGATCCGCAAAAGACGAAAGCCGCCCGTGTGCCTTCCGCAATTTGCGGAACGGAACGGGCGGCCCATTGTAGACATGCCTATTCTTGTCCGCAAAACGGACAAGAATAGGACATGCTATTTTTTTTTTTTGCGGGGCCACGGAACGGAGCAACGGATGTGGACAGTACACGGAGTGGATGAGGCCTTATGCTTTGTTGTTATTAAAATAAATATATATTTATTTTTTTAGGGGGGGGGGGCAAAATTCATCAATTTTGTTCTTTGCTTTTTTTTTTATAACTGATGCTAGCGATAATACTCTAATTGAAATGCAGTACTCAGTAACCCATTTATCTACCACCCCTTTAAAAAGCAACAGGGCTGATCCAGAACTACATCACTTGCACAGCTCATGGACACGGGCATTGCTTTGCAGCAACCATAGTACAGTTCTGTTCAAATGAATAAGGTAATTCTGCAGTTCCCTACAGCATCTGTGCAGGGAAAAAAAATCATCCCTACAGTCTTTATTCTTCGGATCAGTGTGGATTTTATAAGATCTTACAAGAAATGCTAATTGCTATATTATACACACACACTCTTAACTCAAATTTCTTAACTCTTTGCGTTATCTTGAAACAAAAGCCATTGAAAAGCATTTGCTTAACGCATTTAGTTGCATTTAGTTTAGATAACATGTCTCATAAAACATGTGTGTTAACCCTGCTACATCTGTATATTTTGAGGATAACCTGCTATAGTTTCCATACAGCATGTCAGGCAAGGCTTAAGCTCTGGTTTAATGGGATATCTCCACAAAGACAACTGGCTAAAAAAAATTAATGAAGGTAACGGAACACAGACCACTTGAAAGCAATACTTGCTGGTTTATTCTCCAAATGAAACAATCTGGATTGTGAAGGGGCTTGGGCAAGTGGAATCGGAAAGTATTTGCAATAATTAAAGGAGTGTAACTATATGGTGGAGGGTATGACTGGGTGGAAAAAATTAGGACTGGCAGAATTTCCCTTATCATTAGATATCAGCGAATTTCTTAAAAATCCAATTCGGCCGGTTCGCCAAATTTCCCCCCAAAAATCGATTTGATCTGAATATATTTGCAATGAATCGCAATAAAATACGGCTATTTCCGGGCTGCATAGAGCCTTTATATGGGTGTAGAACACTGTGCCTTACAGTAACACGCATAGGGAGTATGCTGGGGTAGTGAAATAATACTGTCAGTCAGTATGACATGCAGATGACAGGTGTCACTATTAGAATCACTGCACACTTCACTTATTTGGGCAGTCACGGTGCCAATACTGACCAAACTCAAGTATTAATTCAGCCTTACAGGTCCATGTTAGAGTCAAGAAGAAGCACGCTCCTTTTACACCCTCGTCAGCTGATTCCACATAGATGTCTACAGAACCCGTTCTATTAAACGCTTATACATGTAGAGCCCCCCGACAGAGTGGAGAGGGTGTCAGCAGTAAGTTTTTGTTGAAGTCACTGATTATTTTGCCCCTCCTCTGATCCGTCAAAACAATAACCCACAAAAAACGGATCCTGTCTGGGGAGCATACGCCTTCACTCGGTCAGCATTTGCTCAGTAATCCATGAGTATTGGTAATGCCAAACAAAACAGGAGTGGATCTAAATCAGAGAACTCAGGTGAAAGTAATATTTGCATATCTTCTGTGTTTTGTACCCACTCCTGCTTTTGGCTACCAAATCATAAGCCAATTCTGATGCGACCATACAGGTCTTACAGCTGCTACACAGACAGGATCCGTTGTGCGTCTCATTTTTCCTTCCTTCTGACCGATCAGAAGAAAGGTCAAATAAATAGTGATTTCAAGAAGGCCAAACAAGAGCGCCGGACTGAGATGGACGCATAGTTTACTGCTCGGCCAGGAGGATCGTCCCTAACACCAGCTTTATTCAGCATATACAGGCGAGAATGGTGAAAATTGGGAACCCCAAGCAAGGAGAACACCTTGCGACCCCCAAAGGCCAAATTCCCGGTGGTGATATGGAGAAATTTCTCAAAAAAGCGGCCGCAACGATCGCATCAAGAGAACCTAAAATGGCGCCGGCCCTGAAGCGCGTCCCTGCACATTCAGAGGGAGACAGCGAATCGGAAGATCATCAGGCCAGCTCTGACTTACCGCTTACGAGGAAGTATCTCGATTGTGCCCTCAGCAGAGTTATGGAGCCTATCCTAGCTGAACTTTCAGTCTGCAGGCAAGAGGTGAGGCATATCGGGGAACGGGTGGAAACCCTGGAATCCCATCAAATCGCAACCCTGAACCATCAAACTGCAGTGTCGGTCTCCCTTCACCGCTGCACTGCCCACCTTAATGAGCTTCAGAGAGCCCTTAAGGATCAAGAAAATAGGGGGCGCCGCAACAACCTAAGGTTCAGAGGGGTCCCAGAATCGGTGCCACCCGGTGAAATATCCACAACCATAATTACCATATGCGGCTCACTGCTGGGTCCCGATTTTCCGCAAGAAGTCATCAACGAACGCGCTCATAGAGCCCTCCGCCCTAAACCCAAACCAACTGAGCCTCCCCGAGACATCATATGCAAGTTTCTAAACTTCCCTGTCAAGGCCGCCATTTTAAAAGCTGCACGCAACCATTCTGACTTATCCTATGAGGATTCCAGATTGGAAATTTATCAGGACCTAGCTCCCTCTACACTAAAAAAGCGCAGAGCACTAAAGTCACTGACCGATTGGCTCCGGTCCAACAAAGTTCTGCACCGCTGGTCCTACTCATTTGGACTCGCATTCTCATTTGCAGGCAAAAGGATTAACATTTCGACATACTCGGATCTCGCACCTATCTTTGATCTTCTAAATATCTTCCCTATGCCTATGGAAAATTGGGAACTTTATCAAGATTTAGGTGACCTACCAGACCTCCCTAAAGTGGCTCCTTTTGAAGTACAGCGGACCCCAAAGTCCTCGTGATCCAAGAAAAGAGGCCACCAACTCACTCCCAGAAGCCTTTCTCAGGATCAATAGCTAGATCCATGCTCTGATCCTGCTTCCATCGGTTATGTCTATTATTTAGTGTTATACTCTTACAATTGTCTGAAACATATCCAATTATGCTTGTTTTTCTTTATTTTGATGTTCTAATTTGTTTTGTTCTGGTTTTTTACCCTAATTTTTCTCCAAGGTACCTGTCCTTCTTTCTAGTACTGTGTGAGTCCTTCAACATTATGGTTCTTATCCTATACCGATCGGCGGAGCCTCATTTTGCCAGTGCACTCTCTTGGGGGACACACCAACGGCCACAAGGTAACTGCACACCCTCCACCTACAATGGCTGACTTACACATAGCTTCCTACAATGTTAAGGGCTTTCAATCCCCTTCAAAACAGAGTCAAGTCTTTACCATTTTAAGGAAAGCTGGAGCCGGATTTGTGTTCCTCCAAGAGACGCACTTTCGTTTCAATCATTACCCTAACATGCAATTTTCCCACTATTCTGACTGGTATCACTGTGGAGGTAATACCTCAGTCTCAGGTGGGGTTAGCATAGGGTTTCAAAAGAAGATTCCCTTTAAACATGCAAATCATGTTTTAGACCCCGATGGAAGATTTATCTTAGTTAAAGGTACCATAGGCCCATAAACTTATACCTTCATAAACTTATACGCCCCCAATTCCAACCAATCCCAATGGTTCTCAACCATTTTCCCAACCATTGACTCCTTCAAGGAAGGGATAGTGATTTTAGGAGGAGACCTAAACATTGCCCTATTTCCACAAATAGACATATCATCACATAAATCGACCCACTCCGGCAAATCCCTTAAAACCATTAGAAATATTTTTTGGAACCTTCAACTGATAGATGTGTGGCGTTCTCACCACCCCAATACACTGGACTACACATTCTACTCCCCAACACATGGCACATACCACCGCCTAGACTACTTATTCATTTCCAAAGAACACTTGCATCTGTGTGGTGAGGTCTCAATAGGTTCCATGCACCTCTCTGACCATTCCCCTATCTTTATCTCAGTGCTAGCCCCCAATGAAAATCCCACATGCTTTAATTAGCGACTAAACAAATCTCTCTTGGGTTACCAGGACTCGGTTGACTTGGTATCCAAGCATATCAGAGAATATTTCTCCCTGAATAAATGCCCTGATCTTTCCATTAACACCCTTTGGAACGCACATAAACCTGTCATCAGGGGCCAATTTATCAACATTGGCTCTTATCAAAAAAGATTGAGGGAAAAAGCAATTGATGAGATGCTCAAAAACATACAGAGACTTGAATCCTGCCACAAAAAAAAAAACCCTCTGACTCCCAACTACAGGAATTGTCGGAATTCAGGGCAAATCTTAAGACTCTTTTACTAACTAAAGCGGCCAAATATTATATGAACACACAACATAAATTTTTCGCTCATGGAGACAAGGCCACCAAATTTTTAATGAGCAGGATTAAAGGGAGGAGATCCGCAAATTATGTCCATCAATTGACCTCACATGAGGGGAAACCGATCTTCTCTGTCCATCAGATAGCCGCCCAGTTTCGCTCCTTTTATAATGACCTTTATAATCTCACCCCTACTGTAACTCCAGAAACATGTGCCTCCACTATTTCATCCTTCTTAGAGTCATCCAATGTCCCCTCCATTTCCCCCGAACAGAAAACAAAATTAGAAACCCCCTTTTCCCTAACTGAACTTAGAAAGGCATTGCCCCAAATGCCCTCGGGGAAGAGTCCAGGTCCAGATGGCCTTCCGATATCATATTACAAAACTTTCCACGAACTCCTCCTTCCTCACCTTCTAGATGTTTGTAATCTGACGCTACGCGGAATCCCCCTATCTAGAGATATGACAGCGGCCCATATCTCACTCATACCTAAGGAAGGGAAAGATCCCAAACAGTACTCCAATTACAGGCCCATATCCCTCCTGAACATAGACCTCAAGCTCCTTGCCAAAATGCTAGCTAACAGACTAGCAACCCTTCTCCTTCACCTTGTTCATGGGGATCAGGTTGGCTTTATCTGCAACAGAGAGGGCAAAGATAACACTTCTAGAGTGATCAACCCTTTATGTCATGCCAGGCGAATCTCTTCCCCCCTGCTCCTACTCAGCACCGATGCTGAGAAAGCATTCGATAGGGTCAACTGGATGTATTTAAAACATGCACTGCTGAGATTTGGCCTCCCTGGTTCCTTTGTCCAAGCAACCTTTGCCATGTATGAACAGGCAACAGCCTTGGTCCTTGTCAATGGGAACTTATCCTCTCCATTTACTATAAGCAATGGGACTCGCCAGGGCTGCCCCATCTCCCCTCTTTTATTCATCTTAGCACTGGAGCCACTTCTTTCTACTATAAGATTGGACTGGGAGATTGAAGGTCTATGTTTGGGAGGCAGGGAACAAAAAATTGCAGCATTTGCTGATGATGTCCTTATGATGACGGTAAACGCGAAAGTTTCTCTGCCACGCATTCAGACCCACCTTAAAGTTTACAGCACAGTGTCAGATTAAAAAATTAACGCCAATAAATCTCTAGTCCTCTGCTCGGGTATCCCCCACTCAACTAAACGTCAATTAATGGTAGACTACCCCCTTCAATTGGTCCTCTTCTACCATCACGTACTTAGGAGTCAAAATTAGCCCCAAAATTTCCGACCTCTTCTCCCTCAACTACATCCCCTTAAGAAACTCAATTTTTGACGCCATAGATAATCTTGCCCAGTCCAACCCAACACTGTCTTGGTTTGGCCGCAAAAACCTTCTTTCATCCCTAATACTCCCCCGCCTCACTTACTTGCAACAGGTTCTCCCTGTCCCCATTCCTAAACATTATTACAATTCAATTATAAAAAAGTTTAGATCCTTCATCTGGAGTGGGAGGAAAGCGAGACTTTCATTCTCTCTCCTCACTAAACCTAGACAAGCAGGGGGTATAGGTCTTCCAAACCCTGAACTATATGGCAAGGCCATTCTTCTCTCCCGAGCAGTTGCATGGCTACGCCCCCTCCCACTATCTTCAGCAGCAGAAATCGAAATAGATATATTGAACAGACCAGCCAGAGCACTCCTGCTAGGGCATCAGTCGGTTCTCCCTGGCCCACTATCCCACTACCCAATTGTTAAAGCCACCCTAGAGGCTTGGAAGTGGCTCTCCACCTCCCATTGCTCCATACCATTCCCTTCTCCACTCCTAACAATAAAAGACGTACTAGATACGGCCCCCCCTTTCCTAAGAGCGTCGACTTCCCAAGGGCTAAAGTCCTCCCCAATCTCTATAATCTCACTGACACTCCCCACTGGGAACTTGTTAGACTTAGAAGCTACAAATGCCTTACTTAACCCTCATCCATGCAATCTTTTTTCAATCTCATACCTCAGAGCTTATCTAAAACAACATGTTAAATTGAGCGATTTAATACGTCCTCTGGTCTGGCTCGAATCAGTAATCTCCCAACCCACTGCCCCCAAGAAACTTATCTCGCAAATTTATAGCAAAGTGCGCCTCCCGCCAATGCTAGCCAAACCGTCCTTTGTGAAACAATGGGAATTAGATCTGAATACTATTATCCCGTTTGATTCCCTCCACAGGCTTCTTGAATCCCCCCATAGGACCTCCCGCTGTGTCCAAATTCAGGAAAATAGCTACAAGATTCTCACTAGATGGTATAACACGCCCGATAAGACATCAATATACTCTGAGTCTGCTTCGGACATTTGCTGGAGGTGCCTCAGGGAGAAAGGGACTTTTTTTCACATCTGGTGGACATGCCCTCCCATCTATAAATGGTGGAATGAGATCTTCTCTATTGCCAACAAGATCTGCCGCACCTCTATACAACCTTCCCCGCAGCTTGCCCTTCTATCTCTCCCCCAAGGAAAGGTTCACACTCAACCACCCTTTGTCTTCACACAAATGTTAACAGCTGCCCGTCTTCTGCTTCCTAAATTTTGGCTGCAGTCCCTAGTTCCAACTTTGGAACAATGGATCCAGAAAATGGACCAGCTTCATAGGTTTGAGGAGCTGTCCTCTTGGGAAACACGCACACACGTGGCTTTCCTCAAAAAATGGCTCCTCTGGTCAAAACACAGAGCTCCCAAAGACACAATGGACCCTCTTATATCTTGAGTTGATTTCTGGATAACAGCAGTTTTATCTCTTTCCACCATCGTCATATAGCACCTATCCTTCCCCTATCTACAGCTAGATGACGGGCTAGGGATTACCATACATATGTTACCCCCTGCTGGTATCTGGAAACGCAACCTAAAACTAAACTACACTCTAGTCATAAAGTTCTCTCAACCTACACTGAAGGTCATCATGCAGAGTGTGAGGACGTCCAGCGTCAGATACCAGACCAAAGGTCTGTTTTACTCCAGGAAGCCCTCAGGTGGCTGCCAGCCACTAGAGGCTGACTTATTGCTGGAACGTAAACAATGCAGTTTCTCTAAAACATTGCAGCTGGATTTGCAAAAGGGACACTGTACCCAGACCACTTCAATGAGCTGAAGTGGTCTGGGTGCCTTTTGTGTCGCTTTAACTTTGAAATCTTATTAAAGATTGTGTAGGGTGTGGCTGGAGGCGGAGCATGGAGGAGGGACAAGGGTGGGGCTTGCAGCAGAACATGGGTGGGGCCTGTAAGGGGGCCCTTGATTTATTTTGCCCGGGGGCCCTGAGGGTTCTCAGTCCGCCCCTGAAGAACCGCTGGGTTGCTGGTCAAGACAAGACCGCTAGCTGACATGTGGACCTGAGGCCGCGGGAAGAAACGCCTTTTGCCACGCCCCCTTACTCTGCTGCGACCTGTGCCTGAGCCAGAATCATTTACGCCTCAGACACTCCCCTGTGCAGGGCCTGGCACTTCTCTGTCTGACATACTTTTAGCTGAACTAAATAAATTAAAAGTAAATTAAAACACCCCTAAAAGCGCCAAAATGATTATAATTTTTTTTACTGAGATAGGCAACTAAAGGATTTGAAATTGGCAACAAAACGATTTCAGCGTAATTAACAGCAAAAGTGAACTGCGTATATATTTCTCGTATTGGACTAAAATAGGCCACTAAACGATTTCTAAGTAAATAGCAGAAAAAGTGAACTGTGAATATTTTTCTCTTTTTCTATAGAAATATGACAATAAACGCTTTAAGCACAAATAACACCAAATGTGAACTGCGTCTATTTTTCTCACATTGTAGTGAAATATGACAAGAAACGCTTTCAGCGCAAATAACACCAAATGTGAGCTGCGTCTGTTTTTCTCGTATTGTAGCAAAATATGACAATAAGCGCTTTCAGCGCAAATAACACCAAATGTGAACTGCGTCTATTTTTCTCCTATTGTAGTGAAATTTGACAATAAACGCTTTTAGCGCAAATAACACCAAATGTGAACTGCGTCTATTTTTCTCGTATTGCAGTGAAATATGACAAGAAACGCTTTTAGTGAAAATGACAGCAAATATGAACTTAGTCTATTTTTCTCTGTTTCTCTAGAAATATGGCAATAAACGCTTTTAGCGTAAATAACAATAAAAGTGAACTGCGTAAATATTTCTCGTATTGTATTGAAATAGGCCACTAAATTATATCAGCGCAGTTAACAGCAAAAGTGACCTGCATATATATTTATCTTTTTTCACAGATAAAAGCCACTAAAGGCTTTTCAACATAGCACTTGCACCCCAGTAACTAATTGCTGGAATGACAGAGCTGTATTATGAGACTATCTGGATCCCCAAGTGATGTTTCCCTGCACTTGTAAATCACTTTTTTTCACAATGAGGATTTTCCTATTACTCTCCCTAGCATCTGCACACGTCTCTCCTTGCCTGTGAAATGATTCCTCTCACTAACCTTTCCCTGCACTAGTAAATCACTTCTTTCATTTTTTTTTAACATTAGTTTATCTTTCACTCTGCCTAGCGTCTGCATACACGTCTGTCCCTGAACAAAGTACGATAGTGAACCGTATTTATAGGGCTTGGCTGCATACATGGCATTATGGGTCATCCCGCCTTCCCAGAGTTCCTTGCCCCATGTCCTCACACGTGTAGTCACCATTTTAGTCGCCATTGTAGCCTGCTAGCTGCCATGTTAGGAAAAATTGCGATTCGTTACTACGAAGTGCGAGGAAATTCACATTCGTTGCAAATCTATTTTTTTCCTGAAATTCGGAACGAATTCGCTCATCTCTACCTATCATGTTGGCCACTCTATCTCAACATTAAGACTTCTAGCCCACCATCATTTACATGAAGAATGCCTATTCTCCATTTGCTGAAAATGAAAATTCAAAAGGTTTTGTGCTATCATAATGTGTGCAAGAGAGTCTTTAAGTCATGTGATCTCTATAACTTTAATTCATTCAATCAGATATCTGCATTCTCAACTTTCTGGACTCCTACACAGAACTTGGTCCATGTGGGATCTTGGATGCTGAGGATGGAGATGGATCTTCCCAGGTGACTTCCCTGGTGTTAACTCAAGTTTCTGCAGCACTTTTCTCAGGGGGTTTCTTCTTCAGTGTACTGTTAATTGTGGGTCATTTTGACATCTGAACTTTAGGTATTGCTAAAAATTATGATACGTTTGAAAGGATGGATAATTCCAAGCCTTATTCTATTAAAATGCTGTGTAAGTAAATTGAAGTGCATGCATTAAAAACATAGACATAAATATTATAGTATTTGCAATGAAATTATAGTACTAGAGCAAATTAATACTTTGCAATTTTAGACTGACTCAATCCACTTGGCATTTTGGTCTCCTCTGTATATCCTTGTCCCAGATGGACTTTTACATCTTCTGAAGTCATTGTCTTATAATTTAAAAGTACAAGAAATTGTTACAATGTCTAAAACCCCACATCCTCTTTTCTGGCAAAGTAGTATTTCAAAAGGATTGAGCATGTGGAACTCCAACAAGCTTGATGCTTCATCCAACCATATCTCTCCTGGGCTGAGGTTCCAGTGTCCCCAGACACATTCAATTATTAGTTCATCCCATCAAAATTGGCAGGTTCTGTAGAGTTCTCTCTAATGTGTATGGGTACTTTAATAATACTGAATATTACTTGTTTGATAATAAATTCTAATTTGTAACCAAAACTTTTTCCCAGGGCAGAATGTCAATGGACAACACTAGAATACTTTTTACGTTGAACTGCTAAGCTGTCTGAATGGCTGGAATCTACAGGACAATTGTTCAATAATCAGGGTCTTCTTTGATGATTGTTATAAGTGCCTCAATATCAATGTAAAAGTAGTACTTTGAACCCTCTTCTTTCTCTTTCTAATGCTCATGCCAATGTGCAACTTCCTGTGGGGAAAAAAATATTATTTTATATTAAATTTTTTTTCTTTTCTTATTTCACTTGTAAGTAAAATAAAGATGATGGTCTTTAAAAATAGTAATTAGCATGATAAACAATATTTAATTTTCTATAGAACTAAAACAGGATAATGTTCACTTTTGTAGTTTAAGGCTTCGCTTATATGGACAACTTAGGGATTCGTTACAAGGAAGATTTGTCAACTTAGAAAATCCCACATAGTAAATAAGGCAGAAATCAAAACCTGGCCTTCAGGTTTTTGCCACCCTTTTGCATTATGTATGCCATGGATATGCTCGGGGCTTATGAGGTTAATCCATATCTGGATACCCACCACAATTTCCATACAAAAACCACAACAAGGAGGTATACACATCTTCTTGACACAGTTTGGTAATTCAAGCAAAAAACTGCCTTGGCTGAATGGAACCCATAGCGGACTGCCATGGACAACAATAGAAGGAGGATTCTGATTCTGTGTTTATAAAAACTATGGTGTGAATGAGCCCCTATGTATCACAACTACTATTAAACTATTGCTGCAATACAAAAGAATATAATGAGTTGCATGCAAATATTTACATTCAGAAGCAAAGGTATCATGGGGTGCAGATGGAGCAGTGCCACTCTCAACTGTACCAGCATCCATGGGACAGCAATATAGTTGATAGCCATGGAAGAGCATGAACATAGCTCCCTGCTTTACTATTTTCCCTCTTGTGGCCCACAGCTCACTTTAGGCCTGTGGTTTGCAGGACGCTGGACCACGCAGGGAACTTCAGCATCTTACCGCAGTCTATGCAATGATGTCACTGCATTGCCCCATCTGCTCCTAGCTGCTAACTGTGCAAGGAGAAACATGAATCAGCACATATGTCTAGGGATTACGGCAGGTTGTATAGAAGTTACAGGTGCATTTTTATATACTGTAGTTAGGCCACAGCGTTCATTATTATATATAATAAACGGGCACAAGGGGGTATTATTATACTTCAATAGGGCACAAAGTGCATAATTTATAAAGGAGATAAGAATTTGCAATATTTATAGTATGGGGGAAAATTTATAATTTATATATATTAATGAGGCACAATGGGGCAGTATTATTTATTAAAGGAACACAATGGGGCATTATTATTTATTAACTTTCTAATAGTCACATTAAATTAGAAAAACCCTCCTAAAATTGGGGGGCACTGTTTTAGCTGCTGATATCTCAGGATAGGTAGCAGCTAGAAATATTGTCCTGTTTTAAAGCTGACATGACAAACGTTTAAACAATACCAGAATGACAGAAGATATCATTATTAGAAATCGGATGATAGTGAATGCAGCTAAAAGTAAAAGCAGATTTTCCTGTGACTATTCCCAACTCGATTTCTAATAGCGATATCTCCTGCTGATTTTGTGCTAATGCTATGATTGCTTGGGATGTCAGCTTTCAACCAAGACCAAGCCAATGTCTCTAGCTGCTACTAATCCCAAGATATGAGCAGCTAAAGTAGTCTACCCCCTTCTCCCTGCAGCCCCAGCTGGGCTAGGGCTAAACAGTTAAAGCGAACCTTTCACCTGGATTTCACTTAATAAACTATCAAAAGTACCTTATAGATCATCCTCATTGTGTTAGCATACGGTCTTGTCCAGCTTTTCTGTCATGTATATGCATGGAAAAATCGTTTTATAAAGTACTCTTCTCCAGCTCCACAAGTCACGGTAGAAGTCAAGGGGGTAGCCCTTCCCTCACTCCGGGCTGTAACTCCCCTGCCCTAACCCCACCTCTATGCAGTCTAATTGACACCCGGCTCAGTCGCCGGGACCGTGCTTGTACAGGCGGTGCATGCGCCGTCGGACTCAAGCGCGATCCTGTAACTGAATCGCGCGTGAAGAAGAGAAGACAGGCAGGCATCGGGGACGGCACATGCGCGATTCAGTTACAAGATCGCGCTTGAGTCCGACGGCGCATGCGCCGCCTGCACAAGCGCGGTCCCGGCGACTGAGCCGGGTGTCAATTAGACTGCATAAAGGTGGGGTTAGGGCAGGGAAGTTACAGCCTAGAGTGAGGGAAGGGCTACCCCCTTGACTTCTATTGTGACTTGTGGAGCTGGAGAAGAGTACTTTATAAGGCGATTTTTTCATGCATATACATGACAGAAAAGCGGGACAAGACCGTGTGCTAACACAATGAGGATGATCTATAAGGTACTTTTGATAGTTTGATAGTGAAATCCAGGTGAAAGGTTCGCTTTAAGTGTTTTTCCCAAAGCCGGCAAAACTGTTAGGTGGTTAAATGGGAACTATGGCATTATTACTTTCAAGGACAGCACAAATGGGGAATTATTATTTATTAAGGGGGCAAAAAAAACCACATTATAACTTACAAAGTGGACACAATGGGGTATTATTATTAGTGTTGGGCGCGAATATTTGAATCGCAAATATTTAGAATATAGTCATATATATTCGTAATTTAATATTCTAGATTTTTCTTTATCAATAACCTCCCTTCTTGCTTGTGGGCCAATGAGAAGGCTGCAATGTCTTTATCTGAGCTTAACAATAATCCCTAGCAACAAATAGTTAAGTTGCCTACCCTTTACTATATAAGAACCTTCCCAGCAGCCATTTTCTAAAGTTTTTTTAAAGTTCTGAGAGAGACAGCAGTGTCATTGCTGTGCTCTGTGCTTTCCACACTACATTAGATAGATAGTTAGATAGCTTATATACACTGCTCACAAAAATAAAGGGAACACTTAAACAACACAATGTAACTCCAAGTCAATCACACTTCTGTGAAATCAAACTGTCCACTTAGGAAGCAACACTGAGTGACAATCAATTTCACATGCTGTTGTGCAAATGGGATAGACAACAGGTGGAAATTATAGGCAATTAGCAAGACACCCCCAATAAAGGAGTGGTTCTGCAGGTGGTGACCACAGACCACTTCTCAGTTCCTATGCTTTCTGGCTGATGTTTTGGTCACTTTTGAATGCTGGTGGTGCTTTCACTCTAGTGGTAGCATGAGACGGAGTCTACAACCCACACAAGTGGCTCAGGTAGTGCAGCTTATCTAGGATGGCACATCAATACGAGCAGTGGCAAGAAGGTTTGCTGTGTCTGTCAGCGTAGTGTCCAGAGCATGGAGGCGCTACCAGGAGACAGGCCAGTACATCAGGAGACGTGGAGGAGGCCGTAGGAGGGCAACAACCCAGCAGCAGGACCGCTACCTCCGCCTTTGTGCAAGGAGGAACAGGAGGAGCACTGCCAGAGCCCTGAAAAATGACCTCCAGCAGGCCACAAATGTGCATGTGTCTGCTCAAACGGTCAGAAACAGACTCCATGAGGGTGATATGAGGGCCCGACGTCCACAGGTGGGGGTTGTGCTTACAGCCCAACACCGTGCAGGTTGTTTGGCATTTGCCAGAGAACACCAAGATTGGCAAATTCGCCACTGGCGCCCTGTGCTCTTTACAGATGAAAGCAGGTTTACACTGAGCACATGTGACAGACGTGACAGAGTCTAGGGACGCCGTGGAGAACGTTCGGCTGCCTGCAACATCCTCCAGCATGACCGGTTTGGCATTGGGTCAGTAATGGTGTGGGGTGGCATTTCTTTGGAGGGCCGCACAGCCCTCCATGTGCTCGCCAGAGGTAGCCTGACTGCCATTAGGTACTGAGATGAGATCTTTAGACCCCTTGTGAGACCATATGCTGGTGCGGTTGGCCCTGGGTTCCTCCTAATGCAAGACAATGCTAGACCTCATGTGGCTGGAGTGTGTCAGCAGTTCCTGCAAGACGAAGGCATTGATGCTATGGACTGGCCCGCCCATTGCCCAGACCTGAATCCAATTGAGCACATCTGGAACATCATGTCTCGCTCTATCCACCAACGTCACGTTGCACCACAGACTGTCCAGGAGTTGGCAGATGCTTTAGTCCAGGTCTGGGAGGAGATCCCTCAGGAGACCGTCCGCCACCTCATCAGGAGCATGCACAGGCATTGTAGGGAGGTCATACAGGCACGTGGAGGCCACACACTGAGCCTCATTTTGACTTGTTTTAAGGACATTACATCAAAGTTGGATCAGCCTGTAGTGTGTTTTTCCACTTTAATTTTGAGTGTGACTCCAAATCCAGACCTCCATGGGTTGAAAAATTTGATTTCCATTTTGTTATTTTTGTGTGATTTTGTTGTCAGCACATTCAACTATGTAAAGAACAAAGTATTTCAGAAGAATATTTAATTAATTCAGATCTAGGATGTGTTATTTTTGTGTTCCCTTTATTTTTTTGAGCAGTATATATAATACAGATAGTTAGTGGGAGATAATCAGTGTAGGTTATATCCTGATATAGTGTAGCTGTTGCAGTGTATTAGGTAGTGTGATAGGTTCTGCTGTCCATACATACATGCAGACCTACTAAAATGTGACGTTTCTCATATTGCGCCAAAATATTCGCAACATTAGTGCCGATTAGCGCAATCGGGAATATATTGGAGCACTCTAACTGCATATAAAGCCCTTTTTAATGTTCTGCAGTGCCAACCATTTTATCCAGTCTCAGGAAACTTCTAGAAGCTTGGAAAATGTAGCAAAAGTGACCCACGCCGGTATTTCGCACGCATTATGCAAATTTTACATTGCCGATTTTTCGCAATCAAGAAAATAATCTCGAATTTGCAAGTATATGACGAATATTCGCCCAAATATTCGTGAAATATCGCGAATTCGAATATAGCCCCTGCCGCTCATCACTAATTATTACTATTTATTAAAGGGCTCTTGCCACTATTGTTTTTTGTTCTGCTTTTTTGTGCTACTATTTTTGTAGGGTGTAAGAATGATTATGACAATATTATTTGTGAAATATAGCATTTGGTTACACCATGCCACACAGCTGGTACAGAAATGGCGTGGCTTGAGCAACAATAGGGCTACCAGCAGGATGAGGAGTTTGTGTAGGTTGGGGAAAGATAGGGCACATTCTGGAAAAGTGAGGAACCAAAGATGTCTCTGTTGCAAATTCTGCAGACACAGGTCATAAATGAAAAAAGTCTTCATGGTGGTGTAAGCCATATGAAAATGATGAGGAATGGGACAACTCCAACTGGAGAACATGTGTGTCAACTGTAAATCATCTGCACTTTTTTTCAATTATACAGTCCGCAGAGTGATCATGCAGACCTAACTACCACTGTATGGTTACTGTATGGAGGTGATATTTGTCTATGTACAGTGTTTTTATTCAGTAATAGTATTCTGATATTATTCAGTCACTCGTGGTATTGTTTATGGTCACGGTATAATATTACCTGGGTTAGGGGCCCACTTAGGCCCACCACCATTCTGAAACCCCCTAGCAATGCCTGTGCGTACACTACAAAATATCCATTAATAACCAATGAGATTTTATAAAATTAAACACAATCTACCATTTTGATTTATTGATATACTGTATACCAAAGTTTACACCAATTCATCTACAACTCTCCATCTTTCAACCCTCTCTCTTCACTATGCAATGAGTGTTTTTTTGTTATAGCAACTGACTATTAAATAAAGGAAAAACATTAATCCAGTCACTATCTAACAAAAACTGAATTCAGCTTCAATTTTGCTCTGCCAATGTTAAAAATAAAATGTAAAAAATGTATATGTATATGGTACTGGAACTCCTCAATATGCAAGACCAATGCATGTGATCGGTCCAGAATGGAACAGTACTCTTTCATGTTGTTGCCATATGACATCACTGTGGTTGGATCATGTGACAAGGCTTTGCTGTCTACATTTTATAGTACTGCTTAATGGTGTCAGAGTAGGTGTGTATCAGAGCTTGTCACCACTCACTCATGTGTCCCAATCCTCTCATGACACTGCTGAGGCAGCAAAACAGGTCAGGGGAAAACTTGAGGAGCTTCTGAGTTTGAACTGTTCACATGTCACTTTGTTATATCCTGGATAATATACGTAATCAGAATCAAGACTAGTGATGGACGAACGCGATCAAATGTTCGCAAAACCTTCAAGACATAATTGTAGCCACCAAATACTTACTAGAAGTTCACAAATAGTCCCACAACATGGACAGTGACATACTAGAGGGGGATCAATAACAAAAATTCTGACAAAAAAATATGTATTTTAATCAGGGGCCATTTTTATGCGTCCTAAAGGGAAATTCTCAAAAATGTGCCCTGCTGGAACTAGAACATTTTTATTTTAGGCCATGAGAGAACGGGCCCTAAAAATTAGGCATTCACCTGACAAGAACAAGTGATTATGTGGCTCGAGGTACATTATGCGGTCAATGGATAAAAATTTTACTGTAGTCCACTGGAGTACAGGCCCCAAACATTAGGCATTCACCGTACAGAAAATAACAAGTGATTATGTGGCTAGAGGTACGTTAGGCGGTCACCGTACAACAATTTTACTGCTGGCCAGTTATATTACAGGCCCCAAACATTAGGAATTCACCGTACAGAAAAGATCAAGTGATTATGTGGCTGGAGGTATATTAGACGGTCATTGCATAACAATTTTACTGCAGGCCAGTGGAGTATAGGCCCCAAACATTAGGTATTCACTGGACAGAAAAGATCAAGTGATTATGTGGCTGGAGGTATATTAGACGGTCATTGAATAACAATTTTACTGTAGGCCAGTACAAATACATGTCAAATACATATGTTTAAAAGAACAAAAAATATAAAATTTGATTAAAAACATGGCTAACGAAATCCCCCCTCTTGAATATACCCCAAATGATAATAGGTGAAATTCGATAACATGTGGTCGTCATAGGTGTTGAATTTCTCCGAGGCCCCAACAATTAGGCAGTCACTGTACAGAAATGATCAAGTGATTATGTGGCTGGAGGTATATTAGATGGTCTTTGGATAACAATTTTACTGCAGGCCAGTGGAGTATAGGCCCCAAACATTATGCATTCACCATACAGAAAAGATCAAGTGATTATGTGGCTGGAGGTATATTAGATGGTCATTGGATATCAATTTTACTGCAGGCCAGTGGAGTATAGGACCCAAACATTAGGCATTCACGTACCTTTGGGGGTGCACACAGCAGAGAGTGAGGAGGGTGCAGATAGAGAGGATGAGGAGGGTGCAGAAGTGGAAGGCTGAGTGAGCCACTCAACCAACTGTGGTGCGTCCTTTGACGTAATCACACGCTCCTTCTCCAACTTCCCACTTAGGCTCCGGCCTGATGCACCTGCCCGACCCCTACCACCCCAGTGGAATGGCCTGCCTCTTCCTCTGCCTGTCATTTTCAAAATGACCCTGTGACAAAGTCCCTATAGAAGAGCAGTATTTGTGGAAGCAGGTATATCGCAGTCCTCAATCAATATTTGGTGGAAGCTGGTATATCAAACACCTTAGTCAATATTTGGTGGAAGCCGGTGTATCGCAGGCCTCATTCTGTATTTGGTGGAAGCCGGTATATCAATTACCTTGTATAATCTGGCCGTGGTGGCGTCCCACCATAGGTCAGTACACTCACCCCTCTTCCTTCACTCAATAGCGTGCATCTGCTAGTTGTATCCGTCGGTGCTGTGGCTTGGATGTCCGATGGATACAACAAGCAGATGCACGCTATTGGGTGAAGGAAGAGGGGTGAGTGTACTGACCTATGGTGGGACGCCACCATGGCCAGATTATACAAGAACCGAGCAGCCAGCAGTGAGTATCCATAACTAACTGCATGTATACACAATAACCCCCTATAAGGACTAACACCCATAGCGATCAGAATTCATACCCAACATTGGTGATTGTGATAATATGATTCCAGATAACATATGCTAAATAATGACAGTGTATAACTAAGACTAACAAACTACTCATCACTGAATGAACCATTGGCAATAAACAGAAAATATTACCAGTATATTGGAATTCAACAATAGGATCCTATCAAGCGCACCTTATCAAGCAATATCACAAGATATATCATCGATTAATCTTTTTTTGCAAGATACGTCATTTATTGTCTAACCTTTTTATCATATTTTTATACATAATAGTGTTTTTTTTAATCCTCTCTTATATATATATGTATATATATTTATATAGATTTTTTTTATATGGATTTTTTAATGTGCACCTATACAAGATGAAGTTATGTGAATGAATAAATATGTTGTATCCACTATATATGTCCAGATATTGAGTGCCCACTATATCCACATCTCTGTTTAAACCAATCTGTGATTAGGGTGAATCACTTATTAGTGAGAGCACCTATCTGTGTAAGCAGGAAGGGTGAGCCGCTATTTACCTACTTGCTTCTTAATCTATTATGGTCTATTCACACAGTTGAAGTCATGTATGACTCCATCCTTTTCCAACTATTTATTCCTAATATTTCCTAATATTTCCCTGTGTATGAACTTAATGACTTGAAGATCTTGAAAATTAAAGGGGTTGTTACACAAAAAATATTCTACACTTTTCAAACCAGCACCTGGATTTGAATACTTTTGTAATTGCATGTATTTCTAAAATTTAGCATAGCCACAGAGTTATTCAATAAAATGTATCTGTATAGCACCACCTACAGTTAGTTTTTTTTTCTAATTTATTTTACCTGCTCACTGAGAAGGCCGCACATGCTCAGTTTCATCCTTCAACTGCTTCCTGAGCTGTGATAGGGAGTTCTGAGACACGCCCCCTTACCTGCAGCAGAAAAGACACTCCCCTTGAGCTGTCAGTTTGATATATATCTAGCAGAGCAATGAATGGGGAGATCTCTGGATCCATGTGAGGGAATGGGCTGGTTCTAGCTTTGTTAGAAAGAGGTTGTCATGTCCTATATGATGTCTATTTTTTTTACATTAGTCATGGGATAACCCCTTTAACCCCTTAAGGACGTAGGACGTACCGGTACGCCCTGTTTCCCGAGTCCTTAAGGACTCAGGACGTACCGGTACGTCCTAAGTTTAAAAAAAGATTGCGGCACGGCGGGGGTTAATTGTGACAGGATGCCCGCTGAAATAATTCAGCGGGCATCCTGTCACAACGCCGGGGGGGGGGGTCAATTCAGACCTGCGGTTTGCGGCTTTACCTGCGTTTTTCGGCGGCGATCGGGTGTGCCATCGGGTCCCCATGCGGCTGTAGGGGGGACCCGATGGCATGGAAAGCAGCGCGATGTCGAAGGAAGGCATCACGCTGCCTTCCGGTGAAGAGCCTGTGAGATCCAGCCCCCTGGATCTCACAGGCCCCGGAAGCTGTATGAGTAATACACACAGTATTACTTATACAGCCAATGCATTCCAATACAGAAGTATTGGAATGCATTGTAAAGGATTAGACCCCCAAAAGTCCCAAAGTGGGAAAAAAATAAAGTGAAAAAAAAAGTTTACAAAATAAAGTCTCCCTCCAAAAAATTTTAAGTTTCAAGTAAAAATAAACAAAAACATCATTTTCCCCAAATAAAGTAAAAAAAATTGGTAAAGAATAGGGGGGAAAAAAGTATACATATTAGGTATCGCTGCTTCTGTATCGACCTGCTCTATAAACATATCACATGACCTAACCCCTCAGATGAACACTGTAAAAAATAAAAAATAAAAACTGTGCTAAATAAACCACAAAAAATGAGACCCTACCTAAGATAATCGCCCCAAAACTTAAAAAACTATGGCTCTCAGAATATGGAGACACTAAAACATGATTTTATTTTGTTTCAAAAATAATATTATTGTGTAAAACTTACATAAATAAAAAGAAAAGTATACATATTAGGTATTGCCACGTCCGTATCGACCGGCTCTATAAAAATATCACATGACCTAACCCCTCAGATGAACACCGTAAAAAATAAACAGTCCAGCTAAGGCTACTTTCACACTAGCGTTCGGAGTGGATCCGTCTGATGTTTCATCAGACGGATCCGCTCCGATAATGCAGACGTTCGCATCCGTTCAGAACGGATCCGTCTGCATTAAAACTTAGAAAATTTTCTAAGTATGAAAGTAGCCTGAGCGGATCCGTTCAGACTTTACATTGAAAGTCAATGGGGAACGGATCCGCTTGAAGATTGAGCCATATGGTGTCATCTTCAAGCGGATCCGTCCCCATTGACTTACATTGTAAGTCTGGACGGATCCGCTCGCCTCCGCACGGCCAGGCAGACACCCGAACGCTGCAAGCAGCGTTCAGGTGTCCGCTCACTGAGCGGAGCGGAGGCTGAGCGCTGGCAGGCGGATGCATTCTCAGTGGATCCGCCTCCACTGAGAATGCATTGGGGCCAGACGGATGCGTTCGGGGCCGCTCGTGAGCCCCTTCAAACGGAGCGCACGAGCAGACACCCGAACGCTAGTGTGAAAGTAGCCTAAATCTGCCTTCCAAAAACCGTATGGCATTCCTTTCCTTCTGCGCCCTGCCGTGTGCCCGTACAGTAGTTTACGACTACATATGGGGTGTTTCTGTAAACTACAGAATCAGGGCCATAAATATTGAGTTTGGTTTGGCTGTTAACCCTTTCTTTGTAACTGGAAAAAAATTATTAAAATGGAAAATCTGCCAAAAAAGTGAAATTTTGAAATTGTATCTCTATTTTCCATTAATTCTATTGGAACACCTAAAGAGTTAACGACATTTATAAAATCAGTTTTAAATACCTTGAGGGGTGTAGTTTCTTAGATGGGGTCACTTTTATGGAGTTTCTACTCTAGGGGTGCATCAGGGGGGCTTCAAATGGGACATGGTGTCAAATAAACCAGTCCAGCAAAATCTGCCTTCCAAAAACAGTATGGCATTCCGTTCCTTCTGCGCCCTGCCGTGTGCCCGTACAGTAGTTTATGACTACATATGGGGTGTTTCTGTAAACTACAGAATCAGGGCCATAAATATTGAGTTTGGTTTGGCTGTTAACCCTTGCTTTGTAACTGGCAAAAAATTATTAAAATGGTAAATCTGCCAAAAAAATGAAATTTTGAAATTGTATCTCTATTTTCCATTAATTCTTGTGGAACACCTAAAGGGTTAACAATGTTTATAAACTCAGTTTTGAATACCTTGAGGGGTGTAGTTTCTAGAATGGGGTCATTTTCGGGTGGTATCTATTATGTAAGCCTCGCAAAGTGACTTCAGACCTCAACTGGTCCCTAAAAATTGGGTTTTTGAAAATTTCTGAAAAATTTCAAGATTTGCTTCTAAACTTCTAAGCCTTGTAACATCCCCAAAAAATAAAATATCATTCCCAGAATAATCCAAACATGAAGTAGACATATGGGGAATGTAAAGTAATAACTATTTTTGGGGGTATTACTATGTATTATAGAAGTAGAGAAATTTAAACTTGGAAATTTGCAATTTTTTACAATGTTTTAGTAAATCTGGTATTTTTTTATAAATAAAAATGATTTTTTTTTATTTCATTTTAGCAGTGTCATGAAGTACAATATGTGACGAAAAAACAATCTCAGAACGGCCTGGGTAAGTAAAAGCGTTTTAAAGTTATCAGCACTTAAAGTGACACTGGTCAGATTTGCAAAAAATGGCCAAGTCCTTAAGGTGAAATAGGGCTGAGTCCTTAAGGGGTTAAGGACCAGTTCAGGTCTGAAGTCACTTTGTGAGGCTTACATAATAGAAACCACCCACAAATGACCACATTTTTGAAACTACTCCCCTCAAGGTATTCAAAACTGATTTTACAAACTTTGTTAACCCTTTAGGTGTTCCACAAGAATTAAAAGAATATGGAGATGAAATTTCCGAATTTCACTTTTTTGGCAGATTTTCCATTTTAATCCATTTTTCCCAGTAACAAAGCAAGGGTAAACAGCCAAACAAAACTCATATGTGGTCATAAACTGCTGTACGGGCACACAGCAGGACGCAGAAGGAAAGGAACACCATATGGTTTTAGGAGGGCAATGTCACATTTGAAGACCCCCTGATGCACCCCTAGAGTAGAAACTCCAAAACATGACCCTATTTTGGAAACTACGGGATAAGGTGGCAGTTTTGTTGTTACTATTTTAGGGTACATATGATTTTTGGTTGCTCTATATTACATTATTTGTGAGGCAAGGTAACAAAAAATAGTTGTTTTGGCACTATTTTTATTTTTTGTTATTTACAATGTTCATCTGACAGGTTAGACCATGAGCTATTTTTATAGAGCAGGTTGTTACGGATGCGACAATACCAAATATGACAACTTTTTTTGGTTGTTTGTTTCAGCCTTTTTGAAAGATTTTTTGATTGGTATGATTTTGGGGTGCCTATGACTTTTTGATCGCTTGGTATTACACTGTTTGTTATGTAAGGTGACAAAAAATGGCTTTTTTACACCGTTTTTATTTTATTTTATTTCTCCTGGTCTTCCGTAGGCTGGCAGCTCCTTTGCCTGTGTAAGGCATCAGGGCTGCCATGGCAACCATCGACCCCCTTCCAGCGCAGCGAGGGGGGGGGGCGATGGAGTCAGAGGGAGCCCCCTCCATCTGTATTTCCCCCAAACATGCCACGGTCAGAACGACTACAGACATATAGGCAATATCATTAAGAACCAGCGCCAGCATAATGAAGAACAACAAGTCCTGTAAGTGATGATATAGCCCCCGCAGAGACCATATCTCAACATCATCATGTCTGTCTGGAATTACATGAAGACATAGAAGGATTTGAGCACGCCTACATACACACAAGATCTTTTGTGAATTGTTCAAGATGTTTGACACAACTAGAGATGGCATTGCGGTTCGGCCGGCGGTCGTTTCGCGGCGAACTTTGCGCGTTCGCGATTCGCCGAACATGTGAACATATGGCAATATTCACGCCCGCCATATTTTTTTACATTTTGAAGAACTTTGACCCATGACACATCCATCAGGTGGTACAGGACAGCCAATTGAGAAGTTTCAGCACATGGACATACCCCCTACCTTATAAATAAACCTGATCTGGCCGCCATTTTACATTCAGTCTTTTGTCAGTGTAGGGAGAGGTTGCTGTGTGGAGTAGGGACAGACTGTTAGGGACACCAAACGCTAGCTAATAGGGCCACAAAAGTCCTTTTAAGGACTGGTATAGGTGTGCTATTGATAGGTGTGACATACTGAGGGGTGTAATATACTTATAATATACTTTCTAACATAGAAAGTATATTACAGTGCAATTGTATTGTGCAGCAGTTGGGTTGCGGTTCTGCTGCAATACTGCAGCCACACAGAGTGCCAAACACTTTTGGAACAAATAATTTCTACTGGTGTGATTTACCAGTTGCCCCCCCCCCAAAAAAACGGATTGAAGTAGGGGTGTTATATACCAATAATATACTTTCTATATAGTGCATTTAGGTAGTGCCGCATTTGTTTGCGGTTTTGCTGCATTACAGCATCTACACATAGAGTGACAAACGCTATTCGAACCAATGATTTATACTGGTGTCATTTACCAGTTGCCCCCCAAAAAAATTGATTAAAGAAGGGGTGTTATATACCATTAATTTACTTTCTATATAGTGCATTTAGGTAGAGCAGCATTTTTTTGCGGTTTTGCTGCGTTGCCGCAGCTACACAGAGTGACAAACGCTATTGGAACAAATAATTTCTGCTGGCATGATTTACCAGTTACCCCCCAAAAAAATGGTTTGAAGCAGGGGTGTTATATACCAATAATATACTTTCTATATAGTGCATTTAGGTATTGCAGCATTTGTTTGCGGTTTTGCTGCGTTACCGCATCTATACAGAGTGACAAACACTATTGGAACCAATAATTTCTAGTGGTGTAATTTACCAGTTGCCCCCCCAAAAAATGGTTGAAGCAGGGGTGTTATATACCAATAATATACTTTCTATATAGTGCATTTAGGTAGTGCAGCATTTGTTTGTGGTTTTGCTGCGTTACCACAGTTGTGTGCTGTCAGGTGAATGCCTATTGGCAAATTTTTGGAGCCTGTACTGGCCGACAGTTACATTTTTATCCTGTGACCGCCTAATGTCCCTCCAGCCACAGAATCCTACAAAGTTGTTTGCTGTCAGGTGAATGCCTATTAACAAATTTTTGGGGCTTGTACTGGCCGACAGTTAAATTTTTATCCTGTGACTGCCTAATTTACCTCCGCCTAACGTACCTCCATTTACCTGCTGTTATGTGTCGGCCTTATACTACAGCATTACCATTTACCTGGTGCTGCCTGAGGTGTTTAAGTTTATTTTAGGTGTTGCCCTGGTCTGGTAGTGGACCATTCCTGGGAACACATTCTTGCTAAGAACCAGCTGTTGTCTGTTCCTGCTGAGTTTTGTGGCATTATGTGTAGGCCTTATACTTAACCGTTACCTTTACCTGCTGCTGCTGTCTGTCCTGATCCTGATGAGTTTGCCCTGGACTAAAAGGGCCTTACTGTAACCTTATGGTTTAAAATTACACCAAAACATAACAATATTTAAAAAACAAAAGCGCACGTTCTAAATGAAAAAAACTATTTATGAACAATTTAACAAAAATAACATGCCTTTATGGAAATTTTTTAAGTTGGTCCAGCAGGTCTAGCACCTCCTGCATCCCAATGCGGTTCTGCTCCTCCAACTTTTTCACCTTGTGCAGAAATGTAATGCGCTGTGCCCGCATCTTGCGCTGCAGCTCCTTCATTTTCAGCTCCTGCTGCTCCCGGAGATCCTTGATTGATTTTTGGTGCTCCTGCTGCAGCTTTTTTATTTTGCCCTTTATTTTCTTAATTACTGTTAGGATAAAAAAAAATAAAAAAAAATTGCTTGCAATTCAGATTAAGAGCAAATTAGTGCATTGTATTTTTATGTTGTCCCCTCATTTTTGCCCCTTTTAATGTTTATGTACATGTTATGGATATATAATCATATTGCTGTGTGCACATATTTACTCTCCTGGCGGGGGCTGGTGACCACCTCCTCCTCCTCATCCTGAGCTGGGGCGGTTCTGGAGGGTCCCGCTCTTTTCGCCTCCATCTCCACCACTTTGCCAACCTCTTGTGGGGCCGGCGCATCGACATGATGGGAGGGTCTGGCCTCCTCTCCCTCCTCCTCCTCCATCTCCTCCTCAGAGACCTCCACCACTAGTGATGGTCAGTTCGCAGTGTTCGCCAGCAAACACATGCGGGCTGCCATCTTTAGTAAGGTAGACTCACCTGTCCGGCGATGCACAGGTAAGCCCTTACCTGTTCCTGTGCCAGGAGCCGGTCTGAAATCAAATGCAGTCACCGGGAGCAGGCAGTTCCGAGAACAGCCCGATGAAGGCCCCCGGCGGCTGTTCTCGGAACTGCCTGCTCCCGGTGACTGCATTTGATTTTAGACCGGCTCCTGGCACAGGCAAGGGCTTATCTGTGCATCGCCAGACGGGTGAGTCGGCGAACACTGCGAAATGACCATCACTGTCCACCACCTCCAACACCTCGGTGGAAGGCCTGCGGCGTACTGAGGGAAGGGGAGTATCTGTAATCACACAATGTTCAGAATTTAAACTAACAACTCAGAAATCATAACAACTTTAAATATCCAGAAATTTCAATATGGAGGGATCTGCATGGGATTAAGATTATCCCAATGGGGGCTTAGGCTGGTTTTGGCGGTAAATTATCTACCAAAACAAGTGGTAAAGATGGCTAAAAATGGCCTGTTACTAGTTAGGATGAGGTAGCAGGGGCAGACCCATTGTTTCGGGCATGGGCAGCCTCACTGCAAATATAAGTACGTATGTGGATACTATCCTGCGTCCATTTGTGGTGAGTCTGCCCTCGTATGCCCGCGACACTATGGATGTGCTACAGAGACTGGACGGCATATACTGTGATCAGGATATATGGTTGGCTAGTCTGGATGTCGAAGCCCTTTACACCTCTATATTACACGAGTTGGGGTGTAAAGCGGTGGAGACTTTCCTCCGGCAGAGAGGGGACCAGTGTCGCCGCCATAATGCCTTGGTTATGCAATTGTTGGATTTTATCCTGACACAGAACATCTTCCTTTTTGACCAATGTATCTACCACCAGCTCAGGGGGGTTGCGATGGGCAGTCCCTGTGCCCCTACTTTCGCAAACCTCTTCCTGGGCTGGTGGGAGAAAGAGGTGGTTTTCTCGGAATCTATGGATCCATATACATCTTGCATCCAATTGTGGATTAGATATTTGGATGATGTTCTGATATTGTGGAATGGTACCAGAGAGGGTTTTCTTGAATTTGTGGAGGTCCTAAACACTAACGTAATTGGCCTCTTTTTTACATCTGAGATACAGGAGAGCGCAATTACGTATTTGGATCTCAGCATCTCAATAGGTGCTGATAGATGTATCACTACCAAGCTGTTTAGGAAACAAACGGCGACCAACAGTCTCCTACACTGGGAGAGCGGACATCCCCTGGCCCTGAGAAGGGGTATCCCTAAGGGACAGTATCTCAGGGCCAGGAGAAATTGTTCCAAGCTTGGTGAATTTAAGGCCGCAGCTTTAGATCTGAAACACAGGTTTACAAACAGGGGTTACCCAGAGTATACCCTGAAAAAGGCGTACCATCACGCCATGAGCACAAACCGTAGCCAGTTACTGACCCCTAGAAATAGGGACAATGTTGATATGACACCACGTATCCTGGCTAATTTCGACAAAGCCCACCGTCAAGTTCAAGAAATCCTCCAGAACCATTGGTCCATTCTTCAGTCGGATCCTGACATTGGATCATCCCTATCCGATCGCCCATTGGTCACGTACAGACGTGGTTCCAATTTACGTGACCGTTTGGTGCATAGTCTCTACACTCGGCCCACTCCTGAAACATGGCTCAAAAATTCTGCGAAAGGTAATTTCCCCTGTGGTTCGTGCATCATATGTAAATTTATTACCAAAGGAGATTCTTTCACTAGTGTGAGTAGTGGAATAAGATATAAGATCCGGTCCTTCATTAGATGCACTTCAGTGGGTGTAATATACCTTATCACGTGTAATTGTGGGCTCCAGTATGTGGGCAAGACAAAGCGAGAAATGAGACGCAGGATAGGGGAACATCTATCAGACATCCGGAATTCACGGGACACTACGGTGTCTCGTCATGTGCGGGAAATGCACGCAGGGAATCCGGATGTTCTGAGGGTCCAGGGTATTGTTATGCCCAAAAGATCCATACGCGGTGGGGATATGGACACACTCTTGCTCCAAAAAGAAGCGATGTGGATCTTCAGATTGCAAACCATTCAACCTAATGGGTTAAATGAAGCAATTTCGTATTCATGCTTCATTTGAGTCATACCACTATATGGATACCTTACTGGTTCTTGTGTGCATGTGGTTGTCTCAAGACCTTGGCCACTATATAAGCTATAAATGCTTGATGTATCTCTATGATTTCCCCCTTTCCTCCCTTGCTGGTATGGACATATTGGATTTATGGAGGAGGGGCGTATCTCTGTATGCATGTCATTATGTTTGTCACTGTCTTTTAATTTATGCCGCTTTGTATAAGGTTGTGTTTAGGGATGCACTTACATTTTCCTTGATGTCACCAATTTGGGCTCCTCCAGCATAGCTGACACCAGTGCTAGGCGTATAGGTGACATATCTCATATAGCCGCGACTTTCGATTCCTCCTGTATACATGGGCACTTGATGTGTCAGCATGGAGGTGTGTGATGCAAGGAGGGCTCTGGGCGGATCGGGGGTGTAAGTCAGATGACGCACCTTGCTCCGATTCGGCCGAGCACTAACACACGCCCCCTTTGTAGGCGGGGCTGACTGGATATCTGGCCGGCGTTCATGCGGCCGCGTACGGCCATCACAGCGCCGAATGCCTCTACACACAACAGTGTGAGGCGGTTCTGCTCCACAGGCTAATACTGTACTAGATGTTTTTATGGTATTTTTTCAAAACTTATGGCTGGTCTTTTCAGTGGTTAATATGACTTATGGAATTTATTAATTTGTTTAACTATTATTTAACCGTTTCACCCCTGGAAGTTTTTTTTTTTTTTTTTGCATTTTTGTTTTGTGCTCCCTGCCTTCCCAGAGCTAAAACTTTTTTATTTGTCTGTTCACATAGCCATATGAGGACTTGATTGTTCTTTCCAACGCCACTATTTAATATTGCATATGATGTAGTGGGAAGCGGGAAAAAAATTCCAAATGGGGTGAAATTGCAAAAAAATAATGCAATTCCACCACAGTTTTAAGGGCTTTTTATTTATGACGTTTGATGTTTGATAAAACTGACCAGTTACTTTTATTCTACAGGTCAGTACGAATCCGGCGATACCTTATATGTATAGTTTTTCTTGAGTTTTGATAGTGATAAAAAAAAAATTAAAAGTGGGGGAAAAATCAGTTTGTCTTTTATGTGTATAGAGCTGTATGGGGGCTCATTTTTTGCAGGGCAACCTGATATTTTCGTTGATACCATTCTGGAGTGTGAACGACTTTTTGATCACTTTTTATAAAAAAATATGAGAAAATGAAGCGATCAAAAAAGGAGAATCAGCCATTTGGACACTTTTTTCCGCTTTGCTGTTTGCCGTATGGGGAATATATTTTCATACTATGGGAGTTTTCGCACATACATTATGTGTATTTTTTTTATTATTTTAGTTCTTATATTTTTATTTTTGGAAAAGGGGTGTTATTTGAATATTTTTGGACCCCCTTTTGCCTTCAGAACTGCCTTAATTCTACGAGGCATTGATTCAACAAGGTGCTGATAGCATTCTTTAGAAATGTTGGCCCATATTGATAGGATAGCATCTTGCAGTTGATGGAGATTTGAGGGATGCACATCCAGGGCACGAAGTTCCCGTTCCACCACATCCCAAAGATGCTCTATTGGGTTGAGATCTGGTGACTGTGGGGGCCATTTTAGTACAGTGAACTCATTGTCATGTTCAAGAAACCAATTTGAAATGATTCAAGCTTTGTGACATGGTGCATTATCCTGCTGGAAGTAGCCATCAGAGGATGGATACATGTTCTCATTCTGTTTACGCCAAATTCAGACTCTACCATTTGAATGTCTCAACAGAAATCGAGACTCATCAGACCAGGCAACATTTTTCCAGTCTTCAACAGTCCAATTTTGGTGAGCTCGTGCAAATTGTAGCCTCTTTTTCCTATTTGTAGTGGAGATGAGTGGTACCCGGTGGGGTCTTCTGCTGTTGTAGCCCATCCGCCTCAAGGTTGTGCGCGTTGGGGCTTCACAAATGCTTTGCTGCATACCTCGGTTGTAACAAGTGGTTATTTCAGTCAACATCACTCTTCTATCAGCTTGAATCAGTCGGCCCATTCTCCTCTGACCTCTAGCATCCACAAGGCATTTTTGCCCACAGGACTGCCGCATACTGGATGTTTTTCCCTTTTCACACCATTCTTTGTAAACCCTAGAAATGGTTGTGCATGAAAATCCCAGTAACTTAGCAGATTGTGAAATACTCAGACCGGCCCGTCTGGCACCAACAACCATGCCACGCTCAAAATTGCTTAAATCACCTTTCTTTCCCATTCTGACATTCAGTTTGGAGTTCAGGAGATTGTCTTGACCAGGACCACACCCCTAAATGCATTGAAGTAACTGCCATGTGATTGGTTGACTAGATAATTGCATTAATGAGAAATAGAACAGGTGTTCCTAATAATTCTTTAGGTGAATGTATATACTCATGGCGAGGTAGAGATGTATGTAAATAAGTATTTCATCCCTTTACAAATGATAACTTACTGTATATATACATTACAGAGTGTTGGCGAGAGATACAAAAGTAATGTATGCATTGTACCTGGGCATTTTCTGTCTCGGATCTCTCTGATCCGCTCTGGATTCCTCCTCTTTACATCGGACCATTTTTGATTATGGCCATTCTGTGGTGCTTCACTTTGAACTTCCGCAACAGCTCGTCGCCTAGTTTACGCACGATCCTCTGTTTTTCGGCATGGGCCCGTGTCAGATGATATCCCCGGCCCAACATGCGCTGCAGGATAAAGATGCAAGCACATAATCCCAATTTTTTAACATACTAGTATTGAAAATAATGTCCTCAACAAAACAGCAAAAAGTATTTAAGTCTTTGAAGGGGAAATATTAGATTTACTGTTACCGTTAGAAGATCGGGTTGTATTGCAATTGTATGTGTATGGGGTCTGAGTGAGCAATCGGATATTGTCCAGCTGAGCAGAGATGTACCTGTCTAGTGAAGGGACAGTACGGTATGGGGTGTAAAGCTGGTTTGCCTCCCCGTGGTGCACCCTGGGTAACTCTAAATGAACCAGCAAATACTGGCGGTCTGACAAAAAAAAAGCTTCTCCTGAGTCCTGACCAACAGGACACGAACCATAATTTATAGACTGTGTTTGTGTGTGTGTGTGTGTGGGGGGGGGGGGGGGGGGTATATAGAGTGCAGCAGGAAAATGGATGTGCAATGTGCACGTGAGAGATATTTCTATGCTGTCCATACATACATGCTACAGACATAGTGCTGTGATGTTACAACAATAATTAGTGCACCAATCACTAATATCTCATTAGGGATTTTCACAATGGAACTTTTTTTAAACACTCTATCTGCATATACAGTGATTGTTCTAACATGCATGTGACATGTAATCAAATACACTGCTTTAATGTCAAATTACTTACAGTGATCTGAAGTTCTTCCTCAACGTTGCGAAAATTGCTGCCAACCATCTTTTCTGATCGCATCCAACTTCGGTCTAGTGGAAATCAGTTGCTGTAGTAGGCTACTCCTATTTTGCGCATGCGCATACAGTACAGACCAAAAGTTTGGACACACCTTCTCATTCAAAGAGTTTTCTTTATTTTCATGACTATGAAGGCATCAAAACTATGAATTAACACATGTGGAATTATATACATAACAAACAAGTGTGAAACAACTGAAAATATGTCATATTCTAGGTTCTTCAAAGTAGCCACCTTTTGCTTTGATTACTGCTTTGCACACTCTTGGCATTCTCTTGATGAGCTTCAAGAGGTAGTCCCCTGAAATGGTCTTCCAACAGTCTTGAAGGAGTTCCCAGAGATGCTTAGCACTTGTTGGCCCTTTTGCCTTCACTCTGCGTTCCAGCTCACCCCAAACCATCTCGATTGAGTTCAGGTCCGGTGACTGTGGAGGCCAGGTCATCTGGCGCAGCACCCCATCACTCTCCTTCATGGTCAAATAGCCCTTACTTTCAAAGTTTTCTCAATTTTTCGGCTGACTGACTGACCTTCATTTCTTAAAGTAATGATGGCCACTCGTTTTTCTTTACTTAGCTGCTTTTTTGTTGCCATAATACAAATTCTAACAGTCTATTCAGTAGGACTATCAGCTGTGTATCCACCTGACTTCTCCTCAACGCAACTGATGGTCCCAACCCCATTTATAAGGCAAGAAATCCCACTTATTAAACCTGACAGGGCACACCTGTGAAGTGAAAACCATTTCAGGGGACTACCTCTTGAAGCTCATCAAGAGAATGCCAAGAGTGTGCAAAACAGTAATCAAAGCAAAAGGTGGCTACTTTGAAGAACCTAGAATATGACATATTTTCAGTTGTTTCACACTTGTTTGTTATGTATATAATTCCACATGTTCATAGTTCATAGTTTTGATGCCTTCAGTGTGAATCTACAATTTTCATAGTCATGAAAATAAAGAAAACTCTTTGAATGAGAAGGTGTGTCCAAACTTTTGGTCTGTACTGTACATGAAAAATTGCATTGCCGATGTTTTGCATTAAAATAAATAATGAATGGAGATCGCAAATTCAAATAATACATCTGGTATGTCACTGTCCATGTTGTGGGACTATTTGTGCACTTCTAGTATTTATTTGGTGGCTGCAAATATGACCTGAAGGTTTTCAGGTTCGCCTGCCATTCAAGTCTATAGGGCCCGCTGGGAACACACGTTTCGTGAACATTTGAGAGCAAACGCGCATTCGCGTTCGCAAACCGTCCCGGCCAATGTTCGTCCATCACTAGACACAACCTCCCCGTTGAGTTCCTTCAAAAACTTTGTGCAAGTGCAAGTGTACCTAGAAGAATAGATGCTGTTTTGAAGGCAAAGGGTGGTCACACAAAATATTCATTTGATATACAGTAGATTTCTCCTGTTTAATCACTTCGTATTTTGTTAATTGATAAAAGCAAACTAATAACTTCTAGTTTTGAAAGCATTCTAAATTTAAAGCATTTTAACCACACCTTGTGTGCTGCATTTTTGTAGGTATTTAAAGATTACCACTGTTACTGGTTGGATCACTATCTATCTGGCACAATTGTTTTCATGGCCACTATCAAGTCTTGGATGGAAGAAATCATCATGGCAGTCTGAGCTGGACAGAAAAAAAAGGAAGAGTTATCCACTCAAATTAGAGAGAATGTCATCTGTGAGTCCCAACTTTTACCATCAATTTGTCAAAAAATGTATTTAATCCCTTTCTGACATCCTACAGTTGATCTCTAATTCACAATTTTTGTCACTTCACATCCCCCAAAAATTGAACAAATAGTGATCACAAAATCATACACACTCTAAAGTGGACCTGTAAAAACTACAGGTCGTCCATCAGAAAAAAATTACCCTTATACTGGGACCACTCATGATACTTTTACAATGGGCCCACCAATGTATTAAATTGACCCTGTCTATCTCTATGGTGTGTACACCATTGCTGTCACCATATATAAGATGAGTTATTTACATTAGAGAACTATGTTGTGAAGAATCTATATGATTAATTTCTATAGTGAGTAATTGAACTATACTAAATGAAAATATACTTCATAATTTTAACTAAACAATATTTCTTGGCTCAATTTCAGTTGGTCAACCCTATATCATAGAACTATTTTTTGTTATGGATTTGATTATAAATTTGGATTAGACAAGCAGAAGATAAATGAGCTTCAGCATGGCTGAATGTAAATGTGAGTAATAAATATATCAGGTACAAATATTCGCTTTGTAGCTATTGGATCCACTAATAGAGACGTAGTATAATAAATGACACATCTGCTATCCATGTCTAATGCATTTTGCATTTCTCAAAGGTTCAGATTACAATCATTGTAAGAAACTGAGCAGAGAGGCAGACAAATGCTTTTGCCATTAACCTGTATTGAAAATATGTTTATGTATCAATAACATTTGCAAGACTTTCTGTTACCTGATTTATTGTGTTGCTTGTCTCTGGAATAATAGTTAATGTACCTGAAAAGAAAAAAAAATTCTCCAAAACAAAACTTTACATTTATACTAGGACAAAATCCAGTGTGTGGGAAAATTCTGGACATAAAGGCTTTCAATGCTTAACCAGATATGTTTTGAGAAGTTTTACAGGTTATTTCCCTAAATGTATAGCACAAGCAAAAGAGCCTTCCTGCACTGTACCATACTTTTACAGAACAATGCCCACACCAATCTCTAATGTTTAAATCCTGAGATGTGACACCATGTGGCACCTAAACAAGAGGAAGGGGCTCCTACACATAAATTCCCTCTGGCATTGTGACAAGCAAAAAAGTATTTTGGTCTCTGTGATGTGATCATAGCAGCAACGTACTCATGACTCTCCAAAAATTCACGATGTTGCAACCTTCTGACATGTGATATAATAGACAATAGGTAACTTTATAACTTTTATAACAATTGCCCCACTTGCACAATAGTGATGAGCAGCATAGGCAATATTCGTTTTCGCAATATTTCGCAAATTTTTGGCCTAATATTCGCCATAAATTCGCAAATTCTAGAATTCGTGACCTCAAGTCATTATTTTCTTGATTGCAAAAATTGGCAATGTAATATGCACGTATTGCGCGCACAATACAGGCGTGGATCACTTTTGCTACATTTTTCAAACTGCTAAAAGTTTCCTGAGACTGGAGAAAATGCACAGTACAGTAATTTCTACAGTATCACACTACCTAACACCCTGCACTGGAACCTATCAGCTACCCTTTATCACTATCTAACCTACACTGACTATCTCCCATTAACTATATGTATTATATATGAGCTAACTATCTAATGTAAGTGAATAAGGATCCAGATGACTCAGCAAAGCACAGAGCACAGCAATGACACTGCTCTCTCTCTCTCTCAGAACTGCAAAAAACAGCAAAAAATGGCTGCTGAGGAGTTTCTTATATAGTAAGGGGTAGGCAACTTTCCTATTGGTTGCTAGGGATGTTGCTAATCTCAGACAAAGATATTGTAGCCTTCTCATTATCACATTATCACACAAGCATTATCACATTATCACACAAGCAAGAAGCAATATTCGCGATATAAGATTAGGCAGAGAGAGGCCAAACAAGTTATAAGAGCTTCTAAAGCACAGGCAGAAGAGAAATTAGCTCAGTCAGGGAAAAAAAGGCGATAAGGCATTCTTCAGATACATAAATGAAAAAAGGAAACTAAAACAAGGAATTACCAAATTAATTAAGGAAGGAATTTTGAAAAAAGATAAAGAACTAGCTGACTGCCTCAATGAATACTTCTGTTCAGTTTTTACAAAGGAAAATGAAGGAGAAGGACCTCAGTTGGGAAAGAAGACTAATGAATCTTTTGACGCATGTGTCTTTACAGAGGAAGAGGTTCTAAGTCAACTGTCTAAAATTAATACAAATAAGTCCCAGGGGCCTGATGGGATACACCCAAAGCTATTAAAAGAGCTCAGCGGTGAACTAGCAAAACCATTAACAGATTTATTTAACCAATCACTGGCAACAGGAGTCGTCCCAGAAGATTGGAAATTAGCAAATGTTGTGCCCATTCACAAGAAAGGTAGTAGGGAGGAATCGGGCAACTATAGGCCAGTAAGCCTGACATCAATAGTGGGGAAATTAATGGAAACCATACTTAAGGAGAGGATTGTGGACCATCTAAAATCCCATGGATTGAAAGATGAAAAACAGCATGGGTTTACTTCAGGGAGATCATGTCAAACTAATCTTATTGATTTTTTTGATTGGGTGACTAAAATAATAGATGGAGGAGGTGCAGTAGACATCGCTTATCTAGACTTTAGTAAGGCTTTTGATACTGTCCCACATAGAAGGCTTATCAATAAAGTGCAGTCATTGGGCTTGGACTCCCATATTGTTGAATGGATTAGGCAGTGGCTGAGGGACAGGCAACAGAGGGTTGTAGTCAATGGAGTATATTCAGACCAAGGTCTTGTTACCAGTGGGGTACCTCAGGGATCTGTTCTGGGACCCATATTGTTTAATATCTTTATCAGCGAAATTGCAGAAGGCCTTAATGGTAAGGTGTGTCTTTTTGCTGATGACACAAAGATTTGTAACAGGGTTGATGTTCCTGGAGGAATACACCAAATGGAAAAGGACTTAGGAAAACTAGAGGAATGGTCAAAAAATCTGGCAACTAAAATTTAATGTTGATAAGTGCAAGATAATGCACCTGGGACGTAAAAACCCAAGAGCAGAATATAAAATCAGTGATACAGTCCTAACCTCAGTATCTGAGGAAAGGGATTTAGGGATCATTATTTCAGAAGACTTAAAGGTAGGCAGACAATGTCACAGAGCAGCAGGAAATGCTAGCAGAATGCTTGGGTGTATAGCAAGAGGAATTACCAGTAGAAAGAGGGAGGTGCTCATGCCGCTCTACAGAGCACTAGTGAGACCTCATTTGGAGTATTGTGCTCAGTACTGGAGACCATATCTCCAGAAGGATATTGATACTTTGGAGAGAGTTCAGAGAAGAGCTACTAAACTTTATTGAGAGAGTAGTGGATGCATGGAATAGCCTTCCTGCAGAAGTGGCAGCTGCAAATACAGTGGAGGAGTTTAGGCATGCATGGGATAGACATAAGGCCATCCTTCATATAAGATAGGGCCAGGGGCTATCCATAGTATTTAGTATATTGGGCAGACTAGATGGGCCAAATGGTTCTTATCTGCCGACACATTCTATGTTTCTATGTTTCTATGGTACTGATGAAATTTTTTTGGGAATATTCGCGATTACGATATAAGATAAGATATAACACTATATTCTACATCTTCACGAATTCTCGAAGTGTTGATAAAAATTATCGATTAGAATATTTGCGATCAACACTATTGCACAAGTGTACAAATTGTATTTACACAGGGCCGCATGTACACCCCTGATTTCTTTATATCTAACCATGCCCTAATTGTCTAGCACAAGCAGAAAAGCCATCACTCATTGTGCCAAACAAGTTGTTGAGCCTACTCCAATCCCAATAGTTCAATTTCTTGGCATAAACAAAAGAAGGGTCTCTGAAGCTCACATAATATCAGTTCTAGCAAGGTGACAGACCAGGACCTAGTAAAGACCCCGAGTGCTTTTAACTTGGGGCTACTCCCAAGGGTTTTATTTAAGTGTCTCCATTGGTATTCACACTTTAACCCCTATACAGGCATCTATACTATACTGCAAAGGAAACACCAGGCCTCTGCCTCTTGGAGTAGTCTCTGTGACTGTTGGCTTACAGGGGTCAAGAGACACGTGTGGAATGTGTCCTATGGGTGGCAAGAGGCAATGCCAGCAGAAAGCAAGTCTGCGGCCTGCAAGTGAGTGAATTGAGCCCATCGGGAAGGAGTAGGAGAAGATTAGCAGATCCAGGCCTGCATGAGTGAGGGATCGAGGAAGTAGCACAGAGGCAGTGCCTGCCAGGGAGAGGCCGCCACTGTAACACAATGTTTATAAAGACATCCTTTAAAAAAAGGTAAAAAATAAAAATATAATAAACATTAGTTACAATGATCATATATAATTAATTGTTAGCTATACCAAAAAGATGGTATTGTTGGATCCAAGCTATTCAAAAATGTGTTTAATGGCAATAATACATTCAGTTCTCTATACTATAAATAATAAAACACAGTACTGTCATGATAAACTAAATAGGATTTTCTCTGTGGTGGGCCATGGGCACACATTTGATTGTACTCTCAATTGCATATACAGTAGCTCATAAATACTGAGAAAATAAGAAAGACCCTTTGAATCCAGAGGAAAAAAAGCCGTCTGGTTTGAGAGCTGCACTTATACAAGCAGTCCAACAACACGAGTTTGGTGGCGTTCGCGTGTTTGAGTTCAAGTGTGTGTTTGTATTAAGTGTGGGACTTTAGTTTACGGGACTTTAGGAGGGGACTACAGTAAGTTAGATTCTTATCACTGCACTGTATTGTATTTTTTCTCTTTTCTTGCATAATCCCCATTTAGTATGTATTCCATTATTGACAGCGCAGTCCAGTGCACATCTTGTCTAATGTATGCAGTCCTGGAACAGCCGTTTGAGGGTGCAGATCTTTGTTCAAAATTTGAGCAAATTTCCTTTTTGGAATCTCACATGGAGTATCTAACCGGGCGAATCTCAACACTAAGAAGGTTTAACAATTTGGAAAAGAGTTTGCTGTTCACTGAGCAAGCACTCTAGTTGTGGGGGAGGGTGGTAGCGAGGAGGCTCAGGAAAGTGAGGTAGCTATCTGGATAACAGTTAGAAAGCGTGGTAAAGGGAAGAGTGCCAGGGAGGCTAGCCCTGATCTGACATGCCCCAACAACTTTGCAAGGTTGAATAGTGCAAAGAGGGGCACTCTCTAACTGGCAATCAATGGATCAACTATAAGTGTATCAATGTCATATGACCTTTTTAATTTTTAAAATGTATGAAATAAATAAAAACATTCAAGTATAAAAACATACAATCATAAAACTAATATCATAAAACAAATATCTTGTGATTGATAGCGACGCTATATCAAATATCCCCCTATGTCGGGGTGTTGCACATGCTGCACAATAAACCCCTGTTATTTGGGCAAGCCTCCCTTGATTTACATAGATCTTAGGAATCAATTTCACAGATATCCCTCTACTTGTGGGGTGTGATGTTTTCAGCAGATTGCAATGCTGCCAGCAAAGTTAGACCACTTTTCGAAAGTGTCATGGGCCATGATTAATGCAAAAAAACGCTACACCTTCCGGTATGTACACTAGGACCCAGAGAATATCCATTGCCTCCATCACAAGAGACCCCACGTGGAGGCTTGCGGATCACATGGGACGCATCGTAGGTCCCGGCAGCGCAAGAAGAAATCTATTTGAGTGACGGTGCTGATAGCGTGGAGCGGTAAAGTACTGAATCTATAGCTAGTATTTACCTATATACAGTATATGTAAACAGCATACCGGCCATACACTTCAAGGCGCAAAAGCCTAGTATAACTTAGAACCTTTGAAGTCCAGATGGTGGACATTCATAGATAAAAAGACCTACCTGACATATTGCCAAATTACAGGATTTTTCCAGAGTTGCCCCTCTTTGCACTATTCAATTATCTAATTTTTTCAGACTGTATTGTGGGTACCGTGGGGTGTGCAACAGTCCAACCTCTCGGATTAAGGAAGAGCCGCCAAGCCTTCTATATCTTATCAACTTTGCAAGGTTGGCAGATGAGGGGGATGTCAGTTCTGGGAGAGCACTGCTGCAGCCGGACCCTTCCTCTGCCAGTCAGGGGATGTCAGCTCCAGTAAGCAGGGGACCAGTTGAGCAGGGCAGCCAGACAGGGGGTACAGATAGAGCGATCTGTCACAAAGACTGAGATCGTCGAACGGTGTGTTGTCTTTCTGGCACTCGAGTTCGACACATTGCGGATCGGGTTGACAGATTACTGAGAGGGGTTGGAGAAGATCCAGCAATCATGGTCCATATCGGAACCAATGACAAAGTTAGAGGTAGGTGGAGCATCCTTAAAAATGATTTTAGGGATTTAGGTCACAAGCTTAGGGCAACGACCTCAAAGGTAGTGTTTTCCGAAATACTACTGGTACCACGAGCCACACAAGAAAGGCAGCGGGAGATTTGGGAGGTTAACAAGTGGCTGAAGAACTGGTGTAGGAAGGAAGGTTTGGGTTACTGAAGAACTGGGCCGACTTCTCTGTCAGCTACAGGCTCTATCGTAGGGATGGGCTGTACCTCAATAGGGAAGGGGTAGCTGTATTTGGGGAGAACATGGCTAGAAGGTTGGAGGAGTATTTCAACTAGGGACTGGGGGGAAGGGTAATTACGTTATAGGATGGGAAGATAGTGCAGATAGAGACCGCGGGCAAGGTAATAGGAATGGAGGAGGAATGGAAGGAGGGACTAGAATAGTTCAGAAGGAAAGGTGTAGGGTAAAAAATATACATAAACCTCTTAATTGTGTGTATACTAATGGCAGAAGCCTGAGTAATAAAACTGGTGTACTGGAATTAGTGATGTGTGAGGAGGACTATGACATGGGAATAACTTAGACATGGCTGGATGATAGCTAAGACTGGGCTGTTAACATACAGGGTTACAGTCTGTTTAGAATGGATCGCAAAAACAGAGAAGGGGAGGGGCCTGCTTTTATGTAAAGTCCTGTCTAAATCCCACAGTCTGAGAAGATATAAGTGAGGGACATAAACATGTGGAGTCACTGTGGTTTGAGATACATGGAGGCATAAACAATAATAAAATACTAATAGGAGTTTATTATAAGACACCTAATATACTAGAGTCCACAGAAAATCTGCTACTAAACAAGATAGACGAGGTGGCAGATCATAATGAAGTCGTCATTATAGGGGACTTCAACTACCCAGATATAGACTGGGAAACTTAAACCTGTATATCTCATAAAGCAAGCAGGTTCTTGGCAATAACCAAAGACAATTACCTTTCCCAACTGGTTCAGGACCCGACTAGAGGGACAGCCATACGGGAGTATTAACCAATAGACCTGACAGAACAACAGATGTGCAGGTTGGGGGACACCTGGGAAATAGTGACCATAAAGTAATAACCTTCCAATTGTCATTTAAAAGAGTGTTTTTTCAGAGAGGAACAGAAATACCAAACTTCAAAAAAGCTAAATTTAGCCAACAAAGACAGGCCATAGGCCTAACTAACTGGGACAAAGTCCTCAAAAATAAAAGCAGCCAAACTAGAGACCAAGAGCAAAACTAACCCTAAAATGTTCTACAATTATATAAAAGATAAAAAGTATAAATCTGAAGGTGTCGGCCCTCTGCAGAGTAATGAGGGGGGAGTTGCAGAGAGCGATGAGGAGAAAGCAAAGCTATTAAATATTTTTTTATCCACTGTATTCACTGAGGAAAATAAAATGTCAGATGAAATGCAGAATTTAAAAGTAAATTCCTCATTAAAAGTGCCCTGTCTGACCCAGGAAGAAGTACAGCGGCGTCTTAAAAAGATGAAAATAGACAAATCCCCAGGACCAGATAGCATACACCCCTGTATCCTAAAAGAATTAAGAGTAATGTCATAGCCAGACCCTTATTTCTGATATTTAAAGACTCTATACTGACAGGGAGTGTTCCACAGGATTGGCGCAGAGCAAATGTGGTGCCAATATTCAAAAAGGGTCCAAAAACAGAACCTGGAAACTATAGGCCGGTAAGTTTAACATCTGTCGTGGGTAAACTGTTTGAAGGTTTACTAACAGATGCTATCTTGGAGTACCTCAATAAAAATAAGCAAATAACTCCATATCAGCATGGCTTCATGAGGGATCGGTCATGTGAAACTAATTTAATCAGTTTCTATGACGAGGTAAGTTCTAGACTTGACAGCGGCGAATCAATGGATGTCGTATATCTGGACTTCTCCAAAGCATTTGACACTGTACAGCATGACAGGTTAGTATACTGTATAAAATGAGAATGCTTGGACTGGGAGAAAATGTCTGTATGTGGGTAAGTAACTAGCTCAGTAATAGAAAACAGAGGGTGGTTATTAATGGTACACACTCAGATTGGGTCACTGTCACTAGTGGAGTACCCCAGGGTCAGTATTGGGCCCTATTCTCTTCAATATATTTATTAATGATCTTGTAGAACGCTTGCACAGTAAAATATCAATTTTTGCAGATGACACTAAACTGTGTAAAATAATTAACACGGAAGAGGACAGTATACTGCTTCAGAGGGATCTGGATAGATTGGAGGCTTGGGCAGATGAGGTTTAACACTGACAAATGTAAGGTTATGCACATGGAAAGGAATAATGCAAGTCACCCGTACATACTAAATGGTAAAACACTGGGTAACACTGACATGGAAAAGGACCTAGGAATTTTTGTGAACAGCAAACTAAGCTGTAGAAACCAGTGTCAGGCAGCTGCTGCCAAGGTCAATAAGGGTTGCATCAAAAGGGGCATAGATGCCCGTGATGAGAATATAGTTCTGCCACTTTACAAATCACTAGTCAGACCACACATGGAATACTGTGTACAGTTCTGGGCTCCTGTGAACAAGGCAGACAAAGCAGAACTAGAGAGGGTTCAGAGGAGGGCAACTAAGGGCTCTTTCACACCTGCGTTCTTTTCTTCCGGCATAGAGTTCCGTCGTCGGGGCTCTATGCCGGAAGAATCCTGATCAGTTTTATCCTAATGCATTCTGAATGGAGTGAAATCCGTTCAGGATGCATCAGGATGTCTTCAGTTCCGGAACGGAACGTTTTTTGGCCGGAGAAAATACCGCAGCATGCTGCGCTTTTTGCTCCGGCCAAAAATCCTGAAGACTTGCCGCAAGGCCGGATCCGGAATTAATGCCCATTGAAAGGCATTGATCCGGATCCGGCCTTAAGCTAAACGTCGTTTCGGCGCATTGCCGGATCCGACATTTAGCTTTTTCTGAATGGTTACCATGGCTGCCAGGACGCTAAAGTCCTGGCAGCCATGGTAAAGTGTAGCGGGGAGCGGGGGAGCAGCATACTTACCGTCCGTGCGGCTCCCGGGGCGCTCCAGAGTGACGTCAGGGCGCCCCAAGCGCATGGATCACGTGATCGCATGGCACGTCATCCATGCGCATGGGGCGCTCTGACGTCATTCTGGAGCGCCCCGGGAGCCGCACGGACTGTAAGTATACCGCTTCCCCGCTCCCCGCTCCTACTATGGCAACGAGGACTTTAATAGCGTCCTGGCTGCCATAGTAACATTGAAAGCATTTTGAAGACGGATCCGTCTTCAAATGCTTTCAGTACACTTGCGTTTTTCCGGATCCGGCGTGTAATTCCGGCAAGTGGAGTACACACCGGATCCGGACAACGCAAATGTGAAAGAGGCCTAAAGTAATAACTGGAATGGGGCAACTACAGTACCCTGAAAGATTATCAAAATTAGGGTTATTCACTTTAGAAAAAAGACGACTAAGGGGAGATCTAATAACTATGTATAAATATATCAGGGGTCAGTACAGAGATCTCTCCCATCATCTATTTAGCCCCGGTACTGTGACAGTGACAAGGGAACATCCTCTGTGTCTGGAGGAAAGAAGGTTTGTGCACAAACATAGTAGAGGATTCTTTATGGTAAGAGCAGTGCAACTATGGAACTCTCTGCCTGAGGAGGTGGTGGTGGTGAGTTCACTAAAAGAGTTTAAGAGGGGCCTGGATGTATTTCTGGAGTGTAATAATATTATAGGTGATAGCTCTTAGAGAGGGGTCATTGATCCAGGGAGTTATTCTGATTGCCTGATTGGAGTCGGGAATGAATTTTTTCTCCCTAAAGTGGGGAAAATTGACTTCTACCTCAGTTTTTTTTTTTGCCTTCCTCTGGATCAACTTGCAGGATAACAGGCCGAACTGGATGGACAGATGTCTTTTTCCGGCCTTATAAACGATGTTACTATGTTACATACATGGAACCATTCAGAACCCCAGTGATATGATATTGATGACCTAACCTAAGGATACGGCATATAAAGGAAAGTCCTGGAAAACTCATTTGAAATTCTCCCTTATAATATATGTTACCCTAAAAATGCACAAATGAATTAATTCTCAAGTGATTTATATAGTGAAGAACAGAAGTATTTGAACACCCTGCGATTTTGCAAGTTCTCCCACTTAGAAATCATGGAGGGATCATGGAGTCTGAAATTCACATTGTAGGTGCATTCCCACTCTGAGAGACAGAATAAAAAAAAAAAATCTGGAAATCACATTGTATGATTTTTAAAGAATTTATTTTTCTTGCAATGCTGAACATAAGTATTTGAACACCTGAGAAAATCAGTGTTAATATTTGGTACAGAAGCCTTTGTTTGCAATTACAGAGGTCAAACATTTCCTGTAGTTCTTGACCAGGTTTGCACATACTGCAACAGGGATTTTGGCCCACTCCTCCACACAGATCTCTAGATCTGTCAGGTTTCGGGGTTGTCGCTGAGCAACATGGAGTTTTAGCTCCCTCCAAAGATGTTCTGTTGGATTTAGGTCTGCAGACTGGCTAGGCCCCTCCAGAACCTTGATATGCTTCTTACAGAGCCGCTCCTTGGTTATCCTGGCTGTGTGCTTCGGGTCATTGTCATGTTGGAAGACCCAGCTATGACCCTTCTTCAATGCTCTGACTGAGGGAAGGAGGTTGTTGCTCAAAATCTCACAATAAATGGCCCCATTCATCCTCTCCTTAATACAATGCAGTTGTCATTTCCCCTTCACAGAAAAGCACCCCCAAAGCATGATGTTACCACCCCCATGCGTCACAGTAGGGATGGTTTTCTTGGGATGCAACTCATCTTTCTTTTTCTTCCAAACACGACAAGTGAAGTTTAGACCAAAAAGTTCTACTTTGGTCTCATCTGACCGACCACATGACTTTCTCCCATGCCTCCTCTGGATCATCCAGATGGTCATCTGCAAACATCAGACTGGCCTGGACATGTGATGACTTGAGCAGGGGAATCTTCCGTGCAATGCATGATTTGAAACCATGACGGCGTAGTGTTCTACCGACAGTGACCTTTGAAACTGTGGTCCCAGCTCTCTTCATGTCATTGACCAGCTCTTCCCTTGTAGTTCTGAGCTGATTCCTCACCTTTCTTATCATTAGTGATACCCTACGAGGTGAGATCTTGCATGGAGCCCCAGTCGGAGGGAGTCTGACAGTCGTCTTTAGCCTCTTCCATTTTCTAATAATTGCTCTAACAGTTGATCTATTTTCACCAAGCTGCTTGGCAATTGCCCTGTAGCCCTTTCCAGCCTTGTGGAGGTCCACAATTTTGTCTCTGGTGTCTTTTGACAGCTCTTTGGTCTTGCCCATGGTAGTAGTTGGCGTCTGACTGCCTGTGGAGTGGACAGGTGTCTTTAAAGAGCTCAGACAGGTGATACTAAGTTAGATTAATGAGTGGAGTAGAGGTGGACTTTTTAAAGGCACAGTAACAGGTCTTTGAGATCCAGAATTCTTGATGTTTCACAGGTGTTCAAATACTTATGTTCAGCAGTGCAAGACAAATAAATTCTTTAAAAATCATACAATGTGATATTTTTTTTAAATTCTGTCTCTCAGAGTGGGAATGCACCTACAATGTGAATTTCAGACCCCTCCATGATCTCTAAGTGTGTTCAGGGTGTTCAAATAATTGTGTTCTTTTTTTTTTTAAGAAGTAATAGTTAGAATCATATACAGTTGCAATAAAAAGTATGTGAACCCTTTGGAATGATATGGATTTCTGCACAAATTGATCATAAAATGTGATCTGATCTTCATCTAAGTCACAACAATAGACAATCACAGTCTTCTTAAACTAATAACACACAAAGAATTAAATGTTACCATGTTTTTATTGAACACACCATGTAAACATTCACAGTGCAGGTGGAAAAAGTATGTGAACCCCTAGACTAATGACCTCTCCAAGAGCTAATTGGAGTGAGATGTCAGCCAACTGGAGTCCAATCAATGAGATGAGATTGGAGGTGTTGGTTACAGCTGCCCTGCCCTATAAAAAACACACACCAGTTCTGAGTTTGCTTTTCACAAGAAGCATTGCCTGATGTGAATGATGTCTCGCACAAAAGAGCTCTCAGAAGACCTACAATTAAGAATTGTTGACTTGCATAAAGCTGGAAAGGGTTATAAAAGTATCTCCAAAAGTCTTGCTGTTCATCAGTCCATGGTAAGACAAATTGTCTATAAATGGAGAAAGTTCAGCACTGCTGCTACTCTCCCTAGGAGTGGCCGTCCTGTAAAGATGACTGCAAGAGCACATCTCAGACTGCTCAATGAGGTGAAGAAGAATCCTAGAGTGTCAGCTAAAGACTTACAAAAGTCTCTGGCATATGCTAACATTCCTGTTAGCGAATCTACGATACGTAAAACACTAAACAAGAATGGATTTCATAGTAGGATACCACAGAGAAGCCACTGCTGTCCCAAAAAAACATTGCTGCACGTTTACAGTTTGCACAAGAGCACCTGTATGTTCCACAGCAGTACTGGCAAAATATTCTGTGGACAGATGAAACCAAAGTTGAGTTGTTTGGAAGAAACACACAACACTATGTGTGGAGAAAAAGAGGCACAGCACACCAAGATCAAAACCTCATCTCAACTGTGAAGTATGGTGGTGGGGGCATCATGGTTTGGAGCTGCTTTGCTGCGTCAGGGCCTGGACGGATTGCTATCATTGAAGGAAAAATGAATTCCCAAGTTTATCAAGACATTTTGCAGGAGAACTTAAGGCCATCTGTCCACCAGCTGAAGCTCAACAGAAGATGGGTGTTGCAACAGGACAACGACCCAAAGCATAGAAGTAAATCAACAACAGAATGGCTTAAACAGAAGAAAATACGCCTTCTGGAGTGGCCCAGTCAGAGTCCTGACCTCAACCCGATTGAGATGCTGTGGCATGACATCAAGAAAGCGATTTACACCAGACATCCCAAGAATATTGCTGAACTGAAACAGTTCTGTAAAGAGGAATGGTCAAGAATTACTTCTGACCGTTGTGCACGTCTGATCTGCAACTACAGGAAACATTTGGTTGACGTTATTGCTGCCAAAGGAGGTTCAACCAGTTATTAAATCCAAGGGTTCACATACTTTTTCCACCTGCACTGTGAACGTTTACATGGTGTGTTCAATAAAAACATGGTAACATTTAATTCTTTGTGTGTTATTAGTTTAAGCAGACTGTGATTGTCCATTGTTGTGACTTAGATGAAGATCAGATCACATTTTATGACCAATTTGTGCAGAAATCCATATTATTCCAAAGGGTTCACATAGTTTTTCTTGCAACTGTATATATAAGTTAATTTTTAGCTAGTGTTCTTTTTTTGTATCTGCAGTAAATTGTTATGCTGCATTGTCTGCACGAATGCACCAAACGTCCACTTGCGTGCTCTCTGCAGCCCTGAGCACCAATAAGTACAATTTTTTTTATTTACTGGTTACTCGTTTGTTTTTGTTTTTTTGGTGTAAAAAGTACTTTTAGTGTTAGATAGAAATCAATTTTAGTTAAGTAGTGTTAGTGTAGATTTTTGCACACACATAATATCTGTGTGCGTGCGTGCGTGCGTCATGCACCTGCTGAGCGCAGATCAGAAAAATCCAGCACATAATATCTGTGTGCATGCGTGCGTCCTGCACCTGCTGAGCGCTGATCAGAAACATAAATTTTTCTGACCAGTCTGCTCAGTTTACTGTGCACGCAATAACTTTTTTTTGTGTGTAGTTAGTTTTATCTATATATATAAATCTCCATATAGATATAGATAGAAATCAATTTTAGTTAGGCAGTGTTAGTGTAGATTTTTGCACGCACATAATATCTGTGTGCGTGCTTGTGTCCTGCACCTGCTGAGCGCTGATCACAAACATCCATTTTACTGACCGGTCTGCTCAGTTTACTGTGCACCTTTTTTTTTTTCGTGTAGTTAGTTTTATCTATATATTGTGAAACAGTGAGAGGTTTCATCTGGGAAAACTAGCATTTTCCTCCCAGCATGTGCTGCTGGGCTGATTTACTAATTTACCTGGCTGTTCTTAAATAGGCAAGCTGAGCTCAGAAGCTATGTCTCTGTGTTGGGAACTGGGAACCTTGTGTCTGGATAAAGTCTTGCTACCTGTTTGGCATGGAAACAGGTTGGTGCTGCTATCAGCAAGGACTCTTTGAGGCAGAATTGCCACATGGTGTGAATTACCACCAACACCGCAAGGTGACTTTTTGTTTGAATATAACTGCTTGTTTTGTCACTTGCCTAAAGTGTGAATAAAACACTGAACTGTTTGAGCCAAAGCACTTGTTGTTGCCTCTATACTGCGTCCGCTAATCCTGTCTACCAGAGGGAGTCCCCACAATTGGTGGAGGATGCGGGCAAAGCAGTGAGGCTGGCGTGTTTCAGGCACGGTTGTATGTCGTACATTAAACCAGCTGTATTACAACCAGTGCCCCATGACAAAATGGAGGCTGTTGCGAAGGCCCTCATGGAGACTAATATGCAGCAGCAAGAGACAAATCTGCAGCAACGTGAGGCTAATAAGCAGCAGCATGAGACTAACCAGTTGCTGCTAAAACACGTGATGGCTTTGCAGACAGCAGGAGCAACCCCGAGCGTTCACTAAGCCCGGAAAGCAGTCCGTACCACGATTTCTAGGATGACATCCGCAGACGACATCGAAACCTACCTGGCGATGTATGAGAAAGTGGCCATCAGGGAAAAGCTACCCCGTGACCAGTGGGCTGAGGTGATCACTCCATTACTGACATCCGATACCCAGCGGGGGTATTTCGACTTGCAGGACGATCAAGCGGCCGACTGCCAAAAAGTAAAGGGTGAGATATTGGCAAGACTGGGGGTGAATGTGTTGGTCCGGGCCCAGCGGGTACATCAGTGGGGGTTTAAGCCAGCTGAGCCTGCGAGGACTTACTCCACCTCTTGCAAAAGTGGCTACAGCCTGATGTGCTGAGTCCCCCGGCTATGCTGGATAGACTATTAGCTGATATGTTCTGTAGGGCTTTGGCATGCCCTCTCCAGCACTTGATTGGTCAGGTGTCTCCTGGCAATGCCCTTGAGATGGTGGATCTGGTGGAATGCTATGAAGCTACCAGGAATCTAAAGGAGGGTTCTGTCGGGAGGGGGTCAGCAAACCCCGGAAATCTCCACACCAGGCCCGGAGATTTGAGCCGATAAAACCCTACCGGGATGTACCCATGGCGGACTTGGCTCCGATAGTCTGCTGGCGGTGTCAGGAGCCTGGCCATGTAAGGGCTGACTGTCCCCATCGGGTTGAACCCATTGACACTAACTATGGCTACAGTCAGTCGCTATATGCCAGGAGGCTGTGTGCAACAGGTACCCCAGAATCTCGAGATCACTTGTGCCAGGTGGAAGGGAGACACTCTGGCAGAGACTCTGCTGGACTCAGGGAGTCTGGTGACCCTAGTAAGGGCTACCCTGGTGCGGTCCACTTAGTACACTGGCTGGAACGTCAGGGTGATGTGCATCCACAGAGACTTAAAAGACTACCCCACCACGCTGTTGTCTCTAACCACGGTGGCCGGTAGATGGACCCATGAGGTGGCTATCGCCACAAATCTACATATGAACTCATAATAGGGAGATACTTCCTGGGCTTCCTAGCACTGTGGCCTGTTAGGAGAGTGACTGATACCTATGAGACAGGGGTAACCCTAGAAGAGTGGCTCGGCTCAGGGGGGAGACCAGAACCCTGGGAACCTGAGACCGAAGGGCCAGCGGTAGGGGTGACTGCCACTTCGGTGGAAAAGGGGGAGACAACCCCACTAAGTGTGATGGTGGGAGACGTGGAGGACTTGCCCCCGGGTCCTGAATTGGCAGACCTCAAGGTCTCCGGGGAAAATTTTGGTACCGCCCAACGTCGGGACCCATACTATCCCGCACCTGGGAAAATGTGTTAATAGATGGTGAACCACAACAACCTGGGGCAGAGTCATGGTTTCCCCGTTTTGTGGTTCATCAGGATATGTTATATTGGGTAAACCAACTATGGGGTGAGCCTATTGAACAGTTAGTGGCCCCTAATAGTGTTGGGCGCGAATATTCAAATAGCGAATATTAATTGCGAATATCGTCACTTTGAGAATATTTTGAATATAGTTATATATATATATTCGTAATTTTGGCTTGTGGGCCAATGAGAAGGCTGCAATGTATTTGTCTGAGCCTAGCAACATCCCTAGCAACCAATAGGAAAGTTGCCTACCCCTTACTATATAAGAAACTCCCCAGCAGCCCTTGTATGCAGTATTTTGCAGATTTGAGAGAGACAGCAGTGTTATTGCTCTGCTCTCTGCTTTCCTGTGTCATTACATTAGTTAGTTAGTTAGTTAGTTAGTTAGTTAGCTACCTTATATATATAATACAGATAGTGGGAGATAGTCAGTGTAGGTTCGATAGTGATATAGTGTAGCTGATAGGTTCTGCTGTCCATACATACATGCGTAATACATAGTGCTGTATGTATGCTACATACAGTTGTGTTCAAAATAATAGCAATGTGTTTAAAAAAGTGAATACACTTTGTGTGTGAATTCCATAGACACAAATGCATTGGGAACACTACACATTCTATTCTAAATCAAAACATGCAGAAAAATATATAACATTTCTGTTGTTCCTCTAAAAAAAAAATTAAGAAAAGTGAATATTAAACTGTTACAAAAAATAGCAGTGTTTGTATTCTTCTTTACAAACTCAAACATTCACTATATAAACTGAAAAATTTTGAAGATTTTGCTTTCCTTTGATTCACTTAACTAATATTTAGTTGTATAACCACTGTTTCTGAGAACTGCTGTACATCTGAGTTGCATGGAGTCAACCAACTTCTGGCCCCTGTGAACAGGTATTCCAGCCCAGGATGATTGGACTACATTCCACAGTTCTTCTCTATTTATTAGTTTTGCCTCAGAAACTGCATTTTTGATGTCACCCCACAAGTTTTCTATTGGATTAAGATCCGGGGATTGGGCTGGCCACTCCATAACGTTAATCTTGTTGGTCTGGAACCAAGATGTTGCACGTTTACTGGTGTGTTTGGGGTCGTTGTCTTGTTGGAACACCCATTTCAAGGGCATTTCCTCTTCAGCATAAGGCAGCATGACCTCTTCAAGTATTCTGATGTATTCAAACTGATCCATGATCCCTGGTATGCGATAAATAGGCCTAACACCGTAGTATGAGAAACATCCCCATATCATGATGCTTGTGCCACCATGTTTCACTGTCTTCACAGTGTACTGTGGTTTGAATTCAGTGTTTGGGGTCGTCTGATAAACTGTCTCCGGCCACTAGACCCAAAAAGAACAATCTTACTTTCATCGGTCCACAAAATGTCTCTTTAGGCCAGTCAATGTGCTCTTTGGCAAATTGTAACCTCTTCCGCACATGTCTTTTTTTCAACAGTGCGGGGGCTTCTTGCAGATAGCTTGGCTTCACATAGGCGTCTTCTAATTGTAACAGTACTCACAAGTAACTTTAGACCTTCTTTCATCTTCCTGGAGCTGATTGTTGGCTGAGTCCTTGCCATTTTGGCTATTCTTCTATCCTTTCGAATGGTAGTTTTTCGCTTCCTTCCACGTCTTTCAGGTTTTAGTTGCCATTTTAAAGCATTTGCGATCATTTTAGCTAAGCAGCCTATGATTTTCTGCACTTCTTTATATGTTTTTCCCTCTCCAATCAACTTTTTTATCAAGGTACGCTGTTCTTCTGAACAATGTCTGGATCAACCCATTTTCCTCAGAATTTCAGAGAGAAATGCACTGTAACCAGCATATACAACATTTGCTGCCTTCCTTCCTTAAATAAGGGCAATACTTGCCACCTGTTTTTCAAAGAATGAATGACCTTACTCATTGAACTCCACACTGCTATTATTTTGAACATGTCCCTTTCAGTAAGTGATTGAATTACAGAGAATCAGCAGCATGCATGTCATGACTGTTGGGTCTGTTGGATTTCTATTACTCTACTACACCTGCTAGTAAATTATTTGCCATGTAGAAATATCATTTCTACCAAAAAGCAGTCATTGATCAGGTTAGTGATGTCTGACTGCTATTATTTTGAACACAACTGTACATACATACATACATAGTTCTGTGATGTCACAAGTTCACAATAATACTTAGTGCACCAATCACTAATAATGTCACGGCTGAGGATGGGGAAAACCCTCAGCCGTGCGATGCCAGAAGATGGATGGTCGATGCAAGGCCAGGACAGGAATCAGGGAGCAGGTCACCTCCTATCAATCCCTAATTCTGACCCTTTCTCCTAGCTGTATGAGCCGACCCTGATGGTGGGAGGGCTCATACTCCGTAACCTAATATTCCTACTCGCCCTCAGGGTGGCCCTGGACTAGGAGAAGGGTAAGACTACCTGTTCCTCCAGGATACGGACGAACAGGAGTCTCACTGGCCAAGCTATAAAGAAGGGGGAAACATAAACAGACATATGGCAATGGCAGGTAAGTGAAACAAGAACCACACCTACCTGCCACAGACACACAGCCTGGAACCCATGTGCAAGTGCTGCTGTCCACAACAACACAAGAGACACAGCACACACCACACATCACACGGGAACCCAGGAAACTATAAGCTGCAATAAATAAAGAGACCAAACACACACCTTCATAACACCATGTAACATAACCTATGACCACAAGGGTGGCCCCCACTGGCAGATGGTATATCACAGGAGGATGACTCCAGCTAGCCATGGCTGAAGTAACCCTCAGACTACTGATCTAAACTGAGGCTTTATAGCCCATATAGCCACACCCACACACAGACACACCCAGTGCACACATACTAGGAAGGAAGTTAACCCTTCCAACACAAAGCAAGGGAAGACGGCCACTTAAAGGGGAAGTACACACATAAACACAGACTTCACCTGTTGCCGCGGGCAACGGCATGCGTGGCAACCATGTCCTGGGGAATCAGCCAGAAGGCCGAGACACTGCCACCACATGCATACAACACCAAATGTAGTCACGGGCAACCAAGTGAAGGAAAATGTCACTAAGCACACCATAGGCCGTGGCAAATAAGTAGTCAGACCTGTTAAAATGTGAAGTTGCACGTCTTGCGCCAAAATATTCGCATTATTAGTGCCGATTTCGCAATCTCGAATATATTGGAGCACTCTATCTGCATATAAAGCTATTGTAATGTTCTGCCGTACCAACCATTTTCTCAAGTCTCAGGAAACTTTTAGCAGCTTGAAAAATGTAGCTATAGTGACCCACACCTGTATTTCGTGCGTATTACGCGAATATTACATTGCTGATTTTTCGCGATCAAGAAAATAATCTCGAATATATGACGAATATTCTACCAAATATTTGTGAAATATTGCGAATTCGAATATTGCCCCTGCCGCTTATCATTAGTCCCCAAGGCTTATAGCAAGCTTGTGTTAGATCTAGCCCACCAACACGTTCTCGGGGGTCACCGGGGATGCAGAAAACTCAGGATTGTATTCTACAGCGGTTTTACTGGCCCAGCATATTCATAGAAGTGGAAAAGTCTTGCCCGACCTGCCAGATAACTACAGTTGTGTTCAAAATTATTCAATCCCCACTAAAATTGAGTGTTTTGGCCAGTTTGACATTGATTTTGATCATTTCAGGCATCTTGTTTACAATTAAATCAAAGAGGCACTTGTAAGTCAGACAAATATAACAACATTTATAATGAAATAACCACAAATGTCTTTTCTGTGCTCACATCATTATCAGTTTTATTCAACCCCCAAGTGACATTCAATCTTAGTACTTAGTACAACATCCTTTTCCAGTTATAACAGCTTTTAAACGTGAAGCATAGCTTGACACAAGTGTCTTGCAGCGATCTACGGGTATCTTCGCCCATTCTTCATGGGCAAAAGCCTCCAGTTCAGTCACATTCTTAGGCTTGCGCGCTGCAACTGCTTTCTTTAAGTCCCACCAGAGGTTCTCAATCAGATTTAAGTCTGGTGACTGCGATGGCCACTTCAAAATGTTCCAGCCTTTAATCTGCAACCATGCTCTAGTTTACTTGGAGGTATGCTTGGGATCATTGTCCTGTTGAAAGGTCCAACGTCTCCCAAGCCTCAGGTTTGTGACGGACTGCATCACATTTTCATCCAATATCTCCTGGTACTGAAGAGAATTCATGGTACCTTGCACACGCTGAAGCTTCCCTGTACCTGTAGAAGCAAAACAGCCCCAAAGCATGATTGACCCCCACCATGCTTCACAGTAGGCAAGGTGTTCTTTTCTTCATAGGCCTTGTTCTTCCTCCTCCAAACATAGCGTTGATCCATGGGCCCAAACAGTTATAATTTTGTTTTATCAGTCCACAGAACACTATCCCAAAACTTTTGTGGTTTGTCCACATGACTTTTGGCATACTGCAGTCGACTCTTCTTATTCTTTGAAGAGGCCTTTATTACGCAGTGTGCGCCTTATTGTCTGAGCTGAAACTTCAGTACCCACATCTGACAAATCTTTTTTCAGTTCCTCAGCAGTCACACGGGGACTTTTCTCCACTTTGCGCTTCAGGTAGCGCACAGCAGTCGAAGTCAGCATCTTCTTTCTGCCACGACCAGGTAGCATTTCAACAGTGCCCTTTGCCTTGAATTTGCGAATGATGCTTCCTATGGTGTCTCTTGGTATGATTAACATCTTTGCAATCTTCTTATAGCCATTGCCCTTCCTGTAAAGAGAAATCACCTCTTCTCTTGTCTTCCTGGACCATTCTCTTGACTTCACCATGTTTGTAAACACACCAGTAAATGTCTAGAAGGAGCTGAGTATCGCAGTCCTTTTAAATCTGCCTAATTGGTGTTTATTATGCTTGATTGCTGCTCCTTGACATCCACACGGGTTTTCAATACCTGATCGAAAACACTTGAATGAACCTCTGTTCTTAAGAGTGGTAGTCTTTACGGGGTTGAATAATTGTGTCAATGAAGAAATCACAAAAAAAAATTTAATACTGTATTACAAAAACAATTGATGTCATTTTAGTTGCATTTGGTTCTTTAAAAAGTCCTTGTAAGATTTCATTCTGAACACAATTACAAATGTACACTAAATTCCCTAAAACCCTTTACAGCATTGGGGGTTGAATAATTTTGAACGCAACTATAGCTCCTAGCCACATTTCCGTAGTCCCCTTGTACCTCTCCCGATTATCGAAGTACCGTTTAACTGAATAGCTATGGACATCATAGGCCCAGTACCGAAGTCCACCAAAGGGCATCAACACATCTTAGTCATTCTAGACTACGCCACTCAGTACTTGGAGGCGGTGCCACTGTGACATACCTCGACCAAACTCATAGCTAAGGAGTTAATGGAGATGTTTTCCCGAGTGGGACCACCTAAAGAGGTTCTGACCGACCAAGGGACCACTTTTATGTCAAAGGAGATGAGGGAACTCTGTTGCTGCACATAAAACAACTACGGACGTCCGTTTACCATCCGCAAACGGACGGTCTGGTAGAACGGTTTAACCAAACATTAAAAAATATGCGTAAAAAGTTAGTGTCTAAATATGGTAAGGACTGGGACCTCCTTGTGCCCTATCTCATGTTCACAGTGTCAGAGGTACCCCCAGGCCTCTACTGGGTTCTCACCCTTCGAACTGATATATGGCAGACACCCTTGCAGTCTCTTGGACGTGGCCAAAGCGGCGTGGGAACAACAAACCACTCCACATAAAAGTGTCATTGAGTACGTTACCCAGATGCAAGATCGGATAGAGATAGTGTTGCCTCTTGTTAGGGAGCATATGGAGGCAGCTCAGTGAGCCTAGAGTCGGGTCTATAATCGGGAGGCTCTGATCCGGATGTTTAACCCGGGTGATCAGGTTTTGGTTCTGGTGCCGACCGTGGACAGTAAGTTCCTGGCTAGGTGGCAGGGGCCCTACGAGGTACTCGAGAAAATTGGAGATTTAAACTGCAAGGTACACCAGCCAGGGCGGCAAAAGACGGAGCAGGTTTACCATGTGATTCTACTCAAACCGTGGAAAGATAGGGAAACCTGTACAGAAGACAGCCCATTGCCGGTTTTTCTAGGAGAAGAGGTACCAGCCCCTCTGTCTGATGCAAGTGAGGCGGCTGCCGCAGAAAAAATTGCTGACAGCCTCTCCTCTAAACAGACTCAGGAGGCCACGGAGTTCGTTAGTCGGAACACAGATGTGTTCTCGGACTTCCCTGGATGCACTTCCATAATCCAGCATGATATTACCACTGAGCCTCAGGCAAAAGTCTGAATAAAATCATACTGAGTGCCTGAGGCTCAGCGACAAGCCATATCAGAGGAGGTGCAGCTAATGTTACAGCTATACGTCATTGAGGAGTCAAAAAGTGAGTTGGCCAGTCCTATAGTATTGATACCAAAGCCGGACGGGACTTTGCAGTTTTGTAACGACTTTTAAAAACTTAACGAGGTTTCCAAGTTTGATGCGTATCCATTGCCCGGTATTTTTCTGTTTTGGACCTCAAAAAAGGGTACTGGCAGGTGCCCTTATCGGAGGCTGCCAAAGAGAAAACTGCCTTCATCATGCCTGAGGGGCTATATCAATATAAGATTTTACCCTTTGGTCTGCATGGCGCCCCCACCACTTTTCAGCGACTAATGGACATTTTGTTTCATCCTCATCGTTGGTACGCTTCGCCTTACCTGGACGATATTGTCATCCACAGTACCGACTGGGAAAGTCACCTTCCCAAAGTGCCGGCTGTAGTGGACTCCCTTCGGAAAGCTGGCCTAACCACTTACAAAAAAATTGTGCAATAGGGTTAGAAGAGACTAAGTACCTGGGGTATGTCATTGGGCGTGGAGTCATCAAACCCCAAGTGAACAAAATATAGGCGATACGGAATTGGCCCCGACCTGTCAACATTAGGCAAATAAAGTCATTCCTGGAAATGATGCGCTATTACATGATGTTTCGCCGCGCCCTTGACAGGTCAATTATGGTTTGCTGGGATGATCAGGCGGAAGAGGCTTTCTCTGCTTTGAAGTCGGCCCTGTGCGGGTCCCCGATTTTGGTGACGCCCAACTTCAAAAGAGAGTTTATAGTACAGACCGATGCCTCAGAAGTAGGCCTCGGTGCTGTACTGTCTCAGGAGGTCAACAGGGAGGAGCATCCCGTTGTCTTCCTCAGCCGTAAGCTCACCCCAGCCGAGACCCAGTATAGTATAGTAGAGAGGGTGCCTGGCTATCAAGTGGGCACTAGAATCTCTCTGCTATTATTTATTGGGGAGAAAATTATGGCTAGTGACTGACCACTCCACTCTCAAGTGGATGAGCTAGGCCAAGGACAGAAATGCCCGGGTCACCCGATTGTTTGTCTCCCTACAAAACTTTAAGTTTTTCGGTGGAACACAGGGCAGTCCAGTTACAGGGAAACGCGGATGCCCTGTCCCGGGTATACTGTCTGGCATGTGTTCACCCTCTCAGGGTTGAACAAAGAAGGGGGGGTATGTGACACAGTAAGAGGTTTCATCTGGGAAAACAGGAATTTTACTCCCAGCATGTGCTGCTGGGAGGATTTACAGCCAGGTGAGGTCAAATACCAGACTGGATTTTAAATGCCGGTCCAGGTTTTGGCAGCACCTGGCTGTCCTTAAATAGGCAGCTGGGCTCAGAAGCCATGTCTTTTTGTTGGGATCTGGGAGCCTTGTGTCTAGATAAAGGCTTGCTACTGCTACTGCTGTTTGGCGTGAAAACAGGTGAAAACAGGTTGGTGCTGCTATCAGCAAGGACTCTTTGAGGCAGAATTGCCACATGGTGTGAATTACCACCAACACCACAAGGTGACTTTTTGTTTGAATATGACTGCTTGTTTTGTCACTTTCCGAAAGTGTGAATAAAATACTGAACTGTTTGATCCAAAGAACTTGTTGTTGCCTCTATACTGCGTCCGCTAATCCTGTCTACCTGTAAGGGATCGAGGGGTTGTTTCATCTGGAGCGCAGCATCAGCTCCGAACTTCACAGCGGCGGTTGCGTTCCAGGCTGGAACGCAACGTGCGCGATGACGTCAGCGCGCAGCGTGCGCGATGACGTCATCGGCTCCTCCCTCACAAACACTGCAACCCGATATAAGCGCCAAGGCAGCTATACACGGCGTTCCACTAATTTGGAGTGCACGCCGTGTATGCTGCTATGGTAGCCTCACCTCCCTGATTCAGAGCTTGAACCTCAACCTGCTGGGAACCTCATTGCTTACAGCATCACCTCGCCGGGAAGTTGGACCCTCTCAACAAACCACCTAAACCGCAAGTATCAGTCTACTCATAGACTGAATGTAGCTGGACTATTCAGTTTCTGCATAGGAGTAATAACTACTTCAGCAACCTGTGTCTGCTTACTGCTGTTGCAGGTGAGGGGGGTGTCATATTAAGAAGAGTTACGGACGGTATTTCTGTTTCTTCACACAAAACGTATTACTACATATACCTGTGAAGGTATAGGTTATCAATATTAATAATTGATTTAGCGTAGGGAACAGGTGTATGATGTTTGGATCCCTAACTCTCCGTATAGCTGATTGAGAGAGCCGCCTGGGAATCCGTCACTGAACCTGATCTAACATACTCACTCTCGTTCTGGGCTGGGTACTGGTTAATGCAAAACGCCTCCGCAGTTGAGATCCTCGCCAACCAGTTCGGTGCATTACATATTAGTGGAACCCAAATGGATCCAGCGGAGTTAGCAAGACACATGGTCACCCTCTCACAGAGGGTTGAGAACCTCTCAGAGGATGTTCTGAACCTGCAACTTGAGAACCAGACATTGTGAGACCTTGTCGCACAGAACACAAACCCCCCAAGGGAGGGGCCCGAACCAATGGTCAGTCCGCCGGAACTATTCTCAGGGGATCGTAAACAGTTCCGTGATTTCATAAACGCTTCCAATTTAATGTTTGAACTTCGTCCTAGGACGTACCCTACAGACCGGATAAAGGTCCTCACAATGATCTCCTTCCTTAGGGGAGAGGCCAGAGCGTGGGCAAATTCCTACTTGGAGAGGCAGGACCCCGTCTTAGACAACTACCACCAATTTCTCACAATCATGGCCCTCTTGTATGAAGACCACAGCAAGCAACAGACGGCGGAATCTGCCATCAGGAGCATAAAACAAGGCAGACGGCCTGTTGAGGACTTTATTGCTGAATATACACGGTGGGCTCGGGAGACCGAGTGGAACGATATTAGTCTCAGAAACCAGTTCCGTCTTGGCCTCTCCGAAGCACTGAAGGACGAATTGGCAAGAGGAGACATGCCCCTTACTCTCGATGATTTAATGCAACGTGTCACCATCCTCGACAGGCGTCTACGTGAACGTAGAGTTGAGCGGTGCTATGGATATGTACCCCCCAGTAGACCAACCCAGATGCACCCCCCTGAAGAGAACATGGAGATAGGTACCCTTAGGGGTCCTCTAACAGAGAGAGAGAAAACCAGAAGACGTAACTTGAATCTCTGCCTTTATTGCTCTTCCGAAGCCCATGGGGTAGATGATTGCCCGGCAATACGGAAGAAGTCCGAAGGTAAGCAATACTCTCTATGTAAAATCGTAGATCCCCAGATCAGAACCCCGGGTTACTTATACACCTCTCTTACTCTACAGTGGGACCAAAATCGACTTACCGTTGACGCTATGGTGGATACAGGATCCTGTGGAAATTTTATCGATACGCTGTTGATTAAGCGAAATAAAATTCCATTGATTAAAAAGAACTCCCCGATGTCCGTGAGTTTTATTGACGGCACTACTTCAGCCTCAGGCCCAGTTCAAACCCAAACCCTACCGATAATGGTGACGTGTGAAAACAACCACACCGAATTCATGTCTTTTGACATTTTATCTTCCCCTTTATTCCCTATCATTCTAGGTCTACCATGGTTAAAACTTCATAGACCAACACTTTTATGGGACCAAGGGAAGGTAAGGTTAGATTCGGGGTATTGCCAGGAGACTTGCTACCCTACAACCCCCATATTAATGGTTGGGGGCACCCAGATACCAGACCTCTACCAGGACTTCGCCGATGTGTTCAGCTCTAAGAATGCTGAGACGCTACCGCCTCACAGGATATATGACTGTCCCATAGACCTCCTTCCAGGAAGTGAAATACCCACAGGGAGGATCTACCCATTGGCGAAACCTGAGTTGGACCATCTCAAACAGTATCTAGAGGAAAACCTGAAAAAGGGGTTCATTAGGCCCTCTACGTCACCCGCAGGTTCGGGAATGTTCTTTGTTCGGAACAAGGATTCCAGCCTCCGTCCCATCATCGATTATAGGGCTCTAAACAAAGTGACGGTAAAAAACAGGTACCCACTGCCTCTCATTAATGAGCTGATTGAACGCCTCAGCACTGCCACTGTCTATACCAAACTGGACCTTAGAGGAGCTTATAACTTGATAAGGATCAGAAAAGGAGACGAGTGGAAGACCGCCTTTCGCACCCGCTATGGACTTTTTGAGTACCAAGTGATGCCGTTCGGACTATGCAATGCTCCTGCAACATTCCAAAATTTTATAAATGACATTTTTCGTGATCTACTGGATGTTTGTGTCATTGTCTATCTGGATGACATATTGGTTTATTCAGATAACATCCAAGACCACCGAAGACATGTGCGTTGGGTATTAGCACGTTTGAGAGCCCACTGCCTGTACGCAAAATTGGAGAAATGCGTATTCGAAACGACCACCTTACCGTTCTTGGGTTATATCATCTCCCCCGATGGAATTCAGATGGACCAGTCCAAGATTGAGTGTATACAAAATTGGCCCAGTCCGGGTTCCAGGAAGGCACTCCAAAGGTTTTTGGGGTTCGCTAATTTTTATAGAAAATTCATCAAGAATTATTCTGCGACTACGAAACCGCTTACCAGTCTTACAAGCATCAATACGAGATTCAAATGGAATCAAGAAGCTCAGGAAGCATTCCAACTACTAAAGCACAGGTTCACGTCCGCTCCCATTCTCACCATACCTAACCCTAACAACTTGTACGTCCTCGAAGTGGATGCATCCCAAAATGCTGTAGGAGCTGTCTTATCTCAACGCTCATCGTTAATGACACTCTTACACCCGGTGGGGTTTTTCTCCCGGACACTAAATCCGGCCGAGGTCAACTACCCCATAGGGGAAAAGGAACTTCTGGCAATAAAAAACGCGTTGGAAAATTGGAGACATATCTTGGAAGGCTCAAAACACCCAATCACTATATATACAGATCACCGCAACCTCCAATACCTACAGACCGGTAAAACATTATCCTCTCGTCAAGTAAGGTGGAGTTTTTTCTTCGACCGGTTCGATTTTCAAATCACATATAGACCAGGCTCAAAAAACGGAAAAGCAGACGCGCTTTCTCGGTTGAATGAACCCAATCCAGGAGCAGATTTCCCTTCATGGGTCATTCCACCCGAAAAAATTATCGCTTCTGTAACTCTACGTCAAAAACTTAAGGACAACTTAAACCTAAACGAAAAGGATCGTCCCTCAGGACTCCGCAGGGATGATGAGGGCTTCTACTATAAGGAGAATCATCTATACATACCACCAAAACTCACAACACAAGTAATCCAACTACACCATGATTCTCCCATGTCGGGGCATCCGGGCACCTCCAAAACCGTTGATTTAGTCCTCAGATACTACTGGTGGCCCAATATGATACAGGAAATTCGGGAGTACGTCGCCTCATGCGAGATTTGTGCCACCTGCAAACATGACCGTAAGCGACCTTACGGTTTATTAATGAACCTCCCGATACCCTCTAGACCCTGGGAGTGGGTATCAATGGATTTTATTGTTGATCTTCCCCCTTCACATGGTCATAATACAGTACTTGTTGTTGTTGACCTTCTAACAAAAATGGCTCATTTCGTGGCTCTGAAGAAGTTACCATCCTCAATGGAGACTGCTGAGGTTTTTGTGACAAACATAGTCCGTCTACATGGTGTGCCTACAAAACTGATATCGGATAGAGGCTCACAATTTACCTCCAAGTTTTGGAAGGCTCTATGTGGGAAACTCCAGATAGACCATCGGATGTCCACTGCATACCACCCACAGACAAACGGACAAACCGAGAGAGTAAATCAATGCCTCGAGCAGTACCTCCGCTGCCACTGCTCTTATCTCCAGGACGACTGGGAGACCCTGCTTCCTCTTGCGGAATTTTCCTATAACAACTCCAAAAGTGCCTCTACCCTGTATTCTCCATTCTTTTCGAACTACGGTTTTCACCCTTCTCCTATCACTCCGATGAGTATCCTTACTAATGTGCCAGCTACTGAAGATTACTTCTCCACATTGCAGAAGACCCTCAAGGAACTTAAAGAAAATCTTATTCGAGCTAGAGAACGACAAAAAATTTATTATGATCGACACAGAAGGCCGAATCCTCCTTATCAAGTAGGAGACTCTGTCTGGCTGTCCACCAAAAACCTCCGCTTGGGTACTCCCTCTAAAAAATTGGGGAAACAGTTCATCGGACCATTCCGTATTGAGAAGGTCATCAACCCTAACACGATGAAACTCATTCTACCTCCTCGATTTCAGATACACCCCACTTTTCATGTTTCCCTGCTGAAGCCTGTTCGTCCTAACCCTTTTCCAGACAGGAACCCTGCTCCGTCACCTCCGGTCATAGTCCAAGGTGAGGAAGAGTTCGAGGTTGAGGAGCTGTTGGATTCAAGAAAGAGGGCGGGGAGACTTCAGTACCTTATACGATGGAAGGGTTACGGTCCCCAAGATGATTCCTGGGAGGTGGCCGACGTTGTCCACGCTCCAAAACTACAGAAGGAGTTCCACTGCAGGTTCCCCGACCGGCCCTCCCCTTATGGGGTACCCCGGAGGGGTTCCCTTAGGAGGGGGGTACTGTAAGGGATCGAGGGGTTGTTTCATCTGGAGCGCAGCATCAGCTCCGAACTTCACAGCGGCGGTTGCGTTCCAGGCTGGAACGCAACGTGCGCGATGACGTCAGCGCGCAGCGTGCATGATGACGTCATCGGCTCCTCCCTCACAAACACTGCAACCCGATATAAGCGCCAAGGCAGCTATACACGGCGTTCCACTAATTTGGAGTGCACGCCGTGTATGCTGCTATGGTAGCCTCACCTCCCTGATTCAGAGCTTGAACCTCAACCTGCTGGGAACCTCATTGCTTACAGCATCACCTCGCCGGGAAGTTGGACCCTCTCAACAAACCACCTAAACCGCAAGTATCAATCTACTCATAGACTGAATGTAGCTGGACTATTCAGTTTCTGCATAGGAGTAATAACTACTTCAGCAACCTGTGTCTGCTTACTGCTGTTGCAGGTGAGGGGGGTGTCATATTAAGAAGAGTTACGGACGGTATTTCTGTTTCTTCACACAAAACGTATTACTACATATACCTGTGAAGGTATAGGTTATCAATATTAATAATTGATTTAGCGTAGGGAACAGGTGTATGATGTTTGGATCCCTAACTCTCCGTATAGCTGATTGAGAGAGCCGCCTGGGAATCCGTCACTGAACCTGATCTAACATACTCACTCTCGTTCTGGGCTGGGTACTGGTTAATGCAAAACGCCTCCGCAGTTGAGATCCTCGCCAACCAGTTCGGTGCATTACACTACCAGAGCGAGTCCCCACAATATATAAATCTCCATATGCATATATATAGAAATCAATTTTAGTTAGGTAGTGTTAGTGTGAGTTTGTGCATGCATCCAGCAAATTATTTTTTAATTTTTTTTTCTACTCTTCTCTCTATATTTCAAATTTATAACGAGCATCTTCACGTGTGAATACACTACATACACCTCCCATACTAAATAAAGTTTTACACATTTCACACAAAATACCACAATAAAATAAAAATGACCTGTTCGTCCCAACGAGTTTACTCAGCTGAAGAGGCAAACACGTATCTTGCCTCTGATACTGAGGCGGCCAGTGAGGGAGAAGAGGATGCCACTTTCCTCTACTCCTCTACTCCCTCATCATCCTCATCATCCGCTGAGGAACCCTCTAGAAGGCGCCCTATAGTAGCAGCGGAGGCAGTTCCCCAGAGTGACCCCATATGGACCCCACCCCCTGACGATTATCAGCCCCAAATTCCGGATTTTGTGGGCAACTCCGGAATACAGATAGACAGTGCGGGCTTCACAGAACAAGATTTCTTCAACATCTTTTTCTCTGAAGATTTTGTAAATTTAATGGTGGCCCAAACCAATTTGTACGCCCAACAATTTATAGCTCAGAACCCTACCTCGCCATATGCTAGACCCCTAGGTTGGACCCCAGTAAGTGCAGCAGATATGATGACATTTTGGGGACTCGTGCTGCATATGGGCGAAGTAAAGAAGCCAAACGTCAGACAATATTGGAGTTGAGACATTTTCTACCAGACTCCAATTTACAGTCAGACCATGACCCGGAAGCATTTTGAGTCAATTTGGAAATTCCTGCACTATAACGACAATACACAGTTCCAACCCCAAAAGGACCAGATATTTGACCATCTGTTCAAGGTTAGGCCTGTCCTTGACCACTTTAACACCAAGTTTGCTGAGGTGTACACCCCTGATAAAAATTAATGTGTAAATGAGTCCCTGTTGCTTTTCAAAGGGAGCGTTAGATTCTGCCCGTACTTGCCTAGCAAACGGGCAAGGTATGGCTTAAAAATTTTCAAACTTTGTGAGTAGCTCCGTGTACACCCACAAGTTCTGCATTTATGAAGGGAAAGATTCCCGCATAGAACCCCCAGAATGCCCCCCAATCCTAGGAGTTAGTGGAAAGATTGTGAGGGACTTCCTGCACCCACTGCTGGATAAGGGTTACCACCTCTATGTCGATAACTATTATACCAGCATACCCCTATTCATGTCCCTAACTGCCAGAAGTACTGTGGCTTGCGGCAAAGTGCACAAAAATCAGAGAGGACTCCCTAGATCCCTGGTAGGGCAACCACTGAAAATGGGTGAAAGCAGGGCTCTCCTCCGTGAGAACATGCTGGCGGTTAAGTACAAGGACAAGAGGGATATCCTTTTACTGACCACCAATCACACAAATACTAGCTCCCCTACTCATGTGTGAGGTACCACTACCACTATCCCCAAACCAGTTTGCATCCTGGACTACAATAAGCACATAGGAGGAGTTAATCTTTCAGATCAAGTTCTGAAGCCTCACAGTGCCACACGAAAAACAAAAGTGTGGTGCAAAAAGCTGGCCGTACACATTGTACAGGTGGCAATGTACAATGTGCACGTGCTATTTCAATCTGCAGGCCACACAGGAACTTTCCTCCAGTTCCAAGAGGTGGTTATCAAGGCCCTAATTTTTCAAAGCCAGGCCAGGGAGGGTCCCAGTACTTCAGGGAGTTATGGTGCCCGTGTTGTACCAGGGCAACATTTTCCAGGTCAAGTCCCCCAGACAGCAAGAGAGGGGAAGGACCCAAAAAAGATGCAGGTGTAACACCCCAGAGTTGTGTTACGACACTCTTTTACCCCGCTATAATCTGTTAAAAGCATTTACGTTGTTCTCTAATGTCATTTCACATAACATCCTCACACATGTGCATTAAAAGCCTTGTTAAATGTATATTGCTGTAATTTCCATGTTTACCAGTAGGTGGCAGCAATGTGTTAGCAGGGACTGTGACGGTATCTCTGTATCTCACCGCCTTGTAATTCCTTAGTTCCAATTAGTTGAAGAATCCCCCATTCGCCAAATAAGAAATCGCTGGTAGCGCTGAATAAATCCACATATGAGCCAAAGCTGGATACTGGAACAAGACTTTACTGGAAGCACTTCACATTCAAAAATACAATTTCTTTTATCCCCCTGCTCCCATGCAAGGGAGACACCCACAACAAACATACATTAACCCATAGCACAAAGGTTACAACCCACATAACATCCTCCCGTCTGCCTGTGATATAATCATGGTACACCATGGTTAACATAATCATCACAGGCAGGACAATACACAAAGTCCTCTGTCCTGGAGACAACCGAGTTGTAATTCAATTATCTCTCAGGACAGAGGGCAATCGCCAATACACACAGACAATAGAACAGACATCACTACTCAACTTATACAATGTCCCACCCTTTACAATACACATAGACATGTAACATATCCCAACCTGGCCCGAATTAGACCAGGGTTCAAAAGTTAGTGAAAGTCTTTTAAGCAGGGAGAGGAAAACATGCGAACCACCATAGAAGTGCATCCTTTACAGGGACTTAAGCCAGTTTAGTGTTCCTAGGCTGGAATAGTACATTCCAGTTTAGCTCCTCTGTGAGCAGAGTGGCTGTGCCCACATCCTGCCTCAGGGGGAGGGAAGGCAGTTAGAGTCAGTGTGCCAGCCACCCCTGCTAGGGGAAGGCTGTGCATGTAGGAGCTCCCAGATATAGGGATCCAAAGCCAGATCTTGTCTCGGCTGAGACATTGATCATCATCCCCAGCTTCAGCTCTGCAGCCTCAGCTGGTAGAAGCAAGCAGACAACTCCAGTTCCAGGAAGAACCATACCCTGTGAAGATAGCTGTGAGTCAAAGTCCAGAGACCCCAGGAGAGGCCATATTCCTCCTCAGCTAGTCAGTCCCCAGACAACAGAAGATAGACAGTGCAGAAGCCAAATTCCTCCCACATTACAGAGCAACAAGCAGACGTCCTTTCCTGCAAAGCTCCAGGTACATGATAGAGCAGAAGATATATTCCTGCCACACATTGCCAATACCTGCTGGGACCAAAGACTAATGCTGTACCTTGCTTGGATGAAAACTACTACCAGTAAAGACAAGTTTGAACTTTACCTAAGGTCTGGATCTCAATTACTGCTGCAATTTCCTCTATTACTCCTACTAGCACAACACTCATTTTATTGCAAGTGAGCCATGATCCAGGAGTCCAGCCATACCCAGGTAGAAGACACCGTTGACACCATTACCACTACCATACAGAGACATTACACCACTCTGGCATTCCTAACCTGGTACGTGAGTTACAACACCTTAAAGGGCCTTATGACAGTACCCTGCGCACGCTGCAATTGGCTTCACAAACAAAACTATAGACTATTATACCCATATCCTGACCCACTGCATAATTTGGCGTCCGTGTAACCGTACCACGGTCCAGCTCATTGCACAGGGTGTGTTCCAAAAGGGGGATAAGGAAAGACACCATTTACCACTGCGAAACGTGCCCTGAAAAACCTGGCCTGTGCATGCAGGAGTGTTTTAGAATCTACCAATCATCCATGGAGCATTAATTTTATCCTTGATGTACCCTGTAATTTTACCACCTTATTACTCTGATTTAGTCTCTATAGCTTACATATCTACTTTTTTCCAACTACTACATATTCATTTCTGTGAGACACCTGTTAGGTCAAAAGTGCCCTTTCCACCCATTAAAATGTTCGTACAGGGATCCACTTTTCAAAATGGGGTCACTTCTTGTGTTTTTTTTCATTTCTGGGGACCTCAGGAATTTATTTAATGCGACATGGAAGCTAAAATCCATGTCTATTTATTCAGGCCTGCAAAAAACTGTTTTTGCACTTTGCCTCTAGAGACCTGCTGTGCGCCAATACAGCAGGCTACAAGCACATATGGCATGTTTCCTGAATGGTGAAAAAATGGGGAACACATCCTGGGGTGCATTTTCTCCTTTAACCCCTTGTGGAAAGAAAATTGGGGTACGATAGTAATTTTTTTTTTCCACAAATGTGTGCTTTGAAATCCTTTCACAAATGTTTCTGTCTTCTGTAAGACACCTGTTTTCTGAAAAGTTCCTTTTCTATTACTTAAAATGTTCGTACGGGGAATGCTGTCTCTGAAATGGGGTCACTTAGGGTTTTTCATTTCTGGGGACCTCAGGAATTTTTTTAATGTGATATGGCAGCTAAAACCATATTTAGCTGTTTGACTATAAAGCCCTGCCATGCGCCCATACATTATTTTTTGAGCACATATGGGGTGTTCGCGTATTCGGGGGGAAATGGGGAACAAAATGTGGGGTGCATTTTTTCCTGTTACCCCTTGTGAAAGTAAAAAACGTGGGTGTAAAGCAACTTTTTCTGGAAAAAATTGTCATTTTTCATTTTCATAGCCAAGCGTTTCCTATATCTGTAAAAGGCTTGATGGATCAAAGTGCTCACCACACACCTTGAAATATTCCTTGAGGGGTGTAGTTTACGGAATGGGGTCACTTTTTGGGGGTTTCTACTGTAAGGCCACCTCAGGGTGTCTTCACATGCTACATACAGTGGGGGAAATAATTATTTGACCCCTCATTGATTTTGTAAGTTTGTCCAATGACAAAGAAATGAAAAGTCTCAGAACAGTATCATTTCAATGGTAGGTTTATTGTAACAGTGGCAGATAGCACATCAAAAGGAAAATCGAAAAAATAACTTTAAATAAAAGATAGCAACTGATTTGCATTTCATTGAGTGAAATAAGTATTTGAACCCCTACCAACCATTAAGAGTTCTGGCTCCCACAGAGTGGTTAGACACTTCTACTCAATTAGTCACCCTCATTAAGGACACCTGTCTTAACTAGTCACCTGTATAAAAGACACCTGTCCACAGAATCAATCAATCAAGCAGACTCCAAACTCTCCAACATGGGAAAGACCAAAGAGCTGTCCAAGGATGTCAGAGACAAAATTGTAGACCTGCACAAGGCTGGAATGGGCTACAAAACCATTAGCAAGAAGCTGGGAGAGAAGGTGACAACTGTTGGTGCGATTGTTCGAAAATGGAAGGAGCACAAAATGACCATCAATCGACCTCGCTCTGGGGCTCCACGCAAGATCTCACCTCGTAGGGTGTCAATGGTTCTGAGAAAGGTGAAAAAGCATCCTAGAACTACACGGAAGGAGTTAGTTAATGACCTCAAATTAGCAGGGACCACAGTCACCAAGAAAACCATTGGAAACACATTACACCGCAATGGATTAAAATCCTGCAGGGCTCGCAAGGTCCCCCTGCTCAGGAAGGCACATGTGCAGGCCCGTCTGAAGTTTGCCAATGAACACCTGAATGATTCAGAGAGTGACTGGGAGAAGGTGCTGTGGTCTGATGAGACCAAAATAGAGCTCTTTGGCATTAACTCAACTCGCTGTGTTTGGAGGAAGAAAAATGCTGCCTATGACCCCCAAAACACCGTCCCCACCGTCAAGCATGGGGGTGGAAACATTTTGCTTTGGGGGTGTTTTTCTGCTAAGGGCACAGGACAACTTATTTGCATAAACGGGAAAATGGACGGAGCCATGTATCGTGAAATCCTGAGCGACAACCTCCTTCCCTCTGCCAGGAAACTGAAAATGGGTCGTGGATGGGTGTTCCAGCACGACAATGACCCAAAACATACAGCAAAGGCAACAAAGGAGTGGCTCAAGAAGAAGCACATTAAGGTCATGGAGTGGCCTAGTCAGTCTCCGGACCTTAATCCAATCGAAAACCTATGGAGGGAGCTCAAGCTCAGAGTTGCACAGAGACAGCCTCGAAACCTTAGGGATTTAGAGATGATCTGCAAAGAGGAGTGGACCAACATTCCTCCTAAAATGTGCGCAAACTTGGTCATCAATTACAAGAAACGTTTGACCTCTGTGCTTGCAAACAAGGGTTTTTCCACCAAGTATTAAGTCTTTTTTTGTTAGAGGGTTCAAATACTTATTTCACTCAATGAAATGCAAATCAGTTGCTATCTTTTATTTAAAGTTATTTTTTCGATTTTCCTTTTGATGTGCTATCTGCCACTGTTACAATAAACCTACCATTGAAATGATACTGTTCTGAGACTTTTCATTTCTTTGTCATTGGACAAACTTACAAAATCAGTGAGGGGTCAAATAATTATTTCCCCCACTGTAGCTCCCAATTACTATTCCAGCTAAATCCTCTCTCTTAACGCCATATGGTGCTCCTTCCACTCTGAATCCTGCTGTGCGCCCATACATAATTTTTGAGCACATATGGGGTGTTGGTGCATTCGGGGGGAAATGGGGAACAAAATTTGGGGTGCATTTTGTCCTGTTACCCCTTAAAAAATTTGGGTGTAAAGCAACTTTTTCTGGTAAAATTTTTATTTTTCATTTTCATAGCCAAGGGTTTTCTAATTCTGCGAAAGGCCTGATGGGTCAAAGTCGGGTGTAGTTATTGAAATGGGGCAACTTTTTGGGGGTTTCCACTCTAGGAGTACCTCAGGGTCTCTTTATATGCGACATAGCTCCCAAAAGCCAATCTTGCAAAATCTGTCCTCCAAAAGCCCTGTGACGCTACTTCCCTTTTGAACCCTGCCATGCAGTCATACATCAATTTTGGAGCACATATAGGGTGTTGGCGTATTCGGGGGGAAATGGGGAACAAAATGTGGGGTGCATTTTGTCCTATTACTCCTTGTGAAAGTGAAAGATGTGGGTGTAAAGCAACTTTTTCTGGAAAATCTTTTAATTTTTAATTTTCACAGCCAAGCGTTTCCTACTTCTGTGAAAGGCCTGATGGGTCAAAGTGCTTACTACACACCTTGAAATATTTCTTGTGGGGTGTAGTTTCCGGAATTGGGTCAAATTTTGGGGGTTTCCACTCTAGGGGTACCTCAGGGTGTGTTCAATTGCAAGATGGCGCCTGTTAATTATTCCGGTGAAATCTGCCTTCCAGAAGCCATTTGGTGCTCCTTTCCTTCTGACCCCTGTGCTACGCCCATATAGCAGTATACAAGCATATATGGGGTATTGCTGTATACAAGCACATATGGTGTTCCTAATAATTCTTTAGGTGAGTGTATATATATATATAATTTTTTTTTCCACTCTCTAACGTGTACTAGTCCTGTAGATGGATACTTTCATCTGTGCTATAGATCTTTGAAGCCTCTTCAGTGTTATTTTTAGTGTCTTTCATGACTCTGTTTAATGCCAAAATGGCTAATTTTGGTAAGCTGTCTTCTCTTGTCACGGTTGTAGTTGTGCCATATTCTTTCATTTTGTCATAATGGATTTTTATGATGCGCCCATGGGATGCACAAAGTAGCTCAGTCAAAAAGCCACCACTACTTCTGCCCACTGGTTGAATGGTAACTTTTTATGCTTTCTGCTTACCTCTCAAAGGCCATGAGAAAAGATTCCACATCATGAGTGGGCTTCTTTTGAAGCAAGGCTTCTACTGCGGCCCATGCAGAGTCCTCAGGTCTCTGTTATGCCAGGGCTCTATCATTTACCCTGATGAACAAACAATGCCTCAGCCAGTGCAGCCATTTTCTCCTCCAGTGGGTGATTCATCCCATCATGCTTGACCACTGCTTGTTGCTGCTGTATAAACATTTGATGGTGCATGTCTGTTGATGCTGAGCATTAGCATGCAACAGCTATTTGATACATTTCTAAATTTCAGCAGTCTCTTAATGCAGCTTTCCTGTGGCTTTTACCAAGGAAATGAACAGGCAACTTCTAGGACAAAGTGCTTTAAGTGCATGTATATCTCTTTAAGACTGCATTTTAACAAAAAAAATGCTCCAATCTGAAAGACAATATGTGGGAGTTAGCTCTGTAATGGTAGGCATATTCAAATCAAATGCAGTCAGAGATGGTGACACAGAAGTCTATGTCAAGCAGAACTTTGCCTGTTCTTTATTTTGTTGCACATAATAAACGTATAGGGGGTCATTTATTAAGACTGGCGATTTGGACGACGGTCTTAATCGCCCTGCTTTGGCTGCGGATCCACCAAAGTTTTGTAGAGGCGCAAGTCTGTACATAACTTTTGAGCTTGGTGCCATCGATCATATGACATGCTTTACACTACGCCAGCTCCCTTGCTGGCATAGTTTATGACCATTTTCCTCGCCAAAATGATAAATAAGACGGGTCGGTCAGACACATGAGAGTACTGTCATTGTCTCACAATAAGTGCAGATAATAAAGAACAAATACTCAGACTTTACATTGTTTTACATTCCTCATTTAACGAGGCAAAGTAAGTCATTCATTTTCATTGAGACCAATTAAAAATGACATCAATACTGTGAAGTTTATTGCTTTTCCATGTACAGTGGGCTCATTACTTTAGAATATACTATATTCTCTCTGATTGTCCCCTTGACTCTTTAATATTACATTACACTATTGATTTTTCTGTCTTCTAATAATTGATACAGTTCTAAATTATAGTGGATTGTTAATGATTAACTTTAAAAAGGCATCATTACACTTAAAACTATCATGCCAAAGGAAAAAAAATTAAGCCAATTATTCTGTCTGTAGGTTTCCTCTACACATGTTTATTCTGGTGTCTATTTGGTTTGTAAAAAATAATTTAAAAAAAAATCATGTTTTTGGGTACAATTTTTTTCATTCTTACTTGCTATTTTTATGCATTTTTCCAGCCCTACAGTGAAAATACACGAAAAGCCACGCTTAGAGCATGCTGCATTAAGAAAAAAAATGATCCCAAAACAATGCACCAAAAGTATAGAAAATGTTAAATAGAAATAAAAAAAATTGGGGGCCATTTATTAAGACTGGGGTTTTAGAAGGAAGATGTCACTAATGTCAGTTCATGTGTAGAGGGCTTACAGGTTGTCCAATCTTTCAAATATCTGGGTATTCAGGTTTCACATAATGAGCTAGATTTTGAGAGATTGAACATTACCCCTCTGCTTCAAAAGTTTAGACAGAAAGTTATAGCTTGGACAAAACTAACATTATCAATTATAGGCAGAGCGAATCTGATTAAAATGATCGACGGATGGCTTAGGTACAGCTAGCAAAATTATTCAGTCATTGGTGGGAGGTCAAAACCTGAGATCTGCTCTGGAGGAGGGTACTTTTCATGAGAAGGGCAAGACATTCCGGACACTCCAAGCCATTCACAATACATGGTGGAAGGCTAGAGAAATAATAGGTATTCGAGGATACTCAGACATCACTCCTATTTGGCCAAATTTTATGTATACTGAAGTAAACAAGGTTAGTGGGGTAAAAGTATGGAGTGCTTTGGGACTGAAATATATGGGTCAATTGTTTGATAATAATATACCTAAATAATTCTCAAAGCTGCAACAAGATTTTGGGCTGCAGAGGTCCCAATTCTATTTATATCTGCAACTTAGACACGCGCTACGTGCTCAGGACCAGATGGTAGCGGTAAGCCCTGCGCAGAAGAATTCAGTATTGGACCTGGTGAAATCTAGTGGAGGTACAAAAGGAGTGATATCTCTAAATTACTCATGTCTTATGGAAGCACAAGTTAAGAAACAGCAATTTCAGTTATATGATAAGTGGAAGAGGGATGCCCCTGATTTAACAGAGGAACAATGGGATACTGTCCTGGAGGATTTCACTCAGGTTGCGGTGAGTGAGGCTCAAAGAGTGTCTCAACTCTTGTTATTACACAGAGTATATAAAACTCCTGTCATGATGAAAAAAATGGGATACAGAAGTGATGATTGTTGCCCGAGATGTGATGTTGCGAATGCAGATCTCATTCACTTGATGTGGAATTGCCCTAGACTGAGAAGATACTGGTTAGGGGTAGCTGAAATGGTGAAAACTGTTTTTGATGTTGAACTTAGTATGACAGTGACGGAGAAAAGATTTTCTGTTATTAGGCTATTGTACCAGGCTAGGAAGGTAATAGCATTTCATTGGTTAAGAAGACAACCGCCATCAGTGGACGAACTGGAAAAAAAAATACATGTACTGATTAGTCTTGAAAACTATGTATATCTAAAAAGGAATTGTTTAAAAAAGTTCGAAAAGATATGGTCAATATGGATTCAACACTATAACCTGCAATTGTAATGGAATAAGAGAAAAAGTGAGTGAATGAGTGAGATATAGGAATGAATGGAAGAGGGGGGCGGAGAGAATACGTAGGTTAGCTAACATTAAGGGTCTCAGAAAAAGGGGGACTTCTTGTATACTTATATATATCTGATTATACCACACTACACACAGCTATGCGGATCCGAATTAAGATATTGAGAGAATGTAAAACTAAGGCAATGACTTGTCAGATATTGTGATGTAATGTCTTATACTTGCTATGGTCCCATGGGGTATGTTGGGGGGGGGGGGGAATCTGGGGGACACTGTTATGTTTTTTGTTAAAATGAAAAAATCTTTAATAAAAAGAATCTGATTAAAAAAAAAAAAAGACTGGGGTTTTAGACTCCAGTCTTAATAACCCCCGCATTGGCGGTGCATCTGCTGAAGTCATACATAGTAACATAGTTTATAAGGCTGAAAAAAGACATCTGTTCATCGAGTTCAGTCTGTTATCCTGCAAGTTGATCCAGTGGAAACCCTGTGAGGTAGAAGCCAATTTTCCTCACTTCATGGAAAAAGAAATTCCTTCCCGACTCCAATCAGGCAATCAGAATAACTCCCTGGATCAGTGACCCCTCTCTAGTAACTATAGCCTGTAATATTGTTACACTCCAGAAATACATCCAGGCCCCTCTTGAACTTTTTTAGTGAATTCACCATCACCACTCCCTCAGGCAGGGAGTTCCATAGTCTCATTGCTCTTACCGTAAAGAATCCTCTTCTAAGTTTGTGTACAAACCTTCTTTCCTCCAGACGCAGAGGATGTCCCCTCGTCACAGTCACAGTCCTGGGGATAAAAAGATGATGGGAGAGATCTCTGTACTGACCCCTGATATATTTATACATAGTAATTAGATCTCCCCTCAGTCGTCTTTTTTCTAAAGTGAATAACCCTAATGTTGATAATCTTTCAGAGTACTGTAGTCCCCCCATTCCAGTTATTACTTTAGTTGCCCTCCTCTGAACCAGCTCTGCTATGTCTGCCTTGTTCACAGGAGCCCAGAACTGTACACAGTACTCCATGTGTGGTCTGACTAGTGATTTGTAAAGTAGCAGGACTATCTTCTCATCACAAGCATCTATGCCCCTTTTGATGCAACCCATTATCTTATTGGCCTTGGCAGCAGCTGCCTGACATTGGTTTCTACAGCTTAGTTTATGTTCATTAAAATTCCTAGGTCCTTTTTCATGTCAGTGTCACCCAGTGTTTTACCATTTAGTATGTACTGGTGACTTGCATTATTCCTTCCCATGTGCATAACTTTACATCTATCAGTGTTAAAACTCATCTGCTTCTTCTCTGCTCAAGTCTCCAATCTATCCAGATCCATTTGTAGCAGTATACTGTCCTCTTCAGTGCTAATTACTTTACACAGTTTAATGTCATCTGTAAAAATTGATATTTTACTGTGCAAGACTTCTACAAGATCATTAATAAATATATCAAAGAGAATAGGGCACCAGCCTCTACATAAATTCAGCGCATTCACCGCCGGTCTAAATTTTCTACTCCTATAACAGACATAGAAAATGATAAATGAGACCCACCCCCTTCCGCACCCACACTACGCCCCCTGTAGCAGGGAAAAGTTGCTGATTGCTCCATAAATAACCTTTGCGCAACAATCTGCGACAGATATACGCCAATTTTCAGGTGTATATCTGATAATGAATGACCCCCATTGTTTTTGTGAATTTTCCCTGTTGACAGCTCAAAGGGGTAAATATACTAAGACTGGTGTAAAAAATGCCAGTCTTAGTGTAAAGTTCATTGCCAAATTTATTAAGATGCACAAAACTGACCTTAATAAACCCTACTATAATAATATTAATTCATTCCAACACTGTTTCTATCATTTACTCTACTGCCATCTTTAGCTGAACATAGAAAAGGTTTAAAAGCAGACAAAAAGCTGATCATAAACAAGGGTTAGGCAGCCAAAAGCCATGTATAGTAGAGTCACAAACGGGTATGCTTACCACTGAGCCACATAGTCACAGACTGGGATGAAAGCTGTGCAATGCCGATAAACATCAAATAGCAGAGAACATTATTAGTGCTGCTGCCACTTTGTTTTCAATGATCAATGATAGCCTAGTAATTGTCAGGAATAATGGTAGTCAGACCCCTGTTGACTAGATATTGAAGGAATGTTCTAGTAATACCATGTTTTTTTATCAGCAACTTTATATCTTTATTATTAGGTTTGCCGGTCAGGGCCATAAAGTAAAAATATTTTCTATGTTGTGAGAATTATAATTGATTTGACCTAATTCCTGGATGAACATGATAATTTCCAACACTTTATTACTCAAAAATTCGATTCGGCTAGTTCGCCAAATTTTCCGAAAATACTTGATTTAATCCAAAATTATTCATGGCAAATCGCATTTAAAAAACAGCTATTTCCCGGCTGCAGAGAGCCTGTATAGTGGTGTAGAACACTGTGCCTTGCAGTAACATGCATAGGGAGTCTCCTGTGGTAGTGAAACAATACTGTGAGTCAGTATGAAATGCAGATGACAGGCGTTGCTCTTAAAATCACTGCACACTTCACTTATTTGGGCAGTCACGGGGCCAAAACTGACCAAATAACTCAAGTGTGAACTCAGCCTTACAGATCGATGTTAACGTCAAGAAGTGCACTCCTTTTACACCATCGTCAGCTGATTCCACATAGATGTCTACAGAACCTGTTCTATTAAAGGCATATGCAAGCAGAGCCCCCCGATAGAGTGGAGAGGGTGTCAGCAGTAAGTTTGTGTTGACGTCACTGATTATTTTGCCCTTCCTCTGATCCGTCAGAACAATAACCCCAAAAAAACTGATCCTGTCTGTTGAGCATCCGCCTTCACTCGGTCAGCATAACTATGCACCCCAATAACAAGCAAGGTTTGCTGGAATTACAGAGGTATCATCTATTGCAAACCTAAAAGCAGCAAAATAATTTCTCCCTATCCTTTCCCTACACCTAGACTAATCTTTCCCTGAACTTGTAAATAGTTTTTTTCAGCACAACAAAGTATTTCCTAGCACTTTCCCTAGTGCCTGCTGACATCTCTCCCTGCACTAAGTACACTGGAAAATAGCAGAATCCAAAATAGCTGAGGCTATTTATAGGGCTGTGACATCACAGGGCTGGCTGGCTGCTGATTGGATGCATGCATGGCATTGTGGGCGATCCCTCATTCCCAGAGTTATTTGCTCCATGTCCTAACATGTGCAGCAGCCATTTTAGGAAAAAATGCGATTCGTTACCACAAAGCGTGAGGAAATTCGGATTTGGTGAAAATAGAATTTTTCCTGAATTTCGGATTGAATTCGACTTTGTCAACTTCAATTAGCTTATCTCTAATTATGAGAATTCGTTTTTTAGGTTTTTATTTCCTCACATTCGCTTTCCCTATGTCATGTATTTTGTAACTGACAATTTCTTGATCGATATTAACGGTTTCAATGTACAATTAGCACCCTAATTAAATGGGTGCATGACCTGTGATGTATCCTGGCAAGAAGCTGGTGTCAAACTGAATGCCTCTTAATGGTGAACAATGAAAAGCTGACATGTATAAAGATTTTCTGGCATTCTTACTTGCTTGGAAAGAAAACAACTCAGGGATAAACCATAATCAATACTTCCTGTAATATACGTTGAGCAGTTAGTCTCTGCCTCTACTAATGTGTAATATAAATTGAGCAATGAGTCGCTGGCTCTACTAACCTGTAATATACATTGAACAATGAGTTGTTGCCTCTAATGACCTAGAAGGAGAAGCCAATGAATGGTTTATAACTTAATATATTTGGTAGTGCATACAGTGCATTTGGAAAGTCTTCAGGCCCTCTTACTTTTTTAACATTTTGTTATTTTGCAGCCTTGTACTAAAATAAAGAAAAAAAATCAATTTTTTTATATTGTGACCTTGTGCTATAATACATAGAAATTAGTAGTATTATTAAAAGTATTTCCCCATCATTCTGAATTCAAAACCCCATAATAACAAACTGAAACAGAATGTTAGACATCTTTGCTTATTTATTGTAAAATAAACACTAAAATATTGCATTGTCATAAGTATTCTGACTCTTCCTCTGGTCTTTTTGGGTATGGTTCAACAAATGGATTTGGGGACTTTCTTCCATCCTTCCCTGCAGATCCTTTCACACTCTGTCAGATTGGATGGGTGGATTAGGAATGTTTGTGGACAGTGATTTTAAAGTACCACTCAAGAACATTCAGAGAGTTGTCCCTAAACTACTCCTTTGTTGCCTTGGCTGTGTGCTTAGGGTCATTGTCTTGTTACAAGCCCACTTTGAGGTTCAGAGTACTCTGAATCAGGTTTTATTAAGAATATCTCTGTACTTTACTCCACTCAGCTTTCCCTAACCTTTCCAAGTGTCACGTGCCGGGGGTCCAAGACAGACCTCCGGGATGTCATACGAGCAGGTCACAGGCAAACAGAACAGACATGACAGAAAATCAGGTAAACAGAAGTGGTAACGATACCAAAGAACCAAGTGCACCAGTCGACCACAGCAAAACCCGGACGATGGAGCCAGTGAGCCCCATACTTCACAGAGCCCCAGATGGTGGGGATGACTGGGCAGAGGGCTCACTGGAAGGTCCCGGTACACTTGGCCCCTACCTGCCAGGAACAGGCTGGTGAAACCTCCAGCGGGACAGACAAACAGAACCAGAGGTACACACAGGGTAGCGATTCCCTCTCTGTGGAAGCCAAGAAACCCCTTCCGGGGGAGACGTGAAACAAACATACAGGGTAGAAACAGATAACGGATGCAGTTACGCACTGCTAGGCACTCAGATGCAGATAAGCTCTGCTAGGTGAAAACAGGGAACATAACAATATATAAGACAGGGCAAGAACAGATCAGAACATGGCATAGCAGATAACATGACAGGAACCGGAGCACAGACACTTGAGAACAGACACATGATGCAAAACCAGGCGACACCACGCAGAAGGGTAGGTGGAAAACCCCCTGGAACAGAAGCGAGGTGCTACACCTAGCAGCAGCAGACAGGACTCAGGACAGACTGACAAAGACTGACCCCCAGAACCACAGCTACAGGTCTATATAGCTGGGTAACGAGGCACCTGGAAAGACACACCCAGGCACAGCAGACAGGGGAAGTTAACCCCAACATACCCGGAGCTCAGACAGACAAGACACACAGGAACAGAACCGGACGTTGACCCTGGCAACCAGCATACACGGATGCAGAACTGGGCATTGCCCTTGGCAACCAGGATACATGGATACAGAACACAGATACACTCAAAGGGGTACATACGTACGCGGGCAGGTTCACACAAGATACCGCAGCCAGCACGCAGCCAAAAGCAACCAGCCTGCACGGAATCACCCGCAGCCAGTACGCAAAAGGTGTGCAGCCAGCCAGCACGGCAACACACGTCACGGTGAACCGCACCGTGACACCAAGTCTCCCTGTCCCAGCAGCTTAAAACAGCTTGATGCTCCACCACCATGTTTCACTGAAGGAATGGTATCTAACTTCTGCTGGCATAAGATAGGCTTATTGTTCGTTTCTTTTTTTTAAAGAAAATTAATTAGAATATCTTTTTCAGAAACCCAAAGATATGTAAATTAGATTTCCTTCTAAACAAAAAAGAATATTAAGTCTCTCTGATACCAGCAGAATTAAGATATGCTAATTGGCATATATGTTTACCAAAAACACAGAGCTTTGTTGACTGGACCAATGTTTTGGAACTCCAGTCCTCACACCCCTCAGCATGTCAAGTTTTCAGGATTTCCTTAGTTTTGAGCAGGTAGTATTCCTTCTGTGAGATATTCTCAAATCATTACCTGATGTGACCTCCAAAGACTCCGCGATGGGCGAAACGCGCGTCGGGAGTCTTTGGAGGTCACATCTGCTTGCGGTCGGTATTGTATACCTTTCGCTATTCAATGCTTTACCCACTGTGCATTTGCACTTTGCCTCTGTGTGGATTAATATTTACAAGATGCCTATGGGTGGTTTTGTATATTCTTATTTTATGTTTTATCCACTTTGCACTTTCTGCAGTGTTAGTTCTGCATGGGAGAGGCTTGTGGGGCCTCAGTCTTATTGATATACTGGGGCTTGTGTGTGGGATAACATTGATAATTTTCACATGAATGTACTGCTGTGTTGATGTTTGACCGACCCTATGCTGCTGCTTAGGATCTATTTTTAACCGCATGGATATTATTGTATTTTGTAATTTGTGTCATAAATAAAGAGTGTATATTTTTCATTACTTATTGATGCGTGGCTATTTATTCGGTGTATCATGTAGATGGTGTAAACTTATCTAGACTGTCTAGAATTGCAGCACATTTATCACTGTGGCTCAAGTTTGATGATACAGTTTATTCTGAAAGTCTTTAGACCATTACATTTTTTTCATAGTTTGTCATGTTTAGTGAAGTTCTCTAAAATTCGATTTGACTGCTTCACCATATTTTACAAAAAAAAAGAATTACTTTGTCACAAAGTGCATTTCTTTGTAAATAGCGGGTGTAATGATCGGGAACAGCGATTGCGCAGCTCCCTGTCATTGTACCCCTCAGATGCCATGTTCATCGCTGATCGTGGCATCTGACTTTATTATTTAAGTCTATAAAAAAAAATTATAAAATCATACTTACCTCTATTTAATCGTGAAGAGTCAGCCAGTGTGATGGCGGCTGGCGTTTTGCACTCAAACAGATGAGGTAAGTATGTTTTTTTCCCTGAAATTCGGAATGAAGTCCACTTGCACTTTGATTCACTCAACACTAGTTATGTTGCAGCCTTGTGCTAAAATAAAAAATTTTTAAAATTTTCCCCCATCATTCTGCACTCAATACCCCATAATGACAAAATGAAAACCAAATGTTAAAACTCGTTACTGATTTATTAAAAAGCTTCTGTCCCAGCTTCCGAAAAGTACCCCCACAGCATGATGCTTCCACTACCATGCTTTATTGTAGAGAAGGTATTTGGCAGTGCCTGAATTACTCCAAACATGGCACTCAGAATTGAGGCTAAAAAGTTCAATCTTCATTTAATCAGTCCAAAGAATCTTGTTTCCTACAGTTTGAGAGTCTTTTATTTTCTTTTGTGCAAACTTTCATGTGTCTTTTATAAAGGAGATACTTCTTTCTGACCACTGTGCCCTAAAGCCCAGATTGGTGAAATGCTATAGTGATGGTTGGCCTTCTGGAAGCTTTTTAAAGCATGCACAATCTTTGGAGCTCAGCCAGCGTGACCATTGAGTCTTTGGTTACCTCTGTTACCATGGCTCTTTCCCCCTAGATTACTTAGTTTGGTGGTTCACTGTGCTTTTTGGAAATTTCCTCCTCATGGCTTGGTTTTTGCCCTGATATGCATTGTCAGCTGTGAGACCTCATATAAACAGGGGTGTGTCTTTCCAAATCATGTCCAATCAATTGAATTTACCATAGGTGCACTCCAATCAAGATGTAGAAACATCTCAAAGATGATAAAGAGAAATGGAAGGCCTCTAGAGCTAAATTTCAAGTGTCATTGCAAAGGGTCTGAATACTTATATCCACGTGAAATTTTAGTCTTTCCTTTTTAAGAAATTTGCTAACATTTCCAATATTCAGATTTCATTTTTTTTTTTATTAATGGGAATTGTGTGTATAATTGATGAGGTGGAAAGTTGATTTTTTATTTTATTTTAGCACAAGGCCAAAACATAACAAAATATGAAAAAAGTTAAAGGATCTGAAGACTTTCTGAATGGATAGTAAATTTGGTGAAGGGATAGACACTTTTGTTTAACTCTGTACCAATTATTTTTTGGCTTTCTTTAAGAATGCTACACAAGAATTGAGATGCAATTTTGGCACAAAATGGTGCATTTTAGGCTATGCCCCTTTTCAGCAGAGTTCCACCCCTCCGCTAAGCCTAATACCTTTTTTGAACAAGCCAGAAAAAAATCTAGAAACCATAGTTGCACCAAATTGATTTACTTTTTAGACAGATTTTAGGTGCAGACACATTAGGAAATCTGGCCCATTATTTTATGCTTATAATGTGTTAGCATATTCCTGTATGCTAATATATTATGCTATGTCTCTATGCAATCTCTATGCCCTAACAGCAGGATTACTGAGTTTACAGTCCTTTCATCAAGTCAGATCATGCTGTGGTCACAGATTTCAACAATCAAGAGTTAACACTCTAGATTGGAACTTCCTTCCATTCTGGCTGTAGATTAGAAGGCTGCTCTAAGGCTGGGTCCACACCTGAGCGTATTCGATAAGCGCTTTTTATAGGCGTTTTTATCCGGCGTTTTTTTCTGGCGTTTTTTTTAAGGCGGAAACAAGTAAACGCCCATTTAGGCGCGTTCCAGCTGAAGTCTATAGGGCCGTAGGGCATTTTACAGAGCGTTCGAACGCGCTGTAAAACGCTCAGGTGAGAACCATGCCCATAGAGAATCATTGGTTTTTGCTCAACAGGCAAAAACCAATGATTCTCTATGGGCATGGCTCTCACCTGAGCGTTTTACAGCGCGTTCTAACGTGCTGTAAAATGCCCTACGGCCCTATAGACTTCAGCTGGAACGCGCCTAAATGGGCGTTTGCTTGTTTCAGCCTTAAAAAAACCGCCAGAAAAAAACACCCGATAAAAAAAACGCCTATAAAAAGCGCTTATCGAATACACTCAGGTGTGAACCCAGCCTTAGAGCAGCCTTCTAATCTACAGCCAGAATGGAAGGAAGTTCCAATCTAGAGTGTTAACTCTTGATTGTTGAAATCTGTGACCACAGCATGATCTGACTTGATGAAAGGACTGTAAACTCAGTAATCCTGCTGTTAGGGCGTATGAATGCGCTGTAAAACGCTCAGGTGTGAACCCAGCCTAAGAACTGGAGCTGTTAGTTACAGGTTGTTCTTAGAAAAGGAATGCTCACAGAAGTGCTCTTCCTCTACTATAGTCATGACAAAAGACAGGGGGTGGTCATTAAGGGGTTAAGTGTTATACAAAGAATGTATTTGCCTAAAATCAAGGGACATTTAGAAGCTGGTCACTTATATTACTTACCAAAAATGAATGGCAGAAATGTATATTTAAGACCCATACCAATGCTTGAATTACAAGAACAAGACTGCTTGGGGTCCATGCTGTGTCTTCGTATGGCACCAAAAAAGGAAGCACAATTTTTTTTCTTATACTGTTATTCTTCATCACTTGCCATATTATAATATGTCAAAGCATTAATTCAGCTGAGGCACAATATACTAGTGAAGTGAAGACAGGGAAAATCCAACACCCAGAGTGAAGGAAATCAGTAAATCCCGTCATGGATCCTAGACCACTTTGAAACCAGGGGTGGAGGATACACAGAGAAAAGTTATAAAGGAAAGATTTGCATCTGCTCTGTGTTTTTGACCCGTATCTGGTTTTGGCTCACAATCACTGATGGAAATCACTGACCAATAACTGATGAGTGAATAAGGCCTTATTGCATACCTAGTATGTAGACAGGAGATTATAGAGCAGGACGGGATGAGCAGATTTATATATAATTTTGTGGGAAAAATTCAATATAACTTGTAATTTTAAGCATTGATATCTCTGCTCTTTCTGAGCTCAAGATTATCTATTCGGTTATTATCAGTGATTGATAGCATTCGATGTGTGTGTTTACATAGCTCTCTGATAAGTCACTGATTAGGCACCCCTGTGTACAAATAAGCTTAGAAAAGCAGAGATGTAAATGTATAAATTGCAAGTTTTACGGAATCTTTTCCCACAAAACTATATATCAATTTGCTATAACCTGCTGCCTGCAGATTGCACTGCATTTCTTTAATGTGCATGTGTTTTTTTTTTCATGTTGTTTCTTTAAATTAATCATATTACAAAACAATGCACATTTCAAGTATACAATATTTTAATAACTTTATATGAGTTATAACCTTGGTGGTTATATCAAAGGTCTATGACTTCTTAACTCTTTATTCCATTCTAAGGCTAGTTTCACATTGTTTAGAAGCAAAAAGGTAATACAAAGATCTTAAATAAATAGTTTAAACTATGCTAAAAAATTGATCTAAAGCTAGGATTCAAAACTATTATAATTCTTAACAAAACAACACGTGTAATAGTAATAATATGCAATAATGTAATAACTAAATTTATGCTTTCTATTCAATGCTTATAAGAGAAAAACTTCACCTCTGACCAATGGGCCAGCTGACAAACTTTAAATAGCTTTCAAAATTACTCTTAACAAGCAAATTAGCTACATAATTAAATGGGAAGGGGTCAATAGCAGCAATAAAACTACAGAGTTTTTGCTGAACACATATTGTCCTTGAATGCAAACTGTAAAAATGCTCCCAAAAGGATTCCAACAATAGCCTACAGAAGAATAAAGACACAAAGGGTATCGAGCAAAAGATGGTTCAATTTCCCCAGGCAGCCAGCTCATGTCACATCAAACCACCTATTAGTCACAAACTGGTACGACAAAGAATTGTCAGGCCCCTTGAGAAAAGCTGTCAACTTGAAAGTGATAATTCTCATGAAAGGCATTGGTGTCTCCACTAACCTCTTCAGTTTATTGTTTTTCAAAGATTCTTGCATTTTTTTTGTTCTGCTGTTTGATAGAGAAAACAATGCATATATTATAGACAAATGTCAGGAGCCACTGAACATAAAAAAATGTTTCATTCTTGTCAATATCTGGGAGGGGAGATGAAATCCAAATAGAATGGGGCTTTGATGGGTTTTAGTGTTTTATATATGACCTATAGTTTGACATATTTTCCCTAGATAGTTACACAGTTCAAGTCAGAACAGTCTTCACTTGGACAAAGTTTAAATTTGCCTCTGTTTTATGCACCCCAAATTTCAGAATTGTAATGTATTACTTTATTGTAGTCACAAATAGCAGATATGCCTGTGTGACAAATAGTGTTGAGTTCCACTTGTCATGGTATACATCTCCACACCTTTTTTTTACATTTCTTGAAATCATTTGGATTTAATGAGGACCTGACTCCTCCTCACTTGTCTATTGAATGACTTGCATTCCCTATGTAATAATTTTGCAGCGTCTATTCTTTTGACTTTTGAATGAATGAATTGACGACTTGATGTTACCAGTTGGAATGTGTCTCTTCACAGACTGACAGTAACACCACTAATTGGATAGTGCCAGACTGTACAGACATACGCCCCCCCCCCCCCCCCCCGCTCCAATTGCTAACACCCAGTGGAAACTTTATTGCAGAGTGCGGGCAATTCAATCATAAACTTGTAGCAGGAATAAGAGCTCATGCACACAAACATAATTTTTGTCCCCATCACATCCGCATTTTTTGCAGGTTATATACAGAGCCATTCACTTCAGTGTCCATTACATACAAGGTAAAGCCTGTTCTGTTATGGCCTGGACATTCCGTTCCACAGAATGTGGGACACACATGACCAGTATCCGTGTTTTGCAGATCTGCAATTTGCGGACCGCAAATCAGGCAACGGTTGTGTGCATGAGCACTAATAGAGTAATGACACAAAGCAGAGTCATAAGAATGGATGCTCTATTACATGGGGAATATAAGTAGTTTCTAAGACAGATGTGTTATAAGAGGTGAAAGGTTCTCTGTAAAGAAAAAAGATTATATTTTGAACTCTGATACATAGTTTGATTTCCATACACAATTAAATACAGTGATGCTTGAAAGTTTGTAAACCCTTGACCTAAAACTGAAGTAAAATAAAAAATATTAGACTTGGTCTAATTATCCAAAATCACATGTCGATGAGTGGCAAAAGTATGTAAATCTATAGGATTAGCAGATAATTTAAAGGTGAGGTTAGAGACAGGGTTTTTCAGTCAATGGCATGACAATCAGGTATGAGTGGGCAACCTGTTTTATTTAAAAGCCTGATCTTCACACGTTTGTGGAAGGGTATCATAGCATGAACAAATGAGATTTCTGGGGACCTCAGAAGAAGAGTTGCTGATGTTCATCACGCTGGAAAAGACTGCACAAACATCTCTAGTAATTTTTGGACTGTTCAAATCAGTGGAGCTGCCGAGAATCAAACCCCAACCGATCAAATATTGATTACTTATCTTGAGGATAGGTCATCAATATCAAAATCTCAGACAACCCCTTTAATCGTGGAAATTGATGTAACTTGTAATTAGAGATGGCCTTGCGGTTAGCCCGGTGGTCGTTTCGTGGCGAACTCTGCTCGTTCGTGATTCGCCAAACATGCGAACATATGGTGATGTTCGCATGCGCCATATTCTTTTGCATTGCGCCAAACTTTGACCCATGACACATCCATCAGGTGGGACAGGACAGCCAATTGAGATGTTTCAGCACATGGACACACCCCCACCCTATAACAGAACCCGATCTGGCAGCCATTTTACATTCTGTTTTTTGCCAGAGTAGGGAGAGGTTGCTTTGTGGAGCAGGGACAGACTGTTACGGATACTAAACGCTAGCTAATAGGGCCACAAAAGTCCTTTTAAGGAATTGTATAGGTGTGCTATTGATAGGTGTAATATACTGACGGGTGTGATATACTAGTAATATACTTTCTAACATAGAAAGTATATGATAGTGCATTTGTATTGTGCAGCAGTTGTGTGTGGTTCTGCTGAGATACCGCAGCTATATAGAGGGACAAATGCTATTGGAATAACTAATTGCAACTGGTGGGATATACATATTACCCCCCAAAAAAACGATTGAGGGGTGTGATATACCTATAATGTACTTTCTAACATAGAATTATTGTGCAGCAGTATTGTGCAGCAGTTGTGTGTGGTTCTGCAGTGATATTGCATGTATATAAAGGGGACAAGCGCTATTAGAACAACTATTTGCAACAGGTGTGATATACCTGTTGCCCCCGAACTGATTGAGGGGTGCAATATACCTGCTTCGACAAAATACTGATTAAGGCGTTTTATATACCTGCCTCCACAAAATACTGATTAAGGCATTTGATATACCTGCTTCCAAAAAATACTAATTGAGGGGTGCGATATACCTAGTTCCACCAAATATTGATTGAGGCCTGCAATATACCTGCTTCCATAAAATACAGATTGAGGGGTGCAATATACCTGCTTCCACCAAATATTAATTAAGGGGTTCTATATACCTGCTTCCACAAAATACAGATTGAGGGGTGCAATATACCTGCTTCCACAAAATACTGATTAAGGGTTTTTTATATACCTGCTTCCACAAAATAATAATTGAGGGGTGCAATATACCTGCTTCCACAAAATATTGATTGAGGGGTTCTATATACCTGTTTCCACAAAATCCTGATTGAGGGGTACGATATACCTGTCTCCACAAAATACTGATTAAGAGGTTTGATATACCTGCTTCCATAAAATACTGATTGAGGGGTGTGATATACCTGCTTCCAACAAATATTGATTGAGGACTGAGATATACCTGCTTCCACAAAATACTAATTGAGGGGTGCGATATACCTGCTTCCACCAAATATTGATTAAGGGGTTCTATATACCTGCTTCCACAAAATACTGATAAAGAGTTTTTTATATACCTGCTTCCACAAAATATTGATTGAGGGGTGCGATATACCTGCTTCCACAAAATACTGATTAAGAGGTTTGATATACCTGCTTCCACAAAATACAGATTGAGGTTTGCAATATACCTGCTTCCACCAAATATTGATTAAGGGATTCTATATATGTGCTTCCACAAAATTATGATTAAGGGGATTGATATACCTGCTTCCACCAAATATTGATTGAGGCCTGCGATATACCTGCTTCTGCAAAATACTGATTAAGGGGATTGATATACCTACTTGCACAAAATACTGATTAAGGGGTTCTATATACCTGTTTCCACAAAATACTGATTGAGGGGTGCGATATACCTGCTTCCACAAAATATTGATTGAGGGGTGCAATATACCTGCTTATACAAATTACAGATTGAGGGGTGCAATATACCTGCTTCCACCAAATATTGATCAATGGGTTCTATATACCTGCTTCCACAAAATACTGATTAGGGGGATTGATATATCTACTTGCACAAAATACTGATTAAGGGTTTCTATATACCTGCTTCTACAAAATACTGATTGAGGGGTGCGATATACCTGCTTCCACAAAATACTGAATAAAGGGTTTGATATACCTGCTTCCACAAAATACAGATTGATGGGTGCGATATACCTGCTTCCACAAAATATTGATTAAGGGGTTCTATATACCTGCTTCCATAAAATACTGATTAAGGGTTTTTTATATACCTGCTTCCACAAAATATTGATTGAGGGGTGCGATATACCTGCTTCCACAAAATACTGATTAAGGGGTTTGATATACCTGCTTCCACAAAATACAGATTGAGGTTTGCAATATACCTGCTTCCGCCAAATATTGATTAAGGGATTCTATATATGTGCTTCCACAAAATTCTGATTAAGGGGATTGATATACCTGCTTCCACCAAATATTGATTGAGGCCTGCGATATACCTGCTTCTGCAAAATACTGATTAAGGGGATTGATATACCTACTTGCACAAAATACTGATTAAGGGGTTCTATATACCTGTTTCCACAAAATACTGATTGAGGGGTGCGATATACCTGCTTCCACAAAATACTGATTGAGGGGTGCCATATACCTGTTTCCACAAAATCCTAATTGAGGGGTGTGATATACCTGCTTCCACAAAATACTGATTGAGGGGTGCGATATATCTGCTTCCACAAAATACAGATTGAGGGGTGCAATATACCGGCTTCCACCAAATATTGATCAAGAGGTTCTATATACCTGCTTCCACAAAATTGTTATTGAGGGGTGTGATGTACCTGCTTCCACAACCACAAAATACTCATAAAGGAGATTAATACACCTGCTTCCACAAAATACTGAATAAGGGGACTGATATACCTGCTTCCACCAAATATTGATTGAGGCCTGCGATACACCTGCTTCCACAAAATACTAATTAAGGGGTTTTATATACCTGCTTCCACCAAACATTAATTAAGGAGTTCTATATACCTACTTCCACAAAATATAGATTGAGGGGTTCCATATACCTGCTTCCACAAAATACTAATTAAGGGGTTCTATATACCTGTTTCCACAAAATACTGATTGAGGGGGGCGATATACCTGCTTCCACAAAAAAATGATTAAGGGTTTTGATATACCTGCTTCTACAAAATACAGATTGAGGGGTGCGATATACCTGCTTCCACCAAATATTGATTAAGGGGTAATATACACTCACCTAAAGAATTATTAGGAACACCATACTAATACTGTGTTGGACCCCCTTTTGCCTTCAGAACTGCCTTAATTCTACGTGGCATTGATTCAACAAGGTGCTGATAGCATTCTTTAGAAATGTTGGCCCATATTGATAGGATAGCATCTTGCAGTTGATGGAGATTTGAGGGATGCACATCCAGGGCACGAAGCTCCCGTTCCACCACATCCCAAAGATGCTCTATTGGGTTGAGATCTGGTGACTGTGGGGGCCATTTTAGTACAGTGAACTCATTGTCATGTTCAAGAAACCAGTTTGAAATGATTCGAGCTTTGTGACATGGTGCATTATTGTCACGACTGTGACTGATCCAGACAGGTCTGGGAGGAGAAGGTCGCAGCGACTTGCTACTCGCGATAGCTTGTGAGTTTGCTCCGTGGTTCAGGGTATGTCATCTGGGTTTTGCCTTGTGAACCTTTTTGTCCTGACTGGGAGTTTGTAGGCATCCTTCTCAGGTGAGTCCTGTCTGCCATTCCCAGCTACTATATTAGTTTCAGTTTCACTTGCAGTCATTGCCAGATATAGTCCTTACTTCCAGTGCTACTCTGACCTTGGAAGGAGATCGATTGATGGTGTTGCTGTGGAGCTCTTGTCCGGCGTGGACTGTCGTGTTTGGGATCGCCTTCTCTGCTCGTGACTGGATAAGTCTATCTGCTGTAGATTGTTTGTTGTTGTCTTCCCCTGTTGTTCTCCTAGACGTGAGTGATGGTGACTAGCGCTCCCATCGGCCTTTCCCCAGTCCAGTGTTAGGGCGACTGAGGGTTTAGGCATCCAGCTCGCCGCACGGGTTCACGCCCCGTCTAGGGTATCAGGGCAGACAGGTGCCAGCTTAGGGTGACTCAGGGGTGGCCATTCTATTTCCCATCCGTAGATAAGGGTCCCCCTTCCCCTCCGTCTGGTGCGACACGACTGCTGCTGGGATAGCGGTCGTGACAATTATCCTGCTGGAAGTAGCCATCAGAGGATCGGTACATGGTGGTCATGAAGGGATGGACATGGTCAGAAACAATGCTCAGGTAGCCCGTGGCATTTAAACGATGCCCAATTGGCACTAAGGGGCCTAAAGTGTGCCCAGAAAACATCCCCCACACCATTACACCACCACCACCAGCCTGCACAGTGGTAACAAGGCATGATGGATACATGTTCTCATTCTGTTTACGCCAAATTCGGACTCTACCATTTGAATGTCTCAACAGAAATCGAGATTCATCAGACCAGGCCACATTTTTCCAGTCTTCAACAGTCCAATTTTGGTGAGCTCGTGCAAATTGTAGCCTCTTTTTCCTATTTGTAGTGGAGATGAGTGTTACCCGGTGGGCTCTTCTGCTGTTGTAGCCTATCCGCCTCAAGGTTGTGCGTGTTGTGGCTTCACAAATGCTTTGCTGCATACCTTGGTTGTAACGAGTGGTTATTTCAGTCAACGTTGCTCTTCTATCAGCTTGAATTCCCTTTTCACACCATTCTTTGTAAACCCTAGAATTGGTTGTGTGTGAAAATCCCATTAACTGAGCAGATTGTGAAATACTCAGACCGGCCCATCTGGCACCAACAACCATGCCACGCTCAAAATTGCTTAAATCACCTTTCTTTCCCATTCTGACATTCAGTTTGGAGTTCCGGAGATTGTCTTGACCAGGACCACACCCCTAAATGCATTGAAGTAACTGCCATGTGATTGGTTGACTAGATAATTGCATTAATGAGAAATAGAACAGGTGTTCCTAATAATTCTTTAGGTGAGTGTATACCTGCTTCCACAAAATACTGATTAATAAGATTTATATACCTGCTTCCACAAAATGCAGATTAAGCAGATTCACACTAGCGTTTTTCATTTCCAGCGCTGAGTTCCATCCTAGGGGCTCTATACCAGAAAAGAACTGATCAGGCATATCCCCATGCATTCTGAATGGAGAGTAATCCGTTCAGGATGCATCAGGCTGTCTTCAGTTCAGTCATTTTGACTGATCAGGCAAAAGATAAAACCTTAGCATGTTACGGTTTTATCTCCGGCGAAAAAAAGATTTTCCTGAATGCCGGATCCAGCATTTTTCCCCATAGGAATGTATTAGCGCCAGATCTGGCATTCAAAATACCGGAATGCACCCACACTAAATCCGGACCCATTCACTTCTATGGGTCTGTGCACATGAGCGGTGATTTTCACGTATCACTTGTGCATTGGGTGAAAATCGCAGCATGCTCTATGTTGTGCGTTTTTCACGCAACGCAGGCCCCATAGAAGTTAATGGAGCTGCGTGAAAATCGCAAGCAAGTGCGGATGCGGTGCGATTTTCACGCACGGTTGCTAGGATGAAAGTCTATTCACTGTATTATTTTCCCTTATAACATGGTTATAAGGGAAAATAATAGCATTCTTTAACACAGAAGGCTTGGTAGAAGGTCAATATAATAAACATTGGTGGCGCAGTGCGCCCCCCCAACACCCCAGTATGATAAACATTGGTGGTGCAGTGCGCCCCCCCCAACACCCCAGTATAATTAACATTGGTGGCGCAGTGCGCCCCCCCAATATAATAAACATTGGTGGTGAAGTGCGCCCCCCCAACACCCCAGTATAATAAACATTGGTGGCGCAGTGCGCCCCCTAATATAATAAACATTGGTGGCACAGTGCGCCCCCCCAACACCCCAGTATGATAAACATTGGTGGCGCAGTGCGCCCCCCCAACACCCCAGTATAATAAACATTGGTGGCGCAGTGCGCCCCCCCAATATAATAAACATTGGCGCAGTGCGCCCCCCCAATATAATAAACATTGGTGGTGCAGTGCGCCCCCCCAACACCCCAGTATAATAAACATTGGTGGCGCAGTGCGCCCCCCCAATATAATAAACATTGGTGGCGCAGTGCGCCCCCCCAACACCCCAGTATGATAAACATTGGTGGCGCAGTGCGCCCCCCCAACACCCCAGTATAATAAACATTGGTGGCGCAGTGCGCCCCCTAATATAATAAACATTGGTGGCGCAGTGCGCCCCCCCAACACCCCAGTATGATAAACATTGGTGGTGCAGTGCGCCCCCCCAACACCCCAGTATAATAAACATTGGTGGCGCAGTGCGCCCCCCCAATATAATAAACATTGGCGCAGTGCGCCCCCCCAATATAGTAAACATTGGTGGTGCAGTGCGCCCCCCCAACACCCCAGTATAATAAACATTGGTGGCGCAGTGCGCCCCCCCAATATAATAAACATTGGTGGCGCAGTGCGCCCCCCAACACCCCAGTATGATAAACATTGGTGGCGCAGTGCGCCCCCCCCCCCCAGCACCCCAGTATAATAAACATTAGTGGCGCAGTGGGCCCCCCCAATATAATAAACATTGGTGGCGCAGTGCGCCCCCCCCCAATATAATAAACACTGGCACAGTGCGCCCCCCAATATAATAAACATTGGCACAGTGCGCGCCCCCCCAATATAATAAACATTGGTGGTGCAGTGCGCCCCCCACAACACCCCAGTATAATAAACATTGGTGGCGCACTGCGCCCCCCCAATATAATAAACATTGGTGGCGCAATATAATAAACATTGGTGGCGCAGTGCGCCCCCCCAACACCCCAGTATGATAAACATTGGTGGCGCAGTGCGCCCCCCCCCCCAACACCCCAGTATAATAAACATTGGTGGCGCAGTGCGCCCCCCCAATATAATAAACATTGGCACAGTGCGCCCCCCCAATATAATAAACATTGGCACAGTGCGCCCCCCCAATATAATAAACATTGGTGGTGCAGTGCGCCCCCCCAACACCCCAGTATAATAAACATTGGTGGCGCAGTGCGCCCCCCCAATATAATAAACATTGGTGGCGCAATATAATAAACATTGGTGGTGCAATGCGCCCCCCCTCAATATAATAAACATTGGTGGTGCAGTGCCCCCCCCTCAATATAATCAACATTGGTGGCGCAGTGGGCAGTGCCAATGAGGGTTAAAAAATAAAAAATTAACTCACCTCCTCCAATTGATCGTCTCCTGTTCTTTCTTCAGGACCTGTCAAAGGACCTGTGGTGACATCACTGTGCTCATCACATGATACATCACATGATCCATCACCATGGTAATGGACCATGTGATGAGCTCAGTGACGTCACCACAGGTCCTGAAGAAAGAACAGGAGACCGGCAGCTACGCGATCAACTGGAGGAGGTGAGTTAATGTTTTTAATTATTTTTTAACCCTCATTGGCACTTCCCACTGAGCCACCAATGTTTCTTATACTGGGGTGTTGGGGGGGGGGGGGGTCGCACTGTGCCTCCAACGTTTCTTATACAAATACAGGAGGCGGGTGCCGGAATCAAATAGCCGACACCCGACCTTTGTGACAGGGAGCTGCGATCAGCAGCAGTTAACCCCTCAGGTACCGCACCTGAAGGGTTAACTCAACTGCAGCTGATCGCAGCTCCCTGTCACAGAGGTCAGGTGTCGGCTATTTGATTCCAGCACCCGCCTCCTGTATTTGTATTACAGGTCAGTTATCTTCATTGGTGGCGCAGTGCACCCCTCCCCTCCTCCTCCCGTCTCTCTTCTTATTGGCAGCGGCGGGGGCAGCAGGCAGGTCAGACACAGGGGAGGAGGAATCAGGTCAGACAGGGGAGGGGGAGATGGAGGGGGCGCCCCGAGGGAGAACACAAGTGCAACCGGGGCGTTTTTCATCCCGAAGGGCATGACCTTAAACTGGTACAAGCCAAACGGGGTGACAAATGCCAACTTAGGGATAGCGTCCTTGGCCAGGGGAATCTGCCAGTACCCTTTGCACAGATCGATGGTGGTCAGATAGCGTCCCCTGGCAATACGATCTAATAGTTCGTCCACTCGGGGCATGGGGTATGCGTCTATCATGGTTCGGTCATTGAGGCGTCGATAATCGACACAGAACCGGGTCGTTCCGTGCTTTTTGGGGACTAGAACGACTGGGGATGCCCAGGGGCTGTTGGATGGCTCTATAACTCCTAGTTTTAACATCTCCTGAATCTCCTTTCTCATCTCTTCTTTTACGGCTTCGGGGATTCTATAGGGAGTCTGTCGGAGAGGGTTTTGTCCTGGGGTTTCGACATAATGTGTCGCTAAGGGGGTGTAACCGGGCTCCTGGGAAAACGTCACTCTTTTCTCAGCTAGCAATTGTTGGAGTTGCTCCCTTTCTGTGGGAGTTAATCGCTCCCCTAGCTGTACTGTATTAAGCAGAGTTTTAGGCTCAGATTCGGCTAACAGATCTGGGATGAGGAGGCTGTCAGGATCTTCAGTGGCCGGGATACATATGGCTGCTATATCTTAGGGTCTTTCCTGGTACTCTTTTAATAAGTTTATATGAAAGGACTTCTGTATCCTTTCATCCTTGCTACTGGCAATCACATAGGTGGTGTCACAGACCTGGGCCACCACCTTGTAAGGGCCTTGCCAGGAGGTCTGTAGTTTGTTCCCTTTAACTGGTCTAAGTACTATGACTTTCTGCCCTACCTGGAACGTTCTCAGTCTAGCGCCCCGATCGTACCACTGTTTCTGATGGCCCTGTGCCGCCTGGAGGTGTTCCCGGGCCATCCTGGCTAGGTGCCCCATGCGGTCCCGCATCTCCAGCACATAAGGTACGATAGGGACCCCCTCATGTTCTTTCTCTCCCTCCCAGTGCTCCCGGACGAGGTCGAGGGGGCCTCGTACCCGCCGTCCATAGAGCAACTCGAAGGGGGAGAACCCTGTGGATTCCTGCGGCACCTCTCGATATGCGAACAAGAGGTGTGGCAAGAATCGCTCCCAGTCTCTGTATTCCGCCGTAAAGGTCCGCAGCAATTGCTTTAGGGTACCATTAAAGCGTTCACAGAGGCCATTAGTTTGGGGGTGGTACGGTGAACTAAGCAGGGTTTTGACACCGCAGACTTTCCATAGCTGCTGAGTTAGGTCTGCAGTGAACTGGGTTCCTCGGTCAGATAGGATTTCCTGAGGGAATCCCACTCTGGTAAATATCCCGACTAAGGCACTGGCGACAGTGTCAGCCTGGATATTCGTCAGAGCGACGGCTTCTGGGTAGCGGGTAGCATAGTCCACTACGGTCAGAATGTACTTTTTGCCCGAGGGGCTGGGGTTAGGTAGGGGTCCTACTAGGTCGACTGCCACCCTGCTAAATGGCTCCTCGATCACGGGCATAGGTGACAGTCGAGCTTTAGGATGATCCCCTCTCTTTCCTACCCGTTGGCATACGTCACAAGTGCTGCAGTAACGTCGCACATCCCTCGAGACCCCCGGCCAAAAGAAGGTCTGGGTGATCCTGTGGGTGGTGCGGTTACCCCCTAGATGCCCTGCCAACGGAATGTCGTGGCCAATTCGGAGAAGTTCCAACCGGTACTTTCTGGGCACTACTAGTTGGCTCTTCTGCGAAGGGACACAGCCTCTCTTTCTGCCTTCGGTCAGTCTATACAACCTGTCGCCCTCCCATATAAAACGTTCCCGCTCATCCCCTCTACTGTTGGCTAATTCTCGGTACCTTTGGAGGGTAGGGTCCTGTCTAGTTTCCCTCCCAAACTCTTCTGGGGTGTCCCAAGCTATGGGTCTCTCTGGGGTGTTGGTGCTAAGTGCCTGCTGGTGGCTTACCTGGGACTCCCGACCTGTTGCAGAATCGTTCTTGGTACGGGCCTGTGAGCGGGTGGTCACTGGGCAAGCAGCAGCAGTCGTGGGTAAAAAGGCTGAGGCTAGAGGGCCAATGTCGTTGCCCAACACGACCTCCGCAGGCAAATTGTCCATGATGCCCACTGTGGTCTTTCCCGACCCGACTCCCCAATCCAAGTGTATCCGGGCAGTGGGTAAGCGAAAAACAGCCCCCCCTGCGACACGAACAGCAACGGTACGATTAGATACATGTTCTGGTTTTATCAGATGTTTCTGTACCAAAGTGATGGTAGCACCAGTGTCCCTTAGGCCTTGTGCTATCTGTCCGTTCACTCGCACCTCCTGGCGGTGATTCTGGCGGTTATCTGGGGAGGCAGCTTGTATAGGGTTGGCCTCATACAAGATTCCCAAACACTCCTCAGGGCTCCCTTCAATTTCCAGGCAGTGAGCACCCGAGGGCCGTGATGGCGGGGTCTCGTTGTTAGGGGTTGTGCGCCTCCAGTTATTAATGGTTGATCCCAAAGGGCAATAACGGGCAATATGCCCTGGGTTGCTGCAGCGATGACATGTCACTTTGTAAGGTTCCCGGGCTGGTTGTTAGACCCCTAAGGGCGTGGCGGTCCTGGGGGTACTGTAGGTTGGGGTGCGTGTCTCTGTTCTAGGTGCTGGTCGTGTGGTACCTTGGCTCACCTTCCTTGTTTCCGCGTATTCATCTGATAGACGCGCTGCCTCAGTTAAGTTGGCAGGGCGGCGATCTTTCACCCAGTCCTGTATTTCCGCAGCCAGATCTTGGAAGAAATGTTCCATCAAGAACAACTGTAACACTTCCTCTCCGGTGTTGGCATTGCACCCTCGCACCCAATGTGACGCCACCCTTTGTATCCTGTTTGCCCATTCCATGTGGGAGTCCACAGCCTTCCTTTTGGACTCTCGGAAGCGACGGCGGTAGGCTTCTGGGGTTACGGCATATCGGGTTAGCAGCGCCTTTTTAACTTGCTGGTATTGCAAAATATCCTCTGGAGCAAGAGCCCGAAAGGCTTCATTGGCTTTGCCCGACAATTTCCCAGACAAAATAGGGACCCATTGGTCTGGTGGTACCTGGTGTAGTGAGCACTGTCTCTCAAAGTCCGCCAAATATCCATCTATTTCCTCCTCACTTTCTACAAAAGCTTTAAATGCAGTGAATGGTATTTTCTTTCCCGTAGCAGGGGGTGTGGGAGTAGGCACTTCATGTGCAATGAGCTGCCTAGCTCTTACCAGTTCCAGTTCTTGTCCCCTCTTAGTTTGTATCTCTTCCCTTGCTTCCCGGAACAGTTGGTTTATTAGTTCCACAGACGTTTCTGGATACAAGGATAACCTCCGCTGTACGATACCAGTAATTGCATCGCCCTCGCTGGCAGGTGCAAGGGGCTCCGTTCTTTCCATGGATCTATCTATTCCGTCCAGCTCCAGCAGGTCAGCGATCAGCTCCCTCCGTGGTCTGTTACTGGCACTCCTACCACGACTCTTTAATAAATCCTTTAGTGTGGGTCTTTTCAGCCGGGCGTATTGAGACTCCATTCAGAACTTGCTCGTTGGATAAAAGGACCAATCCCACTGCTTGCCACCAATGTAACGGCTACCCAGATAGTGAGAGGGTATCAGCCGTTGGGGACGTCCTTTTCCTGGCAAGCTGCTGGTTACGAGGGCAGCTGGTATAACCCCATCCACGCGGTCCAGAGCTAGAGTCGGGTTCAGCGGTAAAAAGAGCGGCGTAACGATCCCATATTTTCCCTCTCAAGAACGAGACGAGGCTTCGTTTTGAAGGGTTAGAAAAACATGAACACTTTATTGAGGGCTACCCGCCCGTATTTATGCAGGTCCCCATCTGGTGTACACGCCCCTAGGGGACCAGAAGGAGGACTGTGACACAGGACAGATACGTAGCACTCAGGATACACAGACACAACACATCCCCACAATGCATCATGGTTTCCTCCTCTCTGCCCTGGAGACACCCGAAGAGCAATTCAATTATCTCTCAGGACAAAGGGAAATCACCAATACACATGTGGGAACAACAGGACAGGAATCACCACCCAAACACACAATGTCACACCCTCACAGCAAACACAGACTTTTAACCTATTCCCAGATAGCTAAAGTCTGAGGGCATATCATTAGGTGAATGCCGCTCAGAGTACACAAATACAATAAAATTAGCTATCTGGGTGCCATTTTTTAATCCATACGGATGGGTCTGTCACAAATTCCAACCGCGTTCGGTTCTATTAACAGTCCAGACATGCGGCATAGTTCTGTTACAAGATCATTCTTGCAGCCAACCCATCGACAGCCGCCCTCCTAATCCAGCCTCAGGAAATGCCTAGACTAACAGCTGTCCAACTACATCGGGTTAACGACCGATGTGGACGCTCTGAGAAGCGAGGAACCCCTTGACTACTGGGTGTGCAGGCTTGACCTGTGGCCAAAGCTGGCAAAATTTTCCATAGAACTCTTGGCTTGCCCCTTGTCGAGTGTCCTGTCCGAAAGTACATTCAGTGTAGCAGGGGGTATCGTGACCGATAGGCGCACTCGCCTAGCTCACGACAGTGTGGACTACCTAACATTTCTAAAAATGAATGAAGCATGGATCTTGCAGGAATTCAACTCCTGTGACGAGCATGTGTAATTGAATTTCCTCATGCCAGCTCACATATATCGGGCCCAACCATGAACAAAGAATGGGTCTTGTCTTATGTATATACAGCGGCATAAAAGGCCTTTTCTGTCAGGTGAATGCCTAGTTTTTGGGGCCTCTACTCCACTCGCCTACAGTAAAATTGTTATTCAGTGACCGCCTAATGTACCTCCAGCCACATAATCATTTGTTCTTTTCGGTCAGGTGAATGCCTAATTTTTGGGGCCTGTACTCCACTGGCCTACAGTAAAATTGTTATTCAGTGACTGCCTAATGTACCTCCAGCCACATAATCACTTGTTCTTTTCTGTCAGATGAATGCCTAATTTTTGGGGCCTGTACTCCACTGGCCTACAGTAAAATTTTTATTCAGTGACCGCCTAATGTACCTCCAGCCAGATAGTCATTTGTTCTTTTCTGTCAGGTGAATGCCTAATTTTGGGGGCTGTACTGGCCTACAGTAAAATTGTTATCCACTGACCGTCTAATATACCTCCAGCCACATAATCACTTGTTCTTTTTTGTCAGGTGAATGCCTAATTTTTGGGGCCTGTACTCCACTGGCCTACAGTAAAATTGCTATTCAGTGACCGCCTAATGTACCGCCAGCCACATAATCACTTGTTCTTTTCTGTCAGGTGAATGCCTAATTTTTGGGTCCTGTACTCCACTGGCCTACAGTAAAATTGTTATTCAGTGACCGCCAAATGTACCTCAAGCCACATAATCACTTGTTCTTTTCTGTCAGGTGAATGCCTAATTTTTGGGGCCTATAATCCACTGGCCTACAGTAAAATTGTTATTCAGTGACCGCCTAATGTACCTCCAGCCACATAATCACTTGTACTTTTCTGTCAGGTGAATGCCTAATTTTTGGGGCCTGTACTCCATTGGCCTACAGTAAAATTGTTATTCAGTAACCGCCTAATGTGCCTCCAGCCACATAATAACTTGTTCTTTTCTGTCAGGTGAATGCTTTTTTTTGGGACCTCTACTCCACTGGCCTAAAATAAAATAACTCTAGGCTCCAGCAGGGCACATTTTTGTCCATCACTACTTGTAATTTCTTATCTCTTACATAAAGCCTAGGGCCTATTTAAATATATCAGCTATATCTGTGCTCAATATCCCATAAAATTTTTGAAATTTTGTATGTATATAATATTTTCGATTTTTTTGCTATGAAACATTTCTCTTCATCATCTTTAAGATGTTTCTACAGGGTGTGCCATTTATATGGATACACCTTAATAAAATGGGAATAGTTGGTGATATTAACTTCTTGTTTGTGGCACTTTAGTATATGTGAGGGGGGAAACTTTTCAAGATGGGTGGTGACCATGGTGGCCATTTTGAAGTCGGCCATTTTGAATCCAACTTTTGTTTTTTTCAATAGAAAGAGGGTCATGTGACACATCAAACTTATTGGGAATTTCACAAGAAAAACAATGGTGTGCTTGGTTTTAACGTAACTTTATTCTTTCATGAGGTTTTTACAAGTTTCTGACCACTTATAAAATGTGTTCAATGTGCTGCCCATTGTGTTGGATTGTCAATGCAACCCTCTTCTCCCACTCTTCACACACTGATAGCAACACCGCAGGAGAAATGCTAGCACAGGCTTCCAGTATCCGTAGTTTCAGGTGCTGCACATCTCGTATCTTCACAGCATAGACAATTGCCTTCAGATGACCCCAAAGATAAAAGTCTAAGGGGGTCAGATCGGGAGACCTTGGGGGCCATTCAACTGGCCCACGACGACCAATCCACTTTCCAGGAAACTGTTCATCTAGGAATGCTCGGACCTGACACCCATAATGTGGTGGTGGGTGCATCATCTTGCTGGAAAAACTCAGGGGACGTGCCAGCTTCAGTGCATAAAGAGGGAAACACATCATCATGTAGCAATTTCGCATATCCAGTGACCCCCTTAGACTTTTATATTTGGGGTCATCTGAAGGCAATTGTCTATGCTGTGACGATACGAGATGTGCAGCACCTGAAACTACGGATACTGGAAGCCTGTGCTAGCATTTCTCCTGCGGTGTTGCTATCAGTGTGTGAAGAGTGGGAGAAGAGGGTTGCATTGACAATCCAACACAATGGGCAGCACATTGAACACATTTTATAAGTGGTCAGAAACTTGTAAATAACTCATGAAAGAATAAATTTACATTAAAACCAAGCACACCATTGTTTTTCTTGTGAAATTCCCAATAAGTTTGATGTCTCACATGACCTTCTTCCTATTGAAAAAACAAAATTTGGATTCAAAATGGCCGACTTCAAAATGGACGCCATGGTCACCACCCATCTTGAAAAGTTTCCCCCCTCACATATACTAATTTGCCTCAAACAGGAAGTTAATATCACCAACCATTCCCATTTTTTAAGGTGTATCCATATAAATGGCCCACCCTGTACACTTGATTGGAGTCCACTTGTGGTGTAATGCCAGTTAATTGGACATTTATAAAGACACACCCCTGTTTATAATAGGTTCCACAGCTGAAAATGTATATCAGGGCAGAAACCAAGCCATGAGGAGGAAAGAATGTCAAAGACATGATTGTGTGGTGGCATAGATCTGGAGAGGGGTGCAAAAAACTTTCTGTTGCGCTAAAAGTGCACAGTAGCCTCCATAATTCTTAAATGGAAGAAGTTTGGAAGAATCAGAACTTTTCCTAGATGTCCTTGGAAAGATAGGTGACCAAGAACCCAATTGTCACTGTGGTTGAGCACCAAAGACCCTGTGGGTGGATGGAAGAAACTTCCAGGTCAACCAGCCAGAACAAATCCTATGCTCAGTAAAAGACACACGAAAGCCTGTCTGGAGTTTGCAACTAAATCACTCTCAGACTGTGAGAGACAAGATTCTATGGTTTGATGAAAACCAAGATTGAAATTTTTGGCCTCAATTCTAAGCGTTATGTCTGGAAAAATCCATGCAATGCTCATCACTTGCCCATTACTCTCCATACGGTGATGCATGGTGATGAGGGAAAGCTGAATGGAGTAAAGCACAGAGATATTCTTAAAGGGAACCTGTCACCTAGAAAATGCATATTAAACCACCAACAGTACCTTATTGCAGCCTATTGCCTGATTATAAAGGTGTCTGTGTCTTTTCTGTGCAATGAGGGAAAAGTCTGTAAAAATACATTTATTCAATGGGCCATGCTATGTAAACGATAGTCTTGAAGTCAAGGGGGCAGCAGCTTTCTCGCCTGAAGTCAAGCAAGCCCCTCCACCTTTACTTCCCCATAGCGTTTGATTGATAGGATGCCTGATTCCTTCACTGTCGGTTGCTTGAATGTAGTCTCGGGCATGCGCGGGCTCGATGCCTGAGCATTGAGCTTTTTAACAATACCTCATAGCGGAATGGAACAGTGCGCAGGCGCCGGTATTGAAGAGACACAGCGTACGCACAAGACTTCATTCAAGCATCCACTAGTGAAGGAAATCCTATCAATCAAATGCTATGGGGAGGTAAAGGGCGTGGGGCGCGCTTGACTTCAGGCGAGAAAGCCGCTGCCCCCTTAACTTCAAGACAATCGTTTACATAGCGTGGCCAGTTGAATAAAAGTATTTTTTTTAACTTTTGCCGCATTGCACAGAAAAGACACAGAGACTTTTATAATCATGCTATAGGCTGCAATAAGGTACTGCTGCCGGTTTAATATGCATTTTCTAGGTGCCAGGTTCCCTTTAATGAAAACGTAATTCAGAGTACTCTGGGCCTCAGACTTGGCTGATGGTTCACCTTACAACAATACAATGTTCCTAAGCACACAGCTAAGATAACACATGGGTGGCTTATGAACAACTCTCTTTTAGTGGTTCAGCCAGATCTCTAACTTTAAGCCAAATTGAGCATTTCTAGAGAGAAAGGCTGCCATCTAACCTGACAGACCTTGATAGGATCTACAGAGAAGAATGGCAAAAAATCCCCAAATCTAGGTGTGCAAACTTTGTGGCACAATACCCAAGAAGACTGGAAGCTATAATCAGGGACGTACCTAGAAATCATTGGGTCCCATAGCAAGGATCTGAATTGGGCCCACATGCCCTGTTACGTCCCACTTCCCACTCCTAGCCCCTCCCACTACCTGCCAGGCTCCTTCTCACCTGTCCCTTTTCACTTACCAAGAAAAGAAATGTACTTTTCAACCTTATCGACCACCACCCAGCCATTCGTGTACTGCAAGTTTATATTCTTATCGCAGACTTCTCCCACCCCATCATGGAATGTTACATACTTACCAGCCACTTTCCCTCAGCCACCATCATGAACTACTGCAGTCTTATCATGAACTGTGTCGGCAATTCCATCAGTCCACCCATGAATTGTGCTGCAGCTGTAGTTTTATGAGCCACCCATAAAACCCTTTATGCTACATGCACATCTGCTGCAGACCTTAACAGATTTCAGCAAAAATAAAGAGCATACATGCAGCAGTATTTCATCAGGCAAAATTCCTGTACTCACACCAGATCCCAACGGACCCCATTATTGTGAATGGGATCTGGCGGGTACTGGTGGTGTTCAGCATATGCAGGATCTAGCGTTTTCGATATTCTGCTCCTATGCTCAAACAGAATCCCGAAATCTGAAGTGTGCACCTATCCTTACCAGATGAACTGTGCCTACTGCTGCCTTTGATATGGTGTGCCATCTTTCCCCCATGGACTGTGCCTACTGCTGTTTATTATATAATGCGCCATCCCCCCATCCCCATGAACTGTGGCCCGCTTCTGTGCCATACTCTCCATCCCCATGAACTGCGGACCTTCCCCCACCTCCCCTCCAATTGTGGAAATACTGAGTGTAGAGCCCAGTCAGGGCCTGAGGCAGATCTTTTCAGTCCTGGACTGGTCTCTGGACTGGGGAGGCTGCCGACTCAGGTAAGGTCTAGAATCATCAGGCTGGTCACAGTAGGACACATGCTGGCAGAGGAACAGGGAAAGGACAAGGTAGTTTGGTGCCTTAGGCAGATTAGGCATATGGTCGCTCCTTTGTAGAATCAATTAAAAACTACCGTACTTGCTTCTAAAAGAAATTTTAAAACATTTTAAGGTGCAGACACAGAATACTAAAATATTTAATTCAGCCACATCTGATGTTTATCTACTGAAGTTGTTTACATTTTTTTTCTTCTCCATTCACCCCAGACCACCATTAAAAGTTCTCCCAAAGACTGCACTGTACTCTTTGGCCAGTGGCGTAGCTATAGGGGGTTATGAGGCATCAGTCGGATCTGAGCCTGTGCCATATCACAATACACCAGTATTATAAATGACACACAGTAGCTTTGGTGCCTGTTACAAATTTAGCATTAGGGCAATATCAGCTGCTGCAGCGCATCATAATACACACTTCTGTTGCTGTAGAAACTTATAATACACACCTCAGCTGCTGAAGAACATGATTATCTGATGCTACACTTTGATCACATCAATGTTAGGGGCCTTCATCTTAGATCAGGTCATAACTGCTGAACACAATTGGATGGTTAAGCTCCATGAAGCCGCATTCCCTGATAGCAGCTTGTGATTTGCAAGACTTTTGGGCTGATGCATAGCCGTGAAGCAATAACACACCAACAACTTAACACTGCGTTTCTCTTTCATTGCCTTAATTGTTGAAGCATAGGTGTCTCCAGTAATTGTTATCTTGTGTGGCATGAATTCTAGTAAAAAATACAGTATCCCAAAAACTGTTGGCCTGCGGCCTGCTTCTGTGCCAGACTGACTGCTTCACACAAAATTTCTTTGGACTTGGTGACCCCTTATGCTGCTATTGCATTGACTCTTGTTTGGTCTGTTGATTATGGTGGTGGACCCATAATACTTCACCCCTAATAATTAAAGAATAGAAGTCTCTTGGATTTCCCTTAAAGGGATTCTGTCACCAGGTTTCACCCCTGTCAGCTAAACATATGCTGATGTTCAGGGCCTCATCAGGATTCCTAATGTGGGCTTCTAAATGTGATCCGTAGCCTTATTTTGCTAAAAAACAGGTTTTACTAACCTGTCACTCAAAGAAATAAGGTGCCCAAGGGGATGTCAAGGGATGCAAGGTGCCGGCCGCACCCACCGCCGTTCGTGCCCAGCGCCGCCTTTCCAGACTTCTGCACCGCCTCCTAATCCTCTGTGCCGCCTCTCGCTCCCCCTCCCTCCCCCTCCTCCTGCTGTAAGATCTCGCGCGTGCGCACAGGGCTCTTCCTGATGCGCCTGTGCGGACTTCTCGATTTGGGTTCTTAAAGCGAAGTGCGCATGCGCCGGCACTTCGTTCAACCCAGGTATGACCTGCACTCTGGCGCCAGCCTCTCAGAGCCCTGTGCGCACGCGCAAGATCTTACAGCAGGAGGAGGGGGAGGGAGGGAGAGCGAGAGGCGGCACAGAGGATTAGGAGGCGGTGCAGAAGTCTGGAAAGGCGGCGCTGGGCACGAACGGCGGTGGGTGCGGCCGGCACCTTACATCCCTTGACATCCCCTTGGGCACCTTATTTCTTTGAGTGACAGGTTAGTAAAACCTGTTTTTTAGCAAAATAAGGCTACAGATCACATTTATAAGCCCACATTAGGAATCGTGATGAGGCCCTGAACATCAGCATATGTTTAGCTGACAGGGGTGAAACCTGGTGACAGAATCCCTTTAAGCATATTCTCTTGACTTATTTGCTGGCAACAGGTTTTTTGCTCAGGCTTCAACATTCGTGGCATCCACTGGGAACTGACTTTTAACATTATCAAAATATCATGAATGATACTGGAAACTGTGCCAGTTGAAATGCCTAATTCATAAGCTACTGTATAACACTTATTTTGACCGAATGATCTTTCAACATCATCGTCTCCACTCCACATAGCCAGCACATTTCCTCTGAAGATGCTTCGAAATGTCGCCCTTAACAGGGTTACTCTTCAATTGATTCTATATCCCATTTAAACAGCTTGGCCCAAAACTTTACTTGGTAGCGTTGTAGAAATATTAATATTAGAAATCCGCTCTCAAATGTCTTTGTGTAAGGAAAGGTAAAAATCTCAATCGCAGTCAGACAAAGGTGTTACCATCTTGAATTCTTGCTGAGCACTCCCCCTCCTCCACAGTCTGCTCACCTTTTATTTAGTCACAGTAACAATAGAAAAGGGGCCTGCCAGTCACCCGACCACTTACTTCATGTAACAAGGATGCAGGAAGTGATGACATACAGGAAGTGATGACATAGGAAGACAAGACACCATTATTTAGTATAACATAGCCAGCTCACAAACACATGTATCCTATAACCACTGGAGCGAACTTTATCCAGCCTTGCTCAGTGATCAACGCCAGATAAAGTTACTATGATCCTCATGCATGTTTATTTACAGGACAACGTCATTATCTCCAGCGTCTGATCAGGCGCACTAGAGACAACAAACGCACGTTCCTTTCATATATTGTTCTCTTAACAAATACATCCATGCCAAGCCAATAAATCCGCGTCTTGCGCGGGGGCCCTAGCCGGCGTCCATGCATCAGCCAACAAAACACTGCTCTGCTGAACACATCAGTTTCCCCCGGGCCACATCCCAGCGCTTAGCACATGGACCATTCGCCGACGGAGACTTCTGCGCCCAGCAGCTGTGACAGGACATACACAGGAAGATATCCACTCCAATGGTTTACCCTGACACTGAGAGACATAATGACAATACACAATATATTAGAAACACATCCTAATAAAATTTTTACAACAGTAGTAGGAGGGTGCATCATCACCATATACAGCAATCATCCTTTCATGGATTTCTTTAGTTTTTTTTTCTTCCTTTGAAAGGAATTTAATCATGGAATGGAGCTCCAAATCCCTCAATTTCTTTGTAGACCTGCACTGTACTGCACTTACATTCCTGTCACTTCCAGTGCTTTCATCACACTGAACTGCTACTGTGTGTTGTATGACCAGACATCTCAACCTGCACAGACAAACTCACCTATAAGAGGAGAGAACTACAACCCCCAGCATGTCCATACTGTTATTGTAGGCATCAGTGAATATTACACGGAGAAGGATACAGTAAGACAAAACTACAACTGCCAATATTTCTAGGATGTTATGGGTTATCCCAGGCACCACTAACCTGTCCTCCCTGCACAGCAGAGAAGCTTTTTTACCACTTTTCCTCTTCACTGCTGAGCTCCATCTTCCTGCACTGGTCACATAATGATGACATCATCAAAGATCCTTCACCACCTTTCCTCTGCTGTGCTAAGCTCTGTTTTCCTGTCCTGGTCACATGATGATGACATAATCACAGGTCCTTCTCCCCATCGTTTCTCCTCTTCACAGCTAGCTATCTAAATGTTATTAGGAAGCAGGACTTTTCTTCACACTGGTGCCCCCTTTCCCCCGCGGGCCTCGTAGCAGCTGTGTGATCATCCCTTGTTTTCACTTTGTCATTATGGGGTATTGAATGCAGAATGATGGTGGAAAACTTGATTTATGTATTTATTTATTATTTTTTGCACAAAGCTGGAACATAACAAAATGTGAAAAAAGTGTAAGGGTTTGAAGACTTTCTGAATGCATTGTATGTGCGCCATCATAATTTTTCCGTTATACTTAGCACATAATAAAAACAGTATGCCCTTTTACTAAATACAATGCATTCAGAAAGTCTTTAGATCTAGCACTCCAAAAGAAGGAAGAGTCCAGACCCAATACTCCCCAACAGGAACGTTTCAGTCCAACAGAATGAGGTCTTTCACTAGCCAGATAGACAATGTAGATAGATGGATAGATAGATAGATAGATAGATAGATAGATAGATAGATAGATAGATAGATAGATAGATAGATAGATAGATCTAGATTATTTGGGTGTTATAAGCAAGCAAACAATTGTAAATTAGATGTGAGATGGTTTTAATTATGATCGTCTAAAATAAATAAATAGGTCTGACACAGGAATGACAAAAGTGAAAAGCAAGAGAATGGAATTTAGCCCATTCCAACCTGCCCTTTCTAAGTAAACATTCTGCTATTTTAAGATCAGTGGAAAAAATATTTGAGCATGGTAAAAGTTAATGACAATATTAGTTTAATGTAAATGTTAGACACCAAACAAGAATGTATCATCCAAGAAGCAAATGACAACACCATAAAGATTCTGTTTTGCATACATGACTATGAAATGTTACTATGCAGACATGACTTTGTTTTATATCTGTTTGCTTTGCTAAAAGAACGGGCACTGGAACTTACCACTCAGACCAGTTTAGTTTTAATCTGTGAAACTGTTTCACCATTTCATTAGTTTCTTTCCTGCTTGTAACTTAGTAGCTGCCAAACAATTTCAGATAACAAAAATGAAACATCTGTTCTCCTTATAATTGGTGTATAATAAATCTCAAACAAATCAGAAAAACCAAATAGCCATTCTCCTATAAAAGTGCAAAACAGCAAATAGGGGGACAGCAAGTTGCTAAACTTTCCCACAGATATTAGAAAACCATCATGTACAGATGACATATGAGATGTGCCCCTTGCTATTTCTGTATGGATTTTACAGCAATAAAAATGCATCTGATACCATTAGAAATAGCAATGCATAAAACATCTTGGAATAGAAATGTTTTAATGTATCATCTGTAGTAGCCAGAATGAAGGTGCCTATATAACAGCTTCCTGCTTCTATTTCTAAATGTTAGTGTACGATAATTACTTACTCGCCAAAAAATGACAGGACGTTGACCCTGTAGACTTATTGAATTCTCATTGCTTTGCCTTCAGGCCATGTCGGGGGTTATTCAATTTTGCCTGAGGAGGACATTCTATTATGAGAAATGAGTCAAGGAGCCATCCTCTGTGATTGCCCACCAAAACTATTATCACAGTGTAGAGAGGGGTATCAAGAGCGAGTGGACAGACAAGACAACACTGATCTCGATTACCCAGGGACATGATACAATTTACATTACTTGAAGCAATATGACAGAGGACAATCAGCCCAGGGAATAAGGCTGGAGGCCCAGACTAACCAGATCTGAACAGCGCTATAGAAGCTAATTGCTTATTCTAGACACAGCTTCTTGCCCTTTCCAATAATAACTGATTGGTTTCATCTGTAATTGTGTGAATAACTTTACATTTTAAACACTCTAGTCCAGAAATCACAAAAATTTAAGTAATAGGATTTTAGTTACATTTTGTTTATTGCCTTCAATCTCATTAAATGCCTAAATTCATACTGTACTTACAATAAGGCGTCACAATATCTATAGGTAAAGATGTGTCTAGTTTTAGGTTATGGTTTTATCACTATGGTGCAGTTTTATATATGTGTTGACTTATTTTGGTTGAGCTTTTGAGTGGTTTTAGGCAAAAAAGTGCATACGTGTATATTATTAGGAAAAAAAAAACACAAAATAAATATATATAATATTTTATATTTGTGGTGTGCTTGGATCATCCAAAAGACTATTTCCTGATAGAAAAGTGATCAAGCATAGTCTAACATAGTTTGTGTAATGCAAGGCACCAACAAAACAGACCAGTGAAGGTGAAGTAAAAGGGGTTAACATAGTAACATAGTAACATAGTACATACGGCAGAAAAAAGACATTTGTCCATCCAGTTCGGCCTGTTATCCTGCAAGTTGATCCAGAGGAAGGCAAAAAAAAAAACCCTGTGAGGTAGAAGCCCAATTTTCCCCACTTTAGGGGAATAAAAAATTCCTTCCCGACTCCAATCAGGCAATCAGAATAACTCACTGGATCAACGACCCCTCTCTAGTAGCTATAGCCTGTAATATTATTACGCTCCAGAAATACATTCAGGCCCCTCTTGAATTCCTTTATTGTACTCACCATCACCACCTCCTCAGGCAGAGAGTTCCATAGTCTCACTGCTCTTACCGTAAAGAATCCTTTTCTATGTTTGTGTACAAACCTTCTTTCCTCCAGACGCAGAGGATGTCCCGTCACAGTCCTGGGGATAAATAGATGATGGGATAGATCTCTGTACTGACCCCTGATATATTTATACATATTAATTAGATCTCCCCTCAGTCGTCTTTTTTCTAAAGTGAATAACCCTAATTTTGATAATCTTTCAGGGTACTGTAGTTGCCCCATTCCAGTTATTACTTTAGTTGCCCTCCTCTGGACCTTCTCCAGCTCTGCTATGTCTGCCTTGTTTACAGGAGCCCAGAACTGTACACAGTACTCCATGTGTGGTCTGACTAGCGATTTGTAAAGTGGTAGGACTATGTTCTTATCACGGGCATCTATGCCCCTTCTGATGCAACCCATTATCTTATTGGCCTTGGCAGCAGCTGCCTGACACTGTTTTTTGCAGCTTAGTTTGCTGTTTATTAAAATTCCTAGATCCTTTTCCATGTCAGTGTTACCGAGTGTTTTATCATTTAGTATGTACGGGTGACTTGCATTATTCCTTCCCATGTGCATAACTTTACATTTGTCAGTGTTAAACCTCATCTGCCACTTATCTCCCCAAGCCTCTAATCTATCCAGATCCCTCTGTAGTAGTATACTGTCCTCTTCAGTGTAAATTACTTTACACAGTTTAGTGTCATCTGCAAAAATTGATACTTTACTATGCAAGCCTTATACAAGATCATTAATAAATATATTGAAGAGAATAGGGCCCAATACTGACCCCTGATGTACCCCACTAGTGACAGTGACCCATTCTGAGTGTGTACCGTTAATAACCACCCTCTGTTTTCTATCATTGAGCCAGTTACTTACCCACATACAGACGTTTTCTCCCAGTCCGAGCATTCTCATTTTATATACTAACCTTTTATGTGGTACAGTGTCAAATGCTTTGCAGAAGTCCAGATATACAACATCCATTGATCGCCGCTGTCAAGTCTAGAACTTACCTCGTCATAGAAACTGATTAAATTAGTTTGGCATGACCGATCCCTCACGAAGCCATGCTGATATGGCGTTATTTGCTTATTTCCGTTGAGATGCTCTAAGATAGCATCTCTCAGAAAACCTTCAAATAGTTTACCCACAACAGATGTTAAACTTACCGGTCTATAGTTTCCAGGCTCTGTTTTTGGACCCTTTTTGAATATTGGCACTACATTTGCCATGCGCCAATCCTGTGGGACATTCCCTGTCAGTATAGAGTCCGCAAATATCAGAAATAAGGGTCTGGCTATGACATTACTTAATTCCCTTAGGCTACGGGGGTGTATGCCATCCGTTCCTGGCAATTTGTCTATTTTAATCTTTTTAAGTCGCTGATGTACTTCTTCCTGGGTCAGACAGAACACTTTTAATGGGGAATTTATTTTTACATTCTGCATGTCATCTGACAGTTTATTTTCCTCAGTGAATACATTGGAGAAAAAAATATTTAACAGCTTTGCTTTCTCCTCGTCGCTCTCTGCGACTCCCCCCTCATTACTCTTTAAAGGGCCGACACCTTCAGATTTATACTTTTTAACATTTATATAATTGAAGAACATTTTAGGGTTAGTTTTACTCTCTTTGGCAATTAATCTCTCGGTCTGTAGTTTGGCCGCTTTTATTTGTTTTTTACATGTTCTATTTTTTTCCTTATAGTTTTTCAGTGCTTCCGTGCTACCCTCCTGTTTTAGTGATTTATATTGCTTTCTTTTTGTCATTTATTGCTTTCTTTACAGCTCTATTTATCCACATTGGTCTCTTTTTGTTCCTTAACCTTTTATTCCCATACGATATGTACCTCTCACAATGAGATTTTAAGATGTTTTTTTTAAAGATATCCCATTTTGTGGCTGTATTTTTATTTTTGAGGACTTTGTCCCAGTTAGTTAGGCCTATGGCCTCTCTTAGTTGGCTAAATTTAGCTTTTTTGAAGTTTGGTATTTTTGTTCCTCCCTGTAGAAACGCTCTTTTGAATGATAATTGGAAGGTTATTACTTTATGGTCACTATTTCCCAGGTGTCCACCAACCTGCACATCTGTTGTTCTGTCAGGCCTATTGGTTAATACTAAGTCCAGTATGGCCGTCTCTCTAGTCGGGTCCTGAACCAGTTAGGAGAGGTAATTGTCTTTGGTTATTGCCAAGAACCTGTTTCCCTTATGAGATATACAAGTTTCCGTTTCCCAGTCTATATCTGGGTAGTTGAAGTCCCCCATAATAACCACCTCATTATGATTTGCTGCCTGGTCTATTTCATTTAGTAGTAGATTTTCTGTGGACTCTGGTATATTAGGTGGTTTATAGTAAACTCCTATTAGTAATTTATTGTTGTTTTTAGCTCCATGTATCTCTACCCACAGTGACTCCACATGTTCATGTCCCTCACTTATATATCCCCGAAGTGTGGGCTTTAGACAGGACTTTACATAAAGGCAGAACCCTCCCCCTCTCCGGTTTTGACGATCCTTTCTAAACAGACTGTAACCTTGTACATTAACTGCCCAGTCATAGCTATCATCCAGCCATGTCTCAGTTATTCCCACTATGTCATAGTCCTCCTCACACATCACTAATTCCAGCTCCACAGTTTTATTAGTCAGGCTTCTGGCATTAGTATACATACATTTGAGAGGTTTATGTATATTTTTTACCCTACACCTTTCCTTCTGAACTGTTCTAGTCCCTCCTTCCATTCCTCCCACAGTCCCACTACCTTGCCCCCGGTCTCTATCTGCACTATCTTCCCCTCCTATAGTGTAATTTACCTCCCCCCAGGTAAACTTTACTGGGCAAACATCAGGCAAACAAAAAAAACGAAGGAAAGCCAGGAATAGTCCTGATCCGTGCATAAATCTCTGTGCAACTTGCCAGGTAAACGGATGCGTCATGGAAAGTCCCGGGTCCTGGGTCCCACTGGAACGGATGGAGTCCCAGCAAATGTCACTCAGTAGCTAGCAGTACTGACCTGCACCTGGATAAGGAAGGATAACAGTGGGCACTGACCGACCTGGGAGGCCACCTTTTATGTGCCTGTTAACAAATCTCAGGGCGCCAAGTGTCCACTTCCCATAGGTCATGATCCTGCCCTACACCTGTGTACAAGGCTTTGGTCGGTCATTAGCCAATTAGACCAATGCCCTAATCTGCTTGGAACTTGCGGCCAGGTGCTATTCCCTTCGCTGGTCGGTGAAGCGCATAATAAGCGCGTACGCACGACCGCATATCCCCTTGCGAACCCGTTTTCGAACATAAATTCGGATGCACGACAGGCTCTGCAATAGAGCGCGAGCGCGTTAACATGGACACCGGAATGGAATCCGCAACAGGCACCGGAGGCAAGCTCGGCCGCAGCGTACTGCCACTAGCCCGGCCAAGCTGTCCCTGAAAGCCATGCAGTCTTCCCCTCCGGCGCACATGCCAACGCATCCCCGCGTCAGTTCGCAAAGGGGTCGGAGCTGGTGTATCAATGGAGACACGCGAAACCTGTCCTGCAGATCCACGAGGACCCTTTTTGGTCACACCGGAGTGCGAGACAGGTGAGGATCTTGCATTACCCACCCTCAAGGAGGCGGCTCAGAAGACTCCAAGCGAGCTTTGCCCGGATTATCCCGGTGGAAGGCTGCCACCAACTCATCTGCATGCACCTGACGAGCAGGTACCCAACATCTCTCCTCTGGACCAAAACCTTTGCAGTCTACCAAGTATTGGAGAGACCTCTGGACAAAACGAGAGTCCAAAATCCTGTTCACCTGGAACTCTAACACCCCTTGGACCTCCAACAGGGGTGGAGTCTGAATGAAGGGGGCGGAGTCGGCCACCGATTTGAGAAGTGATACATGAAAGGTGTTCACTCCTCGAATCGACGATGGAAGAGCAACCTTGTACGTAACTCGGTTGATCTTCTGCGTCACCGGGTATGGACCAATGAATCGAGGACCCAATTTGGAAGATGGCTGACACAGCCGAATGTTCTGGGTGGAGACCCACACCTGATCTCCCACCTTAAAATTTTGCTCTACAGTGCGATTACGATCAGCACATTTCTTCCGTTGCGCCACCGCACTGCGGAGATTCTGCTGAACCGACGTCAAAATGGGACGTCTATCCTCAAACCATTGATCCACCACCGGTGAATCAGTGGAGGGCCCGGCCAGAGAAGAGAGCCTTAGATCCCTGCCCCCTATGCACCTGAATGGAGACATCTTAGTGGAAGCATGCTCCAGAGTTGTTATAAGCCACCTCTGCGAAGGGTAGATGCGCGGCCCATTCCTCCTGGTAGTCTGACACGAAGCACCGGAGATATTCCTCTAGGGTCTGGTACGTCCTTTCCATCTGACTGTTGGTCTCTGGGTGAAAACCGGAAGAGAAAGACAAATTTATACCGAACCTGTATAAGCAGAAAGAACGCCAGAATCGAGAGATGAATTGAACACCTCTATCTGAAATAATATCATCCGGCTCTCCGTGTAATCGAAAGACATGATTAAAAAAGAGATCTGCCAATTCTCTGGCCGAGGGCAATCCGGGAAGTGGGATAAAATGGGCCATTTTACTAAAACGGTCCACCACTACCCAGATTAACGTACTTCCAGAGGACCTTGGCAAATCTGTGATGAAGTCCATGGAGATGTGAGTCCATGGAGCTTGAGGAATGGGCAATGGGAGCAAAGTACCAGAAGGGGTGGACCAAGACGGTTTACATCGAGCACACACACTACATGGCTGGATGTAGGCCTTAACAACCACGAACATACTGGGCCACCAAACGTGACGTTTAACAAGGGCAAGTGTTTTCTTACCACCCAGATGCCCTGCAGACTTGGAGTCATGAAGCTGTTGGCTAACCTTTAACCGAAGGCTAACTGGTACAAACCATCGCCCCTCAGGCTTGTTAGGCGGAATCTCTGCCTGTGAAGGCTCAAGAAGAGAGGACAAGTCCTCTATTAACTCTGAGGTCCCTAGGGCAGCCAGAAAACATTTAGTGGGAAGAATAGTCTCTGGCTCAGAGCTCAGGATGGAAGCAGCCTCAGGGAAGCAGCGGGACAGAGCATCTGCCTTCATATTTTTAGAACCTGGCTTATACGTGAGTTGAAAATTGAAGCGGGTGAAAAACAATGCCCACCGAGCTTGTGGGGAGTTGAGTTTCTTGGCAGTCTCTAGGTACTCAAAATTTTTGTGGTCAGTGTAAACCGTAATGGGATGTTCCGCACCCTCTAGCCAATGTCTCCACTCTAGAAAAGCCAATTTTACTCCCAGAAGCTCTCTATTGCCGATGTCATAATTACACTTAGCTGGAGAGAACTTCCGAGAGAACAAGGCACAGGGATGTAACCTCTCAGGGACCCAAGAATACTGTGAAAGAACTTCCCCAACGCCAAACTCGGAGGCGTCGACCTCGAGGCCAAAGGTCGGGAAGTGTCTGGATGAGTAAGGATTGGCGCAGTGCAAAAGGCCTGCTTTAGCTTTTCAACTGCTCTGTCTGCCTCTCTCGTCCACTTTGAAGGATTAGCTCCCTTCTTAGTGAGGTTAGTGGGAGGTACCACTATCGCAGAGTAATCCTTAATAAACTTGCGGTAGAAGTTGGCAAAGCCTAAGAAACGCTTCAATCCCTTCAGATCCTTAGGCTGAGGCCAATCCAAGACAGCAGAAAGTTTGGATAGATCCATAGCCAGTCCCCTTTCTGAGATAATGTACCCCAGAAAAGGGATTTCCGTTACCTCAAATAGACACTTCTCTAGTTTGGCAAAGAGGCAGTTCTCCCTCTGTTTCTGCAAAACCTGACACACATGTCTCCGACGAGACACCAGATCCAACGAGTAGATTAGTATGTCGTCTAAATAGACAACAACAAATCTACCTAAGAAATCCCTGAGGACATTATTGATGAACTCCTGGATTGAGCATTAGAGAGACCAAAAGACATAACGAGATACTCGTAATGCCCGTCCCTGGTGTTGAATGCGGTCTTCCATTCATCACCTACTCTGACACGTACCAAGTTATATGCACCCCTCAAATCGAGTTTGGTGAAGATCTGGGCCCCTGCCACCTGAGGAAACAAATCATCAATCAGAGGCAGAGGGTACCAGTTCTTCACCGTGATCCGATTGAGGGTGCGAAAGTAGATGCAGGGTCTCAAGCCTCCATCCTTCTTCTCCACGAAGAAGAACCCGGCTCCAGCGGGGGAAGTGGATGGACGAATGAAACCCATCTCGAGATTCTCTTTAATATAATCACGCTGGGCCTGAATCTCAGGCCCAGTGAGATTATATAGATGTCCCCGGGGTGGCATGGTACCTGGCAACAGATATATGGGACAATCATAGGACCTATAGGGAGGTAACACATAAGCCCCCTGTGGACTGAACACGTCCTGGAAGTGATGGTAATGCTGGGCTAATGTACTTAATACTTCCGTGGAGGCTAGTGGCAATTCAGGACATTTGCACCGAGTGAGGCATTCAGTACTCCACCGGCAAATCTGACCTGAGCGCCAGTCCACTATCGAATAATGTAGTCTCAACCAAGGGAGACCCAAAATCACATGAGTGGATGGCATGTCCAGGACAAAAAGGCTTAAGGTCTCCCAGGCATCATGCACACGGCACGACCATCCTGGAGAGGAGATCCATCAATAGCGGTCACCGACAGGGTGGTCTTTGGTTGGATAAGCGGGATGCACCAAGACTGAGTCCATAAAATTTGCTTCTGCTCCAGAATCAATCAGGGCAGAAAACACATGGACTTTGTCTTGCCACTCTAGTGAAATGGGTACCATCACTCGAGTTGGAGGAGGGTGGAGGTTCTCCTCTATGCCTCTAGGTACATTGGTTTCCCGCCGACAGGAGGGGACAGGTCTTAACGAGATGTCCTGCTTTTCCACAAAACAGGCACAGACCTTTCTGTTGGCGATCAGCTCGTTCCGCTTGTGTAAGATGGAAGGACCCAACCTCCATTAGCTCTTCTGCCGGCTTGGTGGCCCCTGGATGTGGCCGTGAAAGTGTAAAGCGAGTCTACCGTTCTACCCGCCTCTCCCGGATCTGTCTGTCAGCATCGATTGCCTGGGAGATGGTAATCTCCAATGATTCAGGAGTGGGTAAGACTAAAAGAAGATCCCGGACTGCATCAGAAAGTCTCAGCCAGAAACGATGGCGGAGGGCTGCGTCGCCCCAGGTGGTGAAAGCTGTCCATCGCCTGAATTCCGCAGCGCATTCTTTGGCAGGGCGGCGATCTTGCTAAATATACTATGGTTCTCGGCAGTACATTTCAAAGGAAGGTGTCGTGCTGCCTCACTTGGCTGTGATTCAAAGGACTTGATCAGGATACGATACGACAGCTTTTAGGTGATGCCAAACAACGAGGTTCCACAGGAGGATAATCTCGGTCACAAAAACACCCCTCTCTAGATATAAAGGTACAGGCACTTAGTGAAGGTCCACCAATGTTTCCAATGGTAATAGCTTTTATTATACTCACACAGGTATAAGATTAATAGGCATAAAACAATAAAATCTCAGTGATTATAACACCGCTCGGTGTTATAACCACTGAGATTTTATTCTGTTTTATGCCTATTGATCTTATACCTTTGTGAGTATAATAAAAGCTATTATATCTAGAGAGGGGTGGTTTTGTGACCGAGATTATCCTCCTGTGGAACTTCGTTGTTTGACATCACCTAAAAGCTGTCGTATCGTATCCTGATCAAGTCCTTTGAATCACAGCCAAGTGAGGCAGTGCGACACCTTCCTTTGAACTGTTTGCTGAATGTGAATAAGCCTGCTTCACACGGTAGTCTGCGATGCCAAAAAAGAAGAAAACACAGTGGTGAACTCTATCTTTTTTATTTTATTTTTCTGTTGTGTTATTTGTTATTTTATTTTATTTTATTAAAGAGACTCTCGGCAGTACATGTACGATCTGCGTCGTCGTAGATAACGGCCATGGCCTCAAAGAAAGCTTCGACTGACAAATAGGCTGCGTGGTCCTGGGGCAAATTAAACGCCCAACATTGGGGATCTCCACGCAGCAAGGACATTATGATCCCAATCCTCTGTGTGATATTGCCGGAGGCTATCGGCCGCAACCGGAAATATAAAAGACAGGAGTCCCTGAAGTTTAGGAATTCCTGTCTATCTCCTGTGAAGGAGTCAGGCAGAGGAATCTTCGGCTCCACTTGGTGTCTTGCGATCGTGATGGGTAACGTGGAAGCTCCTTGGAGCAGCTGCTGAACCTCCCCCATCACATTAGACAGTTGCTCCTGGATTTGAGCTGCAGCGACTGACGGCACATTCGGGCGTCGTTGGGTTAACAGATTAGCTGCTCCTATTAACTCAGTTATCTGCTGCAGGATTATTTCCATGGCAACTGTTTGTTGGGCACACTGTTCTGTAATGCAAGGCACCAACGAAACAGACCAGTGAAGGTGAAGTAAAAAGGGTTTATTAACAAAATAAACAAAGTCCAAGTAAACTCCACTGGGCAAACATCAGGCAAACAAAAAAACGAAGGAAAGCCAGGAGTAGTCCCGATCTGTGCATAAATCTCTGTGCAATTTGCCAGGTAAACGCATGCGTCACGGAATGTCTCGGGTCCTGGGTCCCACTGGAACGGACGGAGTCCCAGCAAACGTCAGTCAGTAGCTAGCAGTACTGACCTGGATAAGGAAGAACAACAGTGGGCACTGACCGACCTGGGAGGCCACCTTTTATGTACCTGCTAACAAATCCCAGGGCGCCAACTGTCCACTCCCCATAGGTCATGATACTGCCATACACCTGTGTACAAGGCTTTGGTCGGTCATTAGTCAATTAGACCAATGCCCCTAATCTGTTTTGAACTTGCGGCCAGGTGCTATTTCCTTCGCTGGTCGGTGAAGAGCATAAGAAGCACGTACGCACGACCACGTATCCCCTTGCGAACCCGTTTTCGAACATAAATGCGGATGCACGACAGGCTCTGCGAGAGTGCGTGGACCACCACTGAATAACACAGTGAAGGAACTGTGGCTCTCTAGGATGGGACTGGGATGGATTACAGTACCAACTGCAGCCACAAATACAATTGGGTGACTATGCACACTGGAGGTCTTTTCTGTTAAAGTTCAAGAGAACCATTTTAATTAAAAAATTGAAACATATAAAAAGATTTTTTTTATGATTTTATTTTAATCTTCAAAATAAAAAATATGCATAACATTGTAAATTCATCACATTACTTATCTTTTGCAGAGTTACCATATACTATACTGTACTGTAGCCCAGAGATGCATTCAGTACTCCACAAGTTTCAGATTTGAAGTCTCCCAGCGTCTAAAACCCTAAAAACAGGACAGCAGAGCATCTTTCAGATTTACACTACATACACTAATTCTTATCATGACTACTACTCACGACTATTACTCATGAGTAAGGATCAGTGTGTATAGATTCAAAACACGTAGATGCTCCACACTTCCGTGCATCCTAGCAGGTGAGCTGGATTATTTCTGCCTTTCTATACCATAATAATGAGCATATTAGAACTTTCAAAAAATAAATTGCTCAATTCTTTTAGAAACTAGTGTAAAAAGTTGAGTCCAATGTTAATACTAATATGATAAACTAAAGGCACTCAGCTGGCACATTATGTTATTGATCTCTGAACTATTGAACTGTTATGTTATACATCATTTGAAGAAAAATCTTGTGGACTATTGAAGTTTGGTTGCTCCACTTTTCTTGTTTCTTCCTACAGCAAAAATCTCCTGGGCAAAACAACTAAAAGAATGTAGCTGGAGGGGATACTTTGCTTTCAAGATGTATTCACTGCACTGCAGTTATATCAAAGAAATTAAAATCAGCACACAAAAAGGATTTGAAAAGCCGTTTTCAAATTGATTTTGAATTTAATTGGTGAATAAACTGCCATATTCATAAATCATGATGTATAAACAAAGCAGGGTCTAAAATGTCAAGTGACTGTATACTTGTGGCTATTGAGTGTGTGTCGGATCATAAACCTAAACTATGAGGTTCTATTTAACAAAGAAAGAGATGTTTTGGGAGCCTGGAACTAAAAAATAAAGCTATAAATTGAATAAATTGATTTAATTTGTACACCTCTACCATATGAAGGCATATGGGGTGGATTAGGGTGTTTATGGGATGTAAAGCTAAAAGCCAGGTTGCAACTTTCATTTTTTCAGAGCTGTATAAAGGGGTATTACCATTGTAGGTATTCATAGTTCAAATTACCCATTTTATGCTGCAGGCAGGATTTCCAGGAAACAGCCAAGTAGGCACAGTTTATGTAACTCCCATAGAAATGAATGGGAGTGAATGAATCGTAGCACCGTAGCATCTGGGTTACAGAAATAGTATAACTCAATGGGGGGGATTTATCAAAATTGATGCTAAGGAAACTTGATTTAGTCTTCCATAGCAACCACCTTTCCACCTTTCATTTTTCAGAGCTCCTTTGGAAAATTAAAGGATCAATCTGAGTAAGTTTTCCTTAGCACCAGTTTTGATTAATCTATCCCACTGTTTTATGCCTTTTCCATAAATCCCATGCATTTCTACAGAAACATTTTCGTATAGCTCACTTGATTATTTCCTTAATTCAGGCCTTTCTTCTACTCTCCACATAAGGTGGGCATTCTGAACTCAACAAGAGGTCATAGTACAAGGAAAGAATAAATAAGCTTTGACAATTAGTGGTGCATCATGTGTTATCTATACTCAGTGGTGATATTGTTACAGGCAGGATTAGAATAATAGATAAGCAGGTGATTAGAGTAAAATGATCTATACAGACCACAAAGGTTCACCTATTATTAGGCTTAGTGGCCAGTGTGTAAACTGCAGGATTTTATGATTTTTGTTTAAATGTAGTTATTGACATGGAAATTAAAATATCAAAAATTCTTTAACATATGTTAAACATAAAAAACTTGATTTAAGCAATAGGTCATTTTCTGTTGACACATTCCCTTTAAGTAATCCAAGCGCTACTTAGGACTGGGAAAAGCAAGGCTAGTTTGTTCTGATAGTTTTGAAAAGAAAAAGGAAGATGAGGGAAATGTATTAATGCTGCACATTCAGGAAGATTTACTACTCCTGTCCAAAATCTAAAGATGTGCAATCTATCATAGTGGCATATGCTGGATAATAAAATTGGTTCAAGTCTAGACACTTTTTTATAACTTTACGCCAATTATTGGTTGACTTACTTTACACCATAATTTTGTTGTTGCAACTCAAGCCATGTCCACTTTCTGTTAAGCCAAGCTCTTCTCGCTAAGCCATCTTTCCTCTCTGAGCAATGTTTTGGAAACATTTGCTTCATAAATAGTTCTAAAACTTAACTCAGCTCTGCACCCAGACATATCCCCATTTTCACCCCTCCGACCCCTCTAAAATGAGCATGAGAGCATTTCATGATCTGATGTTCTTCCAAGCCCTGCGCTGGATCACACAGGGAAAGGGCTTGTTTGTTTATATTTTTGCACTGCTAGGCGGAGTCTTCCACCTAGCAGTGTTGCTGGCTAAAGCCCGCCCATTAATGCCAGAGACGGCACTTGGCTCACTGCTAGGCAAAAGCCTCCACCTATCTTATCTTATAGAGAGCTTGGTATGTCACAGGATCTCCATAAAAACCCTTTGCCCTGCGCGATCCAGCTAAAACGCCGGTCTTAATAAATGTGCCCCCAATGTGTTTCGCTGGTGGTCTGTTAGCTTCATCAGGTGCACATAAGACAAGGTTAAAACTATAGGTATATATACACATACACATAAGTTAGGGGGCAGTACAAATCAAGGTGCAATAAACTACAAAATGGATAACAAATATAAAATCCAAGTTCCTCATGAAGGTGCAATTATTATAGGTACGCCTTCAGTGTGAAATATCTAAATTATAGTTTATAGGGATGAAAAAATATATAATAAAATATATGAATGAATAATAATAATAATAATGTACAAATGAATGAAATAAGTTATAGAACAAATGCTGGATATGTGGCAGATGGACTTGTGGAACAGAAGTAGGAAGAAGAAATGCTGTGATGACAGAGCTGGGGCAACATTCAAAAGGGAGACCGAAAGGAACCGTGGGAACAATATTGATGGGGGCATCTAGATGAGAATAATAAAAAGCAAATAAATGTCATATGAAATATGTCTATATTATTTATATCTGTACATTCCCCATGAAATATCAATGCTACCGTTACAGCACCTTATGTTATAAATTTATAATTTAAGTCAGCTGTCTAAAATCAATACAAATAAGTCACAGGGGCCTGATGGGATACACCCAAAGCTATTAAAAGAGCTCAGCGGTGAACTAGCAAAACTATTAACAGATTTATTTAACCACTCACTGGCAACAGGAGTCGTCCCAGAAGATTGGAAATTAGCAAATGTTGTGCCGATTCACAAGAAAGGTAATAGGGAGGAATCGGGCAACTATAGGCCAGTAAGCCTGACATCAATAGTGGGGAAATTAATGGAAACCATACTTAAAGAGAGGATTGTGGAACATCTAAAATCCCATGGATTGAAAGATGAAAAACACCATGGGTTTACTTCAGGGAGATCATGTCAAACTAATCTTATTGATTTTTTTGATTGGGTGACTAAAACAATAGATGGCGGAGGTGCAGTAGACATCGCTTATCTAGACTTCAGTAAGGCTTTTGATACTGTCCCACACAAAAGGCTTATCAATAAATTGCAGTCTTTGGGCTTGGACTCCCATATTGTTGGATGGATTAGGCAGTGGCTGAGGGACAGGCAACAGAGGGTTGTAGTCAATGGAGTATATTCAGACCAAGGTCTTGTTACCAGTGGGGTACCTCAGGGATCTGTTCTGGGACCCATCTTGTTTAATATCTTTATCAGCGAAATTGCAGAAGGCCTCGATGGTAAGGTGTGTCTTTTTGCTGATGACACAAAGATTTGTAACAGGGTTGATGTTCCTGGAGGGATACACCAAATGGAAAAGGATTTAGGAAAACTAGAGGAATGGTCAAAAATCTGGCAACTAAAATTTAATGTGGATAAGTGCAAAATAATGCACCTGGGGCGTAAAAACCCAAGAGCAGAATATAAAATCAGTGATACAGTCCTAACCTCAGTATCTGAGGAAAGGGATTTAGGGATCATTATTTCAGAAGACTTAAAGGTAGGCAGACAATGTCATAGAGCAGCAGGAAATGCTAACAGAATGCTTGGGTGTATAGGGAGAGGCATTACTAGTAGAAAGAGGGAGGTGCTCATGCCGCTCTACAGAGCACTAGTGAGACCTCATTTGGAGTATTGTGCTCAGTACTGGAGACCATATCTCCAGAAGGATATTGATACTTTGGAGAGAGTTCAGAGAAGAGCTACTAAACTAGTACATGGATTGCAGGATAAAACTTACCAGGAAAGATTAAAGGACCTTAACATGTATAGCTTGGAAGAAAGACGAGACAGAGGGGATATGATAGAAACTTTTAAATACATAAAGGGAATCAACAAGGTAAAAGAGGAGAGAATATTTAAAGGGTTTCTGTCACCCTGCAAAACTCTTTTTTTTTTTTTTGGGATAGTTAGATTGCTCATAGTGCGATATAGCAGAATATAATGCTCTTACTTACTTTCATGCGGCCGATTCTTTATAAAACGAACTTTTATAATATGTTAATGAGGGCTCTACCAGCAAGTAGGGCGTCTACTTGCTGGTAGCTGCTGCAGAAATCCGCCCCCTCGCAGTGTTGATTGACAGGGCCAGCCGTGATCTCCTCCTCCGGCCGGCCCTGTCAGTAATTCAAAAATCGCGCGCCTCGCGTCATTCGGCGCAGGCGCTCTGAGATGAGGAGGCTCGTATCCTCAGCACTCCCTCAGTGCGCCTGCGCCGATGACGTCTTCTCTTTCGGTGATGTCATCGGCGCAGGCGCACTGAGGGAGTGCTGAGGATACGAGCCTCCTCATCTCAGAGCGCCTGCGCCGAATGACGCGAGGCGCGCGATTTTTGAATTACTGACAGGGCCGGCCGGAGGAGGAGATCACGGCTGGCCCTGTCAATCAACACGGCGAGGGGGCGGATTTCTGCAGCAGCTACCAGCAAGTAGACGCCCTACTTGCTGGTAGAGCCCTCATTAACATATTATAAAAGTTCGTTTTATAAAGAATCGGCCGCATGAAAGTAAGTAAGAGCATTATATTCTGCTATATCGCCCTATGAGCAATCTAACTATCCCAAAAAAAAAAAAATGAGATTTGCAGGGTGACAGAAACCCTTTAAAAGAAGAAAAACTGCTACAAGAGGACATAGTTTTAAATTAGAGGGGCAAAGGTTTAAAAGTAATATCAGGAAGTATTACTTTACTGAGAGAGTAGTGGATGCATGGAATAGCCTTCCTGCAGAAGTGGTAGCTGCAAATACAGTGAAGGAGTTTAAGCATGCATGGGATAGGCATAAGGCCATCCTTCATATAAGATAGAGCCAGGGGCTATCCATAGTACTCAGTATATTGGGCAGACTAGATGGGCCAAATGGTTCTTATCTGCCGACACATTCTATGTTTCTATAAATTTGAATCGTACCATTACTCTGTTATTCTTCTAGGAAATGTATGAATTCACATCTAGGTATTACTATTACCTTTGTCATTAATGTAATGGAGTACATAGGACTGTGTCAGACTTTATAGGGATTCAGGGTATAGTATTTCTCCTTATGGGGAATGTCTAGTCATGAGCAGTCTTATACTGTAGGACAGGCACCACCCCTCTCGGATGCTGGGAACAAGATATGCAAATCAGCAAAGAATTAGAAAGCTGAGGCTCTATTGCCCCCAGATGTAAGGAAGCTATTCTATAAGTCGATGTATCATCTTTTAAACACAGGAGGATGCAATGGAGTGTGGCGGAGCTCACCTGAATCACCACATGAGTAAGGATCAGAACCTAACGATCCGAAACGCGTAGATGTACATGTTGGATTTTATTCTGCACCCATGAAATAAAGAATATCACGTTTACTACTGCCATCCTGGAAGCTGAATTATCTTCTTTTGTTGCTATCATCTTTTAAACAGTCCTTGAGACATGACTTGGATAATAGGTTAGCCAGCACCTTATCTGCAGCTGTTTCAGGGTGATTGCACCACATGGAGAAATAGCTTGGAGAAAAAACCCTGATGAGGTGCAGATGAGGTGCTGGCTATGCAAGTTATGTCTCAAGGCCTGTTGAAAAGATCAATAATATATACAAGAGTTTTATTATATACAGCAGATGTAAATAGTACTGTGGATAGAGAGGAAATAATTCCTTACATTATTTAAAATCATAATAAGGGAATTGTTCCCTGGAGACTAGTTTTCATAATGAGCAGGTTGTGTGTAGCAAAGCTTTACATTTATTAAAATGGACATTTCCCCTCTGAGTTCAGTGGAAATGTGCCAAAGGTATTATTGCATATATCGACTCAATAGAATTGAGATAGGCATGGCTCATGTTCCCTTGTGGTTAGAAAAGACCAATCTGTAAATCAAAGTTCAAGCTCAGAGGAAGCTTGAAGACAGAGATTACATTCCTGACCACTGTCTACCAGGAGAAAAGTAGAGAAATAGAAGGTTGACTTGATTTCATCATTTCAATTCAGACCAATGACAAAATACTTGCATCATTATTGATATATATTCAATTTGTACTTTCTTCGGAGTCCTACAGTAAGCATTGCCAACATGATGGATGTGAGCCAATAGATGGCCATTTAAAGGATTATCAAACTTAGAATACAATTTCTCTCGTTGAGCTACTAATGACACAATCACACAGTGACATGCCTCATTTACTTGAAAAATCCAAATATCCCAAAGCTCACTTCCATCTCTTGGTGGTGCATCCCTGACAGGATATGCCTGATACATGTGAGTCTCACTTTTGGGACCTGCACCTATCTCTAGAACAGGGAACCCCAATCATCATCCCACAGGGTACAGTAGTAAATTGCCTACAAAGCAGCTTTTTAATTGGGTAGCCCATCATTCATGATAGATCATAGACAATATAGGAAAGGATGCACCTATCGGCAATACAATGTGAAGGTGAGTTACAATATTATTCTCACAATAAGAACCACTGGTCTATAAGACGCATCTCAGGTTCAGACAATAGAAAATGTAAAAAAATATATTTTCTACTTATTCAGCCTTTCCTGTTGGTTTAAAGAAGTGGAGCACCTCAGTTAAGGTCACTAGCTTTGGGGTCTAGAGTAGAAGGGGTTAATAGCTTTGGGCAACTCCTGTTAACCTTAGTGTGTCATCGGATGACCACTGAAATAAACTGCAATGGCACATGTGGTCCTCTCGTACCTATCCAAATAAATGTGTTTCTTGTCATTGGTCTGTAGTGTCCTACCATGCTTGTTCTGTTCAATTATAATTTTTTTAGGTATTTATTTTACTCTCCATGATCATGACATTATACAAATACACACAGCTCTGTGGTATCCACATTATACACACACAGACACACAAAGCTCTGCCGTACACATTTTATGCACATAGACTCATACACACACAGCAGTGCAGTACGCAAATTATGCACACACAGCTCTGCAGCACACACATTGTACTTATACACACGCTACATACAATGCTGCAATACATATGCACACACCTGACAAACATAGCACTGCTACACTGCTATATATATATATATATATATACAGTACAAACCAAAAGTTTGGACACACCTTCTCATTCAAAGAGTTTTCTTTATTTTCATGACTATGAAGGCATCAAAACTATAAATTAACACATGTGTAATTATATACATAACAAACAAGTGTGAAACAACAGAAAATATGTGATATTCTAGGTTCTTCAAAGTAGCCACCTTTTGCTTTGATTACTGCTTTGCACACTCTTGGCATTGTCTTGATGAGCTTCAAGAGGTAGTCCCCTGAAATGGTCTCCCAACAGTCTTGAAGGAGTTCCCAGAGATGCTTAGCACTTGTTGGCCCTTTTGCCTTCACTCTGCGGTCCAGCTCACCCCAAACCATCTCGATTGGGTTCAGGTCCGGTGACTGTGGAGGCCAGGTCATCTGGCGCAGCACCCCATCACTCTCCTTCATTGTCAAATAGCCCTTACTTTCAAAGTTTTCCCAATTTTTCGGCTGACTGACTGACCTTCCTTTCTTAAAGTAATGATGGCCACTCGTTTTTCTTTACTTAGCTGCTTTTTTCTTGCCATAATACAAATTCTAACAGTCTATTCAGTAGGACTATCAGCTGTGTATCCACCTGACTTCTCCTCAACGCAACTGATGGTCCCAACCCCATTTATAAGGCAAGAAATCCCACTTATTAAACCTGACAGGGCACACCTGTGAAGTGAAAACCATTTCAGGGGACTACCTCTTGAAGCTCATCAAGAGAATGCCAAGAGTGTGCAAAGCAGTAATCAAAGCAAAAGGTGGCTACTTTGAAGAACCTAGAATATGACATATTTTCAGTTGTTTCACACTTGTTTGTTATGTATATAATTCCACATGTGTTAATTCATAGTTTTGATGCTTTCAGTGTGAATCTACAATTTTCATAGTCATGAAAATAAAGAAAACTCTTTGAATGAGAAGGTGTGTCCAAACTTTTGGTCTGTACTGTATATATATATATATATATATATATATATATATATATTGTAGGGGATCAGCTCTCTTTCGGGGGTCATTCTCACAGATATGTTCAGGACACCAAGTTTAAGATCCAAACACGGTGCATTATTGCGGCACATCCGCATAAACATAAACAATAATACAAAATAATAAACACTCACCCGTCTGGGCTCTAACTAAACAAACAGATCCCTGACTCACCTAAGTCCCTGTTCACACCCTGTGAACACATGCGACTTTCTGAGCCAATGTCCCACAGCCCCCTGGCTGTACAGAGCACAGTACGCCCACTGTCTCCAGTCCAGTGTCTCCTGGGGAATCGTGGTCTCTCAGCCCTCCTGGCTTGGACCACACTGACAGAGCCTCCAGGCCTCTGTCCACAGGTAACACACTCCCCCCTTTCTGACACCCTGGGAGGTGCTTCATGCCAGCCTGATTACTTCCAGCTGGTCTCGCCTGTGGTGGAATAGGGGTGTGGACCGAACTTTCCACCCCTTCCTTGCCTCTACCCTGTGTGAGACCTGTCACTGTCTCACAATATATATACACACACACACACAGAGCTCTGTTGCATACACATCTGAAAACATAGCTCTACATGTATGGTGGTTGTCCATGCTTTAAAGATTGTACCCACTCCAAAGCGGATTGGACACCATAGCCACTGGGTTTCTGCTGTTCCACACAGAAGACATCTGTCGCTAATGTCTGCGATTGGCAATAACACTAATCGCCTATATTTAAACTCTCAAAAGTAATGGTCAATTGACACCACAGCATCTGAGGAGGCTTTCCCCAGGAACGCATCCCTGTGCTGAAAACAGGGCAGCCAATCATTGGAGGTGATAGTCTTATTTATTAGCCTTGCAAAGGCTCCATCCTTTCACAGGAGGCCTGCAGGTGGCAGAGCTCCATAAGAATATATAAAATTTCCCATACATTACAGTATTAAATCACAGTAGTCTATGGGACAATCTAATGATCGCTAGTTCAGGTCCCATAGGAGGGGCTTTAAGAAGTTTTAAAAAAGTTTTAAAAAAATTAAATTTTTTGAAAAAAAGGTCAGTTTTAAATCATAGGCAACACCCTAAAAACAAAACCCTTAAAAACTATAACAGAATTGCGTTTTTTGGTGTGGTATTTCCAGCTCCCCCCTGTATCATATGCAATATTAAATGCAATATTAAATGCTGTTGTTAGAAAGGAAAACTAGATAGAAATAGCGGCTGCTCCTACATAATGAACGGATCAGGGTGCTCACCTCCCGGTCCACCCAGACCGTATGAGAGAAAAAAGAAAGGGCAAAGTAATGAGGGACACTCCAAATTTGGGAAATGATAGACAGCGCTATGCAAATAGGTCAAGCATTTAATATAGTAGACCAATAAATACACATATAGGCAGTAAAATCACACAAGCAATAGAACAGAATCACTGAAGAATCTGTACACTGGATGAGCGTAGTCCCAGTATAACCTCTAATAGCGAGGGATAAAGGCAATACCTGGATGTTGATCCCAATCTGTGGCCCAGCGGCAGGCTCCGATGGAACCGGATCAAGGGACAGACTCTTTTAGCCTCTTGCCGGCAGTGCTATTTCGGCACTCTGTAATGTCCCAACCACTGTGGATGTGTCCCGCTTCCCCAGCAGGATGGACAGGTAATAATAATAGTGGCAGATATACTTTACCACACTCCGTCACATGCTGGACCCTCTGCTCGCTTCTCGTGCCGTTCTTACCCAACGCGGCGTCCCACGTGGTTTGGAGTCTCCAACGTGACATCTCACGTGACTCCTTGGCTTCACAGCGGTATGGTGTCAAGCGCTCAATGCAGTCCTGGATTGTATGTTCCAGCGCCTCCACTTAGAGGATCATGCAACGTAGAAGGTGACTTGATTAGTCCATGTAGGAGCAATAATCGCAGAAATAAATGCTTGCAGGTAGAAAAAGCTCACTGTCCCAACAGAACCAGACGCGTTTCAGGGTATACACCCCTTCCTCACCACTGACGCCGCGTTGGGTAAGAACGGCACGAGAAGCAAGCAGAGGGTCCAGCGTGTGACGAAGTGTGGTAAAGTATATCTGCCACTATTATTATTACCTGTCCATCCTGCTGGTGAAGCGGGACACATCCACGGTGGACTTGAAAACTTTTATTTTGCTGAATAGAAGAACCTTTCTTGTTATTAGGGTGCAAGTGCTGTGTGATACAGCCATTAACAGGATGTATTACTAGAAAATATTTCTAAGTCTTATTAGCCCTTGTGCAGTGCAGTTATATGTTCTAAAGTCTTATTTGACGTGTCTTAGTTGCAAAAAAAAAGTATTATTTGCTGTTCAGCGGTGCAGTTATATAATCTAAAGCCTTTTTTGTTGTGTATTAGTGTCAAAAAAAAGTATTATTTGCTTTTTTAATCTAACAGTATGTCAGACAGAGAAGTGACAGGCCCTGCATAGAGGAGGGGCAGAGGCCAAAATGTTTCTGGCACAGGTCACAGCAGAGTAAGGGGGTGTGGCAGCAGGGGACACTTCCAGAGGCCTGAGCTCCCAGTGTCAGCTAGCGGTCGTCTCTTGACCAGCAACACAGCGGTTCTTGAATGGTAGACTCGGTCATCCACTTTGTCCCAAGTGACATCAGACACCCCCAGCCAAGAGTCGGTGGGTTTGTCAGATACAACCCATAGTTATCATGGCCCGGGAGCAGGCCCTGTGCCCTTACCTGTCCTCAACATGTCTCTGTCCTTTTCTGTTCCCTCAGCCAGAGAAGTATTATTTGCTGTCGGCTCAGCTCCACTACACAGCGAGCACAAGCTACTAGAGGACAGTCAGCAGCTACTGCCAAGCCAATATCTAGAGGAGATATCTGCTTCCTCCAGTAGGCGGGCAAGTAGTGATGAGGAGAGTGGCGTGGGAGCTGGTATTGCGAGCGGTCAGCTACTGGCTCAGAGACCATTGAGGAGGACATCAATGACCTGCAGACAGTGCTCGATGATGATGTAGCCGAATTGGCAGTTGGGTGACAAAGGGGATTCATCATCATCGGAAGAAGAGGGTGGCAGCTTGAGCGTGTGGCAGCTTGAGCGTGTGGCAGCGGCGGAGCCAGCAAGTTGGTAGCATGGCCGGGAGTCAGCAGGGTGGCAGCAGTGGGAGGTCAGGAGCCAAACGTGGCCGGGTTAGACCACCAGCTTCGCACAAGCCTACCTGCCCGGAAAGTAGTAGTGCAGGGGTTCATGGTAGCAGTCAGTCAGTACAGAGTGTTGGGGGTACCAGCCCTGCACAAATATGTAGAACAGAAGGTGTGCCAGTCCTTGAGCCTGTCGGTGTCAAAGTACACGGCAGCGCCAACGTGTGGAACTGTAACTACGGTCAAGGACAATATATGTCCTTTATGGCTTACTGGGTAAATGTGGTTCTTGGCCATCCAAATCAGCAACTTGGCCAGGTGACGCCGCTTCCGCCTCCATGCTCTCTCCGGTCGTTGGTCCTGTGATAATGTCTGCCTCTGCCTCATCATCCTCGACCGTGTCTTCAGCCTCCACTGCAGGGACAATTCACAGTGCCCCTCCAGCATACCACATGTGCAGGACAAGGCGGTGTTACGCTATTCTTGACCTCGTTTTCCTTGGCGAACTGAGTTACACAGTGGAAGAACTGCTCCGTGTCCTTCACCAAGAAATCGAATCCTGGCTTTCTCCCCAACAACTTAAAATCTGAACCATCGTGACCGACAACAGGAAGAACATTGTGTCGGCGCTGCGTCAAGTGGAAATGGAGGCAGGAAGTCCCTCCAAATCACTTGCGCAAATGGCCCGCTGCATGCTCACTTGCTTGGGTAGTGACAAACGAATTGTCACCATTCGGCAAAGGAATGACTTCTGTCTCTCCACCTTGGGGTCCTTTTTACACCCGCTGAGAGGAAGGATAAACTGATCTACTATAGAGACATTCTATGTAGTCAGTTGGCCGCTGCCTATCTGTGCCATCATCCATGCTCTTGCAGGTCTGGCCCTCTGTGCTCTCATTCCACTGCCATGGCTGCTGTGGCAGTTTGGGGGGGGGGGGGGTAGGAGCAGTTCCAGCTCCATCAGCAGCAGTTTGAGTCTAGAGTCGAATATTAGCAGCTTTCTTAACCCGCCTAGTGAAGAAACTACTCACCAGCAGCAGCAGCTAGTCCTGGAGCAGAACCTGAACCAGCAGGTGGTGGCATACTTGGACAGCACCCTGCCACCCCATATTGAAGATCCGCTGGACTACTGGGTAGCCAAACTGGATTTGTGGCCGTAACTGTCCGAGTTTGCCTTGGAAAAGCTGTCCTGCCGCCCAGTAGTGTGGCATCAGAGCAGGCGTTTAGTGTGGCGGAGGCCATAGTCACCCCAAGAAGAACTCGCCTGTCCACCCAAAATGTGGAGAGACTGACCTTTGTCAAGATGAATCAGGTCTGAATCAGCCAGGATTTCCACCCACCAATGCCTGATGCATCAGATTAGATCATCCATGTTGCCTCACCCAAACCTTGACAAAAGAGACCGGTTTCTTCTGGCTACCTGCCTCAGCTACGATTCTGATGCTGCCACCTGCCTGATGCCCCACATCTGATGCCAAGTGCTCCTCCTTACACCCACCATCTTCGGCGGGTACTGTTATTGCCCCCCCCCCCCCCCCACTTCCCCACTCCGGGTCACTCTGTGGTCTCCTGAAGCTGCTGCCACCTCACCACTAAGGTCTCTTCATGCTGCTGCTGCTGTCACCTCCACACTATGTCAACTTGTCACTCTGTGGCCTCCTCATGCTGCTGTCACCTCCATATTCTGTCACCTTGACACTCTGTTTTCTCCTCATGCTGCTAAATCAACACTATTTCACCTTGCCACTCTGTGGCCTCCTCATGCTGCTGCCATCTCCACACTATGTCACCCTGCCCGTCTGTGGCCTCTTCATGCTGCTGCTGCTGCCACCTCCACACTATGTCACCTTGCCACTCTGTGGCCTCCTCATGCTGCTGACACCTCCACACTATGTCACCTTGCCAGTCTGTGGCCTCCTCATGCTACTGCTGCTGCCACCAAGAAACTCACTATGACAGACTATGTCACCTGGCCACTCTGTGGTCTCCTTATGCAGCTGCTAAATCAACACCATGTCACTGGGCCACTCTGTGGCCTCCTCATGCTGCTGCTAACTCAACACTATGCCACTGGGCCACTCTGTGGTCTCTTCATGCTGCTGCTAAATAAACATTGTCACTGGGCCACTCTGTGGCCTCCTCATGCTGCTGCCACCTCCACACTATGTCACCTTGCCAGTCTGTTGCCTCCTCATGCTGCTGCTGCCAACTCCACACTATATCACCTTGCCACTCTGTGGCCTCCTCATGCTTTTGCTGCTGCCACCTGCACACTATGTCACCTTACCAGTTTGTGGCCTCCTCATGCCGCTGCTGCTGCCACCTACACACTATGTCACCTTGCCACTCTGTGGCATTCTCATGCTGCTGCTAAATCAACACTATGTCACTGAGCCACTCTATAGCCTCCTCATGCTGCTGCTGCCACCAGCACACTATGTCACCTTGCCACTCTGTTGTCTTCTCATGCTGCTGCTGCCAACTCCACACTATGTCACCTTGCCACTCTTTGGCCTCCTCATGCTGCTGCTGCTGCTGCCACCACCTGCACACTATGTCACCTTACCAGTCTGTGGCCTCCTCATGCCGCTGCTGCTGCCACCTACACACTATGTCACCTTGCCACTCAGTGGTATCCTCATGCTGCTGCTAAATCAACACTATGTCACTGGGCCACTCTATAGCCTCCCCATGCTGCTGCTGCCGCCAGCGCACTATGTTACCTTGCCACTCTGTTGTTTCCTCATGCTGCTGCTGCTGCCACCTCCACACTATGTCATTGTGCGACTCTGTGGCCTTCTCATGCTGCTGCTGCTGCCACCTCCACGATATGTCACCTTGCCGCTCTGTGGCCTCCTCATGATGATGCTGCTGCCACCTCCACACTATGTCACCTTGCCAGTCCGTAGCCTTCTCATGCTGCTGCTAGCTCAACATTATGTCACTAGGCCACTCTTTGGCTTCTTTATGCTGCTGCCACCTCAACACTATGTGAATGGACCACTCTGTGGTCTCCTTATGCTGCTGCTGCTGCCTCCTCCCCACTATGTCACTGGGCCACTCTGTGGTCTCCTCATGCTGCTGCTACCTCAACACTATGTCATCGGGCCACTCTGTGGATTTCTCAAGCTGTACTCCCACCCTCCCTACTCCATGAATGTTCTACTATTTTGCCTTTTTGGCCTGGTTGACATCCTCATTTGTTTGAACCTTCTTCTGATCTGTCAACGGATCCTGTCTGTGTAGCAGCTATAAGGCCTGTATGGTCCAATCAGAATTGGCTTATGATTTGGTAGCCAATAGCAGGAGTGGGTACAAAACACAGAAGACATGCAAATATTCCATTCGCATGTCATCTCTGTTTTGGATCCACTCTTGTTTTTTTGGGCTTTAGCAATTGTAACGAACCAGCAGGTGTGTACCCACTGTGCCACTGACTGCCAATACTCTGGAGGGGCGTAACTAAGCAACACCAGGTCTTCACAAGCGCCTCTGGTGGTGAGGATAGACTTAATCCACGGTAGTTGCCAGGGGCGACTCCAGAGCATAAACCAAGTCAGTAGAAGCTGGTCCAGCAGACCAGAAGATACTAACAATGGTACCAGCAGACCAGAAGATACCAACAAAGGTAGCAGAAGAGACAGACAGCGATACTGATACAGATACAGATGCAGGCACTACAGACAGGCAAGGCAAAACAAAGGCAGAAGCAGTTACCTGCACCACAAGCAATAGAAGCTAAGCGTCCCCAAGCAGAGCTTTACACGGATGGCGATTCCCTCTCCGGGTAAGCCAGGGACCCCCTTCCGAAGGCAGAGATACAACAAGAACAGAAGCAGACATGAATGGAATAACAGAAGCAGTAAGGACTGCCAGACAGACAATAGCAGGACATGGAACAGACGCAGATAAGCTCTGCTAGGCTCAGATGCAGATAAGCTCTACTAGGCTCTATGGAAATACAGACATGACAATGGACGCAGTTAAGCACTGCTAGGCTAGCAAGGAAAAGAACAGAAACAAATAACAAAATACACCAGAACAGAGCAGATACAGACAAACAGAACATGCCATAAACAAGATACAGAATACAACAATGTAAACCTAGGCGGAACCATATAAATGGACAGATGGAAAGACACCTTGGGTCAGCAGCAAGGAGAACAGGAACAGGATAAACTGACAGACAGAACAACTAAACCAGAACTGACCCCCAGAACCACAGCTACAGGTGTATAAAGCTGGGTAAAAAGGCACCTGGGAAAGACACACCCAGGCACAGCAGACAGGAGAAGTAAACCCCAACAGAACCGTAGCTCAGACAGACAGACAGACACACAGGAACAGAACCGGATGTTGCCCCTGGCAACCAGCATACACCGATAAAAAACTGGGCGTTGCCCTTGGCAACAAGGATACACTGAACAGAATACAGATACAGTTAAAGGGTTACACACGTACACGGGCAGAGAACACCCCAGACACTGCATCCATCACGCAGCCAAAAGCAACCTGCATGGAATCACCCGCAGCCAGTATGCAAAAGGCGAGCAGTCAGCCTGCACGGCTACACACGTCACGGTGAACTGCACCGTGACAGCAATGCTGATGGATTACTGACCAAATGCTGACTGAGTGAAGGCGGATGCTCAACAGACAGGATCCGTTTTTTGGGGGGTTATTGTTCTGACAGATTATAGGAAGGGCAAAATAATCAGTGATGTCAACACAAACTTACTGCTGACACCCTCTCCACTCTGTCAGGGGGGCTCTACTTGTATAAGTGTCTAATAGAACAGGTTCTGTAGACATCTATGTGAAATAAGCTGACGACTCTGTAAAAGTCATGCTACAGTAGGATCTTGGCCTCTGCACGGTTCTTTATACCTGCCGCTAACATCGACCTGTAAGGCTCAGTTCACACTACAGTTATTTGGTCAGTTTTGGCCCCGTGACTGCCCAAATAAGTGAAGTGTGCAGTGATTCTAAGAGTGATGCCTGTCATGTGCGTGTCATACTGACTCACAGTATTGTTTCACTACCATAGCAGACTCCCTATAAGTGTTGCTGCAAGGCACAGTGTTCTACACCACTATACAGGCTCTCTGCAGCCAGGAAATAGCTGTTTTTTTACGCAATTCGCCACAAATAAATTCGGATCGAATCTTTTCAGAAAATTGGGCGAAACGGCCAAGTCGAATTTTTGAGAAATTCGCTCATCTGTACTTATAACTATTTAATGCCTTTCCCACTCCTTACATCACATAGATTATTGTCGGATGGAGACAGAGAGAAATGTGCAGACGAATACCTCTATCATTGATTCAGCAAAGTGCTGTATGAGTGTGTCTTATACTCCAAAAAATACGGTCTATGTCAAAGTAGCTTTGCAGGCACCTTGCCTCAAAACTATGTAATTGTGGGTCATAGAGGCAATGTGTAGTACAGTTATGTCACCAGTGGACACAGCAGGAGCCAGCTATAATACATAGCTGTGTTTCTGCTGCAATGGCTGAGATATGTAGCTAGCTTTAATTCCTACCTTTTAACCCATAAATGCCATGGTCAATACCAGCCACAGCATTTAAGCATTCAGATAGATTGAGGGAACTTCCTCAACACTCAACAGCCCCATTTAACTGGGGGGCTGATGGATAGGTCCCATAGAAGTGAATAAGGCTGCGTGAAAAACACATTGCATCCGCAAGCAAGTGCGGGTGCGATGCGTTTTTCACTGATGGTTGCTAAGAGATGTTGTTTGTAAACCTTCCGTTTTTTATCACTCGCATGAAAAAACGCATCAAAACGCATTACACCAGCGCGGAAAAAACTTAACAACTGAATGCAATCGCAGACAAAACTGACTGAACTTGCTTGCAAAATGGTGTGAGTTTCACTGAACGCATCCGGACCTAATCCGCCACGCTCGTGTGAGAGAGGCCTAATAGATATTGTAAAAAATAAATAATGTTTAAAAAAGCAAATCAATACAAAATTGATATCACCACATCTGTAACAATCCATCCTATAAATTAGGTAATTTAGCTAAAGTAGACATCAGCATAAGTAATAAAATAATAAACAATATTCAATTTACAGTTTTTTTTGTTAATCCCACCACATTAAAAAATAAACAGAATGCTGCATATATTTTACAATGCGGCCAATAGAAACATTAGGTCATCCTGTAAAAAACAAGCCCTTATACATCATCTTCAGATGAAAAATAAAAATAGTTATGGCTTTTAAAAATTTGAGACGCAAAGAAAGATTGAAAAACTGTATAAATTTGCTATCTCAAGAAATAATTTACACATGTCAATTATATTGCATGGTGAATGCTGTAAAAAAATATCCAAGGTTTCTGTATTCTATCCTTCCTTCCCTTCCAAAAACAGAATGATCAAAAATAATTATGTACTTTAAAATTGTACCAATGAAAACTAAATACCAAAGAAATGTCCCCAAAAAAGCCCTAATTCTACTCCTCAGGCCTCATGCACAAGTCCGTATTTTGCATCCATGTGCGACCTGCATTTTTGGAGATTGCACACGGACCCATTCACTTCTATGGGTCCGCAAATTTTAGAACATGTCCTATTCTTGTCCATTTTGTAGACAAGAACAGCTACTTCTATTAAAAGGACAGAGAAAAATGCTTATTGAACAAGCTGTTCATATTTTGTGGATCTGTGGTTCGTGGACTGCGACACACACGTCATGTTATTACAGTAAAAAGTTATTGCAACACAAAACAGTTTACAAAAAGTGTATTTATTGTGCAAAAGTAGTAAAATCGAAAAAAAAAAATCTATATAAATTTTATATGGCTGTAAGCGCTGTGATCCAGACAATAAAGGTAACTAACATTACTTATGCTGCATGGTGAACGTAGCAAAATTTATAATAAGAAACAAAAATGATGGAAGAATTGCTGTTTTTATCTATTTGCTCTTGAAAGAACTAACAAAAGAAAACTAATAAGTTAATAAAAACTTTATCAATATGTACCTTAAAACAGTGCCATTTTAAAATACAGCCATAAAGTACAATACAACCATAAAATTATTATAGCTCTTGGGATGCAAAAACAGTAAAAAGAAAAAAAATATATCCTTTGTCCTAATAGACCACTTCTGAAGCAATTAATAAAATTATACTATGAAGTTATAATAGATAGATAGATAGATAGATAGATAAAGAAAGGTATGGCAGGCAGCACAGCAGTAGTTGTGTGAATATGGAGTGCCAGTGGCTGAAGAGGCGATCCACCAACTTAAAAAATAAAAAAAATAATCTCCATGGCACGGTAGATAGACAGATAGATAGATAGATAGATAGATAGTAGATAGATAGATAGATAGATAGATAGATAGTAGATAGATATGAGATAGATAGAAGATAGATTGATAGATAGATAGATAGATAGATAGATAGATAGATAGATAGATAGATAGTAGATAGATATGAGATAGATAGAAGATAGATTGATAGATAGATATTAGATAGATAGATAGATAGATAGATAGATAGATAGATAGATAGATAGTAGATAGATAGATAGATAGATAGTAGATAGATATGAGATAGATAGAAGATAGATTGATAGATAGATATTAGATAGATAGATAGATAGATAGATAATAGATATGAGATAAATGATAGATAGATAGATAGATAGATAGATAGATAGATAGATAGATAGATAGATAGATAATATATATGAGATAAATGATAGATAGATAGATAGATAGATAGATAGATAGATAATAGATAGATAGATAGATAGATAGATAGATAATAGATAGATAATAGATAGATAATAGATAGATAGATAGATAGATAGATAGATAGATAGTATAATATAGATAGATAGATAGATAGATGAGAGATAGATAGATAGATAATAGATAGATAATAGATAGATAGATAATAGATAGATAGATAATAGATAGATAGATAGATAAATAGATAGATAGATAGTATAATATAGATAGATAGATAGATAGATAGATAGATAGATAGATAATAGATAGATAGATAGATAGATAGATAGATCAAACAAACCAAAAGGCAGAAATCTCCTTTAATGCTGCACTGCACATCCGTATGACTCTACAATGTAAGATTTACTCTAATTCTTAAAGCTCCATTCATTGCATGGCTAATTATACAATATTTGCCGATGTCACTTGTATCTATTTCTCAATTAAAAGTTTGGGAATTCAGCGCCAAGAGCATCATTTATCATGGATTTGGAGGATTCATGCTGAATTATGTATGTTTTAGTAAATCTATCAGTTGCTCCACGTTGTCAGTTCTGAGCCCATCAGGAAGGTACTGTATGTAACCGTTGTAAATTCCTCCAAATCTGCTGTCTTGTTCCCTTCTTTGGATTTTGCGATTAATGAATTTGTTATGCTAGCTGATGGTGGCCTGTCAAGTATGAATGTGAAAATAAATGGTAAATCTATGGAATTACAAAAGCAAAAAGAAACAAAGTCTCTCTCAAGCCAAGCACAATGGCACATTTAATAGGATAAGATGTGATAGCTTGATGATTCTATTTTCATTGACGCTAAATGCATCTAGAACAACCATGTATCATTCACAGCCATATTTTACTGTATGGCAATGACATACAACCTAAGACAGGCGGGGATGAAAAGTCAGTGTACTTTATTAGCCCATGCATTGTAAAGCATCTTAGCAAGTGCTTAAGCCAGAGAAAGCTGCCAACTTGCAGCTACTATGGCTAAAGCTATAACTCTTACTGTTATCCTTTGGGCCACTGTGGAACAAAATCTACCATATTGCTGTCACTGTCACTTTACGCAGCCAGTCTCTAAAGCTCTGTTTGTTGTTTCATTCTGTTCTATGTCTCCCCTAGGAAATTCTTCATTTTAATATAAATTGAGAGCTTCATCTTGCAGTGGCAAAGGCAGAAAAAAAAATAAAAAATGGATGTTTCTGTCCCCCTATATTAAAAGGTGATGCATGTCAATGTGTTCATGTCACTAGAAAAAAGTTGAATTTGGGAATTCATTCTCAGTGTATTTACATTTACTGTTATTAAACATAATGATATTGATAGGCAATGACGAATTTATTGGTTAAAAGGGGTTCTGCAGTTTTTTTAAACTGATGATCTATCTTCTGGATAGATCATCAGCATCTGATTGGCGGGGGTCCGACACCCGGGACCCCCGCCGATCAGCTGTTTGGGAAGGCAGCGGCGCAGGAAGTAGTGCCGCGGCCTTCTCACTGTTTACCGCAGGCGCAGTGACGTTACGACTAGTATCAATGGCCTGGGCGGGGCTAAGCTCTGTTCACTTAAATGGAGCTTAGCCCCGCCCAGGCCATTGATACTAGTCGTGACGTCACTGGGCCTGCGGTAAACAGCGAGAAGGCCGCGGCACTACTGTCAGCACCGCGCCACCACTGCCTTCTCGCACAGCTTTGCTGCAAAAATTAATGCGTATCCTCTGGATAGATCATCAGCATCTGATCGGCGGGGGTCCGACACCCGGGACCTCCGCCGATCAGATGCTGATGATCTATCCAGAGGATATGCATTAATTTTTGCAGCAAATCTGCAGTGCAATACAGTACCAGTGAAGTTAAACCTCATCTAAATTTTCTACATGTCAATTGACCCTCCGTGCGGATTTCGAAAATTTGTTGCATGTAAATTTTTTTGTGTAGCATTTCAATGCAGATTTTACCCTTCGCAATGCAGAGGGTGTAATATGGGGCAAAACAACATCAAAATCTCCAGCAAAAGTCGCATGCTGGTTTTGGTGCTGATTTGACTTGCAGATGCAGCTGAATCCTCGCAAAAATCCATGCAGAACATCAGCATAAACTATACTACCAGGTGAATGTACCCTTATTCTGGTTTGGAAGCCTGAGCATCATGCAGTTTCCTGACTACTGTACATTCTCTAGACCTGGCTTGGCTTTCCCATCTGCATAGATAAATGCTGGAAGTACAGAAAGCTCGAATTTATCAGTATGTAGTAAATCTCTCAGAAATGTATATGTTCTGTATGAAACCTCAGAAATGCCAAATCATCAGCATTTATACTGTACTAGTCTTCAAATGTCTTTCGCCTAATGAGTACCAGGTCAAGTATTCTGCTTTCATAGTCCAGTCACAGATGGTTTAATGCCAGTTTAGCGCCAGGTTGTGGATTCCCTGGGATTCAGTGATCAATTATAACTGGTTATTCCAGTTTTATTTCACTCTTTCTCTAGAAAACCAAAAGGTTTATAGACAAACAGGCAGGGGTGTAGCTATAGGGGAAGCAGCTGCTTTGAGGCCCGAACTCAGGAGGGGCCCACCCAGGAGGAGGACTAAAATATTTTATAAACGATATATGGATCTGATTAAATCACAAATCACAACTCCAACAACATGACTTTATACAAAATCACTGGTGTTTATTAGTACATATAGAGTTGCAACCATTCCTGGCCACACAGACATTAAGAACACTTAAAATGTCACTCAAACTGCAGACGTATGGTAATTACAGTACATATAAGTAAAGTGCAAGTGCCTACATAAATATGCCCACTATAGGGAAAATATATATATATCCGGCTATGAAGTGTTTGTCATTACCCCTTGAAAAAGCTGACGGCGAAACGCGCGTCGGGGCACGGACTGTAGGTGTTGTGGTAGATACGTTGGTCAGTATGCCTTATTCTTTGTTGATTGTACCATATTTGAATATAGCATAGTGTGAGTTGATGTCCATATAGTCTAGGGTCTTTAGTTGACCTCCTGATAATATATTGTAGACTGGACAATACTCTCTGATAGGCACTGACTGTATCTTTTTGTTGCATATTTATGTAGGCACTTGCACTTTACTTATATGTACTGTAATTACCATACATCTGCAGTTTGAGTGACATTTTAAGTGTTCTTAATGTCTGTGTGGCCAGGAATGGTTGCAACTCTATATGTACTAATAAACACCAGTGATTTTGTATAAAGTCATGTTGTTGGAGTTGTGATTTGTGATTTAATCAGATCCATATATCGTTTATTGGTTGCGTTATGAGTGATATTGGGTGAACTGCTTAATAAGTAGAAGGGAAACAAGTGTTGGTTTATCTATAAAATATTTTATAGTCAGGACCCGCTCACCAGTATTATACAATGACATTAAACACAGAGACACTGTAGGAAATGGATGGAGTGGCTGCTGGGTCTCGTCTGAGAGAACAATCCTGACTAGCCACAAGAGTGCACGGGAGAAGGGGGTGGTGAAGAAGTTAATTAGTGGGGGACCTGTTCAAAAATTAGCTGTGGGGCCTAGTCATTTCTAGTTACATACAAGGACATCATTAGGGTCCTTAAAAGTGCCCTTTTGTGTTTTACCACTAGTGTTTTCTTCATAAAATTTTTCCCAATAGAATAGGTGTTAAAAAAAATGCCTAAAAATGGCAAGAGCTACATGCTAATTTAAAAAAAAAAAAAAAAGCAAGAAAGAAGAAATTCAACCTTACAGTCTTACACGTTGCCATACAATTTCATTTTGACCTATAAACCATACAAGACTACCGTCACACACAAATGAACCTATAAAAAAAAGTCTGAAAAACCGATTGCTTTTTTTTATCCTGCATGCAGTTTATATTACATTTTTTCATGATGTTTTTGTGTCATGTATGAAAGTTTTTTTTTTTAAGTTTTTTTCCCAGTAGAAAAAAAAAACTGTTGTGTTCTGCCTTTCATATTTCCCATAGACTACCAAACTGAGTTAAGTCCAGATATGTTTGGTCAAAATCAAAATTGCACAAGTTGACCAGAAAAGACAACCCCTTTCAAGCTTTTCAATGCCAAGACAATATTTATACTGTCAAAGTAATATATATATATATATATATATACACTGCTCAAAAAATAAAGGGAATACAAAAATAACACATCCTAGATCTGAATTAATTAAATATTCTTCTGAAATACTTTGTTCTTTACATAGTTGAATGTGCTGACAACAAAATCACACAAAAATTAAAAATGGAAATCAAATTTTTCAACCCATGGAGGTCTGGATTTGGAGTCACACTCAAAATGAAAGTGGAAAAACACACTACAGGCTGATCCAACTTTGATGTAATGTCCTTAAAACAAGTCAAAATGAGGCTCAGTAGTGTGTGTGGCCTCCACGTGCCTGTATGACCTCCCTACAACGCCTGTGCATGCTCCTGATGAGGTGGCGGAAGGTCTCCTGAGGGATCTCCTCCCAGACCTGGACTAAAGCATCTGCCAACTCCTGGACAGTCTGTGGTGCAACGTGACGTTGGTGGATAGAGAGAGACATGATGTCCCAGATGTGCTCAATTGGATTCAGGTCTGGGGAACGGGCGGGCCAGTCCAAAGCATCAATGCCTTCGTCTTGCAGGAACTGCTGACAGACTCCAGCCACATGAGGTCTAGCATTGTCTTGCATTAGGAGGAACCCAGGGCCAACCGCACCAGCATATGGTCTCACAAGGGGTCTGATAATCTCATCTCGGTACCTAATGGCAGTCAGGCTACCTCTGGCGAGCACATGGAGGGCTGTGCGGCCCTCCAAAGAAATGCCACCCCACACCATTACTGACCCAATGCCAAACCGGTCATGCTGGAGGATGTTGCAGGCAGCAGAACGTTCTCCACGGCGTCTCCAGACTCTGTCACGTCTGTCACATGTGCTCAGTGTGAACCTGCTTTCATCTGTGAAGAGCACAGGGCGCCAGTGGCGAATTTGCCAATCTTGGTGTTCTCTGGCAAATGCCAAACGTCCTGCACGGTGTTGGGCTGTAAGCACAACCCCCACCTGTGGACGTCGGGCCCTCATATCACCCTCATGGAGTCTGTTTCTGACCGTTTGAGCAGACACATGAACATTTGTGGCCTGCTGGAGGTCATTTTGCAGGGCTCTGGCAGTGCTCCTCCTGTTCCTCCTTGCACAAAGGCGGAGGTAGCGGTCCTGCTGCTGGGTTGTTGCCCTCCTACAGCCTCCTCCACGTCTCCTGATGTACTGGCCTGTCTCCTGGTAGCGCCTCCATGCTCTGGACACTACGCTGACAGACACAGCAAACCTTCTTGCCACAGCTCGCATTGATGTGCCATCTTGGATAAGCTGCACTACCTGAGCCACTTGTGTGGGTTGTAGACTCCGTCTTATGCTACCACTAGAGTGAAAGCACCGCCAGCATTCAAAAGTGACCAAAACATCAGCCAGGAAGCATAGGAACTGAGAAGTGATCTGTGGTCACCACCTGTAGAACTCCTTTATTGGGGGTGTCTTGCTAATTGCCTATAATTTCCCCCTGTTGTCTATCCCATTTGCACAACAGCATGTGAAATTGATTGTCACTCAGTGTTGCTTCCTAAGTGGACAGTTTGATTTCACAGAAGTGTGATTGACTTGGAGTTACATTGTGTTGTTTAAGTGTTCCCTTTATTTTTTTGAGCAGTGTATATATTGTGGGGGGTTAGCTTTTCTCCGGAGGTCATTCACACAAGCATCTTCGCCAGACACAGAGTTTAAGGTCCAAACATCGCTTTTACTTAGCACCTCAGCAAAACAAACATAAATCATACAAAATAAACACCTGCCCGGCTGGGCTCTAACTAAACAAGGTATCTTCCTACCTTACTTAACGCAACGTTTGTACACGGTAATTACAAGCAGCTTTCCCAGCCCAGTGTCCCACAGCCGCCTGGCTATACAGAGCCCTGTTCATACACGGTCTCACATCCAGTACCTTTATGGGGGAGTGTGGCCCAGTAGTCCCTCCGGCCTCGTGACCCTTGCACCCAGGCGTCACGGCTTCACCCAATGCTCCGGCTAGCACCTAGCCCCGTGGTCCCTCAGCCATGGCTATGGGTAAATGAATTGTAGCCAGTGATTACAAATAGTCTATTTTTAACATACTGTTGGATTTTATTTCTTTTCATTTAAAAATGGCCCACAAATTGTCCTTTTTTGGTAGCACATAAAAGGATGGCCAAAAATGTTAGCAATTCATGTGGGATATTTTGGATTCAGTAGAATCTTTTTGGAAATTTGTAACTAATTCAATTTATGTAGGTTCAATCATCTCTAATCCCCATGCTAATAGTTTATACTAAGACTGACAATTAATGTAGAGTCTCTAAATGGTTTCTCCCAGCTTGGCTGTTTTGGTTGCTCCAATATTAGTTGAGTGGAGTGTCAAGATGCACATGTGACGACCTCTCCATTTATTCTCTTCTCACTGTGGTCATGGAAAACTTGGGACTTTGTTCTAGTGATCAAAGGTGGCCTATGGGGGAGCTTTATATAGCTGGTAAATGTATTAGTAACACCTTTTCACAGAAATATATACTGTAAATATTTTTGATTTTTTTTCAACCTGTTTCAGTAAACAGATTAAAAAAAGAGTCAAACAAAATATTTATAAAAAGTATATTTAAAAATCTATAATTTCTCATTTTTGCAATGTAGTATATATAGTAGAATATCATGTTGTCAACTCATATTGAAGGAGCCTTGCATGAACTGATTTCATTATTAAATTTAATTGACCAGTTGACATTTGACAGCTTTTTATTTTCAAACAACCTTACTGCTGTGTGACTCTAAAAGCTTCAGCAGAAGAAAAATTACAGCCAGACAGACAACATAAAGACATTGCCCTGGGCGCTATCTGCCAATAACTAATTCCTAGGGAAAACTGATTTGTGGTTTCTGATCACATGCACCAAGTGCGTCCATTATTGACTAAAAGTGCTTAATCTGGATGTAGATCTATCTTGGCTAACAAGAAAACACTAGAGGTCTTCATTCAGTCATTGAGCCTAGTCCCAAGACATCAGCGCAGCTGTCTCCCCTCTTACCAATCAACACATCAAAAGCTTCTTAATATGTTTCTATTTCAACAAAAATTGTTCACACTGTGAAAAAAAGCTTCACCAAATGGAAAAAATTAAGAAAAAAATATTTATCATATGTGTAATGGTGTTTTATTCTTTATAATTTTAACAGTACATGGTTTTTATCATATTGTACATTTTTAATTGATGGTTTTCTCAATATAATGCAAACGTCACAAGTATATATATATATATATATATATATATATATCTTGAATTTATATCTTGAATTTATAAAGTATTATCCAAGTCATATGTGCCTCTATTTTATGTGAAGATTTTTTTATACTCATTATGTACAGTGGAGAAATTAATATTAAAATGCCTTTAAAGTCTAATAGACTTTTTAAAGTTTGCTGACAGAGCTCAAATATACTTTAGGCAAGATAAACTTCTGATAGGTCACTGCAATAAAACTGTATCCACAGTGATTGTATATTATATTTACTTAGAAGAATATCATTAGTGGTGTAACTACCAAAATTCACTTGTAACAATAAGAAATATAACTGATTATTGCTCAAATAACTTTTTTAAACCCAATTTTCAATAATACGTACATTAATGATTGATTTGCCATATATTGCCCATGAAATGAGAACTATGTTCTGATTACATGGGTGGTTAATTTTATGTTTTATTAATGTTTATTGTTTTATGACCTATTAAAGTTCTATTGGACCTATATAACCAGCTCAATTGTTGATGTCTTCTTTAGGGTATAGCCACGAGGTTGGATCTTGTTGCAGTGGAATTTCCTCTGCACAATTTGCCATGATTCCACATATTGTAGTTTTATTTAATCAAAATTTGTGTCTAATTGCCTATCTATCTATCTATCTATCTATCTATCTATCTATCTATCTATCTATCCAGTATGTATCAATGTAATATCTATCTATCTATCTATCTATCTATCTCATATTTATCTATCAATGTGGGAAGTTTATGCTGGAAAAAGGACTGTATCAGGCGCTGACCAGGGATGCAAAATCTAGAGATGTCTTCTGGTTAAGTGTTTATTTTCAATGTAAAAACAACCCATTTCGAGATTGGACCAGTCCTTTCATCAGGCATTACACTTGTGTAATGCCTGATGAAAGGACTGGCACAGTCCTGAAACATGTTTTTTTTTTTTTACTGGAAATAAACACAAACAGATGATTTCTTAAGAGTTTATATCTCTGGGCAGCACTTGATACAGTCATTTTTCCAGCATCAATTTGATATCTTCACCAGCCATCAACCTTCACGTGCCTACAAGGAAATTGTGCTCACAGCACAACACCCCAAGGTGGGCATCAATACCACACATCTTTATATTTGTTTTTAACGGTAACGCCTTATGTTGCACCTTTGTGTCTTTTGTTTTCTTAAAAACGATTATATCTATGTCATATCTGTCCATCTCTTCATCAATCCATCTATCTATCTATCTATCTATCTATTTACAGTTGCAAGAAAAAGTATGTGAATCCTTTGTAATGATATGGATTTCTGCACAAATTGGTCATAAAATGTGATTTGATCTTCATCTAAGTCACAACAATAGACAATCACAGTCTGCTTAAATTAATAACACACAGAATTAAATGTTACCATGTTTGTATTGAACACACCATCTAAACATTCACAGTGCAGGTGGAAAAAGTATGTCAACCCTTGGATTTAATAACTGGTTGAACCTCCTTTGCCAGCAATAACTTCAACCAAACGTTTCCTGTAGTTGCAGATCAGACGTGAACAACGGTCAGGAGTAATTATTGACCATTCCTCTTTACAGAACTGTTTCAGTTCAGCAATATTCTTGGGATGTCTGGTGTGAAACAGCATCTCAATCGGGTTGAGGTCAGGAGGCGTATTTTCTTCTGTTTAAGCCATTCTGTTGTTGATTTACTTCTATGCTTTGGGTCGTTGTCCTGTTGCAACACCCATCTTCTGTTGAGCTTCAGCTGGTGGACAGATGGCCTTAAGATCTTGATAAACTTGGGAATTCATTTTTCCGTTGATGATAATAATCCGTCCAGGCCCTGACGCAGCAAAGCAGCCCAAACTATAATTCCCCCACCACCATACTTCACAGTTGGGGTGAGGTTTTGATGTTGGTGTGCTGTGCCTCTTTTTCTCCACACATAGTGTTGTGTGTTTCTTCCAAACAACTCAACTTTGGTTTCATCTGTCCACAGAATATTTTGCCAGTACTGCTGTGGAACATCCAGGTGCTCTTGTGCAAACTGTAAACGTGCAGCAATGTTTTTTTTGGACAGCAGTGGCTTCCTCTGTGGTATCATCCTATGAAATCCATTCTTGTTTCCTGTTTTACGTATCGTAGATTCGCTAACAGGGAAGTTAGCATATGCCAGAGACTTTTGTAAGTCTTTTGCTGACACTCAAGGATTCTTCTTCACCTCTTGTGCAGTCTGCGCTGTGCTCTTGCAGTCATCTTTACAGGACGGCCACTCCTAGGGAGAGTAGCAGCAGTGCTGAACTTTCTCCATTTATAGACAATTTGTCTTACCGTAGACTGATGAGCAGCAAGGCTTTTGGAGATACTTTTATAACCCTTTCCAGCTTTATGCAACAATTCACATTAGGCAATGCTTCTTGTGAAAAGCAAACCCAGAACTGGTGTGTGTTTATTATAGGGCAGGGCAGCTGTAACCAACACCTCCAATCTCATCTCATTGATTGGACTCCAGTTGGCTGACACCTCACTCCAATTAGCTCTTGAGATGTCATTAGTCTAGGGGTTCACATACTTTTTCCACCTGCACTGTGAATGTTTACATGGTGTGTTCAATAAAAACATGGTAACATTTAGTTCTTTGTGTGTTATTAGTTTAAGCAGACTGTGATTGTCTATTGTTGTGACTTAGATGAAGATCAGATCACATTTTATGACCAATTTGTGCAGAAATCCATATCATTCCAAAGGGTTCACATACTTTTTCTTGCAACTGTATCTATCTATCTATCTATCGCTATCCATCTATCTCTCTATCAATCTATCTGTCTTCTAAAGAGATCATTGTATATCTTGTATAAATTCCCCCTATGTGAATATCATTGGTTGCTGATATCATCATGGCTACATTTTTACAGTGACAGTAAAGCAAACACCCATTACAGAGCTGTTTAATTCAATAATTCCAGTTACTTTCAGCACCTTTAGCAACAACCAAAGTTAAAGGCAGCTGGTCATTGACGACATGTGTGACATGACCGGAGTAAACAAGTTTCTTTAGCACATTACCCAACACTGTTAAGGCTGACTGCACTTAATTTCTAAGACGATCTACACACTATTTTCAGATATGTATCTCTATAATTTATCACAACAATACCTTGAGCATACAGATCAGTGGGGAAAATGAAAGCAATTTACAGTATCAAGATAAAAGAAGTTGAACTGTTCTAAAAAAAAACTTGTATGTAAATCATTTCCACAACTTAAAGGAATGTTGACAATATTCTGGAATTAATTTTTCCGACATTCCACTTTAGGTCAGACAGAGGTAAATCCACATTACCTCCTCCAACCATATCTGGAGTTGTTTATCAATATGTTAAAAAGGAAATTGATTTTACCTCTCCCTTTCTACACTGACAATAGAAACCTTATGTAAAACCTCAAATGATAACAATGATGGCAATCAGTTCTAACATCAGTTACCATTTGTCTTTCCTTTTAACATATTTCAAGCATTTGCAAAAGTCATTTGTATGAGCAATAACAGTGCATATGTAAAACATTTTATATTTTAAAAAACGTCAAAAAAAGCACATACAAGTAATTGATGCTTGTTAGTTTTTATCTGGATCAATCAATATGATGTTACTGAAACCATATTTATAATGCCCATAGAAGCAAGTCAGTCAAAGGAACAACTGTTTAGACTAGTGTTGATCGAACACCAAAGTGCTCATGTGCTCGATTAGAACACTTTGCGATGTTCTATATCCATATATGGAGTCAGTGCTTGGGGATACCCCAGTGTATTTAAATCTAATTTCTGAAAAGTTTCTGCCACGTTTTGAACTCCCAGCATTGTACAAGTTTTTAGCCATAATATATTTACATATATTATTATATATTTAGAATATATAATATATGTAAATATATTATGGCTAAAAACATCAGTAGTAGTTTCCCACATATTATGCATTCATATATATCAGAAGTATGTATGTATGTATATATACACTGCTCAAAAAAATAAAGGGAACACTTAAACAACACAATGTAACTCCAAGTCAATCACCCTCTGTGAAATCAAACTGTCCACTTAGGAAGCAACACTGAGGGACAATCAATTTCACATGCTGTTGTGCAAATGGGATAGACAACAGGTGGAAATTATAGGCAATTAGCAAGACACCCCCAATAAAGGAGTGGTTCTGCAGGTGGTGACAACAGACCACTTCTCAATTCCTATGCTTCCTGGCTGATGTTTTGGTCACTTTTGAATGCTGGCGGTGCTTTCACTCTAGTGGTAGCATGAGACGGAGTCTACAACCCATACAAGTGGCTCAGGTAGTGCAGCTTATCCAGGATGGCACATCAATGCGAGCTGTGGCAAGAAGGTTTGCTGTGTCTGTCAGCGTAGTTTCCAGAGCATGGAGGCGCTACCAGGAGACATGCCAGTACATCAGGAGACGTGGAGGAGGCCGTAGGAGGGCAACAACCCAGCAGCAGGACCGCTACCTCCGCCTTTGTGCAAGGAGGAACAGGAGGAGCACTGCCAGAGCCCAGCAAAATGACCTCCAGTAGGCCACAAATGTACATGTGTCTGCTCAAACGGTCAGAAACAGACTCCATGAGAGTGATATGAGGGCCCGACGTCCACAGGTGGGGGTTGTGCTTACAGCCCAACACCGTGCAGGACGTTTGGCATTTGCCAGAGAACCCCAAGATTGGCAAATTCGCCACTGGCGCCCTGTGCTCTTCACAGATGAAAGCAGGTTCACACTGATCTTATTCACTCAATATGTGTCAAAATTGTGTCAGAAAAACCTCATAGAAGTTTCTGATGTAGTGAGTATTCCAATTCAGCAGAAGACTTAGTTTATATTTCTGTGCAGGATAGCTCCCAACCAGGAAACTCCCAACCTTGGACATTAGAGGCAAGGACTTTAAACACTACACTATATAGCTACATGATAACCTACATAGAAATATAAAATAAGTCTTCTGCTGAATAGGAATACTCACTACATCAGAAACCTCTATGAGGTTTTTCTAACACAGTTTAGCATTCAGCTTTATAGCTGAATGGATAAGGTCCTTTCCTCTAATGTACAAAAGGTTGGGCGTTCAAATCCTAGCAGAAACTTTTCAGAAATAGATGCTAAATTACATTTAAATACACTGACTGGAGCATAGCGATGCTCGAGCCGAACTGGTGTTCGGCCGCGCATGCTCGATGAACACTAGTTTAGATGTTTAGAATTCATAGGTAGCTCATTAAATATGTTAAATTTACATGATCTGATTGAACAAAATAATACTCTAAACAGAAGAACATCATAAGCCAGGAGGTATCACCAGTTACTGTTTACCACAACTCTTCACATAAAAAAAGGTGTGGGGGGGGGGTCTGACTAGAGGCATCCCCCACTAATCAACTGTTTGAAGAGACAGCGGCACTCTGTGAGTGCCTCAGCCTCTTTCTATATCAGTGACATAACTTTCTAGGGTCACATGGCCTAGGATCAGCTCAGTCCCAATCACTATCTAGCTTGGCAAGCTGTGATGAAGTGACAGCACTCACTGGAGAGCAGCAGCCTCTTCAACCAGCTGATTGGGCATCGGGTGCCAGGCATCAGACCCGACTGATCACATATTGATGACTTATCCTGAGGATAGGTCATCAGCATTACATACCTGTACAACTTCTTTAAGTAGAGGGAGATCTTTATGAATATGACTTTCATGTTTAGTCGAGCCATTTTTCCTTTTTCTTCCAGGTAGCTGACATACTATAACTATATTGATACAAAAACTCCATTAACTCCATTATTGTCTGCAGACTTTATTTTATGAAAGCAAGAGGATTTATTTTTGTTGGTTATGTAATAAATGGATAGGTACTACGGTTATTACGTTTATTTGTGGTCGGGGCTACCAGTAAAAGGCACATGAAATTTCTTGGACAGGGTTAGGAATATACCTATTAAAACATGATGAGCGCCAACGGCCCAATTTACGAAAAATATGCGCAGGCACTTGATTCTTAGAAGCAGCCGATGCAGCACCTATCCTAAAAGAATGCCTAGAAATGGTGACCGGGTTGATACCTAAATTTATGGCCAAAATACGCACATTAGATACGAACTGGGAGGTGGAAAGAGGCGCCGAGCCAAAGGGTAACAAAGGACTATCTGCACTGCGGTCAGCCAAAGAACATAACAACTTCTGCAACACCTGAACTGGACACCATCGGTGCGTAGTGCGGAAAAATTTGATCTGTGTGGGAGGGCCTGACTGAGAAGTTTTGGTTTTCGGTAAGGACAGGATGAAACCCTCTGAGCTAGGGATTAATTGCGAGGGCAAGAGAATTGCTTTTAGGGGATGAACGATTGACCTCCCCCGGCCTCATAAACCCGTAAAAAGCCAAGTAAATGGCAGCTTTGATTACAAGGCTTTGTAGTACACCGAAGGGGCTCCTTTCAAGTAAGTCAGACATGCCTCTAAATACCGTGACGGAAATGGGTTGTCTACGGGAGCTAGTACCTGAACTACTATTCCGCAAACCTTTCAGAGTAGCCCTGATAACATGAACTGAGAACAATGACCTTCTCTCAGGATGTGCGAGTGACAAATGATGTTGGACACCAGCTAGATAAGATCTGACAGTACTATGAGAGAGGTTAATTTCTATATGGCAATATCCGATGAAAGACAATATGTAGTCTATCAGACTCAAGTCGCCTCGTGAATGTTTCTGTTGGAACCTAAGGTACAAACGCCAACCAGTGTTATAGGCTCTAGATATGTTGGCTGAGAGTGACCTGGCAAGTAAAACATGGGCAATAGTTAAATATTTATTTAATCCAATATCAGTGAGGCTTGATGAGGATCGGTGTTCCTGAGGCATCGGCTTCAGGGTAAACCTGAAAAAACAGAGAGGAATTAGCCTTAGCTAATGCGTCAACTGCTACCATCTGAGAGTCATGTGCAAGAGTGCCACAAAAATGGAAATTATTCACTAATGATAATTGAACAAGACGCCTCATGAATGACATTGCAAGTTGTGATTTGGATTTACCACTGCTCAGAATGCTAATGGTGGTGGGATTATCGGAAGCAAATACAACGGTATAGTCTGCCCAAGAACTACCCCAAACATAAGCTGCAGCCACTATGGGATATAACTCCCCTGCTTCTGCTGTCTGGCACACAGTGTTGGGGCAAGGGTCCATCTGACCACTGATACCTGGTCTGCAAAGCACGGTCAGGGCAGGTATATCACCTACACTGCGCATTGGGTAAACCTGCTGACGGCTGCCAAGCATGGAATGCGTGGCTCTGCAGAGGAATGGTGACACCGCCACGACTTGCAGGCAGGCCTGCTGCCACCTCTTCTACTCCTCCTACTCCATCCTCTTCCATAACCTTCTCAGCTGAGTCCTCTTCTGCTGCTGCGTCTTGCTCCACATCAACAGCACTCCCCCAGCTCCCCAGGGGCTATTCCACATCCTGGATACGGCAGTGTCACGCCGTCTTGGGGTTGACTTGCCTGAAAGCAGAGAGTCACACCGGACCAGCACTCCTGTCCGCCCTGAACGCACAGGTGGATCAGTGGCTGACTCCGCACCAACTGGAGATCGGCAAAGTGGTGTGTGACAATGGAGGCAATTTGTTGGCGGCATTGAATTTGGGCAAGTTGACACACGTGCATGGCAAATGTGTGTAATCTGATCGTACAACGCTTTGTGCATAAGTACCCAGGCTTACAGGACGTCCTGAAGCAGGCCAGGAAGGTGTGTGGCCATTTCAGGCGTTCCTACACGGCCATGGCGCACTTTTCCGATATTCAGCAGCGAAACAACATGCCAGTGAGGCGCTTGATTTGCGACAGCCCGACACGTTGGAATTCAACACTCCTAATGTTCGACCACCTGCTCCAACAAGAAAAAGCAGTCAACGAGTATTTGTATGACCGGGGTGCTAGGACAGCCTCTGCGGAGCTGGGAATTTTTTGCCACGCCCCAAAGATTGTGCAGTGCCCCAAATTTGAAGTAGGAGGACCGACCAAGCATCTTTTTCCATCTCCCGGTTCCTAAAATCGATTCCATATACACGTCCCCTGATAGGGGACGTAACAGGGATTAAACTGATAGGAATAGTACTACTTAACACACCTTATAATAATAATAATACTAGTGAACGTAACAGGGATTAAACTGATAGGAATAGTACTACTTAACACACAGTACTGTGTTACTTTATGTTGTATTGCTAGAATTGACGAATATAGCACTATATTCTCAATCTTCGTTATATTCTAGCAATACAACCATTAGGAACTCAGATCTAAGTTGTAATCACAATGCGATTAATATAACCTGTATTAATCGCATTGCGATTACAACTTAGATCTGAGTTCCTAATGGTTGTATTGCTAGAATTGACGAATATAGCACTATATTCTCAATCTTTGTTATATTCTAGCAATACAACCATTAGGAACTCAGATCTAAGTTGTAATCGCAATGCGATTAATATAACCTGTATTAATCGCATTGCGATTACAACTTAGATCTGAGTTCCTAATGGTTGTATTGCTAGAATTGACGAATATAGCACTATATTCTCAATCTACGTTATATTCTAGCAATACAACCATTAGGAACTCAGATCTACAGGTTATATTAATCGCATTGCGAATTTAACTTACCACACTCTGCGTCAACTACGTAATTTTCCATTGGAGTTTTGCCATGGATCCCCCTCCGGCATGCCACAGTCCAGGTGTTAGTCCCCTTGAAACAACTTTTCCATCACTATTGTGGCCAGAAAGAGTCCCTGTGGATTTTAAAATTCGCCTGTCTATTGAAGTCTATGGCGGTTCGCCCGGTTCGCCCGTTCGCGAACATTTGCAGAAATTTGCGTTCGCCGCTCGCGAACGGAAAATTTTATGTTCGCGACATCTCTAATGCCTAATAGCGATTGTAATTCAACCTTAGTGGTGACCCTTCCAACTGTAAATTGGTGAATGACTTCCTTGACCCATATTAATTTCTCTACCGGCAATCTGGCGGTCATACTCTGGGTATCTAAAATGATGCCTAGGAAAGTAATGGTGGTAGAAGGACCATCCACCTTCTTAGAGGGAACTGGAACACCTAACTGTGCAAAACAGGCTAAGAGATTCTGTAAACCTTCCCGGATGCCCCGGAGAGATTCGATCAGTAGGAAATTGTCTAGGTAGTGTATAACGTGCTCGCAGCCGAACTTGTTCTTGAGAATCCAGTGTAACGCTTTTGCCAACTGATCGAAAATCCAGGGACTGCTTCTAGACCCAAAGGTTAGTTTAGTAGCAAAATAATATAAGCCTTTCCACTTAATCCCGTGCCATTTCCAAAGCTCTGGCCTGATAGGAATTAATTTGAAAGCATCCGATATGTCTGCTTTAGACAGAGCTGTGCCAGGACCTGCTACTAGAAAGAGAGCAATCGCTTGATAAATGGAAGCATATACCATACAGACTTCCTCGGCTGGTATAAGGGAATTTAGGCTTGGAACATGTGCACCGTGAGGAGCTGACAGATCAAAGATCAGTCTTTCTTTTTTACTGAATTTGCCCGTGACCACCCCTATCGGACTAACTCTCCAGCGCTCAAATGGGGATGCTGAAAAAGGGCCAATGATGGAACCTTTCTCTAGTTCATTCTGTAACAGCCTGTCTATGGAACCAGGATTTAGTAAAGCGGACTGTAAATTCCTACATTCAAGAGTAGCTTCTGGTAAGGCCACAAGGCCTGTGTGGAAACCTGTTGTGAAACCAGACACGAGAAACTCACTGAAATGGGAATCTTGATGCCCCTGCAAATAAAACTGCAAGAGATCCACATTTACGACACTCATACACGATTTATCTGTTTTTAATGAACATGCTACCTTGGGATGAGCTCTAAAACAATTAACGCAAATGTGTAGCAGACGGCACTGGCTTTAGCTACATGCGGAAAAATTATAATTGTTGCAGATCTGTGATCTGCCTAAATACTTAATGGGACGACCAAGTTTATCCACTGACAAGTTCTTCTTGCTAGTTTCAGATGAACCTGCAGTAGGAGCTGAAGTATTGGACCCTGGAGCATTGGCAGCGTTGTGACACTATTCCGCCGTATGATAAATCGATTGGCATGAGGAACACGCCGGAGCTTTAAGACCCGCAAAATGCCTACAAAAGATTTTGGTGTCGATATTTGCCCAATTGGTATTAAATTGAAATTGGCTAAGAGCCGCTGCTGCTTTAGCGGAAAAGGAGCAGTGATAATCATAAAAGGCAAAGCCTCCATATTTATAACCCAACTCCGTGTTTCTAAACATGTAGAGGTCCAATTCTTCTCTCCTGTCAGGTCGAACGGAACAAATGATATCTCTATATAGACTAAACGCCAGCACAAATTCCGGGATAGTCAATTTCCTACTGAGCCTGAGATCCCTTCGGGATGACAGAGACATCACCACAAGCAATGACCCGATTATCCTAAATATCACGCGTGGCGATTAGCAGAGATGCGAGATTTACGTCCCTACCATCCAGGATGTCCTTTTTAATATTTGCTGGAATAAAATGAGCTGGAGTAACATTGGGCATGGTAACAAAGTTACCTGAAGTGCTATCTACTGGTGCAGCTGCGACCGACAACTGTGTAGGTGGCGAGGACATGACCGTGACCCTTGACTCCACTGACTCCAATCTCGATTGGACATCAGAGATTGAGGATGTTAAATTATTCAGCATAACATGAAGTTGAGACAAAGAAGTTTGGACAGTAGCCATAGAGACTTCTTGTTGACCAGCTTCTGCTGAGCCGGATACTAACAACCGATAAAGCTCAGCCTTTTTTCGTTAACTCAGACATCAATTTTGGTACAGTCCAATTCCGAAATGAGGGAATACTGCGGGATTCTGACATCCTGGACCCAAACTCTTCACCAGAAGCGTCCATGATATCCGACACGTGAGACATGATAAGACTGTAGGGATAAACAAAATTTAACGATATGTAATCTGTACAGTCTGATAGGCTGCCACCTAACACCCGTGAGCCGAGACCGAAAATATGTCCGCTGAAGCCGTCATGCAAGAAGAAAACCCCCCCCCGGTGAAATAAGAAACCGCTGAAAGTTAGTGAAACAGGACTTGGGTGCTCAAGTACCAGAAAAACGTACAAACCAGTGGAGAGAAGATCTTACCACAACAACGGAACAAAAGGTCCCTGTAGCAAGGCTTCTTTACTGACCGAGGTGAAAAAACACCTGCCCATACAAATTTCTCAAGACATGAGAATCCACTACCATAAAAGTTCCAACTGACAGAGTATAGCGCGCCGTACAGCGTGGTAAAATGCACCTCACAAAAAATATATATTTTTTTTTTTATATTTTATATTTTTTATATACACTCCAGTCACTACCAAAGCCGCATGCAGAAATGAACTGCTATGACCTCGGAGCTGTGTGGAGCATGAAAAAAGAATGCAAGCATGGCTCAGCCACAGCGAATAACGGGTAAGCTGTATAGTTGAGCGAACCCGAACTGTAAAGTTCGGGTTCGTACCGAACTTTAGGTTTTTCGGCACCCGGACCCGAACCCGGATTTTTTAAGCCTGCCCTGAGCCAACTACTGCTGAAAACGAACTTTTTTTTACTTCAGTTTGTCAATATCTGTCACGAGGGTGTCAAGAGCCACGCCTCACTCCGTTATACCCGGGTCAGGAAGTCGCAGCGGGTGGCTGCACGCTCTATGTCTAAAGACAGTGCTGTTTATTAATGGTAGCTTTCTGGGTTTGCCTTGCAATCCTTTTTGGCTCACTCAGGGATCCGTAGCTTCTCCTCCTCAGCTATTTCTTGTCCAGCAATCCCAACCTCCTTATATTCCCATCTCTCACTTCTCTGGTTGCCAGATATAGAGCTTCCTGCCTGGACTTCTATACTGACCCACTGGAGCTGTGTAGCTGTGTTCCCTGGTTGTTGTTCCAGAACGGTTATTGCCACTTGTCATTCCCAATAGGCCATGGACACATCTGTCAATGGATTTTATCACTGACTTACCTTTGTCTGCGGGTAAAACAGTTATCTTGGTAGTAGTGGACAGGTTTAGCAAAATGGTACACTTCATTGCGCTACCTAATGCTAAGACTCTTGCTCAGGTATTTATCAGTGAAATCGTGAAGCTTCACGGGGTCCCTTCCGATGTTGTTTTGGATCGGGGAACCCAGTTTATTTCTAAATTTTGGAAAGCTTTTTGTTCCCGTTTGGGGGTACACTTGTCCTTTTCCTCAGCTTTCCATCCTCAGTCGAATGGACAGACTGAGCGTACCAACCAAAACCTTGAGACATATCTAAGATGTTTTGTGTCTGAAAGCCAAGAGGTGTGGTCATCATATTTACCGTTAGCCGAGTTTGCCATAAATAATCGCCGTCAGGAATCTACTGGCAAGTCACCATTTATTGGTGCATATGGTTTTCATCCCCAATTCTGTACTTTCAAAGAGGGGGGGTCTTCTGGGGTTCCCGAAGAGGAACGGTTTTCGTCATCTCTTTCTTCTGTATGGCAGAAAGTGCAAGCTAATTAGAAAAATATGGGAGGTAAATATAAATGCATGGCTGATAAGAAACGGTCGCCAGGTCCGGACCTAGGAGTGAATGACTATGCAAGGTTGTCTACTAGGAATATTAAATTAAAGGTTCCCTCTTGGAAACTGGGTCCTAGGTTCATTGGCCCTTACAAAATAGTAGCCATCATTAACCCCGTGGCTTTTCGCCTGGAGCTACCTCAGACTTTTAAAATCCATAACGTCTTCCATAAGTCGTTACTCAAGAAGTATGTTCCACCTCTAGAACCGTCACCGCTGCCACCTCCTCCTGTTGTTGTGGATGGTAATCTAGAGTTTCAAATATCCAAAATTGTTGATTATCGTCGGGTCCGCCGCTCTCTTCAATATCTGGTGCATTGGAGGGGTTACGGTCCTGAGGAAAGAATGTGGGTTCCAGCGTCTGAGGTAAACGCCAACAGGTTAGTTCGGGCTTTTCATTCCTCTCATCCTGAGAGACCTAGTCCTGAGTGTCCGGAGGCCCCTCGTAGAGAGGGGGGTACTGTCACGAGGGTGTCAAGAGCCACGCCTGACTCCGTTATACCCGGGGTCAGGAAGTTGCAGCGGGTGGCTGCGCGCTCTATGTCTAAAGACAGTGCTGTTTATTAATGGTAGCTTTCTGGGTTTGCCTTGCAATCCTTTTTGGCTCACTCAGGGATCCGTAGCTTCTCCTCCTCAGCTATTTCTTGTCCAGCAATCCCAACCTCCTTATATTCCCATCTCTCACTTCTCTGGTTGCCAGATATAGAGCTTCCTGCCTGGACTTCTATACTGACCCACTGGAGCTGTGTAGCTGTGTTCCCTGGTTGTTGTTCCAGAGCGTTACCCTCCGGATCCCTGTTGGGCCTTGGTGGTCTGCTGTTGTCGCCCACCTCGGATTATATGTTTGTCTGTATTGTCTGTCCTCTCCTTGGTGTTTTCCTCTTAGTGTCAGTGGTGCGGACTAGTGATCCCACCGCCCCGTTCACTACATAGGGCTCATCTTAGGGAAAGCCAGGGTTTAGGCATGTGATCGGCGTACGGGTGAGGAACCCGTCTAGGGACGTCAGGGCAGTCAGGTGCCAGCCGCAAGGTGAGTCAGGGGTCACCATCTTTCCCTCTCCCTTGGACAGGGCCTTCCCATTTCCCTCCCTTTGCGTGATGCCGGTCATTACAATATCAATACATAATCGGCAGCCATTTTATGCAACTATAGTGCACCAGCACAGGCTATCTGCATGTCTGCAAGAACAGAAATACAGCTTTTTGCTTACTGGGGTTAAAAAAAAACTTTTTTTCATATAGTGCACATCTAGGATTAGACGTGCATAAGTGAGTGTCACATTTAGGCCAGAAATACATCTTTTTGCTTACTGGTGTGAAAAACCCTTCTAATATACTGCACATCTGGGATTAGACGTGCATAAGTGAGTGTCACATTTAGGCCAGAAATACATCTTTTTGCTTACTGGGGTGAAAAAACCCTCTAATACACTGCACATCTGGGATTAAACGTGCATAAGTGACTGTCACATTTAGGCCAGAAATATGGCTTTTTGGTTACTGGGGTGAAAAAACCCTCTGATATACTGCACATCTGGGAGTAGACGTGCATAAGTGACTGTCACATTTAGGCCAGAAATACGGCTTTGTGCTTACTGGGGTGACAAAAACCCTCTGATATACTGCACATATGGGATTAGACATGCATAAGTTACTGTGAAATTTAGGGCACAAATACCGCTGTCATATAGAGTTTAAAAAAAAAATATTTTTGTGCAATACCCTACATCAGGGTTTTTATTGGTGGTTAATTATTTTTTACAGACTTAACCACTTTTTACTTTGCTTTGTGAACGCTAACTATGAGGCAAACATCTAATAAGGGACGCGGTCGTGGTGGTGGTGTTGGTGGAGCCTCTGGTGCAGGGAGAGGACGTGGCCATTCTGCCACAGCTACACGTCCTACTGAAACTACTACCTCAGGTCCCAGTAGCCGCCAGAATCTACAGCGATATTTGGTCGGGCCTAATGCCATTCTAAGGATGGTAAGGCCTGAGCAAGTAAAGACGCTAGTCAATTGGGTGGCCGACAGTGGATCCAGCACGTTCACATTATCTCCCATCCAGTCTTCTGCAGAAAGCGCACAGGTGGCGCCTGAAACCCATGCCCATCAGTCTGTCACATCACCCCCGTGCATATCGGGGAACCTGTCTGAGCCTCAAGTCATGCAGCAGTCTCTTATGCTGTTTGAAGACTCTGCTGGCAGGGTTTCCCAAAGGCATCCACCTAGCCCTTCCCCAGGGGTGGAAGACATAGAATGCACTGACGCACAACCACTTATGTTTCCTGATGAGGACATGGGAATACCACCTCAGCACGTCTCTGATGATGACGAAACACAGGTGCCAACTGCTGCGTCTTTCTGCAGTGTGCAGACGGAAAAGGAGGCCAGGGAGGAAGACTGGGTGGAAGACGATGCAGGGGACGATGAGGTCCTAGACCCCACATGGAATGAAGGTCGTGCCACTGACTTTCAGAGTTCGGAGGAAGAGGAAGTGGTGAGACCGAGCCAACAGCGTAGCAAAAGCAGAGCAGCCGTCGCCAAAACAGTTCGCCTGCTACTGGCCACCGTCACCAGGGACCGAGCACACCAAAGGCAGATTCAAGGAGTTGCCTGGCATGGCACTTCTTCACACAATGTGCTGACAACAAGACCCGAGTGGTTTGCACTCTGTGCCATCAGAGCCTGAAGCGAGGCATTAACGTTCTGAAACTTAGCACAACCTGCATGACCAGGCATCTACAAGTGAGACACGGGCTGCAGTGGAGTAAGCACCTTCAAAACCAAGAAAGGGCTCAGGCCCCTCCTGCTCCCTCTTATGCTGCTGCCTCGGCCTCTTCCTCCGCCTGGAGGAACGTTGGCACCTGCCGCCCAGCAAACAGAGGATGTGCCACCAACAACACCACCTCCGTCACCAAGCATCTCCACCATGTCACAAGGAAGCGTTCAGCTCTCCATCTCACAAACCTTTGAGAGAAAGCGTAAATTCCCACCTAGCCACCCTCGATCCCTGGCCCTGAATGCCAGCATTTCTAAACTACTGGCCTTTGAAATGCTGTCATTCAGGCTGGTGGAGACGGACAGCTTCAAACAGCTCATGTCGCTTGCTGTCCCAAGGTCCACCTAACCACAGATACGTGGACCAGTAAGCACGGCCAGGGACGCTATATCTCCCTAACTGCACACTGGGTAAATTTTGTGGTGGCTGGGCGCCAGGCGGAGAGCTGTTTGGCGCACGTCCTTCCGCCGCCAAGGATCGCAGGCATCATTCTTTGCCTCCTGTTGCCTCCTCTTCCTACTCGGCTTCCTCCTCCTCTTCTACCACCTTCTCATCCAGTAAGCGACAGACCTTCATCACCAACTTCAGCACAGCCAGGGGTAAACGTCAGCAGCCCGTTCTGAAACTGATGTGTTTGGGGGACAGGCCCCACACCACGCAGGAGTTGTGGCGGGGTATAGAACAACAGACCGATGAGTAGTTGCTGCCAGTGAGCCTCAAGCCCGGCCTGGTGGTGTGCGATAATGGGCGAAATCTCGTTGCAGCTCTGGGACTAGGTGGTTTGAAGCACATCCCTTGCCTGGCGCATGTGCTGAATTTGGTGGTGCAGAAATTCATTCACAACTACCCCGACATGTCAGAGCTGCTGTGTAAAGTGCGGGCTGTCTGTGCGCGCTTCCGGCATTCTCATCCTGCCGCCGCTCGGCTGTCTGCTCTACAGCGTAACTTCGGCCTTCCCGCTCACCGCTTCATATGCGACGTGCCCACCAGGTGGAACTCCACCTTGCACATGCTGGAGAGACTGTGCGAGCAGCAGCAGACCATAGTGGAGTTTCAGCTGCAGGATGCACGGGTGAGTCGCACTGCGGAACAGCACCACTTCACCACCAATGACTGGGCCTCCATGTGAGACCTGTGTGCCCTGTTGCGCTGTTTCGAGTACTCCACCAACATGGCCAGTGGTGATGACGCCGTTATCAGCGTTACAATACCACTTCTATGTCTCCTTGAGAAAACACTTAGGGTGATGATGGAAGAGGATGTGTCCCAGGACGAGGAGGAGGAAGAGGGGTCATTTTTAACACTTTCAGGCCAGTCTTTTATAAGTGGCTCAGAAAGAGGATTTTTGCAACAGCAGACGCCAGATACAAATTTGGCCAGCCAGGGCCCACTACTGGAGGACGAGGAGGAGGAGGATGAGGAGGAGGATGGGGATGAAGCATGTTCACAGCGGGGTGGCATCCAACGCAGCTCGGGCCCATCACTGGTGCGTGGCTGGGGGGATACGGAGGATGCAGACGATGCGCCTCCCACAGAGGACAGCTTGTCCTTACCTCTGGGCAGCCTGGCACACATGAGTGACTACATGCTGCAGTGCCTGCGCAACGACAGCAGAGTTGCCCACATTTTAACGTGTGCTGACTACTGGGTGGCCACCCTGCTGGATCCCCATTACAAAGACCATGTGCCGTCCTTAATTCCCTCACTGGAGCGTGATCGGAAGATGCGCGACTACAGGCGCACGCTGGTAGACGCGCTTCTGAGAGAATTCCCGACTGACGCCGGGGGACAAGTGGAAGCATAAGGCGAAGGCAGGGGAGGAGGAAGAGGTTGCCAACGCAGCTGTGTCAGCGCCAGCACCTCAGAAGGCAGGGTTAGCATGGCCGACATGTGGAAAAGCTTTGTCACCTCGCCGCAACAACCGGCCCCAACTGCTGATATGGAGCGTGTTAGCAGGAGGCAGCATTTGAACAACATGGTGGAACAGTACCTGTGCACACGCCTACACAAACTGACTGATGGTTCTGCCCAATTCAACTTCTGGGTCTCCAACTTGTCCACATGGCCAGAGCCTGCCCTGTATGCCTTGGAGGTGCTGGCCTGCCCTGAAGCCAGTGTACTCTCTGAACGTGTATTTAGCACGGCAGGAGGCGTCATTACAGACAGACGCAGCTGCCTGTCCACAGCCAACGTGGACAAGCTCACGTTCATTAAAATGAACCAGGCTTGGATCCCTCAAGACTTGTCTGTACCTTGTGCAGAATAGACAGTTCTAACAGCCTCAACCATCCATCCTTGTACTCAAGTGCACTTATTGCTTTTTTTTTTTTATATGTCCCAATATTTTGGGGGATACCCCTATGTAAAAATGCAAAATAACACACATCTGTGTTGGTTACCTATTCCTCCTTCGCCGCCGCTTCCACCTAGACCGCCACGTGAGCCTACACAGCCACATCCACCCATTCACCGCCTCCTCAACCTCTTCCTCCTACATCATTCCTAATTTTTTTTTTTATTCATTTCCCTATCCACATTTGTTTGCAGAGCATTTGCCATGCTCTTAAGCACATTTTGCTGACTTTTTCAGCCCTCTAGCTCTTTCCATGACATTTTAACAGCCATTTTAGTGCTCAAAAGTTCGGGTCCCCATTGACTTCAATGGGGTTCGGGGTCAAGTTCGGGTCAAGTTCGGGCCGAACCTGCCGAACTCGAACATCCAGGTGTCCGCTCAACTCTAGTAAGCTGTAATTGGACTAGAAAACCACCATCAGGACTCTGAATGCTGCTTAGGATGGGACTGGAGCACACTTTTTTTTGCATTAATATTAGCCGCCCAGATATCCCAACAAGACACTTGACTCACTGCCCTACCTAACTAGGAGCGCGGCGGCCCGTGCCAGACTTTGGAAAGACTGAAGGTAAACAACTAGAAACCTAAATCCATCAAAAAGCACCCCCCCGCCAAGTCCCCTAACTCCGCTGAAATAGTTACTAAAACAGAGATGCAGACGGAGTCGCGCTGACTCCTGCCACCTACGCGCCAGTCACGTGGGAGCTGAGTGGGCTGCCGGACTGACGTTCCGTTGTGGGGATGCTCCTTCCATACCTTAAAGGAGCCGATCCTGCCGACCGGACTGATAAGACGATGCTGCGCTTGGAGGCAGCTATACTTACCCGCAACACGGGCTGCCTAGACGCCGACGGAACTGCCGCGGATAAGGTGACCGGAAGTCGGAGAGATTCTTGCAGCGCTGATGACGCCCGTGACCTGTGCATTAAGCCAGCAGGTAAAATAGGCAGCAGGGCGCCCCTCCCACAAATCCAGGCCAATAAATCGGCCTTTAATACTTGTGGGAAAGGTTTCATTATGATACTCACCAAAGCAGTTTTTTTGCCTTGACCTAGAAGTTAATTTTATTTTTATCATTTCTAAAGTCTTTGCTATGTAGTAAGTTCTGCCTCAGCCCAGGAAAAGGAAATTATAGATGACCATCTAAAGACTGGCTGCTCATGCTATTGCTAGAAGAAGACCTGCTGCCTTGAGGCACTCTAGCTATATTTGGAATAACTGTGAATGACACTGTTAACAAGATTGCTTTGGCTGGGATTTTTATGAGACAACTACAGTATGCTCTCATGATATCATGAAAAAAAAAAATAAGAAAAAAACCCACAAATATGGATGAACTGTTGAATTCATTAACATACCACTAAGATACTTGTTGACCCTAGGTGGATTTTTCTATAGAAAATGTGTCAGTGTTTTCACACAATTTGTGGAATACTTCTCTAACCTTTTTACACTTTGTCTGTCAAAGGGGTATGGCTTCACAGAAGGGGAGTGGCTTACATGCTCCTCCATGCACCAAAAAAGTGCAATCTTTTTAATTTTATTTTCATTTTTGGAGTACAACTAAGGCTACTTTCACATTAGCGTTTTTTGTGGATCCATCATGGATCTGCAAAAACTCTTCCGTCACCATAATACAACCGCATGCATCTGTCATGAACGGATCCGGTTGTATTATGTCTTTTTTAGCCATGACAGATCCGTCATGAACACCTTTGAAAGTCAATGGGGGACCGATCCGTTTTCTATTGTGTCAGAGAAAACGGATCTTTCCCCATTGACCTACAATGTGTGTCAGGACGGATCCATCTTGCTCCACACCACATCTCGGACAGGAAAACTCTGCTTGCAGCGTTATTCTGTCAGCGATGGGAGCACAACCAAACAGAATGGAATGCATTTTGGTGCATTCCGTTTCGTTCAGTTAAGTTTTGTCCCCATTGACAATGAATGGGGACAAAACTGAAGCTTTTTCTTCCTCTATTGAGATCCTATGGCGGATCTCAATAGCGGAATTGAAAACGCTAATGTGAAAGTAGCCTAAGCCAAGTTATTGGTGGTGTAATAAAATTAGACAGTCTAAAGATCTGGTGTAGTTTAAAATGTAACTGCCATTCTTTTTTTTACTGAAATCATACATTTCTATTAGAAAAATACCTCTGAAGTGGCCCGTTTTGTTCCTTAGCAACACCTGTCTTCTGTTTACTTAACTGTGGAGACACTAACTGCTGCTACCCTTACTGCCTCTCTCTTTATCTCTCTCTCTACAGATATATACATATATACAGTGCTGCCCATAATAATTCATACCCCTGGCAAATTTTTACTTAAAGTTACTTTTATTCAACCAGCAAGTAATTTTTTGAAGGGAAATGACATAGGTGTCTCCCAAAAGATAATAAGACGATGTACAGGAGGCATTATTCTGGAAAAATAAAACATTTCTCAGCTTTTATTTACATTTGAGCAAAATGTGTCCAGTCCAAAATTATTCATACCCTTCACAAACTGTCACAGTCTGTGGGAAAATCCAAAGTTCTATACCATTCCAAATAGTCCAAGCTGTTCTAAAGCATCCTAATTACCCTGATTAATTGGGAACAGCTGTTTTAATCAACTCAACAGGTGAAAAACAGCAGCTCTCTGCAGTTGGTTTGTGGACAGTCATGGCTAAGACAAAGGAGCTCAGTGAGGACCTGCGGCTGCGCATTGTGGCTGCTCACAAGTCAGGAAAGGGCTACAAGGCCATTTCTAAATGTTTTCAAGTTCCAGTGGCTACAGTGCAAAGTATTATTAAAAAATACAAGATGTTCCGCACTGTGGAAAATCTCAGAGAACGTGGTTGGAAGCCAAAAGTGACACCTGTGCTGGCCAGGGGGATAGTTAGAGAGGTGAAAAAGAATCCAAGGATCACCACCAAGGCCATCCTGGTGAATCTGGGCTCTGCTGGTGGCAATGTCTCAAGGCAGACAATCCAACGGACACTGCACACTGCTGGGTTCCATGGATGCAGACCAAGCAGGTTCTCCAGATAAGGCACACAAAAGCTCGCTTGTCCTTTGCAAAAGCTCATATGGACAAAGAAGAAGACTTCTGGTCTTCTGTGTTATGGTCAGATGAAACAAAAATTGAATTGTTTGGTCACAATGATGTTTCCTTCATTTGGCGTAAAAAAGGAGAAGCCTTCAACCCAAAGAACACCATCCCCACTGTCAAACATGGTCGTGGGAACCTAATGCTTAGGTGGTGTTTTTCAGCCAATGGACCAGGGAACCTAATCACAGTAAACGGCACCTCGAAAAAAGAGCAATAGATGAGGATTCTCATCAACAACAACATCAGGCAGTCTGCAGGGAAACTTGGCCTTGGGCACCAGTGGACATTCAGCATGACAATGACCCAAAACACATAGCAAATGTGGTGAATAAATGGTTAGCAGACAACAACATTAACGTATTGGAGTGGCCCAGCCAGAGTCCAGACTTGAATCCAATTGAGAATCTGTGAAGGGAGCTAAAGATCAGGGTTATGGCAAGAAGACCCACCAACCTGAAAGATTTGGAGCTCATTGCTAAAGATGAATGGGCAAAAATACCTGTGGAGACATGCAAAAAGCTGGTCTGCAATTATAGGAAGTGTTTGATTGCTGTAATAGCCAATAAAGGCTTTTCTATTGATTATTGAGAAGGGTATGAATAATTTTGGACTGGACACTTTTTGCTCAAATGTAAATAAAAGCTGAGAAAGGTTTTTTTTTCCACAATAATGCCTCTTGTACATCGTCTTATTATCTTTTGGGAGACACCTATGTTATTTTCTGCCAAGAAATTACTTGCTGGTTGAATAATAGTAACTTTAAGTCAAAATTTGCCTGGGGTATGAATGATTATGGGCAGCACTATATGTGTGTATGTATATATATATATATATATATATATATACATATATATATATATATACACTCACCTAAAGAATTATTAGGAACACCTGTTCTATTTCTCATTAATGCAATTATCTAGTCAACCAATCACATGGCAGTTGCTTCAATGCATTTAGGGGTGTGGTCCTGGTCAAGACAATCTCCTGAACTCCAAACTGAATTTTAGAATGGGAAAGAAAGGTGATTTAAGCAATTTTGAGCGTGGCATGGTTGTTAGTGCCAGACGGGCCGGTCTGAGCATTTCACAATCTGCTCAGTTACTGGGATTTTCACGCACAACCATTTCTAGGGTTTACAATGAATGGTGTGAAAAGGGAAAAACATCCAGAATGCGGCAGTCCTGTGGGCGAAAATGCCTTGTTGATGCTAGAGGTCAGAGGAGAATGGACCGACTGATTCAAGCTGATAGAAGAGCAACGTTGACTGAAATAACCACTGGTTACAACCGAGGTATGCAGCAAAGCATTTGTGAAGCCACAACACGCACAATCTTGAGGCGGATGGGCTACAACAGCAGAAGACCCCACCGGGTACCACTCATCTCCACTACAAATAGGAAAAAGAGGCTAAAATTTGCACGAGCTCACCAAAATTGGATTGTTGATGACTGGAAAAATGTTGCCTGGTCTGATGAGTCTCGATTTCTGTTGAGACATTCAAATGGTAGAGTCCGAATTTGGCGTAAACAGAATGAGAACATGTATCCATCATGCCTTGTTACCACTGTGCAGGCTGGTGGTGGTGGTGTAATGGTGTGGGGGGATGTTTTCTGGGCACACTTTAGGCCCCTTAGTGCCAATTGGGCATCGTTAAAATGCCACGGGCTACCTGAGCATTGTTTCTGACCATGTCCATCCCTTCATGACCACCATTTACCCATCCTCTGATGGCTACTTCCAGCAGGATAATGCACCATGTCACAAAGCTCGAATCATTTCAAATTGGTTTCTTGAACATGACAATGAGTTCACTGTACTAAAATGGCCCCCACAGTCACCAGATCTCAACCCAATAGAGCATCTTTGGGATGTGGTGGAACGGGAGCTTCGTGCCCTGGATGTGCATCCCTCAAATCTCCATTAACTGCAAGATGCTATCCTATCAATATGGGCCAACATTTCTAAAGAATGCTATCAGCACCTTGTTGAATCAATGCCACGTAGAATTAAGGCAGTTCTGAAGGCAAAAGGGGGTCCAACACCATAGGTGAGTGTATATATATATATATATATATATATATATAGAGAGAGAGAGAGAGAGGCAGTGAGGGTAGCAGCAGTCAGTGTGGAAATTGATTCCATAGCTAAGTAAACAGAAGACATGGAGTGTTGGTAAAGCACAAAATGGTCCACTTTAGAGCTACTTTTCTAATAGAAATATATGATTTCAGTAATATATATATTTTTTTAAACGGTCAGTATCACTGCCCCTACAAATAAATAAAAAATTACAATTACACTTTAAGACTGTATAAGTTTACAATGTCTTATTTTTAGACTGTATTAGTAAATCTGGTCCAGTATCTTTTGTGGTAAAACTATATAATCATCATCATCATCATGAAGATCATCATCATAGTCAATCCTAAATGTGGGTCTTAACCTTTTCAAGACCATGCCATTTTCTATTTTTGTATTCCCGCTTTTTTACTCCCTTCTTTTCCAGAACCATAGCTTTTTTATTTTTCAGTTAGCATAGCCTTAAAAAAAATTTAGATAAAAAAGCAGATTTTTGCTTTGCATCCCCATATGCTGACCCTCATAACTTTTTTAGATTTATGTGTACAGAGCTATGTGAGTGCTAATTTTTGCAGGTTGATCTTTACTTTTTATTGATACCATTTTGGGATGTGTATCACTTTTCAATAACTTTTTTTATTTCATTTTGTTTTGGGAGGTGACATCACAAAAAAGAGAATTGGCCAATTAGATTTTTTTCCTGTTATAACATTCACCGTACGTGATTTTGGGACATGGCAATTCCTATGATCAATATTTTTTATAGTTTATTTATTTTACATTTTATTATGGGGGGAAAAGGGTGATTTGAATTTCTATATTTATTTTTTTTTTCAAGATTTTTAAGTATGGGAGATTCATATATTCTTGTGGAGCTCTTTTTATGGACCACTGGCAGGCCTCCATAAGAACTACAGCTTTAATAGCCTGGGATCTTTAAGAGAGACTTTGGTTATTATAGGCAATGAATGGCCTCCCTGACCTGGGAGAGTAGTTTCCCTGGGAAAAGCCTCCTCAGATGTTTTTGTCACAAATTACCATGGCACCTGAGGATTTCTGCTATCAACATTATTGCTGATTTCAAAAGTTAGCTGTTTAAAACAGCAGAAACTTGGCCCATCCGCCAGTGGGCACCATTTCACCATACATGTACAGCGGTGGTGCTGAAGGAGTTAAAGTGACCAAAGAGGTTGGCCACTCTCTGGTTACTGTTGACCAATATGTAAGATGACTATATGGAACTTACTAATATAGCCTTTGTGGATATTATGCAGCATTTTTATTTTATTTCATAAGATATCCCCTCTTGTTGGCCAAATCTTTTGTGCTGTTCGCATGGAACTCCGCCCAGGAAATGGCTGATTATGGAAGATCATGTAACTAGGCAAGTCACTTTTATGTGATGTCTCCTCCATTTAAATATACTGCCCCTGCCGTCTGCATTGGCACTGTTGGGAGTTTAGTGGAGGAAACTGATGAGACTGGTCGCATGACCCTCCATCAGCAGCCATCTAATGGACAGGACCTCTATGCGGACAGTACGGATGATTTGTCCAACAAAGGACCATGGCTTGTGAAATATAGCAAACATCACAGAATTTCAACAAAGACTATATTAGTAAGTGCCATATAATCATCATACACACTGGTCAACAATAACCAGAAAGTAGCCAACCCCTTTCATAAAAAAAATATATACATATATCACGTTAGCATCCCCTCTATAGTACATACTAAATAATAATAGTACAAATAATTAACGATATAAAATAATAAAGGGTTAAATAAACAAGTCTCTGTAATTGGGATAAAAAGAAATGTGCTTGTTTTTATTGTCCATATGCAAAAATGTCTATCCATAGCTCTTACATACTACAGGTTAGTTTTCCTTTAACTATTGACCTCCTGAACTTGATGTGACCACTGCCTGAGTCAAGCTAGACATGAGTCATAGTTTACCAGAAACAGTTTTTTTATTAATGGATAACTCATCGGGGTTCCTGGAATTATAGTGGAATGTTTGGGAGTTTATATTTGACCATTGTTGGTTGTATAACCTGTTAGCAGTCTGGCTTCTGTTTTCATATTGCTTACTTAGGTGAATTGTGACCATATGTAAAAAAGATGCCAAGAAATATTTTCTATGTAGGAAATAATTATATCATCATACAGAAATGTCTTGAAATGTAATAAAGAGAACATTAAAATGGAAATATATAGGGTGGTTACACTATGCTCAAATGGGTTATCTCATGAAACATATGTATTATGGCATCCCAATGTGCAAAGTGTATATAAATGTGCACGTCCATCTCCTGAGCTAAGTGCTGCTGATCAGTTACTCTCTCCATGGTCATTTCTCTGGACCAGAGCCTTAACAATCATATAACATTATAGCTGAAATTCATTTTGTAGAGGCAGTAAGAAGGGACTCTATTTTCAGCTGCCATAGAGAGAAGGAAACTAAGCTGAATCTGTCCAGAACCTACCTCAGCAACACAAAATAGCAGAAGCAACAAAGTGGAACATATGGAAGTAAAAACGGATGAACTAAGTATTTTTTATGCTAATACACTGCAAATTACTTCAAAATATCTACCAAAAGCCTTTTAGGACTTTTTGTATGCATATATGGGGTCATTAATTAAGACCTGTGTTTTAGAAGACGGTCTTAATATCACTGCGTTGATTATTGATGCACCTAAGTTATGTCGATGTGCCATCCTCTACATAATTTTGGCGCACCCACTGCTAGATGCCTTGCTGGTGTATATTTAGATAATTTTCTACGCAAAAACTGGAGTAGAAAATGATAAATGAGACGGGCATGTGTGTGGTTGTGTAAGTGTGTAACTGAAGATTAAGTTACTTTAGATTCAGGGACTTCAGTGGGGGACTGCAATTATATACTACATTATATAGTATTTTTGGCTTTTGTGGTGTAATCCCCATTTAGTATGTGTTGCACAATTGACAACGCAGTCCAGTGCACATCTTGTTTGATATATGCAGTCCTGAAACAGTCGTTTGGGGGTGTAGATCTTTGTTCTAGATGTGAGCAAATTACCCGTTTGGAATCGCAAATCGAGTCTCTAAACGGGCAAGTTGCAACACTGAGAGGCATTGACAATTTGCAAAATAATTTGCTTCTCACTGAGCAAGAACTCTTTGGGGTAGATGAGGGGGAGGGTGACAGAGAGGAGGCTGAGGAAAGTGAGGTAGCTAGCGGAGTAGAGGGAAGAGTGCCAGGGAGGCTAGCCCTGATCTGACACACCCCAACAAGTTTGCACGTTTGGCAGATGAGGGGGATGTCAATTCTGGGACAGCACTGCTGCAGCCGGGGACCAGTAGAGCAGGGCAATGCAGACAGGTGCTGGTAGTGGGAGACTCCATTATTAGGGGAACAGATTGGGCAATCTGTCACAAAGACCGTGATCGCCGAACAGTCCGCTGTCTTCCTGGTGCTAGAGTTCGACACATCGCGGATCGGGTTAGTTCAGATTACTGGGAGGGGCTGGAGAAGATCCAGCGGTCATGGTCTATATTAGGGCAGGAACCTGACGTTCTGACATTTGTATTATATGCTTTTTGTCTACCAACTCTTGTGAGTATAATAAAACCTTTTAAGAAAAAACTGCAAAGGGTGCTTCACTATTCTGCCTATCCCATTTGAACCCTTAGAGGAGGAGATCTTTTGAAGATTGGATCCTTTGGGTGTTGGGAAAAAGGGGCTCATCCTCTGCTATCCACGTTTATCGGGAGACTCGGTTCAGAGCAGCGCGGTTCCAAAACCCTTCATATGGTCTATATCGGAACCAATGACAAATTTAGAGGTAGGTGGAGAGTCCTTAAAAATGATTTCAGTGACTTCAAAAGCTTAGGGCAAGAACCTCAAAGGTAGTATTTTCCGAAATACTGCATGTACCACGGGCCACACAAGAAAGGCAGCGGGAGATTAGGGAGATTAACAAGTGGCTCAAGAACTTGTGTAGGAAGGAGGGGTTTGGGTTCCTGGAGAACTGGGCCAACCTCTCTATCGGCTACAGGCTCTTTCGTTCGGATGGGCTACACCTCAATGGGAAAGGGGCAGCTGTGTTTGGGGAGAAGATGGCTAGAAGGTTGGAGGAGTGTTTAAACTAGGGAACTAGGAGGGGAAGATAGTGCAGATAGAGACCAGGGGCAAGGTAGTGGGACTGGGGGAGGAATGGAAGGAAGGACTAGAACAGTTCAGAAGGCAAGGTGTAGGCTAAAAAATATACATAAACCTATCAAATGTATGTATACTAATGCCAGAAGAATGACTAATAGAACTGGGGAACTGGAATTAGTGATGTGTGAGGAGGACTATGACATAGTGGGAATAACTGAGACATGGCTGGATGATAGCTATGACTGGGCAGTTAATGTACAAGGTTACAGTCTGTTTAGAAAGGATCGTCAAAACTGGAGAGGGGGAGGGGTCTGCCATTATGTAAAGTCCTGTCTAAAGCCCACACTTCGGGAATATATAAGTGAAGGACATGAACATGTGGAGTCACTGTGGGTAGAAATACATGGAGCTAAAAACAATAATACATTTCTAATAGGAGTTTACTATAACCACCTAATATACCAGAGTCCACAGAAAATCTACTACTAAACGAGATAGAAAAGGCAGCAAATCATAATGAGGTGGTTATTATGGGGGACTTCAACTACCCAGATATAGACTGGGAAACTGAAAGCTGTACATCCCATAAAGGAAACAGGTTCTTGGCAATAACCAAAGACAATTACCTCTCCCAACTCGTTCAGGACCTGACTAGAGGGATAGCCATACTGGACTTAGTATAAGGCCTCATGCACACGACCATATTTTTTTGCGGTCCGCAAAACGGGGTTCCGTTTTTCCGTGACCGTTTTTTCCTCCGTGGGTCTTCCTTGATTTTTTGAGGATCCACGGACATGAAAAAAAAGTCGTTTTGGTGTCCGCCTGGCCGTGCGGAGCCAAACGGATCCGTCCTGAATTACAATGCAAGTCAATGGGGACGGATCCGTTTGACGTTGACACAATATGGCTCAATTTCAAACGGATCCGTCCCCCATTGACTTTCAATGTAAAGTCAGGAGTTAATATACCATCGGATCGGAGTTTTCTCCAATCCGATGGTATATTTTAACTTGAAGCGTCCCCATCACCATGGGAACGCCTCTATGTTAGAATATACCGTCGGATTTGAGTTACATGGTGAAACTCAAATCCGACAGTATATTCTAACACAGAGGCGTTCCCATGGTGATGGGGACGCTTCAGGTTAGAATATACTAAAAGAACTGTGTACATGACTGCCCCCTGCTGCCTGGTAGGTGCTGCCTGGCAGCAGGGGGAAGCCCCCCCCCCTGTAGTTAACTCATTGGTGGCCAGTGGGCCCCCCTCCCTCCCCTGTAGTTAACTCGTTGGTGGCCAGTGGGCCCCCCTCCCTCCCCTGTAGTTAACTCGTTGGTGGCCAGTTGGCCCCCCCTCCCTCCCCTGTAGTTAACTTGTTGGTGGCCAGTGGGCCCCCCTCCCTCCCCTGTAGTTAACTCATTGGTGGCCAGTGGACCCCCCTCCCTCCCCTGTAGTTAACTCGTTGGTGGCCAGTGGGCCCCCCTCCCTCCCCTGTAGTTAACTCGTTGGTGGCCAGTGGGCCCTCTCCCCTCCCTCCCACTCTTAATTAAAATCTCCCCCACCTGCATTATCCCCTGAAGACGCTGGTATACAGCGAAACATGTCGGGATGCAGGGTGTGTGAGTGTTAGGTTTTAGGCAGTATGATGTGGACTAAGCTCAAACATATGAGCAAATAAAGCTGCGTATCACAGGGACCCAGTAGCCAATAGAAAGTAATACTGAAGGCAGTGGCTACAAGGGGAAGGTGATTTATGGAGAGAGGTGGATAGGAGGTGATAAGAGGAGCATACTAAAAGCACAAGTAGTGCCATCACTAGGGAATAGGCTTGATCTAGATATGAACACACTAGAGATATACCAGAGGTATGATATCAAGCATAGACTGTGACGAACACTGTCATCTATGCCTTTATAAGAGATTATACCAATTCACAGGTTAATCTCCTTATTTCTCCTCCCTCCTCCCCCCCTCCAGCTCTCCCCCTACCCCTGTGTTATAGGAATAGAGGGATTTCAAACAAGAAGTCCACCTTACCAACAAGGCAGCAGCAACTGTGATAACAATTATAACTATAGTACAAAAAGTATTTACCAGAATAAATTTTAAAAAAAACACAGAGCCAGTCCGCACAACTGAAAGTTTTAATATGTGTCTTTAGCATTGTAATAGGATGGAATAAGATTAAAAGTATAACGTACATTTAAATAATGAAATAAAAGTGAAGTTTTATACACAAAAAAAAAAAAAAAAAAAGGCAAAAAACAGTACTTGATCCAAGAACGTAAATAGGTCCATAGTGACCACTAGTCTGTAAAATATTCAAAAATGGTCCAAAAACAGAGCCTGGAAACTATAGGCCGGTAAGTTTAACATCTGTTGTGGGTAAACTGTTTGAAGGTTTTCTAAAAGATGCTATCTTAGAGCATCTCAACGGAAATAAGCAAATATCAGCATGGCTTCATGAGGGATCGGTCATGCTAAACTAATTTAATCAGTTTCTATGAGGAGGTAAGTTCTAGACTTGACAGCGGCGTATCAATGGATGTCGTATATCTGGACATCTCCAAAGCATTTGACACTGTACCACATAAAAGGTTAGTATATAAAATGAGAATGCTCGGACTGGGAGAAAACGTCTGTATGTGGGTAAGTAACTGGCTGAGTGACAGAAAACAGAGGGTGGTTATTAACGGTACACACTCAGATTGGGTCACTATCACAAGTGGGGTACCTCAGTGGTCAGTATGGGGCCCTATTCTCTTCAATATATTTATTAATGATCTTGAAGGCTTGAATAGTAAAATATAAATTTTCGCAGATGACACTAAACTGTTTAAAGTAATTAATACTAAAGAGGATAGTATACTGCTACAGAGGGATCTGGATAGATTGGAGGCTTGGGCAGATAAGTGACAGATGAGGTTTAACACTGACAAATGTAAAGTTATGCACATGGAAAGGAATAATGCAAGTCACCCGTACATACTAAATGGTAAAACACTCGGTAACACTGACATGGAAAAGGATCTAGAAATTTTAATAAACAGCAAACTAAGCTGCAAAAACCAGTGTCAGGCAGCTGCTGCCAAGGCCAATAAGATAATGGGTTGCATCAAAAGGGGCATAGATGCCCGTGATGAGAACATAGTCCTACCACTTTACAAATCGCTAGTCAGACCACACATGGAGTATTGTGTACAGTTCTGGGCTCCCGTGAACAAGGCAGACATAGCAGAGCTGGAGAGGGTCCACAGGAGGGCAACTAAAGTAATAACTGGAATAGGGGCAACTACAGTACCCTGAAAGATTATCAAAATTAGGGTTATTCATAAAAAAAAATGACTGAGGGGAGATCTAATTACTATGTATAAATATATCAAGGGTCAGTACAGAGATCTATCCCATCATCTATTTATCCCCAGGACTGTGACTGTGACGAGGGGACATCCTCTGCATCTGGAGGAAAGAAGGAAAGAAGGTTTGTACCCAAACATAGAAGAGGATTCTTTACGGTAAGAGCAGTGAGACTATGGAACTCTCTGCCTGAGAAGGTGGTGATGGTAAGTACAATAAAGGAATTCAAGAGGGGCCTGGATGTATTTCTGGAGCGTAATAATATTACAGGCTATAGCTACTAGAGAGGGGTCATTGATCCAGGGAGTCATTCTAATTGCCTGATTGGAGTCGGGAAGGAATTTTTATTGCCCTAAAGTGGGGAAAATTGGCTTCTACCTCACATTTTTTTTTTTGCCTTCGTCTGGATCAACTTGCAGGATGACAGGCCGAACTTGATGGACAAATGTCTTTTTTAGCCCTTATGTACTATGTTACTATGTTATATATGCCAAAAAGTGCCGTGTATCTAATCATAAATGACTCCCATAGTTCATTAAATGACACCTTTTAAAACAGTGGTGTTTTGGTAGCCTTAATAGGAATGTGTCATCATAAAATGCCCTATTTACGTAGCTACATAGTTAATAGTTACACTAGCAGAAGGACCCACCTTTGCACGGGTATATTTTATCTATTTCATTTAATGTTTGTGTGTGTCATTAAAACATATCAACAGTATCCACCATAACAGTGACCTCTACAGCACCCAGGCCTTTTAACAGTGAACTCCACAGTCCCCCACCCCTTAACACTGATCCCCCCACAGTGCCCCTCCACTTTAAAATGGGACCTCCACAGCAGTCTATCCTCTTAACTTTGACCTTCATAGCAGCCTTTCCCTTTAACAGTGAGTTTCACAGCAACCCACTCTCTTGACAGTGACCTCCTCAGGGGCCCGCCCCCTTAACAGTGACATCCACAGTACCCCGCTGCCTTAACAGTGACCTCCACAGCAGTTGCCCCTTTAATAGTGGCCCCTGCACCCTTAACAGTGACCTCCACAGTGTTTGCCACTTTAACGGTGACCTCCACAGCAGCCTGCACCCTTAACAGTAGCATCCACAGTGAACGCCTCTTTAACAGTGACCTCCACAGTGCCCGCCACTATAACAGTGACCTCCACAGCGCCCTGAACCTTTAAACTCTTTGAATGAGAAAGTGTGTCCAAACTTTTGGTCTGTACTGTATATTTCCTCATTTCCCTGGTTCTTTTCTGGCCCTTTGTTTACATGCAATAAAAACAATCTCTGCCCCTCCCCCTGCACTGATTAGGGAGTGGACACAAGAGCTGCCCTGAGTGACATGTCTGCCTGCTGGGAGAATTAGAAGCATGTTGTATGTGTAGGACTACAAGTCCCAGCTGTATAATGACACTGCTAAGGGAGTGGATACAAGAGCTGCCCTGAGTGACATGTCTTCCTGCTGGGAGAATTAGAAGCATGTTGTATGTGTAGGACTACAAGTCCCAGCTGTATAATGACACTGCTAAGGGAGTGAATACAAGAGCTGCCCTGAGTGCTGGGAGAATCAACAGCAACTTGTAAGTGTAGAACTACAAGTCCCAGCTGTATAATGACACTGCTAATACACACAGGACCTTCCCCCTACCTTCTTGTGCAATGCTCTCTCTAGTCTGTCATCTCCTGTGCCCAGAATTGTCACTGCTGCAGCTAGCCAGTCTGTGCAGCTGAAGGGGTTAAGAATCCTAGGACAGAGCAGATGGCAGTGAAGGGGGGGGGGGGGGGGGGCGTGGCCAGCACAGTGATGTCTCGTTTATCAGAGCAGGGAGAGAAGCTGACATCACAGGTCATATGACCCTCAGTCAAATCTGATAAACCAGGCACTGCAGATAAAGTGAGTTAATTGGAAAGCTGTTACATTTGCTTAGTTAGGAACATAGAAAGAACAAAAAAAAACCTCGGATAACACCTTTAAGCAGGAAGGAATCATGACTTCAGATGGAAAAAAATGACGAATATTCTAAAAAACCAATATATAGCACTGTATTCAATATAGGGCTATATATTTGTTTTTTAGAATATTCGTCATTTTTTTCCATCTAAAGTCATGATGATTTTAGATGGAAAAAATCATCACAGCAACCCACTCTCTTGACAGTGACCTCCTCAGGGGCCCGCCCCCTTAACAGTGACATCCACAGTACCCCGCTGCCTTAACAGTGACCTCCACAGCAGTTGCCCCTTTAATAGTGGCCCCTGCACCCTTAACAGTGACCTCCACAGTGTTTGCCACTTTAACGGTGACCTCCACAGCAGCCTGCACCCTTAACAGTAGCATCCACAGTGAACGCCTCTTTAACAGTGACCTCCACAGTGCCCGCCACTATAACAGTGACCTCCACAGCGCCCTGAACCTTTAACAGTGACCTCCACAGTGCCTGCCTCTTTAACAGTGACCTCCACAGCATCCACCCCTTTAATAGTGACCTCCACAGTGCCTTCCCCTTTAACGGTGACCTCCACAGTGCCCTGCCCCTTTAAAAGTGACCTTTACAGTGCCCGCCCCTTTAACAGTGACCTCCACAGAATCCTGTCCCTTTAATAGTGACCTAGACTGTGCCCGCCTCTTTAACAGTGACCTCCACAGCACCCGTCACTTTAACAGTGACCTCCAGAGTGCCCGCCTCTTTAACAGTGACCTCCACAGCGCCCGCCCCTTTGACAGTGACCTCTACAGTGCCCGTCTCTTTAACAGTGATCTCCACAGCACACTGCCCCTTTAATGCTAGGACTACACGACGACATGTGTCGCGCAACATTTTGTCTCAACAATTTTTATAATGATAGACTATGCTGCGACTGTGACACAACAGTTGCAAAAAATCCATCCAAGATGGGTTTTTCTGCGGCTGTCGTGTCACAGTCTCAGCATATCACATGTCGCAGTGCGACACCATAGATTATCATTGTAAAAATTGTCGCGCGACTTTGGTGGAACATCAATGTTGCGCCATACATGTAGCAGTGTAGTTGTGCCCTATGTGTTGTGCGACTTATTGTCACTCGACACATGTCGTCGTGTAGCCCTAGCCTAAAGTTGACCTACAGCAGTGAAGAAAAATGGCTTGGTTGTTTTGGAAACTAGTGATGAGCGGCAGGGGTCAAATTCGAATTTGTGATATTTGTAGAATATTCACGAAATCGTATATTCGTTATATTCTACATTCTTTTTTTATTACGCGGAATTCGGCAAGGTAATGATCGCGTAATATGCGACTATTGCGCACTTAATACAGATGTGGGTCAAAAACGAATATATAGCACTATTCATTGGCCCACAAGCAACTTAAAGGGGTTGTCCGAGTTATGAAAAAAAAAAATATAGCACTGAAAATCTGATGGGCAGCAATATATAACTAAGCTAAGCAAGTTTTATGCAAAAAGAAAAAAATATACAGTACAGACCAAAAGTTTGGACACACCTCATTCAAAGAGTTTTCTTTATTTTCATGACTATGACGGCATCAAAACTATGAATTAACACATGTGGAATTATATACATAACAAACAAGTGTGAAACAACTGAAAATATGTCATATTCTAGGTTCTTCAAAGTAGCCACCTTTTGCTTTGATTACTGCTTTGCACACTCTTGGCATTTGCTTGATGAGCTTCAAGAGGTAGTCACCTGAAATGGTCTTCCAACAGTCTTGAAGGAGTTCCCAGAGATGCTTAGCACTTGTTGGCCCTTTTGCCTTCACTCTGCGGTCCAGCTCACCCCAAACCATCTCGATTGGGTTCAGGTCCGGTGACTGTGGAGGCCAGGTCATCTGGCACAGCACCCCATCACTCTCCTTCATGGTCAAATAGCCCTTACTTTCAAAGTTTTCCCAATTTTTCGGCTGACTGACTGACCTTCATTTCTTAAAGTAATGATGGCCACTCGTTTTTCTTTACTTAGCTGCTTTTTTCTTGCCATAATACAAATTCTAACAGTCTATTCAGTAGGACTATCAGCTGTGTATCCACCTGACTTCTCCTCAATGCAACTGATGGTCCCAACCCCATTTATAAGGCAAGAAATCACACTTATTAAACCTGACAGGGCACACCTGTGAAGTGAAAACCATTTCAGGGGACTACCTCTTGAAGCTCATCAAGAGAATGCCAAGAGTGTGCAAAGCAGTAATCAAAGCAAAAGGTGGCTACTTTGAAGAACCTAGAATATGACATATTTTCAGTTGTTTCACACTTGTTTGTTATGTATATAATTCCACATGTGTTAATTCATAGTTTTGATGCCTTCAGTGTTAATCTACAATTTTCATAGTCATGAAAATAAAGAAAACTCTTTGAATGAGAAGGTGTGTCCAAACTTTTGGTCTGTACTGTATATTTCCTCATTTCCCTGGTTCTTTTCTGGCCCTTTGTTTACATGCAATAAAAACAATCTCTGCCCCTCCCCCTGCTCTGCTAAGGGAGTGGATACAAGAGCTGCCCTGAGTGACATGTCTTCCTGCTGGGAGAATTAGAAGCATGTTGTATGTGTAGGACTACAAGTCCCAGCTGTATAATGACACTGCTAAGGGAGTGAATACAAGAGCTGCCCTGAGTGCTGGGAGAATCAACAGCAACTTGTAAGTGTAGAACTACAAGTCCCAGCTGTATAATGACACTGCTAATACACACAGGACCTTCCCCCTACCTTCTTGTGCAATGCTCTCTCTAGTCTGTCATCTCCTGTGCCCAGAATTGTCACTGCTGCAGCTAGCCAGTCTGTGCAGCTGAAGGGGTTAAGAATCCTAGGACAGAGCAGATGGCAGTGAAGGGGGGGGGGGGGGGGGCGTGGCCAGCACAGTGATGTCTCGTTTATCAGAGCAGGGAGAGAAGCTGACATCACAGGTCATATGACCCTCAGTCAAATCTGATAAACCAGGCACTGCAGATAAAGTGAGTTAATTGGAAAGCTGTTACATTTGCTTAGTTAGGAACATAGAAAGAACAAAAAAAAACCTCGGATAACCCCTTTAAGCAGGAAGGAATCATGACTTCAGATGGAAAAAAATGACGAATATTCTAAAAAACCAATATATAGCACTGTATTCAATATAGGGCTATATATTTGTTTTTTAGAATATTCGTCATTTTTTTCCATCTAAAGTCATGATGATTCCTCACTGCTTAAGTTGCTTGTGGGCCAATGACTCATTGGCCCACAAGCAAGAAGCAGGGAGGAATCATGTGTTCAGATGGAAAAAATGCCGAATATTCAATATAACGAATATATTGCACTATATTCTAAATATTAGCGAATTCTCGAAGTTGCTATATTCGCGAGAAAAATTAGCTTTTCAAATATTCGTGCTCAACACTAATGGAAACCTGGAGTAAAACTGTGTGCATGTGGAGACTAAGGGCCTGCGAGCGTCTATTGGCTGATAAGGGACATGTGACCGTGTGTATGGCAGTTGGGATATGAAGAGAAAGACTTGCAGGCTTGTATTGGCTAATGCAGGTCATTTTTTGGGAATATCTCAGGAACGGTACATCCTAGAGAGCTGTGACCCCCCACAAGATTTCTTTCCAGGTAGCAAGGGATGTGTATACCAAGTTTCGTTGAAATCGATGGTTGCGTTTTTGAGTGATCGTGGAACATACATATATACATACTTACAAACATACAGTATATACATCCTTCTTTATATATATATAGATAGTTAATACGGTTGAAAAAAAACTTAAGTACATCAAGTTCAATCAAGGGATAGGTGGGGACACGAATCCCAAAAGGAAGTGGGAAAATAATTTTTTTATGTTAAACGATAGTGTTGAGAGCTAATATTTGAATCGCAAATTTTAATCGTGAATATCGCAACTTCGAGAAGTCACAAATATTTAGAATATAGTGCTATATATTCGTATTCTGGAAAAGTGCTGATTGAAAATATTCTAATCGCAAATTTATCGCGAATATCGGCACTTAGCAACATCCAAAGCAGCCAATAGGAAAGTTGCCTACCCCTTAGTGTTGATTGCGAATATTCTAATCGCGAAATTCTATTGCGAATATATTACAATGCCGATTTTTGCAATCAAGTAAATAATGACTGGAGATCCTGAATTCTCGAATTTGCAAATTTACGGCGAATATTCGGCCAAAAATTTGCAAAATATCGCAAATTTGAATATTGCCTATGCAGCTCATCACTATTAAACATATTTTCTTAGAATATTTGTTAATTTTGGTTTTAATTTGGATGCTTTTGCACTTGCCTCTAGGCAGTGGCGTACATAGAAAAGTAAGGGTCGCATAGCAAAGATCAAACCAGGCCCCCCACACAGGACAGAAGGGTTTCTGCCTAAACCCTTTTCAATGACCCTTGGTCCATTTTTTCCACTGCTTCAATTTCTAAAATTGTTCCTTTAGACGAAAGAGTCCTGAAGTTTTCACCTCCAGTAGAAGAGGAGATAATCCCAACTAAGACTGGGCCCCCTCTAGCCCTAGGCCCCATAGCAGTCGCATGATCTGCCGCTATGGTAGTTATGTTCCTGCCTCTAGGTCTAATAATATGTTGAGAAACTTTGCACAGGTAACTCCTCAGATGACTTTTCATTATCAGCACAGACAGAATTAGGCTGGGTTAACACCAGGGCTTTTTTTTCTCAGAGAAAAGGTGGTGGAACGCACCCCTCCCCTCCCCTGGCCACGCCCCTACCCACCCCTAGGACCGCCCCCTAAAACCGCCCCTTTAGAGAACAGGAATGCAAGTAAAATTGCCAGTGACGGTCGTGACAGCCAGGCTGCCAGTGCCCGCGGCAGTGGATACTCTAGGAACAATATATAGGGGGGGCACAAAGATACCACAGTCAAAAATGGGGGGGGGCAAAAACAAAATAAGTATATATAAATAAGATTACAAAATACGAGAGAATTGCGGTATGCAGGGATACATTTATAATAAAAAATGTACTTACAAAAGAAGCTATTCTGTCGTCTGCTGTTTCGTCCTCTGCTTGCTTCCGCGGATTCTTTCCCCTTCTTTCTGTCTCTCATCAGTGCGCAGGCGTACTGTTATGGTGGATCTGTGGAAGACACACTGTTATGGGGGCATCTGTGGATGACACATTATGCCTCTCATTAGCCCTCATTATGCCTCTCATCACTCCCATATCAGCCCCCATGCCTCTCATTAGCCCCCATATCAGCCCTTATGCTTCATTAGCCCCCATTATAAGCAATTATGCCTCATTAGCCCACATTATGCCTCTTATTAGCCCCCATTATAAGCCATTATGCCTCATTAGCCCACATTATGCCTCTTATTAGCCCCCATATGCCTAATTAGCCCCCATTATGTCTCTTATTAGCCCCCATTATGCCTCATTAGCCCCCATATGCCTCATTAGCCCCATATGCCTCATTAGCCCCCATATGCCTCATTAGCCCATATGCCTCTAATAGTCTAATTAGCCCCCATTGTGTCTCTAATTAGCCCCCATGATGCCTCTCATTAGCCCCCATTATGCATCATTAGCCCCCATATGCCTCATTAGCCCTCATATGCCTCCAATTAGCCCCCATAAGCCTCCAATTAGCCCCCATATGCCTCCAATTAGCCCCCATAGCCTCCATATGCCTCCAATTAGCCCCTATATGCCTCCAATTAGCCCCCATATGCCTCCAATTAGCCCCCATAGCCCCCATATGCCTCCAATTAGCCCCCATATGCCTCCAATTAGCCCCCATAGCCCCCATATGCCTCCAATTAGCCCCCATATGCCTCCTATTATCCCCCATATGCCTCCAATTAGCCCCATATGCCTCCAATTAGCCCCCATATGCCTCCAATTAGCCCCCATAGCCTCCATATGCCTCCAATTAGCCCCCATATGCCTCCAATTAGACCCCATTATGCCCCCAGCAGCCACATTTTTTATTAAATAAAAAACCACTTACCTCTCTTGCTCCTGGACGGACGCCGCCTGCAATTTTATTTCTCCTCAGTCGACTGTGCTCTGAACTGGCGCGCACAGCGTGAGGTCACAGAGCGCCCTCACGCTGTGCGCAGCCCTGCACAGCCGACAGCCAAGGACCAGGAAGCGGTAAGTACCGAGCGTTCACCACTTCCTGGTCCTTCGGTACACTAATGAGCACTTCCATAATGGAAGCGCTCATTAGTATTCACCTGGGAGAATCAGTGGGGGGGGGGCACCCGGGGGGGGCAAAGAACAACATAGGGGGGGCTATTTCCCCCCCTCGCCCCCCTCTAGCGATGCCACTAGCAGCAGGCCGGCTGGGCCCAGTAACTAAAGGGGGGCGGGGCGAGTCGCCAGAAAAAAAGCCCTGGTTCACGCAATGTTTTTGCCTTACGCTTAATGTATACTGTCATGAATAAGGATCACAGCCACATGATCCAAAACGCGTAGATGTGGAGTCTGAACTGGTTTTTACTGAGCACTTGGAATAAAGGCTGTCACTTTTTTGGTATATAGGTAATGTTATCCAGCTCACCTGGAGTCAACCGACTAAGGAGAAGGTCTCCGAAACGCGTAAACAGCTTGTTTGTGATACTGTCCCGCATATGATGTGATTTTAATAAAGAGGAAGATTTTATGGGAAGAAAAATAAGTGCCGGAATCGTCTTTTTCTATTTTCACTTTGTCACTTTTTTGGAAGCTGGTTTTTCTCTTTTTTTCTTATGTATTGTTGCGCCTTTTCTCAGCATAGTCCGTGCCTCCACTTAGATATCCAGATGAGTGCAGCTAATTGTTCTCTTTTTTGTTTAAAACCATAGTACACTACGCTATTTGATTCTGCAGAGTCTAGTAAAGCTTATCTACGCCCTCCTGACCTCTGCATAGGCCAAAATTTCCCATAGAAGTCAATAAGGTCCCATTCAGTCTATTGTCTCTATAGCGTGGCCCCGAACTTCTGGGATTCAGCCCCGAACTTCCAGACCGCGGCTCCGCAAAAAAATAGAACATGTCCTATTCTTGTCCGCAATTGCAGACAAGAATAGGCAGTTCTATGGGGGGTGCCGGCCGGGTGTATTGCGGATCCGCAATACACTATGGACGTGTGAATGGACCCTTAGGGTTCATGCACATAACCGCGCTGTGTTTTGCGGTCCGCAAATTGTAATGTAATTGCAATGTAATTGGCAATAGTAAGATGCAACCATGGTCAGCCATCTTGCAAGCTATTGGAGAACTATATTTGATTACCCAGTCACACAACCCGTGTATAAATATAAAAATTCTTCTTTGCTTTATCTTGCCATGTGAAAGAGGATGATTCTTACTCAAAGGGGCTGTCTAATGAAATATAAGTCAAATGTATTTTTGGCTGGTTATACAGTACATTTGAAATTTACTATTGCTTACAAGTCATTCTAGCTATTGTTTGTTAGCAGCTCTCCACTAATCGCTAATTGAGAGGGCCTTGAGCATGCCCCCCCCTCCTTAGAGCAAATGTAAAGGGGTGATTTATACATTGCTTTGGAGTATGCTGGTATTATATAAAGATTATTTTCATTGTTATTAAAGTGGTTGTCATAAGTGTTGAGCCAATCGAAGTCCACAAAGTGGTTTCAGGATAAATTCTGAATTTCAGGAAGAATTTCCTCATGCTTCGTGGAAGTGAATTGATTTAACCTGAAATAGTGCAAAAAATATATATAAAAATCGTACTTACCTGCTCCATTTACTCACGACGGGTAGGCCGCCGCCATCTTGCTTGAAGATCTCGGCCAAAGTTTTGCGCCAGATCTTCAAGCAAGATGGCGATTGCCGGCCCGTCACGAGCGAATGGATCAGGTAAGTATGATTTTTTTTATTTTACACAATGTTATGTACATCGGATGCCGCAATCATGTATGAACAGGGCATCTGAGGGGTACATGTCATTGCACCCACTACTTACAAAGAAATGCTATTTTGACAAAGTAATAGGTAACAAGGCAAATTTTTTTGTAAAATTCAGCGATGAAGCCAAATCGAATTTTTCAATACCTCGCTCATCTTTATTTGTCATCATGATGACACAACCTTTTTAAAGATCTACAAAAAACCTGAATGCTTCAAATGCAAAACTCCTTTGAGGTCATAGCTAAGGCAAAGCAACTATAAAAAAATACCTACATTCTGGTCTACGACCTTTTGTTATGTTTCATTGAAAATTAAAATAAATATTTTAAAACTTAAAAAAAAAAAAATACCAAGACATACAATTAAAATGTAAAATTTTAAATTCTGTAAAGATAAGAGGTTGTGTGTGTGTCCCTGCACAGTCTGCCACTGGTAATACTTATTGGATAGTAAAAAATAAAATGGCTGCACACCATTATACATACAAACAATAGAGCTAAGAAATGGGGGTCATTCTAAATAAAATTGGTACAATACCGACTATAAATGAGTTAATGGAAGCTCTTTGCGCACATATTTGATCAAACGTGTGTCGGGCCCATCTACCAGGCGTCAAGGTGGCTTCCGCAGATGGGTCCTTAACACTAAATATACTGCCTCTCTTTGGACTTACCTAAGCCCTACAATATTCAGGGCAGTGTAGGAACCAGCTACATATGTACTCTGCTCAAAAGTCCCAGGTAGATGGGTGTGTTCAGTCTAAAAGAGGCGCTACCCTCAATATATACTACAAGATAATTTAGACTAGAACCTTCAGAAATCACAGGTGCATATCCACGAAGCAAACATGATTATAAAAAATAAAATGCCTGCACACCATTATACATACAAACAATAGAGCTAAGAAATGGGGGTCATTCTAAATAAAAGTGGTACAATACCACTGTATAATGGTGTGCAGACATTTTATTTTTTATAATCATGTTTGCTTCATGGATATGCACCTGTGATTTCTGAAGGTTCTAGTCTAAATTCATTTGTAGTACTGATTGGATAGTGTCAGACTGTTCAGGGACGCAACCCCAACTGGTGACACCCAGATGGACCTTTATTACAGGCTTCTGGCTTTTTACTGATAAACTTCAAGTAGGAATAGTAGAGGAATTGAACAACATAGAGTAAAACAAATATGAGGGGTGTTCAATAAGTTATCTACCCCAGCATGTTCTGTCAGTGTTAGAGAGCTGAACCTGTCTGTGCATGTAAAGTAGCAGATCAGTCTGATGAAAGCACTGGAAGTGACAGGATGGCAAGTGCAGTACAGTGCAGGCCTACAAAGAAAGTGAGGGATTTGGAGCTTCATTCCATGATTAAATTCCTTACAAAGGAAGAAAAGGAGCCTAAATAAATCCATGAAAGGATGATTGCTGTATATGGTGATGATGCACCTTCCTTTTGCCAAGTAAAGTTTTGGGCCAAGCAGTTTAAATGAAGTAGAGAATGAATTGAAGATTAGCCCCCGTTCAGGGCGACCAGTCAAAGTATCTTCAGAGGAAACCTGGCTTAAAGTGGAGGCCATGATTTTAGAAGATCGTCTGGTCAAAGTCAGTGTTATAGCTCATAAATTAGGCATTTCAGTTGGCACAGTTTTCCAGTATTATTTATGATGTTTTGATAATGTCAAAGGTCAGTACCCTGTGGGTGCCACGAATGTTGATGCCTGGGCAAAAAAACTTGTCGCCAGCAATTTAGCCAAGAGAATTTAGATATGTGTAGAAAGAAAATCCAGGAGACTATTCTCAAATTACTACCCGTGATGAAACATGGGTCCACCACCATGATCCTGAGTCCAAACAAGAGTTCATGCAATGGAAGAATAAGGGGTCAACAACTCCAAAGAAATTTTGCGTTCAGCAGTCAGCTGGAAAGATCATGGCAACATTTTTTTTGGTATACAGAAGACATTTTATTAATAGAATTCATACCACACAAGACAACAATTACTGGAGACACCTATGCTTCAACAATAAAGGCATTATTTGAGGCAAAGAGAAATGCAGCGTTGTAGACAGGTGTGTTGCTGCTTCATGACAATGTACCAGCTCACAAGTCTCACAAATCACAAGCTGCTATCAAGGTGTGCCCATCTTAAATGAATTGTTTTATCAAAACCTCCTAGTGAATCTGACAATAATGCAATACAGTAACTCTTTTCTCTGCCTCATTGAGGGGTTGTCACGAATAATGTTGCAGATAGTTGGCTTGATCCCAAACTAAGGAGCATATAGGTGACCCCTATAAAACCCTAAGAGCTCACCCTGACTGCTAAGCACATACAAGGGTCTCAAAGGTAGACGATTGTATGCCCCCGTACCTAAGACTTTGTGACACCTGAAAACCCTATAATAGTGAGGGGACACGACCACCGGCTCCCTGCACTTCATACGGAGGGATTCAGGGTCACCTAGAATCAATCCAGCAAGGAAACACAATACATGAAAGGACTTATCTGAACAAGCAGCAGCAGAAGACTCCAGCAGTGAACACTTCAATCCAGGAAGTAGTATAAACCGCAAAGTGAGGCAGTTTGGGAGGGAATATAAAGGAAAGAGGATTAGTCTAAATAGGTGACACCTGGGAGAAGAAAATGAGATGAGAAAGTGAAACCAAAACAAAGAACATCATGCAAGAAGTAGAGAAGGACGTCTGTCAGACCTTCTCACAGAAGTGGCGGTGACAGGGGTGTAGCTATGGGGGGTGTAAAAGTAGCAGTGACTAACGTTACCTCTGCCGCATAATTAGACACTGCTAATACAAATAACAAAAGGTTAGATTGGGGCCCTGTTACACTTCAGGATCTATCCTATGTCCTAGGCCAATAAGGGGGGGTGGGGGCTGGGTAATAGCCCTGTGCCCCTCTCCCCAAAGGGGCCACTTGCTTTGCTTTGGCATTGCTGTTAACCTACTTGTCCATGGTAGAGGCGGGCAGATGGAAATCAATTGTGAAGTCTGTTTATATTTTCTTGCTTGAAGTTAAATTTTTTTATGAGTGTTTTTTATTTTCTCATTTGGGGATTTATTTTTTTCCTTTTTGTTCGTGGTTCTGTGGTTTTAAAAAAAATTCTGATACGGGGTCTGTTTTTCATATTTTCTGGCCTGTTTTTTTTTTTTTTTTTTATCCTGGTCTTTTAACTATTTATTTCCTTTTTCTCTAGTTTGTGGTCTGATCATTTTTAATTGTCCTCTAATTTAAAATATTCTGATATAATAATATAATGCAGTCAGATATATGCAAATGAATCTCAGCAAGGAGGGGCTTTTAAAGGCAGCTGTCATCAGATTTGGTTCCATGTTCATATGTGCCCGCATGGCTGAGAAAAGGGATTTTAGAAGCACGGAAAAAGGCTGCAACATCAGCAGCTGGCTGTGGAACAGCCAAAGAGAGATCATGTGGCATTCTACAATCTGCTGAGGCCACATCCATGGTCCATGCCTACAAAATCCAGTCAGGCTATTAGTACAATATTTTAGGATTTTGCATCCTACTTTCAATTTTACCCAGGGCCACACTTTGTCTAAAAGGCCCTGCCTATGCCTTCCTTATGACAATCCTTTTAAGTCTTTGAACATAGACTCCCATGTGATGATAAAGTCCACTGCATCATCTCATTTATTTTGCATGCTTAGTCACATAGAATAAAAGATTTAAAGTGTCATTTTCAGCTAAATTAACTTGCATAATAAAATATGTTAAGAAAAAGGGTATATTTTCCTATTAATTTTATCATTTGTTGCTGCTTCTCATCATGCACAAATCAGACCCTGAATATTATGGATTTCATTATACAAGAATTAGTTTTATTGCTAATAAATGTAAGGTCAGAGATTTCTCCCTCGGTGGCTATGTTCTGATTAAGCAAATATAATTAACTTACTTGGGGCATACTCATTTGGGTCATTGTCTAAGCAGGTGCAATAATTTTTATAGACATTTAATTGATTTAATAAATTTAATTTGATTTTCTTCTGTGAAACCAATAGGATGATAATGGAAAAATCTATATTTATTTTAGTCAAGTTGATGCGGATTTACCCATTTTGTGCTTCAGAAAGAAAATTATTATTTTTACAGTTTACTCTTACTTAAACATTTCTAGAAAACTTAAAGTCCGATTTCCATGCTTTGAACATTTTTTTATATAGCATGATTGATATTCTGAGGGTATTACAAACATCTCTTCTTCCTATATATAGAGATATATGATAGATGACAGAGAAAGATTAGATAGATAGATAGATAGATAGATAGAGATACATAGATAGATAGATGGATAGATAGGCAGATAATGGATACATTGGTAGATAGATACATAGTCTACTTGAAAAGTTATACTTTAATTATTTATCTTGTTTGCATTCTGAATTACAGCACATCCAATATTATCAAAACACAAATAGCTGAATATGTGTGTATATATCAAATAGCGCACCAAAAATATGAGAACACACATATAATATAACATGATCCTTTGTTGTTAAAAAGACATACAAAACCCAAAATCTGACATAATGCATAATTTAGCAGCAATGCAAGAAAGTGACATAGTAAAAAACGTTCCCCCCCCCCCAGAAGCCACAAGAAGGTCAGCATATATGAGTCTCAATGGAGTATGCATTCTCTGTATTTTGTAATTATAAAAAAAAACAGAGCAATGAAGATAAGGAAATCTACAAGATTAGGCAGAGAGAGGCCAAGCAAGTTATAAGAACTTCTAAAGCGCAGGCAGAAGAAAAACTAGCTCAGTCTATGAAAAAAGGGGATAAGACATTCTTCAGATAGATAAATGAAAAAAGGAAATTAAAACAAGGAATAACTAAATTAAAAACAAAGGACGGAAGGTATGTAGAAGAGAATAAAGGGCTAGCCGACTGCCTTAATGAATACTTCTGTTCAGTTTTTACAAAAGAAAAAGGAGAAGGACCTCCACTAGAAAGAATGACTAATAAATCGTTTGATGCATGTATCTTTACAGAGGAAGATGTTCTAAGTTTGCTGTCTAAGGTGAAGACAAATAAGTCACAGGGGCCTGATGAGATACACCCAAAATTATTAAAAGAGCTTAGTGGTGAGCTGGCAAAACCGTTAACAGATTTATTTAACCAATCATTAGTAACAGGAGTCGTCCCGGAAGATTGGAAATTGGCAAATGTCGTGCCCATTCACAAGAAAGGTAGTAGGGAGGAATCGAGCAACTATAGACCAGTGAGTCTGACATCAATAGTAGGCAAATTAATGGAAACCCTATTAAAGGATAGGATTGTGGAACATCTAAAATCCCATGGATTGCAAGATGAAAAACAACATGGGTTTACTTCAGGGAGATCATGTCAAACAAATCTTATAGATTTTTTTGACTGGGTGAATAAAATAATAGACGGTGGAGGTGCAGTAGACATCGCATATCTAGATTTTAGTAAGGCTTTTGACACTGTCCCACATAGAAGACTTATCAATAAACTGCAGTCATTGAGCATGGACTCCCATATTGTTGAGTGGATTAGGCAGTGGCTGAGTGACAGACAACAGAGGGTTGTAGTCAATGGAGAACATTCAAAACAAGGTCATGTTACCAGTGGGGTTCCACAGGGATCTGTACTGGGACCGATTTTGTTTAATATCTTCATAAGTGATATTGCAAAAGGCCTCGCTGGTAAGGTTTGTCTTTTTGCTGATGACACAAAGATATGTAACAGGGTTGATGTTCCTGGAGGGAAACGCCAAATGGAAAAGGATTTAGGAAAACTAGAAGAATGGTCAGAACTCTGGAAACTGAAATTTAATGTGGATAAGTGCAAGATAATGCACCTGGGGCGTAAAAACCCAAGGGCAGAATATAGAATATTTGACACAGTCCTGACCTCAGTATCTGAGGAAAGGGATTTAGGAGTAATTATTTCAGAAGACTTAAAGGTGGGAAGACAATGTAATAGAGCAGCACGAAATGCCAGCAGAATGCTTGGATGTATAGGGAGAGGTATAAGCAGTAGAAACAGTGAAGTGCTTATGCCGCTGTACAGAACACTGGTGAGACCTCACTTGGAGTATTGTGCGCAGTACTGGAGGCCATATCTCCAGAAGGATATAGATACTCTAGAGAGAGTTCAGAGAAGAGCTACTAAACTAGTACATGGATTGCAGGATAAAACTTACCAGGAAAGGTTAAAGGACCTTAATATGTATAGCTTGGAAGAAAGAAGAGACAGAGGGGATATGATAGAAACTTTTAAATACATAAAAGGAATCAACTCGGTAAAGGAAGAGAGCATATTTAAAAGAAGAAAAACTACCACAAGAGGACACAGTTTTAAATTAGAGGGGCAAAGGTTTAAAAGTAATATAAGGAAGTATTACTTTACTGAGAGAGTAGTGGATGCATGGAATAGCCTTCCTGCAGAAGTGGTAGCTGCAAATACAGTGAAGGGGTTTAAGCATGCATGGGATAGGCATAAGGCCATCCTTCATATAAGATAGGGCCGGGGGCTATCCATAGTATTCAGTATATTGGGCAGACTAGATGGGCCAAATGGTTCTTATCTGCCGACACATTCTATGTTTCTATGTTTCTATGTAGCAAAAGACACAAACAATGTATGTTAATGCTAACTACATAAGAACACCCATTATGCTACAAACATTCTTGCACAGGCCTATATACTCATGCTGATAAACATGTGCCAAGGATCCCAAACTAGAGATACCAAAGAAAGTGGTATGACATGCTCTAAGCAAAGAGAAACAATGTAAAGGCGGTTGCCAGTATACACAAGTAGCGTTCAAACAGAGACTTATACAGGCCAAGGGCTTCAGGAGGACACCAACCCCGATGCGCGTTTCGCCTCGCTTCCTCTTGGGAGGGTCCCTTCCTATATAGAGAAGATAGATAGATAGATAGACAGACAGACAGACAGATAGATACAGTTGTGTTCAAAATTATTCAACCCCCAATGCTGTAAAGGGTTTTAGGGAATTTAGTGTACATTTGTAATTGTGTTCAGAATGAAATCTTACAAGGACTTTTTAAAGAACCAAATGCAACTAAAATGACATCAATTGTTTTTGTAATACGGTATTAAATGTTTTTTTTTGTGATTTCTTCATTGACACAATTATTTAACCCCTTAAAGACTACCACTCTTAAGAACAGAGGTTCATTCAAGTGTTTTCGATCAGGTATTGAAAACACCTGTGGATGTCAAGGAGCAGCAATCAAGCATAATAAGCACCAATTAGGTATACTCAGCTCCTTCTAGACATTTACTGGTGTGTTTACAAACATGGTGAAGTCAAGAGAATGGTCCAGGAAGACAAGAGAAGAGGTGATTTCTCTTCAAAGGAAGGCGAATGGCTATAAGAAGATTGCAAAGATGTTAAACTTTCCAAGAGACACCATAGGAAGCATCATTTGCAAATTGAAGGCAAAGGGCACTGTTGAAACGCTACCTGGTCGTGGCAGAAAGAAGATGCTGACTTCGAAAGCTGTGCGCTACCTGAAGTGCAAAGTGGAGAAAAGTCCCCATGTGACTGCTGAGGAACTGAAAAAAGATTTGTCAGATGTGGGTACTGAAGTTTCAGCTCAGACAATAAGGCGCACACTGCGTATAATGAAGGCCTCCATGCCAGAACTCCCAGGCGCTCCCCCTTGCTGTCTCCAAAGAATAAGAAGAGTCGACTGCAGTATGCCAAAAGTCATGTGGACAAACCACAAAAGTTTTGGGATAGTGTTCTGTGGACTGATGAAACAAAATTAGAATTGTTTGGGCCAATGGATCAACGCTATGTTTGGAGGAGGAAGAACAAGGCCTATGAAGAAAAGAACACCTTGCCTACTGTGAAGCATGGTGGGGGTCAATCATGCTTTGGGGCTGTTTTGCTTCTACAGGTACAGGGAAGCTTCAGCGTGTGCAAGGTACCATGAATTCTCTTCAGTACCAGGAGATATTGGATGAAAATGTGATGCAGTCCGTCACAAACCTGAGGCTTGGGAGACGTTGGACCTTTCAACAGGACAATGATCCCAAGCATACCTCCAAGTAAACTAGAGCATGGTTGCAGATTAAAGGCTGGAACATTTTGAAGTGGCCATCACAGTCACCAGACTTAAATCCGATTGAGAACCTCTGGTGGGACTTAAAGAAAGCAGTTGCAGCGCGCAAGCCTAAGAATGTGACTGAACTGGAGGCTTTTGCCCATGAAGAATGGGCGAAGATACCCGTAGATCGCTGCAAGACACTTGTGTCAAGCTATGCTTCACGTTTAAAAGCTGTTATAACTGGAAAAGGATGTTGTACTAAGTACTAAGATTGAATGTCACTTGGGGGTTGAATAAAACTGATAATGATGTGAGCACAGAAAAGACATTTGTGGTTATTTCATTATAAATGTTATGTTATATTTGTCTGACTTACAAGTGTCTCTTTGATTTAATTGTAAACAAGATGACTGAAATGATCAAAATCAATGTCAAACTGGCCAAAACACTCAATTGCAGTGGGGGTTGAATAATTTTGAACACAACTGTAGATAGATAGTGGAAAATAAGTATTTCATACACTGGTGATTTTGCAAGTTTTCCCACCTACAAGGAATGGAAAAGTCTGTAATTGTATGATTTTTAAATAATAACCTTGTATTTTATAGCATGAAATAAGTATTTGATACAATAAAAAAACAAAACTTAATATTTGGTACAGAAACCTTTGGAATTACAAAGGTCAGATGTTTTCTGTAGTTCTTGATGAAATTTGCACACATTGCAGCAGGGATTTTAGCCCACTCCCCCATACAGATCTTCTCCAGATCCTTCAGGTTTCAGGGCTTTTGCTGGGCTACATTGAGTTTCAGCTCCCTCCAAAGATTTTTGATTGGGTTCAGGTCTGGAGACTGGCTAGGCCAGGGTTGTGAGAGCTAGAATTCTTGCTGGTTGGTAGGTGTCACTGGAAGTACGGGGAAGGAAAGACAACCAAAGGGAACCACAACTAAACAACAACAGACTAGGCCCCAAATCTAGGGAATGAAGAGGTCACCTCCTAGCAATCCCTGATACTCTCCCTAAGCTGTTAGCAACATGTGCAAATCTCAAAGGTAGAAATGCACATGCACAGGAACCTGAGACTGTTGCAACACTGCACCAAACCCTCAGCTTAGGGAACAGGAAAAGAGGCAACCTGCTCCTTTCAAACTGAAGGACCTAGTGTCTCCCTGAGGCCTAGTCAGAAGAGACACACCAAGAAAAAGGATAAGGACTTAGCTTGAGATGTAACTGGAACAGGAGAACCACCACACAAGCAGAGCACTCCACAGAAGAACTATCAGCAAGTAGAGACAGAACAAGTGAGAGGCAGAACATATAAAGAGCCACCTGACTGATAATGAGCAGCATCTGAGAAGGGGTGGAAACCTGTCAGCAACAATGAAAACAAGACTCCTGAGTAGGGTTAAGCGAATCCGAACTGTAAAGTTCGGGTTCGTACCGAACTTTATGGTATTCGGCACCCGAACATTTCAGTAAAAGTTTGGGTTCGGGTTCGGTGTTCGGGTAATATTAATATACCATCAGATTGGAGTTTTCTCCAATCCGATGGTATATTTTAACTTGAAGCGTCCCCATCACCATGGGAATGCCTCTATGTTAGAATATACCATCGGATTTGAGTTAGATCGTGAAAACTCAGATCCGACAGTATATTCTAACACAGAGGCGTTCCCATAGTGATGGGGACGCTTCAAGTTAGAATATACTGAGAACTGTGGACATAACGGCCCCCTGCTGCCTGGCAGCACCTGATCTCTTACAGGAGGCTGTGATCCGCACAATTAACCCCTCAGGTGCCGCTGAGTGCCTGCCGAATTCATTTGGCAGGCACTCCGTCATGAATGGATCCATTTGTATTATCTGTAACATAGCCAAGACGGATCCATCATGAACTCCACTGAAAGTCAATGGGAGACGAATCAGTTTTCTATTGTGCCAGATTGTGTCAGAGGAAACGGATCCGTCCTCATTGACTTACATTGTGTGCCAGGACGAATCCATTTGGCTCAGTTTCGTCAAGCAGACAGCAAAATGCTGCAGGCAGCATTTTGATTTCCGCCTCCAGAGTGGAATGGTGACTGAACGGAGGCAAACTGATGCATTCTGAGCAGATCCTTTTCCATTCAGAATGCATTAGGGCAAAACTGATCCGTTTTGGACCGCTTGTGAGAGCCCATGATGGATCTCACAAACGGAAAGCAAAAACGCGAGTGTGAAAGTAGCCTCTTTTCTTCTCTTCTACATGCAGTTTGTTATTATGAGCAGATAGAGGACAAATGCCTTACAACATAGCTCGCCACAATGTGTTCTCTCATTACAGAACTGCCTAGTCCAGCATAGTGCCATATCATTTTATGGAGCAAAGTTGTATGTTCTTCACCTACTTTTTGCTTATATGTATTGACATCTGTGATGACCATTTTACCTTATTAGGCATTCATGTTTTCACCTTAGTGCTCTGTAGTTGACATTATCGGTCTCCACTGCTGTACTAAATCTACAGAATTACAAACAACTTCAATATCAATGTATGCAAATGTGGCCACTATGATACATTACCAAGACCATTTGTAACAGGAACAGCCATCTTTAACTTACAGACGATGCATAGAGATTGTGGTCAACTGTTTCACTCTTTAGGGAAAAGGCACGCACATTTAACTATATACAAATAATAATAAATGTAAACGTGAAAGTGGGAAATCACAGCATAAAACTTATGTTCAAATTGATTTTCCCTTGAAATTAGCCTTTTCCTGAAAACAAATTTCATGTCTGACCTATTGTACCGATTAAGCTATGACGAATTTCTACAGTTTTCATGGTTGTCTAAGGATATATGCCTCTTTTTTAGTTGTCCAAGGGTATTAAAGTATTATTGCAGCTGCCGATGTATGAGATCTTGACAATGCAGCCAACAAAGATATAGCCAAGTCCGTGTTTTATTAGAGAAGGTAGTCAACTTAGCATCAAGTTCAAAAGGTTATTTCAAATATCAATTCAAAGTGGATATATTATAGGCACTTGCCCTTTTATCTAATCACAGGTTTTTAACTCCACTGAACAAAAATATAAACGCAACACTTTCGGTTTTGCTCCCATTTTGCATGAGCTGAACTCAAAGATCTGAAACATTTTCTACATACACAAAAGACCCATTACTCTCAAATATTGTTCACAAATCTGTCTAAATCTGTGTTAGTGAGCACTTCTCCATCCCACCTCACAGGTGTGGCATATCAAGGTGCTGATTAGACAGCATGAATATTGCACAGGTGTGCCTTAGACTGCCCACAATAAAAGCCCACTCTGAAATGTGCAGTTTGATCACACAGCACAGTGCCAAAGATGTCGCAACGTTTGATGGAGCATGCAATTGGCATGCTGACTGCAGGAATGCCTACCAGAGCTGTTGCCCGTGCAATGAATGTTCATTTCTCTACCATAAGCTATCTCCAAAGGAGTTTCTGAAAATTTGGCAGTACATCCAACCGGCCTCACAACCGCAGAACACATGTAACCACACCAGCCCAGGACCTCCACATCCAGCATGTTCACCTCCATGATCGTCTGAGACCAGCCCCCTGGACAGCTGCAGCAACAATCGGTTTGCATAACCAAAGAATTTCTGCACAAACTGTCAGAAACCGTCTGAAGGAAGCTCATCTGCATGCTTGTCATCCTCATCGGGGTCTGGACCTGACTGCAGTTCGTTGTCGTAACCGACTTGAGTGGGCAAATGCTCACATTCGATGGCATCTGGCACATTGGAGAGGTGTTCTGTTCACGGATGAGTCCTGGTTTTCACTGTTCAGGGCAGATGGCAGACAGAGTGTGTAGTGTCATGTGGGTGAGCTGTTTGCTGACATCTACGTTGTGGATCGAGTGGCACATGGTGGCAGAAGGGTTATGGTATAGGCAGGCGTATGTTATGGACAACGAACACAGGTGCATTTTATTGATGGCAGTTTGAATGCACAGAGATACCGTGACGAGATCCTGAGGCCCATTGTTGTGCCATTCATCCACGACCATCACATCATGCAAGGATCTGTACGCAATTCCTGGAATCTGAAAACATCCCTGTTCTTGCATGACCAGCATACTCACCTGACATGTCACCCATTGAGCATGTTTGTGATGCTCTGGATTGACGTATACGACAGAGTGCTCCAGTTCCTGCCAATATTTTGCAACTTTGCACAGCTATTAAAAGGAGTAGACCAACATTCCACAGGTCACAATCAACAACCTGATCAACTCTATGCGACGGAGATGTGTGGCACTGCGTGGGGCAAATGGTGGCCACACCAGATACTAACTGGTTTTCTGACCCCCCCAGTAAGGCAAAACTGTGCACATTTCAGAGTGTTCTTTTATTGTGGGCAGTCTTTGGAGACGACTTATGGTAGAGAAATGAACATTCATTGCACGGGCAACAGCTCTGGTAGACATTTCTGCAGTCCAATTGCACGCTCCCTCAAACGTTGCGACATCTGTGGCATTGTGCTGTGTGATCAAACTGCACATTTCAGAGTGGACTTTTATTGTGGGCAGTCTAAGGCACACCTGTGCAATATTTATGCTGTCTAATCAACACCTTGATATGCCACACCTGTGAGGTGGGATGGATTATCTCTGCAAAGGAGAAGTGCTCACTAACACAGATTTAGACAGATTTGTGAACAATATTTGAGAGTAATGGGTCTTCTGTGTATGTCGAATATGTTTCAGATCTTTGAGTTCAGCTTATGCAAAATGGGAGCAAAACCAAAAGTGTTGCATTTATATTTTTGTCCAGTGTATTTAGTTATCTCAAAAACACCAAAGATTTGCAAGGTATATTTTTTCCTTTTTTGGTCGGAGATGGGGATTGAGGTCTATACAGGATGTGTAAGTCCGCTTTTTTGTGTTAAATTTTTTGTGTATGCTGATATATTAGGACATATCAGTTGTGTTTAGCCAGCTATTTTATGCCGGGAACTGGACACAACTGATGTGTGTGAACTGCACTTCAGTGCACAGATCTGGCATCTATCACTGATAGCGCCAGACAGAAGGACTGATCATGCAGTGTTTTCCTACCTGGTGCTACTTGCTATTGGATATCATAAATGATGGTCTGGATTTTTAAGATCAGTTCTGGCTTGAGCTCACCTCCAGTGTCTTCTGCTTCACGCCGGAGGGGAACTGAATGGGATTGTCACATATATGTGAAGGGGGCCTCATATAAATAACGTATTTACAACCAAATAGTTCTCAGAACCTCTCTGTGTCTCAACATGACTAACATATCACTAAGGGGTACACTAAAACATAATTATAATTGTAGTCTAAAATCACAGATATCCCAATCAATGAAAAGCATGGATAACACTGCTAAAAATGAATACAAGGGGCATTAATGCAATTAGCCTATTAGTTCTTGTAAGTGATGGTAGATTTGGATATGCCCGGCTTTGGATGAATCAGAATATTTTTTTCTGTGACAGTAAATATGAGTTTTCGATCGCTGTATGTAAGTTATATTGTATTGGCCCTGCTGCAGCTATTTGAACGTGGCCGCTAGCAACGTGAGACTATGGGAGTCTGACGCAGGTGTCGTTACTGTAACTAGTGGCGCATGTCGAACTGTATTACAGAACAAATCTGAACCCGAATTTGTTGATTGTGCCACAATCCATAACAAATCAATGTTCAGATTCTTTAACCCCTTAAGGACACAGGGCGTAGTGGTACGCCCTGATGTCCTGGTACTTAAGGACAAAGGGCGTATCCGTACGTCCTGTGTAGGTTCGATCACCGCCGCGCCGCGGTCGGTGATCGGAGCTGAGTGCCTGCCGAATTCATTCGGCAGGCACTCTGGCACAATGCCTAGGGGGGTCCTGTGACCCCCCCCCCACATCGACGATCGCAGCAAACCGCAGGTCAATTCAGACCTGCGGTTTGCTGCGTTTCCGGGTTATTCGGGTCTCTGGTGACCCGATAACCCGCAACAGGATGGTGATCGGTGGTGTGATAATACACCACCAATCACCATCCTTAGATCCTGTGAGGTGATGGTGACATCACCTCACAGGATCTCTTCTGATTGGCTGCACGGGCGGGCGGGCATGGGTTAACTCCCCCGTTCTCTCCTCTCCTCCTCCATTTGGCCGTTGGACTACGCAGATAGAGGAGCCTGTTGCCCAATCTCCAGAGTGCACCCCCTGATCTGTGCCCAGCACCCCTTTTCCATTTAGCCACTGACAATCGATAAAAACTATGGTTCTCAGACTTGAGACACCAAAAAAAAAATTTGTTCAAAAAGTTTTTAAAACTAAAATAATTTTAAAAAAGTATACAAATTAGGTATCGCCGCGAGGGTAATAATCTCCTCTATAAAAATACCCCATGACCTAACCACCAGATTAACACGGTCCAAAAAAACCTTAGATAACAAAAAGTTTAATAGCAAGCGATCAAAAAGTCATATAGCCCCCAAAATAGTGCCATTAAAAGCGTCCCCTCATCCCGCAAAAAATGAGCCCCTACCTAATACAATCGGCTAATAAACAAACAAAAAAATGACTCTTAGACTTTAGAGATACAAAAAGGATAATATAGTGACCCGATAACCCAGAACAGGATGGTGATCGGTGGTGTGATAATACACCACCAATCACCATCCTTAGATCCTGTGAGGTGATGGTGACATCACCTCACAGGATCTCTTCTGATTGGCTGCACGGGCGGGCGGGGGTTAACTCCCCCGTTCTCTCCTCTCCTCCTCTATTTGGCCGTTGAACTATGCAGATAGAGGAGCCTGCTGCCCAATCTCCAGAGTGCACCCCCTGATCTGTGCCCAGCACCCCCTCTTTCGATCCTCCACAGTGCCATCTGGCAATAAAAGGTAGGTTAGGGACAGGGTAGGGAAAGGTTTAGTTCAGGCAGGGAGACTTTAGGGAAAGTTAAGGTTTTTACTGTTGCATCATCCTTTTAGGGTGTCTGGGGTCCACAGCACAGCTGTGTGACCCTAGACCCCCCAGGGGTGCTGCAGCTATCCCCCTTGCCCCTCCCCCCTTCACCCTTTTTTTGGGGCGCAAGCTTTTTTTTTGCGTACGCTGACAGTGGCCGGCACTCTTTAGCGTCCGGCCACTGTTAGTGCATCGCCCACCCCACCGCTGATCAGCTTCGGACGGCTTTTTTTGGGCTCTTTTTTTTTTTTTTTTTTTTTTACCTATGACCGCCTGTACAAAATCAGGCCGGTCATCGATCACTTCGGGGCCAAATTTTTGGAGGCCTACGTACCTGGAAGGGAGGTCACGGTTGATGAGTCTCTCATTGCGTTCAAGGGGAGACTCATTTTCCGCCAGTATGTTCCCTCAAAGCGGGTGAGGTATGGCGTGAAGCTGTGTGTGGACCTTATGGACCCACTGCTAGATAAGGGTTACCACCTTTATGTGGATAACTTTTATAATACTATCCCCTTGTTCAGGTCCCTCGCCGCCAGATCCACGTCCACTTGTGGGACCGTGCGGAAAAATCAACGCGGCCTCCCTGGCCACCCCCTCCAGGTACCTATCCCCAGGGGTGAGACCCGTGCCCTTACCAGTGGAAACCTGCTGCTGGTCAGATATAAGGACAAGAGGTATGTCCTTGTTCTGTCCACAATTCACAGTAACGGCATCACCCCTGTCCCTGTGCGAGGTACCGCTCCAATGGTCCTCAAGCCCGATTGTATCGTCGACTACAATCGGTATATGGGAGGAGTTGATCTCTCTGATCAAGTCCTCAAGCCATATAACGCCATGTGCAAAACGCGGACATGGTACAAAAAAGTTGTGGTCTACTTGGTGCAGGTTGCCATGTACAACTCTTTTGTACTGTTCCAGTGCGCTGGCAACACAGGGAAATTCCTCCAGTTCTATGAGGAAGTCCTCAAGGCCCTGATCTTTTTGGACCGGGAAAGAGCAGGCCGGAGTACCTCGGGAACTGTAGGCGCCCGGATCGTCCCTGGCCAACACTTTCCAGGTGTGGTCCCCCATACTGGAAAGAAGGGACGGACCCAAAAAAAGTGTGACACTTAGTGTGACACGTGCCCAGATCATCTGGGCCTCTGCATTGACAGTTGCTTCAGGGAGTACCACACTTCCATGGAGTACTAATTTTATAATCCCCTTTTCCATTTAGCCACTGACAATCGATAAAAACTATGGTTCTCAGACTTGAGACACCAAAAAAAAAAATTGTTCAAATAGTTTGTAAAACTAAAATAATAAAAAAAAAGTATACAAATTAGGTATCGCCGCGTCGGTAATAATCTCCTCTATAAAAATACCCCATGACCTAACCCCCAGATTAACACGGTCCAAAAAAAGAAAATAAAACGGTGCAAAAAAAGAATTTATTTTTTCACCTTAGATAACAAAAAGTTTAATAGCTAGCGATCAAAAAGTCATATAGCCTCCAAAATAGTGCCATTAAAACCATCCCCTCATCCCGCAAAAAATTAGCCCCTACCTAATACAATCAGCTAAAAAACAAACAAAAAAATGACTCTTAGACTTTAGAGATACAAACATTTTTTTTTTGTATCGAAAAGGATAATATAGTCTAAAACCTAAATAATTGTAAAAAAGTAGACTTATTAGGTATCGCCGCGTCCGTAAGAATCTCCTCTATAAAAATACCCCATGAACTAACCCCCCAGATTAATACGGTCCAAAAAAAGAACTGTGCCAAAACAGCTATTTTTGGCACTTTTCCATTTCAATCTGTTTTTTCCGGTAACAAAGCAAGGGTTAACAACCAAACAAAACTTAATATTTATTACCCTAATACTGCAGTTTACAGAAACTCCACATTTGTGGTCGTAAACTGCTGTGTCACTAAAAGGCAGGGCGCAAAAGGAAAGGACCGACATGGTTTCTGGAAGGCCTTTTTTATTGACACCATGTCCCTTTTGAATCCCCCCTGATGCACCCCTAGAGTAGAAACTCCCTAAAAGTGACCCTATCTAAGAAACTACAATCAAAACTGATTTTACAAACTTTATTAACCCTTTAGGTGTTCCTCAACAGTTAATGGCAAATGGAGATGAAATTTCAGAATTTCAATTTTTGGTAACCTTACCTCACAAAAATGAAATATAGAGCAACCAAAATCACATGTACCCTAAAAATAGTCCCAACAAAACTGCCACCTTATGCCGTAGTTTCCAAAATTGGGTCACTTTTAGGGAGTTTCTACTGCAGGGGTGCATCAGGGGGGTTGAAACAGGACACGGTGTAAATAAACCAGTCCATAAAATTCAGCCCTCCAAAAACCACACGGCTCTCCTTTCCCTCTACGCCCCGCCGTGTGGCCGTACAGTAGTGTACGACCACATATGAGGTGTTTCTGTAAACGGCAGCTTCAGGGCAATAAAGAT